>NC_091477.1:106137788-107337788 GCF_036971445.1 Narcine bancroftii | reverse complement strand
ATTTACGTGCTACCGACAACACCAAAAGTACAAAAGCAATTTGAACTTTATCCAAACCCATTCCCCTTAATGAATACAAATCTCCCAACAAAAAAATTGTTGGATCCAAAGGTAGTTTAAAATTATACAATTTTTCCAAAACTATTTTAATTTCTTGCCAAAATGGTTGGACTTTCACACAGGTCCAAACAGCATGTAAAAAAGTACCAATACATAAACCACATCTAAAGAAAGAATCTGAATTACTAAACCCATATTTTTTTTATAACTTTTCTGGGGTCAAATACAATTGATGTAAAAAATTATAATTGACCATACCACATTTTACATTAATCAATTTAATTACATTGTCCTGACACATGTTCGCCCAATCATCTTCAGGAAAAGTAAACACTAAGTCAGTCTCCCATTTAAGTTTAGATTTTTTCCAATCTGATTTATCCATATTGTCTTGTAATAAATTATACATAACTGAAACATTACCCTTCTTTGGTATAGTAGAAGTCAAAGATTCAAATTTCGACAAAGTTGAAATCTCTACCATAATTATCTTTTACCAAAGCACTAAGCTGATAATACACATATAAAGAATTTAAAGGTATTTCAAATCGTTCTCTCAAATGGATAAAATAAAGAAATTGTCCATCTACAAAATAGTCCTGTATTGTCTTTATATCTTTAGAATTCCAAATCTTTAAATAACTATTAAACATTGAAAAAGGAATAAGCCGATTATTGTATAATGGAGTTAAAATTGGTAATTTATCTTTTGACCATAAAATTTTATTTTTTTTAATCCAAATCTTTAATAAATGTTTCAGTATTGGCATATCATATTTCTGTAATAAAATCAAATTCCAACAGAACATAAATTCATGAAACTCCGTTCTAGGTGGACATGACATCTCTTTATCATTCACACTTGAATGTCTCTCCATCTTTTTGTTGTTTCCTATATCTCGTTTTTTGTTACGTGTGTGGACACACATTGTGGCTATAGCTCTGCCTTCATTGTTGTTCCCTATATCTCGTTTTTTGTTGTGTGTGTGGACACACACATTGTGGCTATAGCTCTGCCTTCATTTTGAAAAGAAGTGCTGGAGAGCTATTTAATTGGCCTGTCATATCTTCACAACTCCAGCTAAGGTAATCTCTGTCTCTCACAGCAACCTTTCTCTTTCTTATCAATAATCCCAAAAACAATTTGATCATGGATCATTGAATTTTGCTGCAATTCAAAATTTCATGTTCTTGCTTTTAATTTTGTCTGATAATAAAGTATCAAAGCTCTCTCCCAGCAGTTGCGCATGGAGCAAAACACAAACCTTTCAAATATTTCATTTTCCTTTAGTGTACAATGTTCATCAAACATCTCAATAACCTTGTCAAACCCACCCAAGTCAGCTGCCTCAGCAAAAACAAATGTATTGAAAACCTCTAGTGCTTGAGGTCCCTCCTCGGTAAGTAGCAGTCCAATTTTCTGTACATCAGGTTTGCTCTTGAATCCAATGGCTTGCAGGTACAGCATGAATCTTTGTTTGAATAGCCTCCACTTGAAGTCAACATGTCCATTCCAATATACAGCATCTGGAATATCTCTGCTGATAATGACTGATACCCCCTCTGCAAACCCATTGTTTCTTCGACTCCTGTGCATACTCCCCATGTTTCTTCCACTCCTGGTAGCACGTGTTTTTTTTTAATGTAATAAAGAAACAACTAGACTTTATTATCTAAAGTACACACACCATGTGGAGGGATCTATCTTAAATCCAACCGAATGTGCAACAGACTAGTCTCAGACTCTTTCTAGGGGTCAGGAGGATCATTAGTACTTTATCATTACAAATACTAGCATTTATTGTCTTCAGGAAGATTCAATACAGCAAAGGACCCACACAGGCTGCGGGATGCTAGAGACTGGCTCATGGGAACCAGGTATCAGAACCAGCATTCGAGAGGGTGCTGAGGACAGGAAGAGCTCCTGAAGACTTCCTGATCGCATCAGAGGTATGGACCGGGAGCTCAGACTGCCAATGGTTTGAACAAGAGTCTGTGCGGCTGTCGAGGCTGCAGGAACACTGGAGGTGAATGCACAGACACTCAGCAGCTCTGAAGGGACTCTCTTTTTTCTTCTCTTTCTCTTATTGTGAAGTGTACTGAGCAATGCTCATGGTGATTCATTGTTTGCTTATGGCAGATAAAAGTTGAAGTATATCATGTATATTAATTCCTATGTATTTTTACATTACAATAAAAGGAACCTTGATCATGGTATTAATGCATAGCTCTGTATCCAAGGATCGCTGTATTTTCTAATTGCAAAGTTCCCAGAGTAAAATGGAAGTTAACAGAAATCATTTGAGATGGACACATTTTGAAACAGGTACAAAGTTAACTACACCTTGCTTATTTTCTATTTCAACATTTGGTCTGTTTTATTTTCCTGTTGTTTCATATAAGGCAACCCAGGAATCCTTTTCATCCATTATGCTTACATCAAGTTACATTCCTTAAGAACAGTAAAAATTTAGATTTTATATTCATTCTCTTGGCTTCTATAATCTTGTATTTCAAGTCTACAAGATGTATTTGGTTGTCAACATCTCAATGCAGATCACAGAAAAATCAATGATTCCAATTGATTTGAAACTGCTCACGAACATATATTAACTCATTAAGCTATTTCCCCATCCTGGAAACAACAGAAAAATAAATATCATTTGCACATTTATTGGAATCTTGCAACTTGACAACTGTGCACCAACACAGAATTAAAACAGTAACCATAGAAACCAACGGTTTGCAGAGTTTATGTGTTGTGTAGTGGGATTATTTTATAATGAAATTCCTTTTGCCATAATCATTGCACACTGCCATCTGATAAAATGAAGACAGCTACAAATACAAGATTTTCTTTAAGATGATGAATGTTATGGGAAAGACAAAGTTGAAGATTTAAAAACATTGCTGATAGTAACTAAACAGGGAGCTATGAGTTCCAATCAGAAATGAAATTTCCATTAAAATATATTCTATTATGCTACTGATCATTTTTCCTCTTGCCCTGCCTGATGACTGATTTTGATAATGCTCAGGGACTCCTGTGGTACCCCTGCTCATTGTCATTTTTTTGCATGACTTGGATGAGGAACTGGAAGGTCAGTAGTTGATTAAGTTTTCATATAACCCAAAATTTGGAGGTGTTGGGTATAGTGCACGAGATTGTCAGAGGTTACATGGTTAATAGCAGGTGTCTTAGCTGTGTGAAAGGACAAAGAGATCTTAAGATGCAAATCCAATGATCCCTTAAGGCTGTCATCCAAGTTGATAGGGTGGTTAAGAATTTAAATTCTTTAGGATGGCTGTTATTCCGCCTGGTCTTTCTTAGTAGCTCGTGTTTTAATTAAACATAACAATAAGTTGTTTATTTGTTTAAGTCTGAATGTAAAGGTCGTGGGTGTTCAGCGCATGTGCGGGTGTCAATTTTGTGTTTTTTTTCTCTGTCTGCGCTGTTCTGGGTCAGTGTCAGCTTTTGGGGACTGGGGGGGGTGCAGTGCTTTGCTGCACGTGCGCAGCTGGATTTTGCCTCTGTCCTCTTTCTGCTTCCTGTGTACAGGTGTTGGCTCTGGGCAGCGGAGGGGGAGGTGGTTAGTCCTCTGTGTGATCAAAGTCCTGTCCCCACTGCCACTCTGGGCTGGTGTTTATGCATGCTCGAGCGCCAGGCTGTGATGGTAATAGGGTTCTGCTGCGCACACGTGACCGGATTTTCGTCCACATCACACTTTTGTTTTGGTCTCTGTGGGCACTGGGCCTGGACAGCAAGATGGACTTTTTTTTAAGAGCATACGTGGAGCACTGGATATCTTGATTTTTAAAATTTTGAAAATTGTTATTGATTTCCAATGTATAAAAATGCTGGGATTCATTTGAAACTGTATAATTAGAGTCTGCCAGTCGGAGATGGGGTATTTTAGGCTATTAATTTAGCATGCTGTCTTGCTTTTGGACAGTTCTCAGGTGCTGGGGATGGGGGCGGGGAATTAAGGTAGCTTTTTTTCAATCAGGCAGTCCTGAGAGGTCTTCATTTTATTTTCCATGTTTGACACATACTGTTCCTCCCTATGGTGTTGGTTTGCCTATGCAACAGCTTACCTAATGAAATCTTACAATTTAAAGCCTGACTATAGATGCAAAAACATTGAATTTAATCTCATGGAATCTGAATGGAATGAATAACCGTATTATTAAGCAGAAAAAGAACTTTAAAAAACTTGAGGTTAATATTATTTTTGCACAGGAGACACACGTTCGCAGGGAGGATGAAAACCAATTCTTTAAATTTTGGAGGGCTCTTAGTTTAAATCTTCATTGGCAACAAAAAAAAATTAGAGAGCTATTTTCATTAATTCTAGAGTTTCGTTTTCACACTTTAACACCATTACTGATTCAATTAGCAGATATTTAATTGTAACTGGTTTATTAGGTGGCCAAAAGGTTTATTTGGTCAGTATCTATGCTCCAAATATAGACAGTCCCAAATTTTTTAAGAAATTGCTTTCCTCGTTACCGAATTTAAACGGATTATGGAAGGAGATCTGAACTGCCATCTTAATTCTTTCATCACTAGGTCTTCAACCAATCTGATGGATCCTAACAGGGCTGAGACATGCATTACATTCCTTTTCAATAGAATACAGTTTGGCTGATATCCGGAGATTTTTACTTCTTATGGATGAAGAGTTTTCTTTTTTTTTCCACATTTATCATAAATATTCAAGAATTGATTAATTTTTGGTTGACACTCGTCCAGTACCCATGATTACTTGTGTGTGTGATGCAATCACATTGTCAGATCATGTGCCTTTGAAATGAGTAATGAAGTTCCCCGGAATTTTATCCAACTCCTCACAATGGAGATTTAATGCTAAATTGTTGCAGGATCAAAAGTTTGTAAATGTTATTAAATAACAAATCTAACAATTTTTTGAATTAAATGTTAGAGGGAATGTCAAGTTTGATTATTCGGGACACGATGAAATCTTTCTTAGGGGACAAGTAATTTCATACACAGCAGGTTTGAGGAAAACCAAAGCAGAACTTGCTTTGATGAATAACAGAATTAAAGAAATAGATAATGTTTATTCAGTGTCTCCCAATGAGGATCTTTACAAAGAAAGGATAAAACTCCAAATGCAGCTTGATTTGCTCTTGACCTACCCTATTGAGAGTCAACTTCTTAAATCGAAGTACCAGTTTTACATACACGGAAATAATCAGGTAAATTGTTGGCTGGTCAACTATAATCAGATATGGTTACAAGACAAATTTTGAAAATACGTTAAGTTGATGGAAACATAACTTTAGGTGATCATGGAATTAATTTTAAAAATTAGGTTTTTATTCTAATTTATATAAATCTGATTTCCCAGGTATCAATACATTATGAATCAAATTTTACAAAAATTGAACTTGCCAAAAATCTCTATTCAAGATATGAATTTATTGGAACCACCTATTAAGCAAGAGGAAATAAAAAGGGCAATATCTTCCCTTCAGTGACCAGGTCCGGATGAGAATACAGTGGAGTTTTTTTTAAAGTCTTCAATAATACACTATCCTTTCATTTACTAAAGTCTTCACTGACTCTATATCCTCTGGGACTTTGCCTAAAACATTTTATGAGGCATCCATTTCATTAATTCCTAACAAAGATAAAGCCCTAACTGATTGTGCCTCCTACAGGACAATATCATTATTAAATGTAGATTCTAAAATCCTTTTAAAAATTTCAGCCAACAAACTAGAGAATATTCTACCTAAAGTTATATCTAAGAATCAAACTGGGTTCATTAAGAATAAGCATTCTCATTTTAATATTCAAAGATTATTTAATATTATTTACTCTTCTCCATCTGAAAAACTTGAAGGTGTTGTAACCCTCAATGCTGAAAAAGAATTCAATAGAATGGAATGGCCCTACTTATTTGAGGTCTTAAAACTATTTAATTTTGGCCTGGGATTTATTTCTTGGATAAAAATGATTTATCAAGCTCCAGTGGATGTGGTTACTACTAATAATCAAAAGTCTCTTTATTTTAGGCTGCTTAGGGGCACATGGCAGGGCTGCCCTCTTAATCCTTTGCTATTTAATTTGGCTTTGGAGCCTTTAGCTATTGCCCTTCAAGACTCCAATGGCATTCAAGGTATCAAGAAGGTTGATACAATATATAAGGTTTTATTATATGCTGATGAATTTTTTAGTTCATATTTCTGACCCGAAGAAATCTATCCTTTTATGCTGTCCCTACTTTCTGAATTCAGTAGTTTTTCAGGATACAAATTAAATTTTTATAAGAGTGAACTTTTTCCTTTTGATAATCAGGAGTATTTATACGATCAAATACCCTTTAAAGTTGTTAAGAAGCAATTTACTTATTTGGGTATTCAAATTATGAGAAACTTTAAAATATAATTATCTCCCCCGATAGAATATATGAAACAAATGCTTTCAGGATGGATTCCAATGGAACTATCATTTGGTTGGTCTATTGATGCATTTAAAATGATAATTTTACCAAAGTTTTTATATACTTTTCAATACTTTTTATATACTTTTTTAACATACTTCCTTCATTTCTAAAATATTTTTTGATGTTAGACTCTAAGACATCTTTTTACATTTGGAATAATAAACTCCTAGATTGAACAAACTTTATTGCAGAAACAAAAGAAGACGGAGGAATGGCTCTTCCTAATTTTAGATTTTATTATTGGGCTATCAATTTCTGATATATTACCTTTCGGATTTATTATTCAGACAAATATGAATGGGTAGATTTGGAGAGGAATTCAGTTAGGGGGTAGCCATTGGCCTCATTGCTAGGAACTTCGTTCCAGCATTTTCAGTGTTTATACCTCAATTCAAGAAAGTCACGTCACATTCAGTTCATAGCTCTGATGAATTCCAATATACATCCATTTCGTTAATGTCCAAAAACATTTTTTAAGATTAGATTAGACTTTATTGTCATTGTGCCAAGTACAGATGCAAAGCCAATGAAATGCAATTAGCATCTAACCAGAAGTACAAATAATAGTACTATTTACAAGTAACTGCAAATAAAAGCAAGCGTTCCAGCAAACAAGCAAGTATAAAAGTACTGACAGTACAATATGGGTGAAATACTGCTCAGAGCTGTGATGCAATATTCAGCAGGGTCACAGCCTCAGGAAAGAAGCTCTTCCTGAGACTGCTGGATGGAAGGAGAGTAAAAAGTCCATAGTTAGGATGAGGTGCATCCTTGATAATGCTTTTCGCCCTGCCTATTTTCTGATAGATATTCTCTCAATGGTGGGCAATTGGATGCTGATAATATGCTTCAGTCAGTGAACTTTGAAATTTCTGCTCACTTTTGTCTGAAGCAGATGATCCCTAGAACATAGAACAACACTGCAGAGAAACAGGCCCTTCTCCCTAAATGCTTTTGCTGAACATGATGCCCAAATCTAACTAAAAATCTGATACATACACCTGATATATATCCTTCCACACCATTCATAATCATAAGTCTTTCCAGAAGCTTTTTGAATACCAATATTGCATCTGCTTCCACCATTACTCCAAGAAGCCAATTCCAGGCACCCATCAATCTGTGTGTAAAATATTTGCCCTGCACATTCTCTTTTAAACTTACTTCCCAAACCTTAAATGAATGTCTTCTGGTATGTGACTTTTATGTCCTGTGGAAAAAAGATTCTGATTGTCATTGCCTCTCATTATGTTATACACCCCTCAGCCTCCAGTGCTCCAGAGAAAACAACTTAAATTTCTTAAATTCTCCCCAAAACTGTACTCTCCAAAGCCTCCACATCCTTCGTGCAAATAAAACTCCACACAGTATTCCAAGTGTGGCCTAACCAATGTTTTACATAGCAGTAACATGACCTCCTTATCTTTGTACTCAATGCCCTGCCCAATAAAACTAAGTACATTCTTTATGATCCCTTAGATTTTTTGTTGCAGATTCTCTGAACAGAGGAAGTCGCCTCTCAATTTCTACCCTATCAATCCCTATCAGAATTCTTTCTGATCTGAGTTTTCTAAATTCCATTGAGTAAAGGATACTTGTATACAGTCTCTCCCTGTCATAAAACCATTTTGACAGCATCTCGTTCTACCCTGGTCTTACAGGAGGCGCCAAATTTGAAGAGTATCAACATAAGAAGAAAGAACATGAATAACCGCAGCCTTCTTAGTGTCAAAATTGTAAAGGAAGCCATCAATGACAATCAATAGATGTTACTTGAGTGTTTTTACATACTTGCTGTGAATTGATACAAGCCTGCAAGTCTGGCATAAAAGGAAATTATCAAACCTTGGTTGATGGAGGATCAAAAATGTTATTAACGTTGCAAAAAACAATTGTGGACAATAATTATTCACAGAAAAATGGATGGTTAAATGTAATCAGCTCATTCCTCTCAAATATCCAATAGTCACACTGCTTGGTTTCAGGCAAGCTATGAATAACGCCACCAAACTATACGAGAGAGATAAGAAATGCAGATGCTGTAATATTGAACAAACACAGAGAAACTGGAAAGAATCTGATTGGACTCTCATTTTTGTTACCACATCTTTATCATTAAGTGGAAAACAGAACTGTACACAATACCCCCAAATACAGTCCAAGCAATAATGTCCACAATTGCAATATGAAATCCTACCTCTTATCACTGGACACAACAATTTTGCTTTCTGAACACCTTTGGGTGTATTTTATGGATTTTGGACTGCTAATCACAAAAATCACCTTAACTATGCCTATCACATACCGTTTTTAGATATAACCTATTTTTGTGATTTCCTGTCATATTTTAAGTTTACTTCCAGCCTACAAAACCATGAAGTGCAACATGTCACTGAAAATTCATTGTCTGCATTCACACTTAGACGACTTCTCCCTTGATCTTGGTGCAGTCAGTGATGAACATGGTGAAAGGACAGTATGACAATGGAAAAGCAGTAACAGGGCAACTGGAATCCATATACTGGCCGTATATTGTTGAACACTGACACGAGAGGCATCAGATGTCAAGTAATGAAAATCAGTGGCAAAACATTTTTAGGTCAATTGAACTACCATACTAAATTCAAGTTAATTTAATGTTTTTCCAACTTAGGATGTGATACATCAATTCTGAAATTATTTTTGTGTTCATCTTGAAGTTGTCTATCATAATCCTCAATTTATTTTCAGGATCCAAACCTTTGGAAAAAATTTGTTGTTCAGTGAGTTAATAGCTTAATGTTTGAAGGAATCTCATCAAATGTTTTCATTTTGATGGAACTACAGACTTAAATTTAAGCCCATTTTGCACATAACGCTCATGCCATCATGGCCATTTACTCTATACCTTACAAGAATTTGACATGTTTTTATCAATGGAAATGATACTTTTAATTATAGTATGCTTGTACGTTAGTAGCATAGCCTACAGAATGAAAGTACGTGTGGCATGCATAACAAGCTGTTTATTCCCCCCCAAGTTCATTGTGCATTTATTTTGTTGCCCACTGAACTGATATTTTGTACATCTGCATAGCAATAAGGTAATTTCACAATTGAGGTAAGACTCACCAGTCACTGTGATGTTTCTTTTATTGCAATAAATAAACCTGGATTCTTTGAAAACAACTAAATTTATTAGCTAAAGCACACACAGACAAGAACTCATGGAGGCATACATTTTGAATCCCCGAGCTGCAACCTAAACTACCACAAAATAGTTTCCAATGGCCTCTAGTGGTCAGGAGGATCACTAACCCTCCATCATTACATCTCCTTTCCTTGAGATGTTTAATCTAACAAAAAGACACACTAATACAGTATTCATTTAAATTTAGTTCAACACATAAGTAAACACATCAGCAACAAAACTTTTAAAAATGTGCAGTAATTTTTATTTCTGAGATTCAGACTGTCAGGTGTTTTGATAACACGTATAGATCTTCTTAACACAGGTGCTTGTGTCGGCTCTGCTGGTCCACTCTTGTCTAGCACTGGTAGTGTTTCTTCTGTTGCTGTGCCGGCAGGATTTTTTGCATTTGTTATTCCTGCAGTGTCTCTTGTGTTTTCGGCAGGCTCTTTCAATTCCTCCTCAGTATTTGATCATCCTTTGTTCTGACAGTGTAGTATCTTGAATTTACTTCCTCCAGAGCAGTGGCCACCTTATCCCAAGTGTTGGAATCTCTGAGTCTCACTGTATCATGTTGTGCCAGTGGCCCTAAGCTTCTCACTGACATCACAGTTTTGCTTTCTATCTCCATTGCAGATGCTTTCGTTTCCGATAGACATCTTCGACATCTCTGTTCTTGTTTGGGTCTGCAGAGTAGGCAAATGTGCATAGTCCATGTCCCATCAGAAGCTCAGTGGGGGACATGCCATGTTCAAGTGGCAAAATTCTGCAAATATTAGAGCTAGATGAGGTTCTGAGACACTATCTAGTGTTTTCTTGAGCAACTGTTTAACTGTGTGAACTCCTTTCTCTGCTTTACCATTTGACTGTGGATGCAGAGGACCTGAAGTCATGTCAAAAATCATACTCCTCTGCAAAGTTCTGGAATTGTCTACAACTGAAGCATGGTCCATTGTCATTGTAGATGATTTGAGGAATTCCAAGTCATGCAAAGATTGATTACAAATATTTAATCACACAAATAGCAGACATATTAGTAAGCAGGCACTATCTCCAAATAGTTCACAGATAGTCAATAACCAGCAAATAATTATTTCCATCTATGTGGAGCAGATCAGTCCCCACTTTCTGACATGGTTCTGCTGGTATGTCAGTTATTATCATGGGTTCCTTTGCATGTTGTTTTAAACAAGTCTCACAGCTGGAAACCATCCTGTCAACGTCAGCATATATTCCTGGCAAATAACTAGCAGTTCAGGCCCTCCTCTTACATTTTTCAATTCCAAGGTGCCCTCATGCACCTTTCCAGCATCTCTTCTCGCAGTGATTGAAGTGTGACAATTCCGCTCTGTCCGAGTAGAAGCCCATCGACAACACTCAGCTCAGCTCTGATGTTCTAGTGTGCCTGACATTCACCTCGAGGTCATCCTTCATTCAGATTCTTAATAACTTTCTGTAGAACTGACTTCTTTTTTGTTTCAGCTGCCATCTGCTTGGATTTCATGCCAGATATGGGAAGAGATTCAGTGATCAGATTCATGTGGAGATTCACACGTGTGTCTGTGGAACTGCCATTGTGTGCTTCACTCTGTATTGTTGCCGTGGATAATGCATCATATAACACAATAGGTTTCCCTGGTGTGTACACCCTCTTAACTAGGCTTAAGTTTTCATAATGCTTTGTCACCAAGCAGTGATTCATGCCCATCTGGGACTACTGTGACCCTGAGGTGGTGCTCTTTATCTTTAACTTTCACCTTGAGTTTACATACACCTTTTGATGCTCTGGCCATTGTAGGCTTCAAGATGTACAGGATTTGCATGAATGTATGGATTTATCGTCATTGCCCTGATGTCACGCTCACAGATCAAACTGACCTTTGCCCGTGTCCAGCTTGAAAGGAACATTTGCTCCATTTGTATGTAATGACACAGTCCACTTGTCCTGGTCGTCTTTGTTCACGCTTGACTGTTCAGTGTCTGTTGGCTTAGAATCTTTATGCATTACCGTGCCAACAAAAAAAGTGCATCACTGAGGGGAGTTTCTGCTATTCTGTGCAGAGTGCACGCTTTCACCTCTGTTTTGTTTCCCTTTGGAAAAACATTGCTTTGCGTAATGACTCTGCCCTTTGCCCTTTTGACTTTTTCATAGAGGGGGCATCATTTTGGTGCATGTGAATGTCTCTCCATTTTTTTGTTGTTTCTTACATCCTTTTTTTTTGTTTATGTGTGTGGACACATACTGTGGCTCTGGCCATGCCTTTGTTTTCACTGGCTTTTGCACTCTCACCAAACTTTATCATGTTCTACAGAGCTAATTCACCGGCGTGTCATATCCTCACAGCTCCAGCTAAGGTAAGCTCTGTCTCTCACAGCAACGTCACTTTCTTATCAATAATCCTGTACACAATTTGATCACAGATCATTGGATATCCCAAATTACATGTTCCTGCTTTTAATTTCAAGTCTGCTTTAACTTTTCTTCTTTCAAGTCCCCTTATGTATGTCAATTAATTTGTTAATTTGAACACTGCAAGTGTTGAGAGAAGGGCTTGGGAAGAAATGGTGGCAGTGACAAACAGCTTTTAGACCTCTGCTAACATAACTATGTGGAATTATACAAATAATGAGGCAACTACAAATTGTTTTCTCATTTTCATTTGCAAGTATAGGTTGAACCTCCAATCCAGCGACATTGGGACCTGGTCATTGACGGGTTAATTCAAGAAAATACACAGAAAATAGCTGTCAAAGGTGAGGATGGTGCCTTGATCAGACCCATTTTCTGAGCTAAAAAGATCAAATATATCACAAATAAAATCTCAGTTAGCGCTAAGCCTTTACAGTGCCAACGATTGGGACCAGGGTTTCAATCCCGTGCTTGTTTGTAAGGACTTTGCACTAATGGTGGAAGATTCAAAATGTGCTGGACCACGGCAGTTGCCAGACCACAGAGCGCCAAATAGAGGTTTAACCTGTACTGTATTTTGCATTAATCGTCCCTGCATTAAAATTGTGAACATAAACATGCTAACATATTTAAAACAGGTACCAAATAGATAGGATTTAGAATTATGGCGTGATATTTTTGATGAGGTTACCAAAAAAAATTTAAGTTTGCATTATTAATTTATATATTGCTCCAATAAAATTTATTAAAAAATCATCTTTCTTTTGAATGAAAACTGTCCTGCAATAAACGCGACATTCACAAAACTCAATAGATATCTGAAAAACTAGGTCAACATAATCAATTGGTATTGTGGATAAAAGTTGGAAGGTTAAGTGACAGATGATTAATTATCACAGCAGGATCTGGGCCTGAGTAATGTACCTTGGTCTACAAAGACAGTGCACAATGCAAGTACAATATTTCTGACAATTTCCCTATTCACTGAAACAAATGGTTCACCAGAAACTTTCTGCTATTGGCTAAAAAGCACGCAGTTAAATTAAAGAAAGGTACCCGCAAATCTGTGTTAAATCAGCGCTCTGGTGCAGCGCTGATGATCAGCGCTCTGGTGCAGCGCTGATGATCAGCGCTCTGGTGCAGCGCTGATGATCAGCGCTCTGGTGCAGCGCTGATGATCAGCGCTCTGGTGCAGCGCTGATGATCAGCGCTCTGGTGCAGCGCTGATGATCAGCGCTCTGGTGCAGCGCTGATGATCAGCGCTCTGGTGCAGCGCTTGATGATCAGCGCTCTGGTGCAGCGCTGATGATCAGCGCTCTGGTACAGCTCTGATGATCAACGCTCTGGTACAGCGCTGATGATCAGCGCTCTGGTACAGCGCTGATGATCAGCGCTCTGGTACAGCGCTGATGATCAACGCTCTGGTACAGCGCTGATGATCAGCGCTCTGGTACAGCGCTGATGATGGCACCAATTGTTTCATGCATATCAAATATTTTTGGCAAGCAAACCAGATGGTTCATAAGAACTGGAAATTAAACACAGATGGAATCAAAACCCCTCCTGGCTTGTTGCAATTTGAGTGCAGGTCATTATTAAGTGTTATCTATTTAATTACTGAACAATGGTAACCATATGGAGGTACCCAAGTACCAGAAATGAAAAATGATTTTCAAACAGAATCATTTCAGCTGCAATTTAGACAGGAGACAAAATTAGCACAAAAAGTTGTGGATCTAGCCCCATCTACATGAACCTGTCAACTCAAGGCAGTAATTTTTGATAAATGCACGGGCATGGTATGTAGCTGCTTCACTTTGCTTGCATCTGACATTCCTTAAAACTCATTCAGATTGTTATTTTTGTATTGTAGATAGAATAACAATTCCTTTTTTGAATTTCATTTGTTTTGAGAAGTATACTGTAATTTCTAGATTACTGCAAATTATTTTAAAAATGATTAGATATTTGACAAATAGCCCATTTCTGCTCCTATGTCTTGTGTTCTTTTAAACACTTAAAATTAATTCACAGGACATGTGCGACACCACTCCTTAATGGTTAGCACTCTTGTCAATGAGAAGATGGTGACAAACTATCTTCTTCAATTGCTTCATTCCATTTGGCGAAGGTACACCACATGGCCTTAGGTAGAAAGTTCCATGAGTTTGTCCCATATATAGCCAAGCGAGGAGGATGTTCAGTCATTAAATTATCTGGGATGCTCAATATACTGTATTTGCAAAAGACACACATTCAGGTCTTTGCCAATGTAGCAGGTAAATTGGACTTGGTGGTTAGACTTCAAATTGTCAAGAATGGTATGTGATGGTGGAGTGGAGCAGTTCAACTGCAGCATAAGTAAGGTAAAATTGATTCCCTATCCTGAGGCCTCCATGTGGATGCAATCATAAATAAGGCTCACCAGTGGCTTTATTTCATGAGGAGTTTGAGAAGATTTGATATCACCAAAGACTCATGGAGAGCATTCTGACTGCACCACTGTCTGGTATACAACTGACAATGCACAGGGCAAGAAAAGATTAGAGAGAATTGTGAACTCGGCCAGTGCCATCATGGGCATTAGTCTTCACTCCTGTAAGGATATCTACAAGACTTAGTGTCTTAAGAAAGCAGCCTCTTTCCTCAAGAACCCTCATCACCCAGGCCATGCCCTCTTCACACTGCCACCATCAGGAAGGAGGTACAAAAGCCTGAAAACAAACACCCAGTGGCACAAAAACAGCTTCTTCCACTCTGCCATCAGATTTCTGAATGGACAATGACCCATAAACATTACTCACTTTCTCTTCTTTTTCCACTTATTTATTTTTTAAATGTAATTTATAGGAATAGTTGCAACTGTGACGCTGTTGCAAAACAACAAATTTCATGACATGTTGATGACAATAAATTCTGATTCTGAATTCAGCAGAAACCATTCACTTCTCTCATTTGGTCTTGTTACTGATACCTAACAGAATATTTCTGTGAGGTTTTAAGCCTAATACTGTCAAGCTAATACAACAATGAACATACAGTACTAATAAAAAAATTGTAGATTAATTTGGTGGCTCATACAAGTCTCTTAATTCTACTTTATAATTGCAAGAATGAAAAATCCCTACAGATTACCCTGCAGATGCTCTGATGGAATCCAAGTTGTACGTGAAAGCTGGAAATAAATTTTAAACTGAACTGTCGCTGGGCTGTAAATCCTAACTGCATGAAAACTGGCAGGTCACGAACCACCAGGGTCCCATCCTCTTTATTTATCTGAATAACACCCCATATGCTGGCACAATGCAATACATCCATTCAAATTAGCTACTTTGAGGCATTTGTACTACAGAAATAAATTGGCAGAATTCCTTTGACAGTTCAGTGCACAAGGTTCTGTGCTGAATTTTACAGTGGATCTCTTATCTGCCAAGGTGGATAAGATATAATATCGAAAATAAAAACATGAAATATTTTGGTTTAATTTTGTTTTATATTTTAGATTTCTAGCATCTGCAGTGTTTGTTTTACTGTGATATTTTGAAATGTGTGAATGAAAAGAAAATAAACTGCAGATACTGCCTAATAAAGGAATTTCAACATGTTAACTGTTTCTCTTTCTGCCAATGCTAGCTAATCTTCTGAATGCCTCTAGTATATTTTGGTCTTGCCTAAATTTGCCAGTGGTTATATATTTGTAACGTTACCCAAATGTTATTTTAATTATGTGGATCTGTGATCATCTTGACAGACAAAAAGACAGCAGAAAAATATCTGAAGGAACTTAGAGCACATCTTTAATATTAAAGAATAATATAATTGGACAGGCCTAATTTTCAGGACGCAAGACCTGCAAATATTGAAGCAGGCTTTTGCCACTGCATCAGGTTTGCATCCAGTGTTTAATTCTTGCCAATTTTTTTAGGTTTCCATAAATTATCATCTATTTTATTTGCATGGATTTGGCATATGCTGTGCAAGAATGTGATCAAAGGGATAGGAAACAATAGAGCTGAAAGGTTGCAGCAGAGGGTTCTGTGAAGGTCTAGGGAAAATAAAACAAAGGTAACGCAATATTTGTGTCAGGGCAATCTTCAGGCTTGGTTAACAGCATTCAGGGTTCAGCTCTGCTACGACATGCTCATTTCCATCACCCAACCCACCTGCAGGACAGTAGTGGGGCTGAGCCCGACAGATGTTGTACATGGTTCCTGCCAAAGGTGTGCATCAGGAAAAAGGAACATTTCTCAGAGAATGAAACACTGCATTTGTTAGGTACTCAGTCATGCCGAAGAGGAAACATATCCCTTCAAGCAGGCATACTTCTGTGGCTGGTTGCACTGCAGAGAAGCTAGACACTTGATAAGAAATATGCTTGAACCAGAGAGAATCATAATAATTAAAGTTAGAGTTATACTGCACAGAAGCAGGCCTTTTGCGCTGGCCAAGTTGCCCATCTAAACTTGTGTTGTTTGTCTCTGTTTGGCCCATGTCCCTTTAACCTTTTTTTATACATTTACCTTGTGTCTTCTAAATATTTAACTCGCCTCAACCACTTCAGTGTGCACCACATTCAGTGTGGAAAAAGTTGTCGTTCAGATCTTCTTAAATCTTTTCCATTCCATCTTAAATCTAATCCTACTTTCAGACCCCCTACCCTGGGAAAAAGTCTGATCCCTATATCCCTCATGTTTATTCATACCTCTAAGGTCATCCCTCAGCCTCCAGGGAAAAAAGCCCCAGCATATCCAGTCTCTATCTTGATAACATCTCGGGCTCATTTTTGTGCCCTTTCCAGCTGACTGACACCCTTCCTGTTGCTAGGCAACTAGAAATACACACAATACTCAAAGCACTGTCTCCTCAATGTCCTATGCAGTTGTAACATGATGTACCAACTCTTGTACTCGTTGCCCTGACCAATAAAGGCAAGTGTCAAACACCTTCGTCACTCTTCTGTCCACCTGGCTGCCACTAACAGGGGACTCTGTACTTGTACCCCTAGGTATCTTTGTTTTACAACGCTGTCAGAGCTCTATTCTTTGCTGTGCAAGTCCTGTCCTGGATACAAAACCTGGCACTTGTCCAGTTTAAATCTTACCTGCCATTATTTTTTCCACTGTCGCAGTTGGATCTAGATTCTGCTGCAATCTTAGATCATCTTCTTCACTCTCTACTATGCCATCAATCTGACATCATCTGCAAACTGCATTCCCATCCAAATAATTAATAGAGATGACAAGAACCACGGGCCCAGCAACAATCCCTGCCCTGGTCACAGGCCTCCAGTCGGAAAGATAACCCTCCATGACAAGCCTCTGACTCCTACAACCAAGCCAATTCCCTTTCACCATAGACAAAAAAAATGCAGAAATTATCACTAATTATCACTAAAAACTTTACATTGAGCACGGCAATCACTCAATTACACACAATTGACTTACAACCCTGGTATATTTTGAACAGTGAGAGGAACAGGACAGCATGGTTGGCAGGACAGCGATCAGGACTGGACCTGGAGTCAAATGCTGCGCTGTCTGTAAGAAGTTGATACGTTCTCCCCATGGGTTTTCTCCGGGGGCTCAGATTTCCTCCCACCCTTCAAAAACATATGGGGGGAGGGGGTGGTGTAGGTTAATGGGGTGTAATTTGGGTGGTACAGACTTGTAGGGTCAAATTAGCCTGTTACAGTGCTGTATGTCTAATTTTAAAATAAAGATACCGATATACTGACCTCAGTTGAAAATGGATAGGTACGTGATATATAGCAGGCAACATGAAAAAGTCCTGTTGAGAATATGGTAGATTCTGAAGGAGTTCCAAAAAGATGAAAGGAAAGGTGGAAGTTTAAAAATAGTTACACAACTTCCAGATTAATCACTCTGTGAGGATGTTAACTGAAATCCATTGGTGTAGAAGATTATCAAGAGTCTTTACTATTTAATGGAAGAAGCTTGACAGCAGCATAGAGTAATGGAGGCATCAATAACAATGTCAGAACGACAAAATAAATTAAATAGATATTAGCAACTAATAAATTAAATTGATTCAGATCAGGCAGATGGTAAGACAAATTTGAAAAACAGAAGTTTCACCATGCCATTTTATTTATTTATATATATATATATATATATATGTGTGTAAATATAAAAAATATATATAAATATATATAAATAAAAAAATATATAAATATGTATATATATATATATATATAAATATATATAAATATAAATAAATACATATATAAATATATATATAAATATATATATAAATATATATATAAATTATATATATATATATATAAATATATATAAATAAATAAATAGATTTATATATGTAGATATATATATATTTAATATATATTTATTTTATATATATATATAAAATATATATTAAAAAAAAAAATATATATATATATATAAAAAAAAATATATATATATATTTTAGTTTATTCAAGCCACCCTTCATAACTTGGTACCCTGCATTACTCAATATAAATGGCACTGGATTTGATTCACTATCTGTTCTGCACTAACTGCAGCTGGTTCTGCAATGAAGGTTACTTCTGGCACCAACGCTCACTGCATAGCGAGAATGATTCAACTGGGGTTTCCGATTGTCATCCTGTGATCATCCTGGAAAGTGCACCAGAGTGGGTAGTGAATGCAGACCAGATTACATTTGGATATCATAGCTGGGACAGCCAAACAGCTTCCTAGCAGCAACTATTCAGTATCTGAGTACAGTATTTACAAGAGACTGCAGGCAGCCATCACAGAATCATAGTGCAGCATGCCACAGCTTTAGAAGCATGCTGTGGTGGAGTAAATGGAGGCATTGAGAAGTAGTGTTCCTCCAGAATTATAGTGAATTAAAAACTGCTCTATAATCTTGTACCTTATGGTAATTCTACTTATACTTAATCTTGGACATATGTAAATAGCAACTATTTTTTTAAAAAGTCTCCATTCTAAAACCAGAAATCTGACATTTGATACTGAAAGGTTAAATACAGAAAAATAAGTGCTCCTCTACATCTGTGCTTTATTTACTTATGACCTGATGGCTGTTTCCCTTCATAGGTGCCAGGTGCAAATTTCAGTCTATTTATTATCTCACCATGAGTCACTGTGACTCAGTGTGAATCTCAACAAATCATCAGTGAAACCACATAATGCGGCAAAGCTATTGATGTTACAGCATTATGGAGACATGGTGCCACAAGATTAGAGATTCCTTTATTGTCATGTAATGAAAACAGTACAATATTACACAGAATTTGCTTTCGTCTGCCAGAAGGCAAACAAATTCGCCATTGGCAGAAATTGCCTGAAGAGCCTCTTATGGTCAGAGAAAGAAAAGCAGAAGAGACTCCCCTCAGAATCCCTGTGTCCATGGATTCTCCTCCAGTGGTGACATAGCCCCTGCAGCCACACAGAATCCAGTCCAAACCTTCAGCAGCTTGAGCTCCAGATCCAAATCTTTGACAAGATCAAGAAACCTTCAGCACCCTCTCACATCCCGTATCTGATACCTGGTACCCCTTCAGCTAGCCTTGAGTCATTCTCCAACGATCCATCGCCTGGTATGAGTCCCTTGACTGCAGTCACCAGCCTGCGCAGATTCCTCGCCTTGAGTCGCCAACAAGAACCCAATGAGGGGTTCGTCAGCTAAAGAACACTCAGGCGACGGGATATGTTCTTTAGCTGCAGAACCCCTCACTGGTCTGCTGTGCTTCTCTTTCTCAAATGGGGGTGGGGGAATGGGAGTCAGGGTGTTCTCCATGTTTTGTGGTGCCCTGCACCAGTTCTCTGTTTCCCTGGTGTCTGCAACCCCTGTGGCTGCTGCCAATCAGAGACACCACCTTCTTGGGCACAGACCCCACAGTCGCAGTATTTTATAAGACATCGTTGGGTCCATTAACAGGCCATTTAAAGCGTGTATGGAGCTGACAGCAGTTGGAATAGACGGTTGGGCCCCAGGGGAGCACTGTTTCTCCACAGGTCCACACCAGCAGCACTGCCTTTACAGGAGCTCTGGCAGTGCCATTTCACTTGAAAAGCTTCTGCACCATACTTCAAATTCCTGCATCCATCTGTCTTCCCATTTTCAGTCTCTGAATGTCATTTCACAATGTCTAAAGTGCAGTATAACATTTTCAAATTATCCATTTAGTACAGCACTCCTTTCATTGTTCAAGTCAAACACAACAGCCCAGAAACCGGCCCTTTGGACCATATAGTCCATATTAAACTATTTATTCCGCTTAGTCCCAAGCACCTGCCCCAGTCACTAGCCCTCCATATCCCTCCAGTTCATGTAACTACCCAAATTTCTATTAAATATTGAAATTGAACCTGCAATCACCAATTGAGCTGGCAGCTCGTTCCACACTTTCACTACCCTCTGAATGAAGTTTCCCCTAATGTTCCCTTTAAATATTTGAATATTCTTAATCCATGCCCTCTACTTATTATCTATCTTATCTCAGTGATATACATGGTGAAGTAGTGAATTGGATTCAACAATGGCTAGACGGGAGAAGCCAGAGGGTAGTGGTGGATGATTGCTTATCAGATTGGAGGCCTGTAACTCATGGTGTGCCTCAGGGATCAGTGCTGGGTCCATTGTTGTTTGTCATCTTTATCAATAATCTGGATGATAATGTGGCAAATTGGATTAATAAATTTGCAGACGACGCTAAGATTGGGGGCGCTGTGGACAGCAAAAAAGGTTTTCAAAGCTTGCAGAGGGATCTCGACCATCTGGCTGTAAAATGGCAGATGGATTTTAATGAAGACAAATGTGAGGTGTTTCATTTTGGAAGGACAAACCAAGAATGGCCATACACAGTAAATGGTAGGGCCCTGAGGAGTGTGGTAGAACACTAGGATCTGCGAATACAGATATATAATTCCCTGAAAGTGGTATTACATGTGGATAGGGTTCGAAAGAAAGATTTTGGCACATTGGCCTTCATAAATCAAAGTATTGAATACAGGAGTTGGGATGTAATATTAAAGTTGTATAAGACATTAGTGAGGCCAATTTTGGAATATTGTGTGGAGTTTTGGTCACCTAACTACAGGAAGGATATCATTAAGATAGAGAGAGTGTAGAGAAGATTTACTAGAATGCTCTTGGACTTCAGAAAGTGAGTTACAGGGAAAGGTTAAGCAGGTTAGGACTTTATTTCATGGATCATAGAAGAGGGGTAATTTGATAAGTGTATTTAAAATTATGAGGGTGATAGACTGTGTACATGTAGATAGGCTTTTTCCATTGAGGGTGGGTGAGATTCAAACAAGGGGACATGGGTTAAGGACAAAGGGGGAAATGTTTATGTGGAACATGAGGGGTAACTTCTTCACTCAGAAAGTGGTGGGAGTGTGGAAAAAGTTTCCAGCTGAAATAGTAGATGCAGGCTTGATTTTAACATTTAAAGGAATTTGGACAGGTATATGGATGGGAGAGATATGGAGGGCTATGGATTGCGTGCAGGTCAGTGGGTCTAGGCAAGAAAAAGTGGTTTGATACAGTCTAGAGGGGCCAAAGTGACCTGTTTCTGTGCTGTAATTGTTCTAGGGTTCTATGGAAAAAGTCTGTTTGCATTTACCCTATCTGTGCCCCTCATAATTTTGTACACCTCTATCATTCTCTGACACTCCAGTGAATAAAGTCCTCATCTATTCAACCTTTCCCTATAACTTGGTTATTCAAGCCCGATGAACTCAGAGCCAGATTACAACATCAGAGAGACAGCAGGGACTGCTGTGTGACATGCTTTACAGAAACATGGTTAAACAAGGACATTCCGGACACTGCTCTACAGCCCATGGGCTACATCCTCCACAGCACTGACTGGACACTGGCATCAGGAAAAATCATGGGAGGTAACATTTGTGTTAACTATCACATTTGTGTACCACGGTGAATCGATGATATGTCCCAATCCTGCTCCACCGACTTGGAACATCTGACAATCAAGTGCCACCCATTCTACCTGCCAAGGGAGCTTACTGCCATCATACTGGTTGCAGTGTACATTCTGCCCCAGGCTACAACAGGCTGGCACTGGAGGGACTGAGCACTGTGATTTAGTAGCCACAAGACAACACAACCTGATGCCTTTCCGATCATTGTAGGGGAATTCAGTCAAACCAACCTGATGAAAACTCCATCAAACTACTACAAACATGGCACATGCTAGACCAGAGGAACCAAAACACTCGACCACTCCCACATCACCATGAAGAACACCTGCTGAGCCATGCACTTTGGCAAGTCTGATCACCTGGCAGTACTTCTACTCCTGGTGTACAAGCCGAGTTTGAGGACCACAATACCTGTAGTGAAGACGAAGAAAATGTGGTCAATGGAGGTGGAGGAGCATCTGCAGGACTGCTTTGAATCAGTGGACTGGACCATATTCAAGAATTCATTCTTAGACTTGAATAAATATGGAACATGTGTCATTGATTTCATCAAGACCTAAGTGGATGAGTGTGTGCCCATGCACACATACTGGATGTTCCCAAACCAGAATCATAGGATTCACAACCTGCTAAGGATGAGATCAAGGGCATTTATGGTTGGGGATCCAGATCTCTACAAGAAGTCCAGGAACAACCTGCAGAAGGCCATCTCTGAAACAAAGTGGCAATTCTGGAGGAAGCTAGAGACAAAAACTATGGCAGGGAGTACAGACAATTACAGCCAACAAAGTGAGAATGAACACCATAGATGGCTATAATGCTTCATTATCTGATGGGCTGAATACCTTCTATGCCCACTTTGAGAAGAAGAATCCAACAATACCTGTGAGAATTCCTGCAAAGACTGAGGACCCCGTGATATCTCTGAGGCCGATGTCAGAACATCATTCAAGCATGATTTTTATTTATTGTTGTAAGGTGGTTTATATGAATGTTTACACTTTGAAACTGCTGCAAAACGACAAATTTAGTGACTTTTTCATGAACAATAAATTCCGATTCTGATTAATTTTCTCTCCACTGATTTATCCTTTTAACTCTCAAATCACCCCATTATTTACATTCCTGGTCACTTCGTTAATTATAAAGAAAACAATATTTCTACTTTAAAAGTAAACATTTAGTTGATCACACTTGAGTAACTTGAAGATGAATATTTAGTAATCCAGAAATATAACAATACAAAAAAAAATTCAATATGGTTAATTTGCTTGTCATATGAATATTTGATATGTCACTATATATTTTACTCATGAAGAACCAAAATATTTTAAATCTTCGCTGCCAACTTTGCTTGCTCTCACTTTCACATAGTCCATATCTCACTTTCCCTTTCCTTTCTTGACATTAGGTTTGGTGTAGACACAATGGCCCAAGAGCCTGTTCTCATGCTATGCAGTTTAATCTTCTCCATCTCAGCCGACCAACCTTTCTCAACCACTACCCAACTTATTTCCCAAGGAGCCCATTCCACTCTTTGGTTTCTCGCTCTATGTCATGTCGCCCTTCACAGTGAGATTTTCCATATCAATGCCTTTAGTTTGCCTTAAACATGGGTTTCACTCCAGCATAGCTGACAAGGCTCTCCAATGCATCTCTTCTGTTTTATATTGAGCATTAAACATTAAAGTGGCATATTAAAACAGGCTATTTGGCCTATAGTTTTTATGCCTGAGTAGGATGCTCAAATTAGACTAAAATTCTGCTGCTTGCACATGACACCTACTCCCCTATTTTTTTTTTAAAGAAGCCTCTGAAATTATACTATTTGTGGTAAAGCAATGCTATGCTATGATTGGCTGCTGCCAGCTGGACACGCCTACTCAGACCAATCTTACCCATAACCTTTATATGCTACCCATTCCACTCTGCCTTGATCAGTCAATGAGGTTGATGGCTGTTCCAGTCTATAGTTAATAAAAGCCTATCAGTTTCACAACTTCAGTCTTTGTGGTTATTGATGGTGCCTCACTATTATATCTACTTTCCACCACTCCTGGCAGTTTGCACTATGTTCTGAGCTGCATTCACGACCTTCTGTAGCTTCTTCCGATTTTGAGCAGAGCAGCTCCCTTACCAAACTGTGATGCATCCAGCAAGTGTGCTTTCAATCAGTGTCCTCTAGAATAACAAGAACCTCTCCCTTCCACAGACTCCACCTACATCTCCCACTGCTGAGGGAAGGCATTGGGGAGAAGGCTTAAGAGTGAAAACACAGACCAACGGGGTTAAAGACAGTTTCTGACCTGCAGCCATCAGGGTCCTGAATGAAGCCCATAACAGTGCTCCCATGGTGCCCTTGCTTGAAGCAAATCGATCTTCCTTTTCATTGTCATCCTATAAATTGTGCTCTTTACATAGCTGTATAAATGTTAGAAATAACCTATTAGCTTATAACCAGAATGCTTCTCACTGTACTAGTTTTTTTAACGTTATTAAAATAAAAAAATTAGACAAACAGTACAGAAACAAGTCCTGTTGGCACATGAGTCCGTAGCACCCAAATACCCCAACTACTCTACCACCTCCTTACATTTTGAAGGGTGGGAGGAAACCAGAGCACCCGGAGGAAACCCATGCAGACATGGGGAGAATGCACAATCTCCTTGTAGGCAGTGCCAAATTCAAACCTGGGTTTGCTGGCATTGTAATAGCATTACACTAACCATGCTTGCCCCATTTGTGACAAATAAACTGAAACTTACAAGCTGTTGAGGGAACATGCCAAAATTCCTTAATCTTCTGAAAAAGTGGAAGCATTGGTGCACCCACTTGACTGTCACATCAATGTGCTTATTTCATTGGAGATATTTATTCCCAAGATCCTAAAGCCATCTACTTCCTCAACCTCAGTACTATTAATGTGGACAGGGTTGTAGACACTGCCCACTCTCTTGAAGTCAATGAATACCAAAGGATATAGATCAGTTTTTGATATGGGCACCAAAATAGCAGATGGAGTTTAATCTGAACAAGTGTGACATGCTGCACTTTGGGAGGTCACAAGTAGGGACAAGTATAAAGTAAATGGCAGAATACTCAAAACTATTAATACAGATTTGGGGTCTCAGGTCCATAGATCATTGAAAGTGGCCACACAAATAGCTAGGATGGTAAAGAAAATGTATGACATGTTTGCCTTCATTGGGAAGAGCAATGAGTACAAAAGTTAGGAAGTCATGCTGTAGCTATACAAAACTCTGGTGAGGCCATACTTGAAGTATGGTATGCAATTCTAGTCATCCCATTATAGGAAGGATGAGGAGGCTTTGGAAAGGATAGAGGAGATTCACTAGATACTGGATTCGAGGGTATGAGATACATGGAGAGCTGGGGCAAACTTGGGTTATATTTTTCTGGAGAGTTGAAGGCTGAGTATATACCTGATAAGTTTATAAAATTATGAAAGGTATTGAGAGGGTAGACAGACAGAAACTTTCTCCCAAGCTAAAAATGTCACATATAGTAAAACCCCTGGTATCCAGCGCCTACAGGGATTGATTGGTAGATGCCGGATAAATGAATTTTCCGGTTGCTTGAGACTCATACTTACCATGCCTAACTAATAAACCTGCATTAAATAAACAGTTTAAAAGACAAAAAATGATTGTACACTGCATTTACACTGAAAAACTTCACTTGCATGAATATATAAACCTTAAAGCATTTTATTTTATTTTCAGTCACATAATTTGAAAAAATTTAACCGTCGCTTTATCTGCAATCTCCTCCCCTTCTAGAGAGCCACCCAGAAGGTGAACAGTAACATCATAATTAACCCCCCCCCAAGTTTACAGATAAAGTCTTACTAATATACTTAATAATATACTAAAGACTTTTACTAAGCAGCATCATGGACTGAACCAGGTACAATAGCAGCTATTAAGTGGCTTGTAATTAGACACAAGATTAAAGGGATACGCATCATATACAAGCATCAACGCTTTAGTTTAAACTGGATATCAGTGCAGATATGTGGACAGAAGGGCTTGGCCTTGTGCTGCAGTGTTCGATGTTCAATATGTTTAATTGCCAGTTTTTAAATTAATTATTACAGCATCTTGACAACTTTGGTCTGCACCAAATCACAGACATTTTTTTAAAAATATCCCTCTCTGCAACTTGAATCATAAGGCATTACCTCACTTTCCCATCTCAAATGGAAGATCCTTAACCTGTAGCATGGACTTTTTTCCCATCTAGTGGATGCTTGGTTGACCTGCTGAGTGGTTTTGATAGTTTCTGGTTGTTTCAGGCTTTTTGCTCCAGATATTAATACACTACAAAGCTGACTATCTAACCTACTTGGAATAGTTGGATTTTACTGTGTAAATCCTGCTTCTTTAATCAAACCGCTTCAAATAACAGATAAACTAATATAGACAATCTTGATGAAAATATTGCAATTCTAAATAAACATAGAAAATGCCAAAAGAATTCAACTCATCTGATAACATTTGAAAAGTTATAAATTGAGATTTGAACACACAACCAGTTATAATGAAAAACATTCACCTGAAACATTGACCTAAATGTTTCTCTTTGCAGATAATACATTTCTAGAAATTTCCTCTTCCATATCTTCCCTTTTATTGAACAAAATTATGCCTAATTTTCTCATCTGTAATCTTTGATCTAAAAAGTAGATCTTTTTAGCATCTATCATTGCTAAAGGCTCATATACATCTTTTAGCAAACATTGGCTTAGAAATTGTAATACTACTGAAAAGTCATATTAAAATGATGTCAAAGTTGGGTCAAAGAGCATGGTTCAAGGGCTCAGGGGGTGATACTTTATTATATCTTGCCTAAAACACTAAAATTAGTCAAAAGATACTTGCATATGATGGGAAATCCAGAGCAGGTGATCTTGAGTGCAAAATGGAGGTGGAGAGGAAGAGGAACAAGTTGGAAGGTTGAGGGGTACAATATGATCACAAGGGGCCTATGGGAACTGAATAGGGAGAGGATAGTTAGGGAAATGGATCAGGGATACCCAAGGATGTTTCATAAAAACACAAAAGTAGAATGAGAATAGATCATTCAATCCATTTATAAATACAAGATGTACCTTACTCAGCTTAATGACCCATTTCTCTAACAGAAAAATTCAACTTGTTCCATGATGAAAATGGCAACATGCATTTTATTTACACATACTGAATAAATTAAACCACCCAGACATCTTGTTTCAGCATTTATCTCTGAGATAGGTCAAGTAGAGTAGATTAAAGTCTTAAAGTTCTTTTGGAAACAAGTCCATACCAACTATCAAAAACCCATTTACACCAATTACACTTTTTGTTCTCCTGTCAACTCCTCCCACATTCCACCATACATCCATGCATGAAGGGCAATCAACAGTGACCAATTTACCTGGTAATTCACACCCCTAAGGAATATGGGAGCAAACCGGAGTATTTAGGGGAATTTCACAGGGAGTGTGCGCAAATTCAGACAGCAAAGATCAAGATTGAACCTGGGTTTCTGAAGCTGGGAGGGAGGAGCTCCACTAACTACAATTTCTACCAAAACAACCTCTACCATGAATACAAACTAAAATTATTGATTCTAATCACAGTGTAAAGGACATTACTGCTTGAATTGCAATATCAGCAATCATTTCAAAAATGGCACAAGTTTGGTTTGGTCAACTGTTTTCCATTTTATCTAAACATTCAATATTTTGATTAATCTAAAAAATATTAAATATACCAATTTATTTGCTGAAAATGTAAAAATTATGTCAAATGTGACATCTGAAAATAATTTATTCCTACAAGTTTAATTGGATCATATTATTCAAATTTTTGAAAAGAAATTGCATATACAGTAAAATCCTGGTTATCCGGAATTCAAGCAACCAGCAGCCTCAAGCAAATGGCATTAAAAAATCATAAAATAAACAGGTAAAGAAATATGAACATTTAAAACTGGCACTCTGTTGTTGTCAGTTCACCAATCATGCAACACGTAATCTCAAACTGGCAAATTCACTTATCAGGCAATCCCCATAGGAGCTGAAAACCAGGGGGTTTTCTGTAAAATGTGATTTTTGAGGAACATTTATACTTTTTCTTTTGCTCCATTCAGAAAGAAATTATGTAAAACCTTGACTGAGTCAGAATAATATTAATGTTACTTCATTTTTAAGATGTAAGCTGGCCTTAGAAAAATATTTTTGTTGTTATAACTAACTACAGAGATATTTTTATTAAAAAAAATAGATTTCTGCTGAAACACTGCACAAAAATTTTATAGACCGTAATTTTAGTTTAATTGGTTTTAAAGCAAGCTAGATACCACAACAAGCCTGCCTGTCACAGAAGAAGGAGATACTGAAGCCACAGTGGAGGAGCTTAGCAAAACTACTGATTCACAGGACTTGGGCAAAGCTCCAACTGATGTTACCATCCTCCCTGATTTCATCAACCAAGGGACGCTGGTGCTCCACCTGCTATGACTGCCACTCTTGGAAAGAGGATCCAATGCCTCAGAGATGAAAAGATCATGACCTTGCACAAGAACAAGGACAACCACAGCAATTTCAACGTTGGCTGAAGCATGATGAAGCAACAACACGGTTTGCCTGCAACTGTGTGGGTTTCACCAGTAGATTTCAGTTTCCTGACATCCCATGGGCAGCGGTTAGCACAACGCTGTTACAACACCAGCGGCCGGGTTCAAATCCTTCACTATCTGTAAGGTGTTTGCATGTTCTCTGTGTCTGTGTGAGTTTCCTACAGGTGCCCTGGTTTCCTCCCACTGTTCAGAACATACTGGGGTTGGTCAACTGGGTGTAATTGGGCACCATGGGCTCATGAGCCAGAAGGGCTTATTACCGTGTTGTCTAAATTTAAAAATTAAAATTAAAAATTAAATTAAATTAAAATCCCAATGACCTGCAGATTAATTGCCTCCACTGTGTAGGTGAGAAGTTGTATATTGGGGGAGGAATTTGGGAAGAATTGACCACAGGGAAAGGAATACAGCAGAGGATCCCTGTTGAGTACCGAGGGAAAAGCATTTCCGCTTATGACTCTGTTCTGAATGCAGATCATGAATGAAAATATTTGCCACAAATCCCTGGGACATCCATAATCGATGTGATCTTCTCAATTCAGCAGCTGCAAAAGAAATGTTACAAGCAAAATAAAAATTAAGTAATGCTTTTATTGATCTCCACCAAGGCATTCAATTGCATGAGCAGGGGTGGTTTATTCAAGCTGCTGAAAGCAACTGGCTGCTTGCCAAAGCTATCCAGTGTGATCTATTCCTTTCATGATAACAATGTAGAGTGAGGTGATTACACAGCACAGAAATAGCCCCTCAGACCAACTCATCTGTGCTTGCCAAGTTTTCTGTGTTTGGCCCCCATCCATTTTTAAAAATCCATCTATCTGCCCACTTCCTCTGGTGGCTCATCGCACATATCCATTGCCCTTCATGTGAAAAAGATTTCCTTCAGGTCTCTTAAAATTTTCCCCTCTTGCTGTATATCTAAAAAATCTAAACCCTTTTTATACTTCCCTACTAGCTAGACATACTAGCTATAGAGGGTGTGCAGCGCAGATTTACAAGGTTAGTTCCAGGGATAGTGGGGTTGACATATGCTGAAAGGCTAGAAAAACTGGACTTGTATCTGATGGAGTTTAGAAGGATGAGGGGGGACATGATTGAGGTATACAAAATCATCAGGGGGATAGACAGGGTGAAGTCGGATTACTTGTTCCCAATAATGGGGGAGACGAGGACTAGAGGGCATAGTTTAAGAATACAGGGTAGGCCCTTTAGGACGGAGATGAGAAAGTATTTTTTTACCCAGATTATGTTCAAAAGAGAGTTAGATAAGACTCTAGTGTGCAAAGGAGTTAAGGGTTATGGGGATAAGGCTGGAAAGGGGTACTGATGGTAGTGATCAGCCATGATCTGTAAAATGGTGGTGCTGGCTCGACGGGCCGAAGGGATAAAAAGGGATATTGTCTATTGTCTATTGTCTAATGATGAAAAAATGTGAACATTCATCTACTGTACCCTTCTAGAAAACATTCCCTCTCAACCCCCAATGATCCAAGAGATAAAAGGGTTCCAGTCTCTCCTTTTAGTTCAAGCCCTTCGTCCTTGTAACAATCTTGTAAATAATTCTCCACTATTTCCAGCTTTATGACATTAGTTAGGTGACCCAAACTGCACACAATACTTCAATCCTACACAATACCCACATCTTATACAGTTGTAACATGACATTCCCAAGCCTTATCCTCAATGCCCTGATCAATGCAGGAAGGCATGTCAAAACTTTCCCCTCTACCCCATCAACCTACGTCACCACTTTCAGAGACCTACAAATTTTAAATTTAGACATACAGACATAGAGCATGGTTACAGACCATTTTGGCCCACGAGTCCATGCCACCAAATTAACCTACACCCCTGGTAAGCTTTGAATGGTGGGAAGAAATGAACTGCCAGGGAAAACCTACAGAGACACAGGGAGAATGTACAAACTACTTATAGACAGTGTGGGATTTGAACCCCGGACCCAAATGTTTGGCGCTGTAAAGACATTACGCTAACCACTATACCAACCGTGCTGTCCTATGTACTTGTATTCCAAAGTCTTTATTTGACAACACTTTCCAGGACTCTGCTATCAACTGTGCTAAATCCTGCCCTGCTTTCACTTCTCAAAATGCATAACCTCGAACTTGTCCAAGTTAAATTTACCTGCTATTTCATGGCCCACTTTTCCTATTGATCTTGGTCTAGTTGTAATCCGAGATAATATTCTTCACCATCCACAGAGTATGTCCATTTACAAACACAAACCAATGGAAAGCTGTTCGTCCTTGTCCAGCCTGAGTCAAATTAAAAGTGCACCAGATTGTCATCAGGGAGATGCTCTATGATGATGCTGTGCCACCATCTCAAACCAAGACTTACTTACAGCTATGAATAGATAGGCCAGCAAAGAGTTAGAATGACCATCAATATCTAAGACACAAATTCTATGGCTTAGAACATTGCCATATCACCATAAGAGCACTGGAACTGGAAGTTGTTGACAATTTTATGCTTCTTGGCTCCACAATTACCAGCAATCTGTCACATGATGCAAAAACCAACATGCACATTGCAAAAGCTTCAGATGTTGTGTCCAGGTTGAGCAACAGAGATGGAACAGCTGCAGCCTAACACAAAACAACACATAGTACAAGCCTACTGGGCCTGTGAATTCTCTGGCAAGCAGGGCAGGCAATACATCCAAGGCATGATGGCAGGTTCAACTCTTTCCAACTTCTCTGCCTCAGAAACAGTTTAAGCTACTCTTCCAGGAATAAGGTTACTAATTTAGAGAAGCTGGAGCATCCCAAATCAGGAAATTATTATTACATCAACGATCACTGTGGTCTTTTAGACATGTTCATCGGATTGATAACAATTGTATTCCCATGAACTGTCCACTGAATCATTACCTGCTGGTCATCAATACACTTGCAACAAGAGGAAGATTGCAGGCATTGATATAGATAGGTGCGCTAAAAAGGGAATTAGTTGAGAATAGGGTAGGAGAAAACAAAGGAAGTAGATCTTGCACCTTCTCAACTCACTGACTCAAACCTCATGTCCAGCAGGTATGGTAGCGTCTGCCATGCCTGCCAGAGTCTAGCTCCAGAGTTGACAAAAGGAGCAAGCCATCATCCTACTGTGTGGAAGGCTGCCATTACATAACTAACCCCAATCATACAACCAGCATTCATTGCCCTTGGCAAGGCCAAACACAGATTGGGTGACTACTTCGCTGACCAACTATGCTCAGTTTGTTGGTCTAAATTCGAGCTTCCTGTAGCTAACTGGTTCAATCCCCCAATCATTTCTTCACAGGTTTATCCGGCCTCAGCCTCATTTGTTGTCACACGAGGCTAAACATAAACTTGAGGAACACACAACACAACACCCACTGCCATCACTGGGGGGGTGGAGGGGGTGTAGTGGGTGGGGACCGCACAGGGTGACACTAAAATTACGGTCTATAAAATTTTTGTGCAGTGTTTCAGCAGAAATCTATTTTTTTTAATAAAAATATCTCTGTAGTTAGTTATAACAACAAAAATATTTTTCTAAGGCCAGCTTACATCTACCAATGTACCTACAAGGCTAAAACTCTATGCGAATTTACTTTTTGAACCATCTCATGTGTTCTGGTCAGAGCTCTCATTGTTACCCAATCACAATGATGCTTTGAATCATATGGTTTCTCCTGGATGCGCTACAAGGACATGCTGTTGTTTTCATTGCTGTTCTGCATATGATATTGTAATTTAAAGGTGTAATTTTACTTTTGCTAGTTGTTTATCTCAATATTATTGTGATTACATTCAGTGATATACATGTATTACGATTTAAGAGTAAACATTAGTACAAAAAACATTACTAAGGATTCTGTATGATCTGCTATGGGATGACGTCCATGTGATGGGGGGGGGGGGGGGGGGTAATGCACCATGAGTTACTACACTAGGTGACACCAACCCTAGTGACAATGCCTGTATAGCCTTAAACCTACAGACATGAATGTTGATTTTTCCAATTTTAGTTAACCCCCACCACATCTGATTCCACTGTTTCCATCTCTTCTTTATCTACTCCTACACAATCTTCCATCTCTCTCACATTTCATCTGTTCTATTGCACAGCATAGCACAGAATCAGCCTAATGGTCCACGCTTTACGCAAGGTTCTCCCACATCTCTTTTAAACAAAAAGCACATTGTTCTGTTCCTTTCTAACTTCAGGCTTATCTTGTTTCTCCTCCTATGCTTCCCTGCATCCTCAACAGGACGACTGCAAGTCATTGCTGACAACATTTCACACAAGGGAGAAGCCAAGAGTCCAAGTGGCCCTTCTGACCCTACATTCCTTCCTGGCCACTTGCTGCTGAATCCCAGTGCTACCGTCTCACCCTGTCAACTATTACACACTGCGTGTCCCTTGATATTGTGCCTACATCCAAGGATAGCCCCCAGTCCCCAACAGTTCCTACCTCCCTCCAGGCCAGTACAAAATGTCATTTAACACTTGCTCCTAAAATATTTATTCAGACCACTTTTGACCTTTATTACCTCCAACAAGTAACAACCATTATCATCTTCTAAGGCCAGCTCTGTACCCATCATATCCCATTCAATACAGTAACCTCCTCAGTCAGAAGCATTTCAACCCTTATCCATGAATGTGAAGTTATTACAAGGATTTGATAGGTGACAATCCATTCAAGGACTAGGAGGAAATGAAGGTCAGTAGTGGGCAGGTTGAATAGTCTTTGTAAACTTAATTATCCCTAAAGTATTTTTACTTTAAACATTGCTTCTATAAATATTGCAGTGTTCACAATTGTACTGATCTGAGTTTTGGTATCTTGGATCAAAATCGATTATATCATTTTACAAAAGTTCATGGAAAAATGATTTATAAGCTACCAATATTTCATGCATTCAGTCAGTCAAAACCAAGGATTATCTGCTGGTCCAAATAACTTGAGTTAATCCCCCAAAAGAGAGCACCTTAAATGATTGCAACAATCTAATTATCCTTAATTCTCTGCAAAGATAAGCACAGGCTGACTTTATTAGTTAATTTACTGCACATAAGTACTTCCCAACTTTGAACAGCTCTCAGTTGTTCATCCACCTCATCTGTTAAATGCATAATATTTTATTTTGTTCTTCATAAGCAGTCTCTACTGATATCGCCACAAATGACTCAGTTTCCATGGTAACAATTTCATGCAGGCTTTTCTCAGTACACTGAACAGGGAGAACAAGAAATGACTTTTATATCTCCCAATCTGATGTTTGTATGGTGGTTTTAAATCCACCCGATCAAAGCACATTAAATCTGATTGTTTGCAAACCAGCTTCCAAGTCAATGCAGCAATTCCATCCTGCCCAATCTCAAATTTACTTGACTTTTTTTTTTAAAAACTAGAACCATAATTAAGCCAAGACTAAGGTATAACAGATCTGAGCAGCATTTTGATTCATTAAGAATAAATTAATTTACTTTAATGCTGCTTTCCTTCTTTCTTTTGCTTGTTAAGGCATTGATCATTTATTACATTTAACTGTTTCTTTTTTCTTTTCAATCCAGGTTTCCTCTTCTCTTTGGGATAATAGTTCATGCTGATAACCCATATTATTGACTAAATTGCTCCCAGCTAGAACATTTACACATACTCGGTTGAGATATTGCGCTGAATGACTGGTACCTTTACTTAAGCACAATTAGTTTTTAATGAGTGCTTCGTAATACATGTTGTATTTACACCTGATACAAAACAGCATGAATAACAACTACATCCATTGATTTACACAATGCAATATAACATTCTACCACCCACTTGAATGAGAGAGCAATTGAACTTGTGTCAGAAATGGAGTCCAGATTATGATGAAGGGATCGGACCTAAAATGTCGACTATATTTTTCTCCCTCTTACGCTGTAAGCTTGCGGAGTTCCTCCAGCAGATTGTGTTTAGCGTAAGCACACAGTCACTGTAAAGTGTTTTAATCTTTATTAAATGCTTATATTTTTATTCTCATGAAAACAAATCATGTTACCACTTGTTCTATGGAGCTAATTATATCCCTGAAATGGGGCTGTATCGGGAGGTTTGTTGCCATTTTGATTATTCTAAAATGAAAGGAAATGTTCCATATGGTATTCTGTACAAGGCAGGGGGAGATTTCATACCTCAAATAATATTTAATCAAAGCCAAAATATTAGGCATTCTGGGTGGTGAATCCATTTAAAAAAAATGCCATCCATCCACTCTCCATTGCAGAAACCACCGCAAATTCAATCCCTAGATCCAGCAGCATTTCCATATTGCTCAGAGCTGAGGAGCTGGACACATTGGCACCTCAAATTTGAATGCATCATTGATGCAAATGACAACCTTATTAATTTCAATGTGGTCATAACTTGCATTGCAAAGTAGATTAGCAAAGGTTTTTATTTTTTTTTAAAACTTCACTGCACATCATGTTTTAATTAACAGTAATGTTTTAATTAATTTACTTTGCAGTTGTAACTTTTCATTTGTTTTATTAATTTAATTGATCACAACTGTTGTTAAAAGTCTCTGAATGCCTTTGAGAGCCTATCGACAATCCTGGCCACAGAGCTGGTGGTTGCACTACCGGTAAAGGGAATGCTAAAAGGGCCAGAAGAGTTGGAACTGGCCCAGTGATATCTGTACGAGATAGAATAGGTCAGCAATTTTTGATTAATCTGCCCTGGGAGAATAGTATTCTGGCCTGTGTTATCTGCAATAAACCAGGACTTTTTACCAAACTAATATTTGGAATCCTTCCATTTCTCCTCATCTTGCTCTGACAAATTCTACTTCTTTCAAACTTTTCTTTCAATACAACTATTGAGTTTGTCTTGTTTGTTCCTTGCAGTCCATTCCAAACACTTAGCACACCTTTGGTAGATAGGTTACCCTGCATTTTGTATGAGATGTCTTTGAATTTATTTCAATCTACCATGCAAATGGAAATATTTTCCCATTGCCACACAATGGAAGCATTTTTATTAGTTTTAGATCCATCAGCTCACTTTTTGGTTTCTGCTTTTCTTGGGAAAAAAAAACTAGTCCTATCTAGTCCATAAGAAATAGAAACAGGAGTAGGCCATCAGGTCCCCTTGAGCCTGCTTCACCATGGACTCAGGATTACCTGCTTACTTTTCACCACAACCCTTCATTTCTCTACTATGCTAAATTTTATCTGTCATAAATATATTTAATGAGGCAGTCTCAACTGTTTCATTGGGCAGAGAATTCCACAGATTCACTATCCTCTGGGAAAAACTATTCCTCCTCATCTCCATCCAAAATCTATTCTCCCGAATCTTGAGGCTATGTCCCCTAGATCTTGTCTCACCTACCAGTGGAAACAAATTTCCTTCCTCTGTCTCTTTCACAACTTTATGTTTCCATGAAGAACTCGTCTCATTCTTTTAAAATCCAGTGAGTATAGTCTTGGGTGACTCAACCCTTCCTCATAGGCTAACCTCCCCCCTTCCCCTTATCTCTGGAATAAACCTGGTGACCCTTCACTACCTATCTCCAAATTTAGTATCCTTTCACAAGTAAAGAGAACAGAATTGCAAAAAGCATTTCAGGTACAGCCTCACCAATACCCTGTCCAATTGCATCAAAGCCTCCCTGCTCTTAAATCTAAGTGTTAATGATCCATAGAACATCGAACAAAATGTAACAAGGAGCTTCAAGAATGAGAATATATCTCTGCAACCTTTTAATAAACTGGAGATCAGAGTTTGAGAAGATTCTGCATTGTGCCAACAATCATGGCTTTAGTTCAATAGGAAATGGGTCAACATATTAAAAAGATCCCCTCATGGCAGAGATGAAGGAACATGGTGGAAGGGGGTCTCACAGAAAATGAGTGTTGGGAGATACATAATGGTGGCAACAATTTAATAGTCTCCCACTGAATAGGGAGTAGACCTGATAGTGGCCCCATGATTGTGGGCCCAGAGTTCCCACAATTAATGGGTAAGGTCACAGTTAGTAGTAGTTACCAAGTGCAAATCAAGGTGACTGAAATATATTCAACACTTCACAGAAACTTTGCAGGGGCCTGCAAGCACAGATTTGCTTCTGATAATAATTTCATAGCAGAATTATTTGAACATGAAAATTATATCCTGGGGAAACACTAAATCATGCCTACTTGGAGTCATCGAATCATGAAGCTTGAAAACAGGTGATTTGGCCCACTACATCCACGCAGACCAGTAGGCACCCATCCCAATCAATCCCAAATTCCAGCACCTGCCTTCAAATCCTAAGCAATTCAAGTGCACCCCTAGGCACCACTTAAATGCAATTAGCAACTCTGCCTCAAATTTCTACTCTCTCCACAAGTACATTGCTTTCAGCTCGAGGGACTCCATTTGATTATGTTAATTACTGAGGTCATAAGTCATTAACTAAAAAAAGCTGTAAATGTTGATGATGGCATTCCATTGAGTAGATATAATGGTTAAAAAATACTCCTTCAAGATTAATAATACCCAGATGTGTCTTCCTCTAGTTCCAGATGGGTGGAACTAGTATCAAAATGGTCACAAACACATTGAGTGGAATTTTGCTTTTCCCTGTGTGATTTACACAAAAACAGGTGTCAATGGTTTTTTTTTTAAGACTGTGATTTCCATCTTGATTACAAAGTAGTCTTTATTCCTTGCATTTGTTAATAGGCAAAGAAGACGACAAGGTAAAGGAAATTAATGAGGCATTGGAGAAAAATAGAGATTTTGCTTTCTCGACCGGCTACAGCAGCTCAAGTATACCACAGGACATTCAAGGATCAAGCAGCAGAGAGACTTATAATAGCAGGTGAAATGCAACAGTAATTCAATATGTGATTTGCCAGTATATTTAAAGAGATCAGAAATATGGTAACAAACTTCAATTTTTATAATTAATTGATGAAACCAAGCCAATTTGTACTTTGGATTGGACAACATAAATGGTTCAGAAAATTCATTCTTTTAAAGCAGTAGATGACAATTTTAAACTAAATTTTAATGGAGCATAAATAATTGGGAACTATTAGAGAAAATAGTACCATATTAATTTCATAACAATCCTGTGTTTTGGCATTATTCAAATGTGGCTGGGAATGTCCTAATTAAAGTCATTCAGAAATGGTTAAAAATTAGATGTCTTATTTGAAGAGGGCAAAATCAATAACAGGGATCATCAATTAAAGTAAAACAGAAATTATTTTTAATATTTTACATTTGAATTACATAGCTATGAAATTAACTATATTTCTATGATATTTTTACTTAAGGTCCTTATGTTATTATTGATAATTTTCTCATTAGTTGGATGAAAGTTGTAAATCTAATGTCAGTGAAAAGAGGATAGATGTACTACATACACAATGTTATGACTAACCTAACAATTCCCAGTAGTGAATAGAAAGTCAAGGGTTTTTATGTCCAAAGGCAATGTGTTTGCGATTAAATAACAAACTGTAGTGACTCACCTCTCTGTGCTGTTCCTCTTGTGTGCTAGCCCATGAAAATTATTGTCACTTTAGGATTAATGGAGATGTGGGAAATCCATCTATTTGACTTTAAGGAGAAGTTAATTAGAGTATTCTTCTGTAATTACGTAAATGCTTTTATTACCTTGGCTGGAACACAGACTATTAGAGTGCATTTGTAAGTATCATTCATTTTATACAATTTGTGTACACTGTCCAGGGAATATACTTGCTGCTTTACTGGCAAGTTCAGTATAATTTATGACCATTTAAAGTCAAGGATGAGATATAATGACTTTAAGACTTTTAAAAAATAAGTTAGGGATGGTGACGTGTACAGGTCAAGTACCCCTTACCCGAAAACCAAAAAGCTTAAAAAACCAAATTTTTTTTTAGTGCCATAATGTCACAAATGGAAAAAAATTCAACACCTGCTTGCCCATGTTGGGTTCTGACGCTCTGTTGGCACCAGTTTGATTACAATAACTGCGTACAAAAAAAAAATCTTTGCTTCTGCCAGGAAGATCCCAAACGGGGCTGGATCCAAGTCTTCAGCATTAGCTGCAGCTGGAGTCAGCGTTAGAGACTCCATTCTCAACATCGGTTGCGGTGCCATCCGCATCGAAGAAGACACAGTTAGAAATGAAAGAGCAGGGTCAATTCAACTTGGGAATCCGTTCCAGACTTTAAGGTACTGAAACACTATTATGAAAGTGCAAGGAAAACCTAGAGAGAAATTGCATCACTTTGACTGCTTCAATAGGAGATAACTAGAAAGTATGTTCACAATTTATTCTTTCAAAAAGATTATGATTTACATAATGAATTCTTCCTACAAAATGTCCTTCAGAATATTTTGTATGCACTATAACCTTTCATGAAATGTTACTTTCTTAACGAAGATTTCAAACATTCATTATTTTTTAAAACTCCATTGTATCCTAATTTTGAAAGCTTGGAATCCCTCCAGCTGTCCATTTTTTAACCAGTTTATGATTATTTTGATGTTCGTCAAATTTCAACCATAAAAAGGCATTAAAAAGTTACAAATAACTGAAGCTTGCTTTGTTTTCACTTGATGGTTTGCCTTACCTTTAAGCTATGCAGACGATACTAAGATAGGTGGAATAGTGGATAATGAAGGTTTTCAAGGATTGCAGAGGGATTTGGGCTGCTTAGAAAAGTGGGCTGAAAAATGGCAGATGGAATTTAATGCTGATAAGTGTGAGGTGCTTCATTTTGGTAAGAAGAATCAGAACAGGACATACGTGGTAAATGGGAGAGCATTGATGAATACAGAAGAGCAGAAAGATTTAGGAGTAACGGTACATCGTTCCCTGAAGGTAGAAACTCACATGAATAGGGTGGTGAAGAAGGCTTTTAGTATGCTGGCCTTTATCAATCATTGCATGGAATATAGGAGTTGGGAGGTGATGTTGAGATTGTATAAGACGTTGGTGCGGCCTAATTTGGAGTTCTGTGTGCAGTTCTGGTCACCTAATTATAGGAAGGATATAAACAGAGTGGAGAGAGTGCAGAGAAGGTTGACCAGAATGTTACCTGGGTTTAAGCATCTAGAGTATAGGGAGATTGGACAGATTAGGTCTTTATTCTTTGGAGTGTAGAAGGTTGAGAGGGGATTTGATAGAAGTATTTAAGATTATGAAAGGGATAGACAGAGTGGATGTGGATAGACTATTTCCGTTAAGAGGAGGAAAGATTAAAACAAGAGGACATGAGTTAAGAATTAAGGGGCAGAGGTTTAGAGGTAACATGAGAGGGAACTTCTTTACTCAGAGAGTGGTAGACGTGTGGAATGAGCTTCCGGGAGAAATAGTGGCGGCGGAGTCAATTGTATTATTTAAGAAAAGGTTGGACAGGTCTATGGATGAGAAGAAGATGGAGGGTTATGGGCATTGTGCAGGGAGGTGGGACTAGAGAGGGGTGTTTGGTTCGGTGCGGACTAGAAGGGCCTAATGGCCTGTTTCCATGCTGTAAATTGTTATGTTATGTTACCATTGAGTTTGAAGTTTGGTGTCAAGATAGTTCCAGGATAGGCATCATTCAACTGCTGGAGAGTAGTCACAAAGAGGAAAACTTGTGAGGATGGAGACGCTCAAAAGATAAGTATTCGACACACATGTAGAGCAGAAGCTATTTGAGTGGCAATTAAATAGGGGAAAGGTGAAGTGGGAAACTAATCAAAGATGGAGATTTTTTTTAGGAAAAGTTTATAATATCAAATTTGAAAAACAAGGCAATGGTGGAACAAGATGGCTTGCTTGAAAATAGCTTGGCAAGGGTATGTAGGAAATAGGAAGGAGAAGCAAATAATGCAAATCATAAAATTGCTGGAGAAACTCAGCAGGTCACAGAAAGGAAAGGATGACCAACATTTCTGACCTAAACCCTTCGTCAAGATATGAGCAAAAACAAACAGGCATCTGAATAAAAAGTGGGAGAAGAGGTGGGTGGAGGAAGGAAGGGGCAGGAGCACAGGCTAACAGGCCAAAAGCCATTGGTGGATACAAGTGGGATGATAGAAAAAAAGAGGGTATTGATCCTCAAATTTGCTGTTGGCAATTAATGAATTGGATTCTAGAGAATAGTCTGGGAAGGAAGTGCAAATGGTGACACCTGAGGAAATGGAAAATATCAGTCACAATTCAAGAAATGATGAGATTAGTGAGATTCCTTTATGAAATTAAGGGGTGAAAGTAAAAGACAGAATGTATTTAAGAATTTATCAAGTCCAGAATGTTTTGGGAAGAAATTGCAGCTGACAACCAGAATTGTCTGTCTTATTTCAAGAAATTTAGATTACCAAAATCCCAAATTCAGCACATCTTCAGTTCCCCTTAATGATTTACACAGGCACTAAATACACTACCATGTGGTATACAGTCTGCTTTATTCAAGATAGGAAGAAGCTGGTTAATTTAGGTGTCAAACACAGCTCAGCATGTAACAGAAAACTCTCCCCTCTCTATCAACTCCATGCATACTTCTAGCTGCCTCAAAAGTGTGAAATCACACACCAAAAGGTTCAATCAACAGATCCTTCCTCACAGCCATCAGGCTCCTGAATGATTCAGATTTAACGTCAGAGTGCATACATGAGATCACCTACAACCTTGAGATTCTGATTCCTGCGTGCAAGGCAGAATTACCACTTATTGGAAGTGCAAAAAAAATCTTGCACATAACGTACACATGTAAACAAATAAATAACCGTAAACAGATAACAAATGGCAACAAACTGCGCAATACGGGGAGAATTAAAAAGAATTAATTATGTGAATAGGTAAGAGTCCTGAGGTGAGTCCCTGATTGAGTTCATCATTGAGGAGTCTGATGTTGGAGCGGTAGCAGCTGTTCCTGAACCTGGTGGTGTGAGTCTTGTGGTGCCTATCCCTCTTTCCCAATGGTAGCAGTGAGAACAGAACGTGTGCCGGGTGGTGTGGATCCCTGATGATTGCTGCTTGATTAACCTCACAATGGTGATCATATGGTGCTCTTGCGATGTAATAATTCACTGTGAAATGACCCAATGTAATAGGCTCTTGCTCTTCTACTTTGTACTGCTTGTATACATGTTGTGCTTGACTTGCTGGACTGCTCACAGAAGGAACCCATCTCACTCAAAGAAGTATTTTGTGACAATAAAATCGATGATTCCTTCACATTAAGGTCCAAAAACAAAAGAAGGAATACATTTAATATTTTCTCAACTCTTTGGGACATTTTGAAGTGCTTTACAATCATTGGATTCATTTTTGGTTTGAAAGGATAAGATTATGAATCAGTAAATTACAAGAAATATTAATTTCACCTCACACTTGTATTTTAGCAAAAAATTTTTTCCATTGTTAATTCTGAGAAAATATGCACAAATCTTCAAAAACACACTTTAAAAAAAAGGCAGATAGCCCAAGGAAGTAATATTTGTATTTTTCTTTCCAGGTTTTTCAGTTGGCACATTAAACAATGATTACAAGCTCAGATTTACATTACTGATCTTTAATTTCGATCTTTTGATAGGTAATTACATAGCTTTAATGTCAATGATAAATTACCTGGCCAGATACACCTAATTGTGTAGTCCTCTAAAAAGGTTTGTTAGATATAAAAACAATCCTGAAGAGAAACAAAGTCAAAAATCTGTTAAAATTATTTTTTTTAAAATAAATTCTTCCAATCTTAATATTATTAAATTCTGTTCATTATTAATATACAGCTAAATTTATGTTTAAAAATTAATCCTATCTTATTCAGTTCTCAATATACCATTCATTAATTCATTATGTCATCTGGTAATGTGTATTGCCAGATAACTCTGCAATGTATTGCAATGTGCTATCATTCCAATAGTCACTCCATCACCTGAAATCAGGTGTTGAACCTAAGTTTTTTTAAGCCCAGAATGGTATCACTTGCAATAAAAAAAATTCAAGCGGAATTTACGAGGGAATACTAGAAAGAATTCAATACAGTGATTGACCAGTACGAAAAGCCAACTCTTCATTCCATCTATTTGCATTCTGATTCTTGGTGACATAATCGGAAAACCTGAAGTTTCACACATATATTGATAACAAAAAAAAAACCCCTGCCATTTCTATTTCAGCATGAATGGAAATAAAACCATTTAAAAGGTTTGGTTTCCAACGCTATGCCATAATCAATCCATTCAGATTCAATAGAAAATGGAAAGTAATTTGGTTAAATCATGCCATCCTACTTCAACCTGGGCTCTGAGTCCTGTGATATTTTAATTTCGGCAGGTGAAGATGGGAGTCACTCTGCCTTTGTTTATGTGAGAGTGAACACAAACACATTCAGGATCTATTATTGCAGTTGAATGCCTATAAAACTGAGAGAAAATGAGCATTTTGTTTTTCTCTGTTAAAAAAGTGTCAGTTTCATAAGTTCTGCCATAACAGTGTAAACCTCGTAGTTCACATTGCTCCCAAATAAATCATACACAAGACCTCACTTCAAGTGCCATCTGTTCCAAATTCATCAGGATGTAATTTGCATTGTTGCAGTTTCACTCACTGCAGCAGCTTCAGTAGAAACTGTTAATGTAACTGCTAACAGCAGGTGTTTGGAGTAATCTCAGATGATTATTCCAAAGTTCAGATGAAACTAATTTTTCATTATGATTTGCACCTTGCCTGTAGGAAAAGACGATTAAAGATAATATTTTTTCTACAAACAAGTTGCAGAGAACTCAGCTTTTTTTTAATTGAAACAAGATACACTCTTTGACTGATAGCCTCTTTGCAATAGGAAACCAATTTTAGGATAAATTGGATAAGTACAATTATCCCACTAAATTGTTGTGGATTATAATTTGAAGTAAAATCACCTGCATTGAGCAAAATCTACTTTTGTACATTCCAACATTTAAAAATGAAGAAGAATGATTTTACCATAAATGGAAATAATTACAGAATATGATCCCTCAAGATTGGCAGTTTAACAATTTCCACCGAACAGAAAAAAAAAGTTTAATGGGCTCAAAAAATGTAGTTAACAGTGACTCTCCTGCTTCAAGCTCATTATTTTAAAAATAGATTATTGGCTTGCAGTGTAACTATAAATAAATTATGATGAAACACAAAAGTTGCATTTGAAAGATAGGAAAGGACAAAAAAAACAGACTAGAAGGGCTGAATAGCCTGTTTTCTGTGCTGTAGCGTTCTATGTTTCTGAAGATTTGAAAATCATTCATGGGAAAGTAGTGATTATTTGAATTCTAAGAATGCCCAATTCAATAAGCAACTCCATTGCTTATACCTTCTTTCAACAAGAATGTTGGTAACATTAAAACTTGCTCTTATAGTCTCAAATAATGTCTCACCAATCACTGTCCTTTACAGACAACAAATTATTTTTGAAAATTTGGAATAAATGTATTTAAGTTCTGCTGAAGCAGCATATATACTCAGTGCAAAGGAATTTGATGATAAAATAATTTAGGGAAGTGGGGGTGAGGTACTGTTTTATTAATGATTGTACATAATTAACAATTACTGAACTTAAATTTTCAAACAATAAATTTTTTTTAAAAAAATCAGATTATTCCATCAAAGCAAATAATTAAATGATGTCTTTTTGGGAAAAGCCACCTCAAAGCCAGAGTTAACGATCCCATGTGGCTGGTCATCAGACAGAGCAGGAAGTGACAGGAAGAGTATGAACATTGAAGGTTATCAAACTAGTGCTGAGCATTAGAGTCTGATAGCAGCAATGACAGCTTGAAGAATTACAGTCCAGAACATGGCACAATCAGTCTCATGTAGGACTCATTCATGATAAAATGCTATAAAATTGGAGGGACTTTTAAAGTTTAGAAATCCAGAAGCCACAGAAATTCTATATTTTAAGATATTTTTTTTACAACCAATAGTGTGAGTCCCATGTGGGACATACTGCCTCTTTAATGCCAGGTCAAAGGACATCACTAATACAGAGCAGGACACTCTACAAGGGGGAAAGAGTGCACCGTTTGTTGGGATGTTCATCTGCATTAATAACACAGGTCGAGAAAAGGATGACGTTTTATTTGAAGGTTTTAGGGAGTTGGGAAAAGTCAAGAAATAGGACTTCAAAGATGGTCATCGCTGTATTACAAATACAGAAATAGGATAACACAGGCAAATATGCATCTGGATAGATAGTGCAGAAAGGAAGGTCTTAGATTCCTGAAGCACTGGGATCTATTCTGGGAGAGAAAGGACTTCCACAATGTAGCTGAGACCAACATCCTCTCAGGAACATTAGCTTGTGATATAAGGGGTAAGGGTGTGTTTAATAATTTGACAGAGGGGTGATCATTCGGATGTAGCATTGGAAAAGAGATAAAATGCCCAAAGAACTATGAGAGATAAGTAGCACAACAGCAAGAAATAGTACGATATTAAATTTGATCAGACCGAGGAGTATTAAAATGTCCAGACAGATTTATAGTACATGCATGTAAACACTGCAAGTATATTAATCAAGAGCTGGTGGCAATTACATGTGAAATTATGACTTAATGACAATTATAGAGACAAGGTTGAAAAAATAAAGAGCCTCATGGGTACTGTTACAAGCCCAGAGGACTCCAAAACCCAGCAGCAATAGAAATTCACCAAGAGAATGGTTACTTAAACAAAAGTGGCGTTTAATTTTCTTCAAACATAATAACAAGATCAAAATTTAACTTATTACTATTAACAACGTAATTTTACCCCCTTCTAATTCTAAGCGCACATGTATGTAATGTGTATATGTTCAGGAAAGTTCTTTGTTTCACTGTCCAATCATTCACTTCTCACTTCTCCAAGTTCACCGGTGTCAAGCAATTCTTACACTGTGCACAGAATTTAACATTTATGAATCTTCACCAAGCTCTGGTGCTTAAAATTAAATGGTTACCGCTCAGAAAGGTTCTTGTTGGTTTCAGAGAGATATTTGTTGCTCGTTGGACACACACAAATTGATTTCCTCCAATCAGTCACTTCAGTGTCTTGCCGAAGAAACTTGCCCCATCATGGGTTTTCCAAATGATAACCTCTTCTTCCTTGTCACCAGAGCTCCTCTTGTTTCCCTTATTTCAGGAGAAACACTCGAACCAGCCATTTCCTCTTGTAAGGACTACAGGAGTTTGAACAGGCTGAACTCAGAACTCACAACCCATCTTCAAAATGGGGTCTTTCAACAAGCCTGCCAGCTTGCCAATATGCAGCCTTAACTGCTTTTCTCTCTCTCTCTCTCTCTCTCTCTCTCTCTCTCTCTCTCTCTCTCTCTCTGAAGAAACCTGCTTGTTTTTCCCTCTCTCTGCTTGTAAAAACCAAAAACCTCTCCCAAGGCTCCAAACCCAATCTTTGGAAGATCTTTTCAGTATTTCTGAGCCTGGACTTTATTGCCCATACAAAATACCCAAAACCACCCATTGGATACCATCCATCTTCATCTATTCCAGAAGCAAAGGTCATCTAGCCTAAACCTCTCCTTAATTCATGTGTAAACACATAACTTCTGACTTAGCAGCATTAAAGGCATCAGTAAGTCAAGATAACATTTTGGATAGGTGTTCAGCATGAGGTTTCTTTCATCAAAACTGACAAGTCAATAATATTGTATTCTGTTCAGGATCATGCAGCAGATTCCATTGTTTCAAATTTAAGAGCACAAATACGGCATTATTAAAAATGCAGTGATAGAATTTGCATTGGTGTTTGCCCATCCCATAAGATGGATAACCATAAATTATTCAATGAAATCCTGCGAAAGATTTATCCAAACATCATCAGAAATCTAAACACAATCGAGCAATAAGACAGACCTTTCCCCACCATTCATCCTTCTATTTATCTCACAGATAACCTACCTGTTAATTGCTTTGAGAGTTAAGAATTTTTTTGTACAATAGAATACTGATATACAAACCACATCTCAAGTTTCATGCAAATAAAATTTGAGTCATATAAAATTGTTGGTCTTGACAGTGTACGAAATTCTGTACTGCTCAGGCATTTAGTTTGCTTCCAAGAAGGGACAGCTAAATGTGTTAATTCAGGAATGAAGAATTACATTGAAGTCCATTGTGTTGTCTCGGTAATTATCTTTTAAAAGTAAGGCAGCAAACTGTGTCTGCATCTATGCTCATTCATATCACCACAGCAGGAGAGGGCACACGTGATCTGTTTCGGACAAAATAATGAAAATCTAGACAAAACTATTTTATTTTTAGCTCCTTTTAAAAAACTGTAGACACAAAAAAAAACCCAAGAAATTTTAAATTGCACCTATATCCATTCAGATCACCAGAGAACAACAAGCCATATCTAAAGTTACTAGGGACAAAATCCTGAAATGACAAAAGGAAATTCAAATTATTTTTACATTTTTTATAGAACCGTGATTTCAGCAGACTGCATTGGTTCATTTTTGCTGTGATACAACTGCTAAAGTAATAACATTTTACACTGATTCCATCAAAAATCTCCCAACTTCACAGATCTGGAATTACAAACAATAATGTTCTTATATTTGAGAAATAATTTCTCTTCATCAACTGAGCCTTGGGCCTCCCTATGACTCGGAGACATCTTCATTTACTTGTCTTTTTTTTTGGTTAGGTGGCTACCAATCAATTAACAAAGAAACTATTTTTGTTACAAAATCACGTACTTCAAAATTAGCTGTGCTTCCAGCCAGTCTGTTCCAGAATTCTCCATCCCATTCCCTAGCTGATGTGTCTGCCCATAGTCTTGTGCACTGCTAGACTGAGACCACCTGCAAATTAGTGGAACACTTCATTTTCCATCTGGGCACCCTCAAACCAGATGGCATTAAATAGATGTCCCCATTTTCTGTTAAACCCCCCTCCATCTTCTTCTCCAAGCTCACGCTCTCTCCCTCTCTCTCTCCCCCTCTCCCACTTTTTCCTTCTGTCTCCTTTCACAGAGACAAAATCAATTCTCAACTTTACGCTTTTCATATCCAATTTGGCTGTTAGGTCTGGATTCTTCCCCCTCCCCCTTAATCTCTAGTCTTTAATTAAGGTGCATGCCTGCCTTTTGCTTATACCTTGAAGTAGGGCTCAGGCCAAAATGTCCGCATATCTTTGCCTCCTATGGATGCTGCAAGACTGAAGTTCCTCCAACATTTCTGTGTGTTTTTAGTGCAATCTCAGCATTTTCTCACACTGGGCTCCTAGGCAACGTGGAATTTTCCCCAGGTATGCCCTGTTCACAAAAATCTATGACCAACTCAAGCTGGCAAATTACTGACCAATCAGTCTATTCTTAATCATCTCATCATAAAAATTATAAAAGTTGACGTGGACGGTGCTATCAAGTTATTCTGACTCAGCATTACATGAAATGATGCTAATCTTGGTTTCTCAGGATCATTCATCTCGTTTTTCGGTCCTCAATGCCAAACATGCTGACACACAACTAGACATAATGCACAAAGACAAAACAATACATACAGAGGACAAATTTATATAACTATAAATAAATATTGTTTTGTAAAATATGAGAATCTCGGATGGTTTGTGTGAGCAGCTCCTTTGGCTGTTCAGCATTCTCTCTGGCCATGGGAAGAAGGTGTTTCTCAGCCTCATGGTGCTGCCCTTAGATATGGAGGTAGCATTTAAATGAGTATGGCAGCAAAATGCCCTTGTGGAAATGAAGTCAATGTGGAAGTTCCCATACCCTGCTAAAAGGAAAACCATTGTGTTTGTTGGAGATTAATGGTACCAACCAAAGGTCATCACTGCAGGACAGTATCCTAGGCCTAATCACTGACAACTGCTTCATCAATGACCTTCCTTACATTACAAGGTCAGAAATAAAGAAGTTCAGTGATGTCAACAACCATAAATATCTTGCAGTTCACTGCTGACCAGAAACTCAACTGGACCAGCCATATAAATATCAAAGATGTAAGAGCTGGTCAATGATTCAGCACTGAGTGACAGGTAATTCACCTCCTGACAGGCCTTTCCTGCATGTTAAGAGCCAGAAATGTGATGAAATACTCTCTGCTTGCCCAGATGAGTGTAGCTTCAACATAGCTCAAGAAGATTGACACCATCCAGAATAAAGCAACCCACTTAAATGACACCCATTAACCAGTATAAACATTTTCAGCCTCCACCATTAGCGGCCCATAGCTGCACCATCTTCAAAATCCACTACAGTTATTTGCCGAGGGTATTCCAACAGTATATTCCTCCCCCCCCCCCGCAACCTTTCCCTTAAAGAAGAACAAGGGCAGTAAATTTACGGGAGCACCACCTTCAGATGTCCCCTCCAAGTTGCACACCGTCCTGACTTGAAAATATGTGGTCAGACTTGGACTTAATCCTGGAACTTCCTACCCAACAGTACTGTGGAATTACTCTTTCTAGAAGGGCTGCAGAAGATAGCTCGTTACTGCAGTGAATTGCTGTACACTCATTTATCTGGCTCCACCCTGTTCTGTGACTGTACCCATGGATCCTCCCTCATAGCCTCTTCTCAGAAAGCCTGGGTCGCAGCACAGGATGACCTTGAAGTTTATTGTAAATAAAAGCCTATTGTTCTGTAACTCCAGTCTTTGGAGTTAGTGATAGCGCATCTTAAGGCCAATTAGGGAATAAACATCGACTTTGTCAGTGATACCCAGATCCTGAAAATAAATTTTAAAAATGTCCAATCAGAAAATAGCACAATGCTATTACAGCATTAATGACCTGTGATTGAATCTGGCGCTGTTTGCAAGGAGTTTGTACATTTTCTTCTTTTCTGCATGGGCTTCCTCTGGATGATCTGGTTTCCTTCCACATTCTAAAGACATATGGGGTTAGGTTAATTAGTTACATGGGTGTATTTATGCAGCACAGACTCATGGGCCATAAGGGCCTCTTTCTGTGTTGTATCTTCAAATTTAAAAAAATAAGAAAGTGATTTGCATTTCTACTGCAATAACCTCAAGCAAACAGCTTTATAGCCCAATGATGCATCGACATATTATGATTTCAGCTTTTGAATATATTAATATGTTGATTGGGGAATAAATATTGTCCAAATTAGTTCTTTTACATTCTATTGAGAGATCAGATTTAAATTCAGTTTCATGCCTCAAATGAAAATTAGCATTTTACACAATGCTCTGTTCTCAGTTTTGTTCTGTGGAGGCAGTTTAGAAGTTTGAGCTCAAGGCTGTGAACAAAATTTGAACCTTCAAGCATTTTTGTCATGAACCAACAAAAGCATGACTGACTGTAGCTCTAGGGTTTCAAGTGATGCGCAAGCTCTCATATTTTGGCTTTAAAAGCGAAGCATTTTGGACCTCTAAGTGATATTAAAATTTGGAAAGAGCTTTTATGATGTCATTGACAACCTTGAGGTCATGTGTCAGGAGAATAAACTGAGTAAGGAGCGCACCACCTCTTAAACTACCTTTACCATCTGTGACAGAATCTGATATTCCCACATTGGGTTCACCGGCCATCTCAGACTCAAAAGCAACGTTTGAGTAAGTCATCCTCGATCCCAAGGGCCTACCTAAGATGAGAAATAACAATTCAATTAGAACATTTGCATTACATTTATAGAAATGTATTTAAATTATTTACAACAGATATTTAAACATGTTCCCAAGACAATTTACAAAGAGGACACATTGAAAGACTACATAATTTTTAGAAATCAGATTGAAACCAAGTTGCAATATTAATTAAATTGAAATCTTATCTTATTTTTCAAGCAATACAGTAGGAGGGTATTTGGCCAATTGGGTTCATGACAGCTCCTGGGAAGCAATCACTTTAACTGATACCTAAACTCCTCACTTCTTGGTAAACCTGTGACTTGTTCTCTCCTGTACTTGCCCATTAATTCTTCTTTGACTTGCTTTGCTATTGACCTAAGAGGTCATTTATAGTAGACAGTTAACCAACTACCTAGAATGTGGGATGTGGAAGGAAATCCAGGCAGCCTCAAAAGAAAATGTAAACTTCACCACACAATGGGCCCCCGAGATCAAGACCAAATTTGTTTCTGGAACTATGAGGTGGTAGCACTAATTGTGACACTGAACCAACGAGTGCATGAGCTACCCAAGTTGGATGGTCACTTTTAGAAGACCATTTTTTCCAAAATTCACCCAGGAAGAGACTTCATTTGAAAGCAGATTCTGAGATGATGGATGAGCTTTTTGAATGCAAGAAGTTGGCTCTGCCTCCAGGTTTTGACAGTTAGCAAATGATGCCTTACTCAGTATAACTCTACAGCACAGAAACAGGTCCCTCAGACCATCTAGATTGTACTGAACTATTTGCCAACCCATCCACCTGCAGCAACCATAGGCCATCAAACCCCTCCCATCAATATACTTATCCAATCTTCTCATAAATGTTGAAATCGAACCTGCATCCACCATTACAGCTGACAGTTTGCTCAACAGTTTCACCTCCTCTGAGTGAAGAAGTTCCCACTAATGTTCCCCTTGAACATTTCACCTTTCACCCTTAAATGTGAAATTGGATCATGGATTTCCTCTCCTCAAGACTACAATCAATGTGGATTGGTAAGAGCATCTCTTCCACAATCTTCATCAGTACCAGAGCACCACAGGGCTATGCTCCTAGCCCTCTGCTCTACTCACTTTACAAGATCACAAGATAAACGAACAGAAGCAGGCCATTCGGCCCATCAAGTCTGCTCCACCAATCCACCCTAAGGTAAACTGTTCTCACATCTAGTTGCAAGTTTCAGCCTTTTCCCCATATCTCTTAATACTTTGACTAATTAGATATCTATCAATCTCCCCCTTAAACTCCCCAATGATCGACCTCCAGAGCTGTATGTGGCAACAAATTCCACAAATCCATGACCCTCTGGCAAAAGAAATTTCTCCTCAACTCTGTTTTAATTGGGAACTTTCTAATTCTAAGACTATGCCCTCTTGTCCTGGATTCATCTACCAAGGGAAACATCTTATTCACATCTACTCTGTCCAATTCTTTCAGCATTCGAAATGTCTCCATGAGATCCCCCCTCTCATTCTTCTGTTCTCCAATGAAAACAGTTCAAGAGCTGATAAACATTCCTCATTTGTGGAACCTTACATTCCAGGAATCGTCCTGTACTCTCTCCTACATTATTATATCCTTTCTAAGATAAGCGGCCCAAAACTGCCCACAATACTCCAAATGAGGTCTCACCTGTGCCCCATAGAGCTTCATCAACATCTCTTTATTTTTATTCGCTTTCTTTATTGTTGATCCAACCTGATGGTTAACCTTATCCTGGACAAGGGCCCCCAAGTCCTTTTGCACTTCTGAATTTTGAATTTTCTCCCCATCCAAATAATAATTTGCCTATTTATTTCCTCTTCCAAAATGTACAAGTGTACATTTTGCAACATTGAATCTCATCTGCCACTTCTTTGTCCACTCTCCTAAGCTGTCCAGGTCTCTCTGCAACCTTGCAGTTTCTACAACACTTCCTACTCCACCACCTAACTTGATATCTTCTGCAAAATTTGTCACAAAAATCATTCAATCCACAATCTTAATCATCAATATACAATGTAAAAAGAAGCGGCCCCAACACTGACCCCTGTGGAACACCACTAGTAACCAGCAACCAACCCGAAAAGGATCCCTTTATTCCACCCATTGTTTTCTACCTATCAAACTAATATTTTTCCTACAATTCCATAGGCTCCCATTTTAAAGGGAGCAGCCTCATATGTGGCACCCTATCGAAGGCCTTTTGAAAATCCAAACACACAACAGCCACAGCCTCTCCCTTATCCACCCTGCTTGAGATTTCCTCAAAAATTCCAAAAGGTTGGTCAGGCAGGATCTTCCCTTCTTGAAGCCATCTTGGACCCATCATGCCATGCACCTCGAGGTATTTCATAACCTCGTCCTTGAGGATTGACTCCAATAACTTTCCAACTAACAACAACAGAATAATAGGTTGATAATTTCCTTACTTCTGCCTCCTTCCTTTCTTAAACAGCAGATCTACATTGCAACCTTCCAATCCTCCGGAACCATGCTAGAGTCTATTGATCTCTGGAACAGTCATTCCAATCCCTCCATAATCTCCAAAGCCACCTCCTTCAGAACCTGTGGCTACACCTCATCCAGTCCAGGAGATTCATCTATCTTTAGTCCATTCAAGTATATTGCTAATGTCTTCCTCAGTGAAGACTGATGCAAAATACTCATTTAGTTCCTCTGCCATCTCTTTGTTACCCATTATAATTTCTCCAGCATCATTTTCAATCGGTCCTATATCTACTCGTTTCTCTCTTTTACTCTTTATATACATTTTTAAAACTCATTATCCTTTTGTGTGTAATTTTCCAGCTTCCTTTCCTAATGACTTTGTCTCTTTCTGTAAGTTTTTCGAAGTTTCCCAGTCCTCTGTTTTCCCACTAATTTTTGCAACTCTGTATACCCTCCCTTTTGTGTTTATTTTAGCCTTAACCTCTCTTGTTAGCCACATTTGTACCATTTTTCCCTTCATATTTTTCTTTTTCCTTGGAATATATCTATCCTGTGTATCTATGTCTGCACAAAGTGAAGAGAGGAAAGTGTAGAGGAAACATCAGGGGTGAGAGTTGTATAGAAATAATTAGAAAAAAGATTTTGCATCAACACCCCTCCCACCCCTACAGCAATACTATATGTTTTTATTATCTTTTAAATAAAGTTTGGAAAAAAAGGGGGTGAGAGTTGTGGGGGCCTGGAATGCCTTGCCTGGGGTGGTGGTGGAGGATAAAACATTAAGGACATTTTAGAGACTCTTAGACAGGCACATGGATAAAAGTGGAGGGTTATGCGGTAGGGAGGGTTAAGTACTTTTTTTTAAGGAATTTATGGGTCAGAACAACATTGAGGGCTGAAGGGCCTATACTGTGTTGTAATGTTCTATGTTCATATTGGATCAAAAATGGCTTGGTCATCAGAGGTGGAGGATGACAGTGAAGGAATGGTGCTGTGATTGTAAGCCTGGGAGCAGTGGTCCACCAGGAGGTTTGCTGCTGGGACCATTCTCCTTGAAATAAACATTAATAATTTGGATATGAAGATAGGAAGTACAATTACTAAAGTTACATATAACATGAAAATGTTGTACAGAATGAGGAAGGTAGTTAGGGTGATATTGTTCTATTAGTAAGATGTGTAGAGCAAAGGCAGATAGAATGGGACAAGGTGCTTTGGAAGTGGGTTATGCCTAATGAATGGTAGGGCCTGAGAGTATTTTGAAGAAGAGGAAACTTGATTTACAAGTCCAAGGATCCCTGTTGGCTAAAATGTGGGTCAATAAATGTGGTGAAGACGACAAATGGGATATTTGCCCTCATTAGCTGGGATGCATTAACAAAAGGTAAAGTATTTGTTCAAATTTTAAAAGCAGTTATTTGGCCCAAGCTGGAAAAAAAAAATACAGAGATTTTTTAATCTCTGTATTGAAGATTGGATAAATCACAATATTAATGATCTTACTGAAAGGCAGAAAAGGTTCAAGAAGTCAACTGAACTACACTTGCTCCATTTTTTAAAAAAAACTCATGCTCCAGGGATTTATCTACCTTTATGCATCTAAAGATCTCTAACTCCTCCTCTTCTGCATCATCAGTTCTCTTCACATCGTATCCATTTAATTTCCTGAGTGCCCGGGCCTCTACATCTTTTTCCATGCCAAATGTAAATGAGAAATACTCATTAAAGACCTCATCCATCTGCTTTAGCTCCAACCTTGTTGACCTTTAATGCATCCTAGTTGCTCCTTTAATAGACATCATTCTGGATTCTCCTTAACCTTATTGGCCAGAAGTATCTCCCAACTTCTCTTTGTCCTTATTTCCCTCTTCAGTGAATTCTTACATCTCCAATATTGATCAAAGAATTTGCTTAATTTCAGTTGCCTATAATTGAAATATGCCTCCATTTTAAAACCATATCATCAATATATCTCATTATCCAGGGTTCCGGAATTTTGCCAGCCTTGACTTTCACTCTTATAGGAATAGATTTTCCCTGAACTTTTCCTTTCTCTTTTTTAAAATACTTGCCAGATGATAATAAGGCAGCAGAATTTCCTCTTCTCAACACACTTCCTGCCTTGATTCTTTCAGATGCCTCATTGGTTTACAATACCCAGTTTTTAAAACACTAATATATTAGACTGCAAAAACAACCTCATGGCTTTGAGTCATTTTTCATTCTGACTCTATCCATATAGTGTGTCAATTTGCATCTACTTTTTTTCAAAATGTGAACAAACTACAAATTGAGATAATTGTTTAAAATATAAATTGAGATAATTAATTGGAATTAAAATTCAATGAGCATTGGATAAAATAAATAAACATACTAAATAAAAACATAGACACCACAATCTTTACCTACCCTCTTTTATTCCTCCTCAGCTAAATGTATTCTTTAATGATTTTGATGCAGACAAATGTAAAATGTTGCATAAATTGACAGGTTTATTACAAGCATTGTCTCATTAAAGTTAAGGTTGAAAATTAAAGAGATTGAGGAGTCACAGTTGGCTTGACACAAAACACAAAGTTACGTAAAGCAGCAATTAATAAAGTCAGTAGGATACTGAATGAAATAACTTAAGCTGTAGAATATAAGAAAATTAAGATGGTGATTACATTTTTGTAGTCAAGACAAACCACTTCTTCAACCCACCTTGATTTTTTGATCAGCCATACAAAGAGATATTTAAATACTGGAGCCAGTCCAGAGGAAAGTCAGCAGGCTGATCACAGGGATGAATGATTGGATAATTTCCATGAAAACAGGTGTTTCAAGAAATAATCCTACAGCTATCTAAGATTGTCAAAAGAACTGGAAAAAAAAACCCAAGTCTGATTAGAAAGCTATATTAAATTGCAGTTGTACAATTGTAAGGACAATTTAGGACTGCCATCATCAAATTGGCTAAATGATCAAATAAATTAGTAGTAATCAAATTATGGAATAAACTTCTGCATTTAGTGGAGCTTGGATTAATTTAAGGCACAGTCGGATTCTACATTGATTTCCTTGAATTGACTAATTAAAATAAAATAAATAGCTTTTATCATCTGGAATTACATTGTTGTCATTTAGCCAACACCATCACAGCACCTTTCAATTTCTCACAATACCAACTCACCATCTTTTCAGCATGTAATGCGAGAAGTTTCAAACATCTAATACCCATTAGGCAATTTAAATGCTAGCAAACTAAATGAATATGAAGAAAATTAGCTCGGGGCAATTTGAGATCAAAAACAAGCTTCAAAAAAAATGTTTGGCTTGCTAAAATCCCAGGACTGATGAGAAACATCCCAGGTTATAGGAAGAGGCAAGAGAGGAGATTGCTGGGGCCTCAAAAAATATCTTTATATCCTCACCAACAACAGGTGAAGTTCCAGGGGAACAATTTTTTTTAAGGCAGGGAACATATGTTGTAGTGAAACACAAAAGTCTGCAGACACTGCGATTTTTTGATCTCCAAAATGTTGGAGGAACTCAGTTGGTCTTTCAGCATCCAGAGGAGACAAAGATATATTGCTGACATTTTGGGCCTGTGCCCTTCTTCAAGGAATAAGCGGTATGAGCAAAAAGCATGGAATCTCAGAATACAGACAATGCTGGCTGGGGGAAGAATCCAGACCAACAAATGGTGTTAATTGGATATAATGAGGGGAGAGGTGAGAATTTATTATGTCTGTACAAAAGGAGAGAGGGAAAAGGGAGAGAGACAGAGCTGGGGAAATAAATGGCGGCGGGGGGGGGGTGGTTTAAGGAAAGCCAGAGAAGTCTATATTAATGCTATATTAGAGGGTGCCCAGACAGAAGATGAGGTGTTGTTCCTCCAATTTGTGAGTGGTCTTAGTGTGGTAGAGCATGAGACCATGGACAGACATGTCAGTAAGGGAATGGGATGGGGAACTGAAATGGGTGGCCACTGGGAGATATTTTCACAACATGTCGGGATGTCCAGAGTAATTTTGTATCCAACTAGATATTTTTAAAGTAATTGTTATTTCTATAGCAACATCCAATTTACACAACATCCCATAAACAGCAATGTTTTGAAAAATCAGTTAATGATATTTCTTGCTTAATTATGCATGTTATTACCAAGATTCTCATCCAAAAATATAAGATATTGACATGGCCTAGCTCAACATGTTTCTTTAATGTAAAAACACAAAGCTGGATAAATTCAGCTGGCAACTTTGACATTGCCATTATAACAAATGGACAATAGCACTCTTTGTCTGCTACTGACAGCTACCTATTGTAAACCAAGATATTTCAGATAGCCAGGACCATATTAATACTAGGATTTTAAAAGTTAAATTATAACATGGCATAAATTTAGTTTGTTGACTATCAAGGGTAGATTATGGTGTTCAAAATTGTTTTCTGGTAGTGCTTTAGATAAACCATTTCACTTCAAAGAGAAATTCTAAATAAATTCACAATTATACTAGCTCGGAATAAAGATTTTTCACAATACCGTATAGTGGGACTCACTCTTGAAAACTATTTAGAAAATTCAATAAATTTTGTTAGGGAATACCATGAAGTGATTGGGTGAAAAAGCAAGTAAATGGCTTTTAGGTACAAGTCAGCGATGATCAATTGAACTATCTGCAAGAGTCATCAACTGTATCCAGTGCTCCCTTTGTGGCTTTCTCTACATTGGAGAGACGGGACGCAGACTGGGAGATCACTTCACTGAGCACCTTCGCTCTGACTGCATCAATCACAGGGATCTCCCAGTGGCTGACCATTTCAATTCTGTGTCCCACTCACACTGACACATCAGTCCTTGGCCTCATGCACTGCCAAACCAAAGCCACCTCTAAATTGGAGGAGCAACACCTAATATTCTGTCTGAAGACTCTCCAACTGGATGACATTAACAGCGACTTTTCCATTTTCAGCTAGCCCACTCCCCATTCTCCAGAATCAGTCTGTTTCCTTTCCTTCAGCTCTCCACTCCCTTCCCTCTCCATTCACAAAGCAATCCCCCCTCCCCTTTTGCTGTTGTGCCCTCCCTCATCCACCAATTACCCTTTGCCTATCGGCCCCACCATTTTTTTCAGGTGCCCGTCTACATTTTGCTCATCCCTTAATGAAGGGCTCAGGCCTGAAATGTTGGTTACTTATCTTTATCTCTGCTAAGTATGTTGTTTACCTGCTGAGTTTCTCCAGCATTGTGTTTTTATGACGAACACAAAGCATTTTACATCTATGACAAAATCCATACTCAAGAAGCTTAACAATAAACTCTCAATCACAACAAAAATAACTTCAGCACTACTCTACAACTCCACAGATCAATGGGTGATATTAGACAGCATCACAAAAAACAAAGTTTGCCATTTTATCTGTTGACTCCAAAAAAAAAGGAATATCAATTTGTCACTTTTGAAACAGCCAACAGAATTATTGTTGAAAATTGACCTTGCAATTATTAGTTTTTACATATTCCTTCACATAGACTTTCCCATAAAACACGAGTAAGTGAAACAAAGCTGATACCAACTAAAGGTTTTGCTTCCTGAACACTTTGGGGTGTATTTTATGGCTGCTGGTCATGAAAATTATTTTAAAATTTCCTATCACACATCTTTCTTTTGTGATTTCCTGTCATATTTTTAACATGCTTCAAGAATACAAAGCCATATATTCCCACATGTACAGTGCCTCTTCCAAACTCTTCCATAACCATTACCACAGAAGTTTTTTCTGAAATTGGAATGAATTGGTTAAGAAAGATACCAACCTTGGAGTGGAACATGCTTTTGAAAATTCATTTTCTGCATTCACACTTGGACTCCTTCCCCGTTAACCTTGGTGCAGTGATGAACATGGTATAAGGTTGGAACTATGGAAAAGTAGTATCAGGGCAACTGGAATCCATCAATGCTGGCCAACTGTTGTTGGACACCAACACTAGAGGCATCAGATGCTGAGTACAACTGAAAATCAGCGGCAAAACATTTTACAGATCAGTTGAACCAATGCAATGTGTCAGCATCATTATGCAATTAAACATTAGTAAATTCAATAAATCTCCAACTTCCTACATGATGCAGCAAAACTGAAATTATCTTTGTGTTCAGCTTGAAGATGTCAATCATAATCCCCAATGTTTTTTTAGGAAGAAAACCTTTTGTAAAAAAATAATTTGTCCAGTGTTATTGGGCAGAAAAACAACTGCTAAACTGTTAGGCTAGGATTTATTCAACTGGGTATTGGGAATATTTTACTGGAACCTAAATCATACTCTGTTCACACCAAGTTATCCTTATTTAGAATGTATCAAAGAATAGCAGGACTTTCAGGTCTACAGAATCCCACTTCAGGAATTGGAATTAATTTTTAAAAAAAGTAACAGAGCTGACTACTGTAAATACTCAACATATCAGGGAACATCCAAGGAGAGAAAAGTAGACCTGTCTTTTCATCAAACACTGCACTGGTAAATAGTTATGATACAAGTTAATTTAATGTGGGAAAACAGCAGTTTCTTAAATGTTTGGTAATTAAAAACTATTTCCCATTCACACTGGTTATGTGACATTATTTGGTCAAACCAATCTATGTCATCTTTCACACTAACTCTTCACTATCCATGGCCTTCCTAGTTGGTTTACCTTCCATTTGAGTGATATTCATTTCATTCTCTCTCTCCACATTTATACCCATCTTTGGTCCACAAATTTGATCTAAAATTTTTGATCCAAAATAGAGTTTTGGCACTTCCAGGAATAGAAATTATAAAGGAAATAGGTTTGCTTTCAGAAATCATTTTAGCTCCAGTTATGTCACAAAATCTGATGTTTTGCAGCAGCATGAAACCATCGCTGTAACTAACCATCGCTGTAACTAACCATCGCTGTAACTAACCATCGCTGTAACTAACCATCGCTGTAACTAACCATCGCTGTAACTAACCATCGCTGTAACTAACCATCGCTGTAACTAACCATCGCTGTAACTAACCATCGCTGTAACTAACCATCGCTGTAACTAACCATCGCTGTAACTAACCATCGCTGTAACTAACCATCGCTGTAACTAACCATCGCTGTAACTAACCATCGCTGTAACTAACCATCGCTGTAACTAACCATCGCTGTAACTAACCATCGCTGTAACTAACCATCGCTGTAACTAACCATCGCTGTAACTAACCATCGCTGTAACTAACCATCGCTGTAACTAACCATCGCTGTAACTAACCATCGCTGTAACTAACCATCGCTGTAACTAACCATCGCTGTAACTAACCATCGCTGTAACTAACCATCGCTGTAACTAACCATCGCTGTAACTAACCATCGCTGTAACTAACCATCGCTGTAACTAACCATCGCTGTAACTAACCATCGCTGTAACTAACCATCGCTGTAACTAACCATCGCTGTAACTAACCATCGCTGTAACTAACCATCGCTGTAACTAACCATCGCTGTAACTAACCATCGCTGTAACTAACCATCGCTGTAACTAACCATCGCTGTAACTAACCATCGCTGTAACTAACCATCGCTGTAACTAACCATCGCTGTAACTAACCATCGCTGTAACTAACCATCGCTGTAACTAACCATCGCTGTAACTAACCATCGCTGTAACTAACCATCGCTGTAACTAACCATCGCTGTAACTAACCATCGCTGTAACTAACCATCGCTGTAACTAACCATCGCTGTAACTAACCATCGCTGTAACTAACCATCGCTGTAACTAACCATCGCTGTAACTAACCATCGCTGTAACTAACCATCGCTGTAACTAACCATCGCTGTAACTAACCATCGCTGTAACTAACCATCGCTGTAACTAACCATCGCTGTAACTAACCATCGCTGTAACTAACCATCGCTGTAACTAACCATCGCTGTAACTAACCATCGCTGTAACTAACCATCGCTGTAACTAACCATCGCTGTAACTAACCATCGCTGTAACTAACCATCGCTGTAACTAACCATCGCTGTAACTAACCATCGCTGTAACTAACCATCGCTGTAACTAACCATCGCTGTAACTAACCATCGCTGTAACTAACCATCGCTGTAACTAACCATCGCTGTAACTAACCATCGCTGTAACTAACCATCGCTGTAACTAACCATCGCTGTAACTAACCATCGCTGTAACTAACCATCGCTGTAACTAACCATCGCTGTAACTAACCATCGCTGTAACTAACCATCGCTGTAACTAACCATCGCTGTAACTAACCATCGCTGTAACTAACCATCGCTGTAACTAACCATCGCTGTAACTAACCATCGCTGTAACTAACCATCGCTGTAACTAACCATCGCTGTAACTAACCATCGCTGTAACTAACCATCGCTGTAACTAACCATCGCTGTAACTAACCATCGCTGTAACTAACCATCGCTGTAACTAACCATCGCTGTAACTAACCATCGCTGTAACTAACCATCGCTGTAACTAACCATCGCTGTAACTAACCATCGCTGTAACTAACCATCGCTGTAACTAACCATCGCTGTAACTAACCATCGCTGTAACTAACCATCGCTGTAACTAACCATCGCTGTAACTAACCATCGCTGTAACTAACCATCGCTGTAACTAACCATCGCTGTAACTAACCATCGCTGTAACTAACCATCGCTGTAACTAACCATCGCTGTAACTAACCATCGCTGTAACTAACCATCGCTGTAACTAACCATCGCTGTAACTAACCATCGCTGTAACTAACCATCGCTGTAACTAACCATCGCTGTAACTAACCATCGCTGTAACTAACCATCGCTGTAACTAACCATCGCTGTAACTAACCATCGCTGTAACTAACCATCGCTGTAACTAACCATCGCTGTAACTAACCATCGCTGTAACTAACCATCGCTGTAACTAACCATCGCTGTAACTAACCATCGCTGTAACTAACCATCGCTGTAACTAACCATCGCTGTAACTAACCATCGCTGTAACTAACCATCGCTGTAACTAACCATCGCTGTAACTAACCATCGCTGTAACTAACCATCGCTGTAACTAACCATCGCTGTAACTAACCATCGCTGTAACTAACCATCGCTGTAACTAACCATCGCTGTAACTAACCATCGCTGTAACTAACCATCGCTGTAACTAACCATCGCTGTAACTAACCATCGCTGTAACTAACCATCGCTGTAACTAACCATCGCTGTAACTAACCATCGCTGTAACTAACCATCGCTGTAACTAACCATCGCTGTAACTAACCATCGCTGTAACTAACCATCGCTGTAACTAACCATCGCTGTAACTAACCATCGCTGTAACTAACCATCGCTGTAACTAACCATCGCTGTAACTAACCATCGCTGTAACTAACCATCGCTGTAACTAACCATCGCTGTAACTAACCATCGCTGTAACTAACCATCGCTGTAACTAACCATCGCTGTAACTAACCATCGCTGTAACTAACCATCGCTGTAACTAACCATCGCTGTAACTAACATTTTAAAAATAAATTACTGCAAAAATAAGAGAAGTGAGGTAGTGTCTGTGGTTCATTTAGAGGGGAAGATGATGTTTTTCAGGCTCACATTTATCTCCTTCCTGATGGTAGCAATGTGAAGAGAGCATGGCCTGAGTGGCGAGGATCCTTGTGAATAGAGGATGCTTTCTTAAGACACCACCTCTTGAAGACATCCTCAAAGGATTGAAGACTGATGCCCATGATGGCATTGGCTGAGTTCACAACTCTATAGTGTTTTCCAGTCCTGTGCAGTGGCACTTCCACGCCATTGATGGAACCAGTCAGAATTCTCTCCACAGTTCACTTGCAGAAATTTGCAAGAACCTTTGGTAACATACCAAATCTCCTCAAATCCCTCATGAGGTATATCTGCGGGAGAGCCTTCTTCATGATTGCATTGACATGGAGGCCTCAAGAATTTGACATTTTTAAACCTTTCCACTGCTGACTGTTCAATGATAACTGGATCATGTTCTCCTGATTTTCCCCTCCTGTCGTCCACAATCAGCTCCACGACTAAAGCCACTACTCCTTCAATTACTGTCACAACTACCATTTCAGGCAATTTACGGCAATGGTACCAATAACAGCTACACTCAAATGTGACGTAGGTGTGACAGCTGTATCTGTACAGTAGCTAATACGAAATTAGGCCAAATGGAGAAAAAAATGGCAGTATTAACATAATTTAGAAGCTTATAATGTCAAGGAATTTCCTACACACAGGTAAAGTGAAGCTGAAGACTCAAGTTTAATTTTAACTTTTTAAATTTAACATGCGGCATAGAAACAGGCCCTTTCAACCCCTCGCTCATGCCCCAGAATTCACCAATTGACCTCCAAACCCCGTACAATTTTAGAGGGTGGGAGGCAACTGGAGCATGCAGAGGAAACCCACAAAGACACAGGGAGAACATACAAACTGCTTAACCCGTGTCCCTGGTGCTATAACAGCATTGTAACAGCATTGCACTAACCACTGTACTAAACATGCCACTCTCCTTACAATCATAATAATATACAGATGCTGGAAATCTAAAACAAAACAAAATGTGCTGGAGAAACTCAACAGGAGAGAGAGCATCTATGGAAAGAGATTAAAGATGAACTGCTGGTATATTGCCACCAGGGGTCAATAGTGTATCTATTTACAAAATTTATCAAAGGCATCTTGTTATTGGCTTAAGGCGATTTGTATGTTTGGGACAATTTTCAATAGGTGGGCAATATAAAAAAAACAGAGACAAACTAGTTAGAACAGTTGAAAGAGACTCAAGAAATAAAAATTTAATTATTGTAAAAGATCAGGCAGTTGAACTGTTTGTTAAAATTTTAACCAGATTATTCTCTTGGCATCTCTCTCTCTCTTTGGCTTGGCTTCGTGGACGAAGATTTATGGAGGGGTATGTCCGCGTCTGCTGCAGGCTCGTTGGTGACTGACAAGTCCGATGCGGGACAGGCAGGCATGGTTCCAGCGGTTGCAAGGGAAAATTGGTTGTTAAGGGTTGGGTGTTGGGTTTCTCCTCCTTTGTCTTTTGAAAGTGAGGCGGGCTCTGCGGTCTTCTTCAAAGGAGGTTGCTGCCCGCCGAACTGTGAGGCGTCGAGATGGACGGTTGGAGGCGATATCAGCCCACGGTGGTCGATGTGGCAGGGACCAAGAGATTTCTTTAAGCAGTCCTTGTACCTCTTCTTTGGTGCACCTCTGTCTCGGTGGCCAGTGGAGAGCTCGCCACAGAACACGATCTTGGGAAGGCGATGGTCCTCCATTCTGGAGACGTGACCCACCCAGCGCAATTGGGTCTTCAGCAGTATGGATTCGATGCTTGCGGACTCTGCCAGCTCGAGTACTTCAATGTTGGTGATGAAGTCATTCCAATGAATGTTGAAGATGGAGCGGAGACAGCGCTGATGGAAGCGTTCTAGGAGCCATAGGTGATACAGGTAGAGGACCCATGATTCGGAGCCGAACAGGAGCGTGGGTATGACAACGGCTCTGTACACGCTGATCTTTGTGTGTTTCTTCAGGTGGTTGTTTTTCCAGACTCTTTTGTGTAGTCTTCCAAAGGCGCTATTTGCCTTGGCGAGTCTGTTGTCTATCTCTTTGTCGATCCTTGCATCAGATGAAATGGCGCAGCCAAGGTAGGCATCTAATGCATTGGTAAACTCTGTATGGTACTTTGACAAGCTATGACATTCAATCAATTGGGTTTTGGATTTAACTCATTTTAATAACAAAAAAAGTTTCTTAAATAAAAGCAGAAAATGCTGGAAATCCTGAGCAAATCAGGCAGCAACCTTGGAAAGAGAAACTGTTCACATATCCAGTTAGCAGATGACACAAAGATTGAAGGCACAGTGGACAGTGAGGAAGGCTTTCAAAGCTTGTAGATGGATGTGGACCACCTGGAAAAAATGGACTGCAAAATGGCAGATGGAATTTAATGCAGACGAATTTGAGGTGTTGCATTTTGGAAGGACAAATCAAGATGGGACATACATGGTAAAAGGATTGTGATGGAACAGAGATATATACCAATACAAAATTCCCTGAAAGTGGTACAACAGGTAGATAGGGTTGTAAAGAGAGCTTCTGGCACATTGGCCTTCATAAAATCAAAGTATTGAGTGTAGGAGTTGGGATGTAATGGTAAAGTTGTAGAAGATGTTGGTGAGGCCAAATTTGGAGTATTGTGTGCGGTTTTGGTCTCCTAACTGCAGAAGAGATATCAATAGGATTGAAAGAGAGCAGAAAAGATTTACTAGAATGTTGCCAGGATTTGAAGAATTGAGTTACATGGAAAAGTTAAACAGGTTAGGACTTTATTTCCTGGAGTGTAGAAGAATGAGGGGAGATTTGATAGAGGTATACAAAATAATGAGGGGTATAGATAGAGTAAATGAAAGTAGTCTTTTTCCACTGAGGTTAGGTGAGATATAATCTAGAGGATATGGGTTAAGGGTGAAAGGGGAAAAGTTTAAGGGGAACACAAGGGAGAACTTCTTCTCACAGGAAGTAGTGGAAATATGGAATGAGCTTCTAGTGAAGTGGTGAATGTGGGCTCATTTTTAACATTTAAGGAAAATTTGGACAGGTACATGGATGGAAGGGGTATGGAGGGCTCTGCAGGTCAGTGGGTCTAGGCAGAACAATAGATTGATACAGACTAGAAGGGCCAGAGGGTCTGTTTCTGTGCTGTAATATTCTGTGGTTCCCTGTCCTGCTGAGGAGTCTGTGTCAGAAATGAAGTATTCTTTGGCATGGAATGCTAACTCTGTGAACAGTTTCTCTTTCCAAGGTTGCTGCCTGATTTGCTCAGGATTTCCAGCATTTTCTGCTTTTATTTAAGAAACTTTTTTTTGTTATTAAAATGAGTTAAATCCAAAACCCAATTGATTGAATGTCATAGCATGTCAAAGTACCATACAGAGTTTACCAATGCATTAGATGCCAAGAGAATAATCTGATAAAAATTTTAACAAACAGTTCAACTGCCTGATCTTTTACAATAATTAAACTTTTATTTCTTGAGTCTCTTTCAACTGTTCTAACTAGGTTGTCTCAGTTATTTTTTTTCCATTGCCTACCTATTGAAAATTATGTCCCAAACATACAAGTCACCTTAAGCCAACAACAAGATGCCTTTGATAAATTTTGTAAATAGATACACTATTGACCCCTGGTGGCAATATACCAGCAGTTCATCTTTAAGCTTAATCCCTTCAATTCAAATGAATCTCACACCTTTCATTCAAGAGGCACCAATTAGAAGCTGCTCCTGGATCAAGCCATCCAGTTGTCCAGATGGAAAAAAATTGTGGTAACTTTAGACCTGAAAGAAATAAACAGAATGAAATTTAGATAGAAATGTAAAGCTCTATAATGGAAGGTTAAATCAAATAAACCATTAAAACTCTAATTTCAACAAATTAAACTCTCCAAAATATTTTCCCACAAGTGTTGGTAATTCTCTTTTCTAATCAGGAAATATTCAAAGAATGTACCAAATCAGCTCTCTTTCTGGCAACAAGATAATCTTTTATTGCTTTCCACTTTTTTTCCCCCCACATAAAACCTGTTTTCTGGAATTCAAGCAACTGGCAGCCTCAAGCAACTGACAAAAAAATCCATGGAAAATAATTAAGTAAAAAAAATACGGATGTTTAAAATTAGTGCGCCTCACCATTATTTCACCAATCACACAGCACGCAGTCTCAAGCAACTGTAAAATTCATTTATCCAGCATCTACCTATCCCCATAGGTCCCGGATAACAGGGGTTTTGGTGTATGCTATTTGCAAGATCCTCCATTTGACTGAGATTCGATTATCTGTCAAAAGCCAAATATCCAACTAAATGACAGCATACCATAAAGCTTCTTAACTACCCTGTCAACCAGCAAACTACCCTGTAAGCAGATGCAATCTGCATTTTTTTTCTCAAAGGACAAAAGCCTCTATTCATGGAATTAATCTTGTGAACCTATATCCTTCATTGGATAGGATCACCAGGCTTTAATATAATGTTTCACGTGTGGTACCATTAAAATATGACATATATAATCTTCTATTCCCTTCTGTTCACTTGCCAACCATCCTCACAATTTGTCAATATTGTTAATCTTCCAGTCAGCCTTGAACATTAGACATTTTCTTTCTGCTTCGCACACAACCAAAATCACAAAATACATCTCAATATCATTAGTCAAACAGGAAAAAAAAGCAGACACTTAAACAATTACAAAATATGGCTAATGATAAAGATTTAAAAAAACAATTATACTATACAACAAATTCTAACCCCATTCCCTTCTGAAGTTATCTGGTAAATACATATAATTTCACTACCATTAAAAGAAACCACAAACTCCCAAACCAAGATCCAGGTGATCCTATAAATTGCAAAAATAATTAATAAAAGGACCCATAAACTTAGAAAATTTAAATCTGTTACAGAAGAAGAACATCTTATTTTTTCCAGAGTTAGACATGCCATCATATTGGATGGGCATTGAATATAAATAGGAGGGTCAGCATCTTTCCATCTCATCAATATTGAATGTCTAGCAATAAGGGAAATAAAAGAGACTACATGGGATCGAGACAGAGTTAAAGTCAAATCAGTCATCTTAATTGATACAAAAAGGGCAATTATAGGATCAGGTATCAGATTCACATCGAGAACTAAAGATATCATCCCAAAAAAAGGAGAGAGGCACAAGACCAAAACACACAAAGTACTTCCCTTGCATTTCTGTCACATTTCGAGGGAATGTTAGAGTAAAATTTAACTAATTGAACTTTAGAAGTAAGCTCGATGTACTACCTTAAATTGTAAAAGTAAATGTCAGGCACACAAGAAGTAAATCTCAAAATTCTGTGGACACCATGGTTGAAGTGAAAAAACATACAATGCTGGAGAAGCTCAGAGGGCTAACAGTGTCCTTTATGTAGCAAAGGTATAAATACATAACCGTCATTTCAGGCTTCAGCCCTTCATCAAAGTATGAGAAAATGCTGGCAAGCCTCCGAACAAAAGAGTGGGGTGGGAATTGACAAAGACAGGAGATGATAGGTGGAGAAAGGAGGCAGGGGACAGCAGCAATGAGGGGGAGGAGGGATGACTGGGTGCATAGAGGAACTGGAAAAAACAAGAAAAGGGGGAGGGGAAAAAAAAGGCAAGCAAGTTTAGTGCAAGGCAGTAAAGTCAATGTTAAAGCCATCTGGCTGGAGGGTTCCCAGTCAGAAATAAGGTATTGTTTCTCCAATCTGTGGGTGGTCAGGGTGGGACAGTGCATAAAGCCATCACAGACATGCAAGTGGGAGTGTGACACGGAATTGAAATGGTTGTGCACTGTGGTTGCAAACGGAGTGGAGGTGCTGAGCGAAGTAATCTCCCAGTCTGTGACCGGTACCTCCAATGTAGGGAATGCCATAAAGAGTACAACGGACGCAGTAAATAAGTCCTCCGTATAAGTGAAGTGTTGCTTCAGTTGAAAGGCCTGTTTGGGACACTGGTGAGGGAGAAGGTGTGAACCCTCATAAGATGTCAGACCCTGATGGCATACCTGGCTGGCTATGGAAAATGTGGCTAACCATCTAGCCAGTGTGTTTACAGACAGTTTCAACCTCTCTCTGCAGTCAGAGGTTCCCACCTCCTTCAAGAGCAGAGTGAACAGCCTCAGTGACTATCATCCAGTAGCTCTCACATCTTCTGTGATGACATTCTTTGATAGTTTGATCACGGCCAGAATTAACACATATCTAAGTAGGTAGGTTAATTGCTCCACAGCAGATGCAATATTACTGGCTCTTCACACAGCTCTGGATCACATAGATACCAGCAACCCATACATCCAGCTACTCTTCATCAAGTACAGATCAGCTTTCAACACCATCATTCCCTCAATGCTGGTCAACAAGCTCCAAAACCTTGGCCTCTGCAACCCCTCCCCCACCCCACAACTGGATCCTTGACTTCTTCTTTGGAAGACTAATCAGTACGAATATCTCCCCCTCACTGACGATCAACACAGGCACACCTCAAGGATGCATATTTAGTTCACTGGTTTACTCACGTTAGGCACAATTCAAATGATGGTTACAATTTTGCCACTGACACCATGGTCTTCAGCAGAATCAAAGATGGCAATGAGGAAGCGTACAGAAGGGAGATAGATCACATAGTTGAGTTGTGTCATGTCAACAACCTTGCACTCAACATTAGCCAAATTAAGGAGACGATTTTTGGACTTCAGGAGGAGGTCATAAGAACCCAATTCAGTCCCCCATCGTGGGCTCAGTAGTGGAGAGGATTGGAAACTTCAACTTCCTGGGGTCAACATCTCTGAAGATCTGTCCTGGAGCCTCCAGGTCAATGCAATCGCGAAGCAGGCTGGTGCATGGCTATACTTTGTGAGGTGTTTGAGGAGATTTGGTATGTCACCAAAGACTGCTACAGGGGTGTCGGGGCGAGCATTCTGTCTGGTTGTATCGCTATCTGGTGATGGAGGTGCCGACAGTCTTCACTCTCTCAAGGAGAGAGTTTTAAGAAAGCAGCCTCTATCCTCAAAGTCCCCAATCACCCAGTCCATGCCCTCTTCACTCGGCTACCATGTGGGGGGGTCTGAAGATGCGCACTCAGCGGCTCAAGTACAGCTTCTTCTCGGCTGCCATCAGCCTCCTGAATGATGAGTGAACGTGGGCCACGTGGCCACATAAAGGACCCCGTTTGACCTGTTGAGCTTCTCCAGCACTTTTGTTCTCAACTTCGAGCACAGGTCTTCGTGCAGACACGGCCTCGCTCTGACTTTTCCACGTCTTTGACTGCAACGTTGGTTTAGCTGAATGTTTGTCCCGCCTCGAATTTCGTGCCACGTTCGATGAAGATAACTTCTCGTTCAGCCACACAATCCACGTGGCTCTTGAGCCTGCAGACCCCTGGCCTGTGCAACCCCAATAAACGTCCGCCGGAAACCAAAGGGCGGAACGAAAGTCCGGACAATTAAATGAGACGGTTGTCTGCCACAAACTCATTTATTATGATTGTCGGCTGCAAGACCATCAAAGGTGAAGATTGGGACTTTATTCAGTGTTCTCTCGACGTTCACCGTCGCTCTGCCTTGGCCGGGGGGGAGGTGGGAGTGGGGGGGGGGAACCATCCAGTGAGAGCTCCGGGTGATGGGGAGGGATTTGGCGGCGGGACGGGTGAGAGGTGAAGGGAAACCGCTGGCGGCGCCGCTGCTTCTTCGCTCCTTGTGCCGGGCCTTTGCCTCACGTTCATGGGGAGGAGAGATGCAGAAGACGGCGAGCTGGAAGTCGAGGCTGCGGGCGGGCGGCGGGAGGCTGCGGGCGCGGCTCGCCGGCCTGTGGCGGGACAAGTCCTGGATATTGTTCCAGCCGCGCTTCACGGTGCCGGTGGCCGCCTGCCTCTGGGTGGCCGAGATCTGTGTCAGCCTCTGGGTCATTCACAGGGTGCCTTGTAAGTCGGGGCCACGACTGCGGGCTGATATCCGATCACACAGGCCGCGGGGTGGTGGGCCTTTCTCCGTGGATCTCGTCCCAACTTGTCGGGCAGCAGCGAGCTGAGTGGTGGCGGCTCATTGAACTCGCCGCAGGGTCCGTCCCCTCATTGGGGAGAAAAAGGTCGAATTTCGTTTCTTCCATAAAGTAAGAATGAAAGCACTGCAGGTCAGGCAGAATCTGTCAGTAGAGAAATTGTTAATGCTTAAAGTCAGAACTAAAGAGAAAGATGGGAGAACAATTGGAAGGGATGGCTGTCATACAGTGGAATGATCTCTCCATTGCATTCTATGACAGCATAGAAGTGGGTCCATGTTGACTGTTTTGCCTTTCCACAGTGATTCTGTACGCTTAAACTAGGTCTGTCTTAGTGTATACCTAAAAGTTCTAAAAAGTAATAGTAATTTAACTTCAGGTGCTAGCAGAATCCTTTTTACTCATTTACGCCCCCATCCCCCTTGGAAACTTTTTCCTCTTGCCTGAAGATGTACCATATAACCGTTTACAGCACGGAAACAGGCCACGTCGGCCCTTCAAGTCCATACCGGTTTAAGAGAAGGAAGGTTCAGAAGTTTGGTGTTCATGGTGAAGCAGTAATTGAGATTTGTATCATAGGAAGAGTATCTCATTACTCCTCTGTTGCTTGAGGGAAAACAAACCCAGCCCATCTAATCTTTCCCTATTGACTAAACTGCTCCATTCCAGACCATGCACTGATCAGAACTATGCGCGATAACACCAATGTGGTGCAACAAGTGTTTTGTGAAGTTTCCAACCTGATCCATAAAGACAAGCATCCACTTTCCCCACTCGATCTACTGGTGTTGCCACTTTCAGGGAACTCAAGACTTGAACTCCTAGTTTCTTTTCCATGTTCCATTGTGCCCTACCATTTACTGTACATAACCTTCCCCTATTTGACTTCCCAAAAATGTATCTTTGTGGACTTGTCAGAATTCAATTCAATCTGCCAATCCTCTGCCTCAGTTTCTATCGGAGCTAAATGCTGCTTATTCTTTCTGGTATCCACAATGTACTAACTTTCCAATCATTGACCATGTTACTAATCTAATCTATATTGGCATCCAAGTCGTTGATGAATATTACAAGCAACAAGGGTTCAGCCAGCAATGATGTGATCCCACCACCAGATGAATTTTCCTCTGTCCCCTCTCTTTTCCACAGGGTCTGCTCCCTCTGTGACTCTCATTCGTTCCTTGCCACTAATTGCCCCTCTGTACTGACTGACCCACGTGAACACAGGAGGTGCTACACTTGTGCCCACACCTCCCTCACCATCATTCAGGACTCCAAACATTCCTTCGAAGTGAAGCAACCCTTATAAATCTGCAGGGTTATTTTTGGAATCTGGGTCTCTCATTGGAAAGACTCAGCACTGACTGGGAGATGATTTCATTGATCAACTTTGCTTTGTCTGCTGCAATAAGGGGAGCACCCAGTGGCCAGCCATTTTAATTCCATGCCCCATTGCCACACTGACATGTCCATCCATGGCCTTGTGCATGGTCAAACCAAAGCCATCTGCATAATTGGAGCAACAACACCTAATATTTGGTCTGGGGACTTGCCAACCAGATGGCATCAACATAGACTTCCCCAGTTTCTGTTAGGCCCTTCACCTATCTCCCTCTCTTCCCCTATTCCTGTCTCCTTTCTTCCAGCTCCCCACCCCCTTCTCTCCATTCAGAGCTACCCCTGTGGCTTTTCAGGACCTTTTTTCTTTCGGTCCTCCCACCAATAACACCTACAACCTCTTGGCCTGTGCTTCCCCCAGCCCCCCCTCCTTTTTATGCAGGCTGCTTTTTGCTTGAAATTAACAAAGGGCTCAGGGCTGAAACATTGGTTCCCATGGACACTACATAACCTGCAAAGTTTCCCAGCACTTTTGTGTATTGCACAATGGTTCCAGCTTGGATCTGATGGGTACACCTCTGGCCATAGAACTCTAATCAGAAAATCATCCTTCCACCATTAACCTCCCCCTCCAATTTTGCTTTGTGAGCAGTCCAGCTCATTAGTTCCCATTTGTGTCAAGCTAACTTACCTTGGATGCCTTCTGGGCCAGCCTTCAATGCAGGTGTTGTTAATGCTGCAATGTCTGGACAGTCTGATCTGAGCAGGTCAGACCATGTAGATGGAAGAGGGGAAAAAGAAAGCACAGATTGCCAGTCTCAATACAAATTAAGAGAATGAACAAGTAATCAAAAGTCAAAGATTTCAATAAGGAGTCATGAAGGCTGCAGTATGCTCAGACTAAATATGAAGTGTTCATCAAGCTTATCTTTGGCTTTTACAATAGTGAAGCAAGTCAAAGTGAGATGGAGAATTATTGTGGCAGGTATCTAGAAGCTCTCAGGGCAACTCCTACGGAGTAAATACTGGTGCTCCACATTAATCACCCAATCTGCATTTGATTTTTCCAGTGTGGAGGATACACATTATAAACACTAAATGCTATACACTGAAATGGAAGAAGTGTAATTAAATCCCTGCCTTGTTTTGTAACATGATTGACACAAGGTGTTTTCTTATGCCCTCTAAATCGGCTAAATTATATTTCATCAAAAGGCTATCTAACTTAGTTGTATTCAAATTTAATTTACTGCAATTGATTTTTTTCCCCAAAATTTGGTACTTTGAAACATTTTTTGTTCAGCCATTTCAAAGCATTTGCAATGAATCCTTCAGATGCAAATTCACTAGGGGGCTGCATTAGTGACACTTGGAATGCCGGGGAGTGTCTTCTCCATAGTCTCATCCTTGCATAAAAAGCTGATCTAACGAGGGATGGAAAAGACTGGATGCTCAGGAACTTTCCAATGCTGGTGGTTGAAGATGGAGCAGAGTGCTGTCCTCCTTCGACGATTCCTGATCTCACCCCAGAGTCCTTATAAAAACAATTTTGTAAAAACTTGCCCTGATTTTGTCTGTTGCCACCTTCTACCATGCTTTATGTGTCAACTTTTAAAGAATACTGGCCTTCCTGATTCAAATTAAAATCTGTTTGTCTTTGAATTGAGAGTGGCACTGTTACCATAGCAGTTACTGTAATACTGTTACAGCGCCAGTAACCCAGCTTCGAATCTGGTGCTGTCTGAAAGTAGTTTGTTCTCCCCTCGTCTTCGTGGGTTTCCTCTGGGTACTCCAGTTTCCTCCCACCCCTCAAAATATATGGGGGTTGTAAATTAATTAGGTGTAATTGGGCAGCACTGGCTCGTGGGCCATAAGGGCCTGTTAATGTGCTGTATGTCTAAAACAAATTTAAATTTTTTCTTGCTAACTTGTAGGAAGGAGACTTGGTCATTTTTAAAGTCAGCTGATTGGTACGGATAATCCTGCAACAAGCTAGCTATTGTGTTGGGCTGCACAGATCTGCAAGCGAACTGGGTCACGGAGGTGCAGGCTCGCGCTGGGCTGACATCACAATGATCCCAATGTGGTAGAGGGGGCCACAAAGAATCATGGAGGTGGTGCTGATCAGCTCTCGGAGAGTTCCAGTAAAGTTGGTTGGTTGGTAAAACTCATTCACAGCTTCTGTGTGGTTTTTAAATTTTGTTTGCTGCACAGCACACCGACCACACTTTTAGAAATTCAAAGCAAAAACAGAATGTTGGAAGCATTCATCAGGCCATCAGTTCGATTAGTAAAAGAACAACTGATGTTTTGAGTCAAGTAGAACCCTTGTCTCTCTTCCTCTCTCCTTCTCCTCACAACCTCTCTCCCATTGCCCACATTAGAACTAGAAATTTTTGAAAACAAGTGTGTTAATGCAGAGAGATTGAAAGGGGATGTAGACAGGGAATATCTGTGATAGGCTTCAGACCAAGTTATCGAGGTAAACAATTACTATAAAAAGAAACAACAATTGGAATCTGGGAAGGAAAGAAATAAGAAACTGCCATATCTGTGGGGATAAATGATAAAAAGCAGGGTGGTCAAATGATATTATTAAATCCCTGAGGATTTTGTGCTCACAGAGGATGAGGTACATTTACTCACGCTTAGTTTGGTTATTGTTGCGGCAATATAGATGGGGGAATGGAAGTCTATGATTATCCTTGTCAACTTGAAATGGGATCCCTTGCAATAGATGGCCATGAGTTGACAGTGAATTTTTCTCCTCACAGTCACTAATCTTACTCACAGGAAAGGAGTGTAGGTGCAAATTGAAGTGAATAAAGTATGTTTCCTTTTCATGTTTGGCCTTTTGAGAGATTGGGAGGATCATTTTGCATATGTTGCTCAATGTTTGTGTTAACTATTGATAATGCAATCTCAATCTTTTTTTTATCATTCTTGTGTTTATTAATCAGAAACAATAAAAAATATTGAAAAAGAAATGAATAAAGGTCAATGGTAGGTCATTACCACCTCTATCCATTACAGAAACTCCATTACACAGAAAATTATGCTGGCAACCTGTGGAATAGTGAAGGTCAATTTCACCTTTGAGATGTTAGACTGCATCTGCTTTCTGATTAATTTGAAAGATCGTGGTCATTATTTTAAAGACAGGTGGGAAAATCTCCATGGTATCCCAAGTTATAGAGTGTAGTAGGAGAGATAATTTGTTCATATTCATTTGGGCACTTGCTGTGTCCAAATTGGCCTCCAAATTTTTCCTGATTTAATTGGTTGTGATAAACTTTGGAATTTCCTGAAAGGATCAATGGATGGAAGCCATTCTTTCTTGCATGTACCTGTAGTTGCAGAATGTACTCCAACATCATGCTATTCAATCATTGCTATATATTCATTCTTTGTATCTTTGTGAGTTTTATAGAGTCATTCAGCTTGCAAATATGCCCTTCAGCCCAACTTGCCCATACTGACCAATAGTAATACTCTTGTCAACCTTAGATGAGCTATTAAAATAATCAACATTGGGGAGGAAAAGGGTTTTCTGGTTTAAACTAAGTTGATCAGTGAATTGGAAGTGATTTCTTCCATGGGGGAAAAAAGTGAAAAATTTAAAAAAAAAAGATATAATTCAAGACATTGTCAAAGGTAAAATTGTCTCTGTTTTCAGACACAGAAATTGACTGGAGAGCTTACATGGATGAAGTGGAAGGTGTGATTAATGGAACATATGATTACACTCAGTTAAAAGGGGACACAGGACCTCTAGTGTAAGTAGAGGGAATCTAATTGCTACTTTACAACTAGTTAATTGTCTGATCAAACAACTTGAGTGATCTGAGCTCATTAATTTAGTTAATTTGTATTTTACCACGACAATAATATATATTAGTAAACTTAAATTCATTAATTTACAGTAAAACCCCTGTTATCTGGATTTCAAGCAACTAGCAGCCTCAGGCAGCTGGCAAAAAAAAGTAAAATAAATAGGTTAAAAATACACTTTCGCTAATCACACAACACATTCTCAAGCAACTGCCAAATGTGCTTGTGCCAGATACCAGGAGTTTTACTGTAACTATATTTTCTTTCTTCATGTTTGAAGAGTAGCACTTGTGCCATCAGGGACTTTTCTTTGTCCTGCATTTTCTGTCATGTGTGAATCTAGATATCACTTTACAGGCCTCTATTGCAAGGTGTGTGTTTGGGCTGGCTGGCTAGCCACTTTTACAATGCATTCGAGAAAGTAGCTAGTTGCGACTGGTTTACTGGAGATCAGAGGTGCACTCTGAGAGTCATGGGCCTAGGCATCTATTCCAGCACTAATCTGTGGAACATATTTTGAACTTGTCTTTCATAATGCCGGCGTTAGCAAAAAGGTATGTGGTGTAAGAGACCTATTTGTGACCTTCTTTGGGTGGCATTTGGGGAAAGCAGTTTTGGAAATATTTTGAGTTAGGGTTAATGTTCCTTTTATACCACATTGTTTTTTTTTTAAAAAAAAAAAATATTATTTCTGATTCTGAAAATTGTTCTTTGTTACTTGTGGTCAAGGATGTAGTAAGAGGGTTTTATTTCAGTTCCTCAGGATGAAGGCTGACAGCTCAATAGATTAACTTCTAACTTTGAATAGTGAAGGTGAATTTTTTTTAAAGCTTCACCTGGCGGAAAAAGATAATTAAAGTTGAAATATTATCAATCTCAAAACAAACTCCAACCTACTTAACCCAGGCTTTACTAGATATGGTTTGAGAAGATTAGATCAGCATGCTCTGGCAACCTGCTTCACTCGATTGTGCCTCAATGAAAATCAAGCCTGTTAATCAAGCTGACTTCCAGGCAAGCAACTCTTTAAGAAAAGACACCTACCACAGCAGTTAAACTCCAGACAAGTTTCCCTTTCAAAGTATTCCCCAGCATTTTTAACCCACCTGCATTTGTATCCATTCGAGTATTTGTATTTGGGATTCTCAAGTTAAAGTGCAATATTCAAGTTCAGATTTATTGCCAGAGTGCATACATGACATCACATACAACGCTATGAATTTTTTTCCTGCGGCAATAGTGCATAAGATGCGTATACAAAAGAAAGAGATACAAACAAAGAAATATTCCTGCACCAAATAAATTTACACCACTGAAGATGTAATGTCAACTTCATTGACATTTTATTAATCTCCCTGTGAGTATTTTCTGAGTCTAGGCATACACATAATCATGGTATTTTTGTGAGATTCTAACAATGAGTCTTGTTAGCATTTTGCTCTTGCTAACCCAACAATGATGAGTCTTGTTAAATTATAATCCCCTGATCATCTATAATGGAGTATTAGTCATAAAGAAGGAAATTCTTTAATACTAAGCAGTCAGTATGGAAATGAACTGCAGTTATCATTCAGGCTGCAGCTACCTGAATGAGTATTAATTTTTACCAAAGACAACAGTAGTCAGGAGAGGGCAGTGCTGTTTCTCAGCTTCTGGAGTGATCAGGGTATTTCCATGAACCACCAGTCCAAGTTAAATCAGCTAACTGATTTTAAAAAGTGTAATATTTCTTGAAAGTTGTTTAGAACTAGATCTGAATGCAGTACGTTGATTGTGTTACAACTGAAGATACAAGCTGCTATCAAATGTGGATGCATCAGTATAGAGCAACGTTCAGAGTTGTTTGCTGGGATTAGCATGGATTAAACCAACACAATGCTGTTCCTTTGCAGATATCCTGCAGGATTTGTTTATATCTTCATGCTGCTGTACTACATCACTGGTCATGGAGTGAATATTCACCTTGCACAGTACATATTTGCCATTTTCTACCTCATAACACTGCTGCTGGTCTTTAACATTTATAATCATACAAAAAAGGTAAGCCCATATCAGATGTTCATGGTTTGAAATTAGCCCTATTTTGAAAATATTTGCATATTACCGTCTTGGGTTACATGTTCATTTCTATAATTACAAAATTAGACAATTGAATTCATGCAAAATCATAATAGCATTAAATACCTGGGTTAAATTAATAATATTTTTTTCAGTGTGATGAAATGAAATGCAAAGTGGCATAATCAGCCATGTTGCACACTCTGAATTGGAGGATCATCTCCTTGCCATTTCTTAATTCCCATTCAGTTAGTATGTTATTTAATTGCAAGTGTTGCCTAAATATTGGAAACTTTAATGTCTTGACTAGCAAAGGACTGTTCTCAAATCATTTTTTTAATGTCAAATTATATTGATTAGTCAGGTACTCATTCTTTAATTTACTTAATATTGCCTACCTCTGAGGCTGAGAACTCCATATACGTTCATCATGAAATTGCATCCTAATTTGGTGGTGTACAGCCTTTTGAATTACTATATTTTTGAACTTTTATCAACTATTTTTAAATTCTCTACTCCTTGACTGTTTAACTGATGGTGTCTGAATCCTTGCATCAGGTGAAAAGCAAGTAACTCATTCCATATCAGGCTTGCTCTGTAATGGACAGTATTTGCTTCTGATTTGAGATCACAAAATGTATATATAAGGTAAATAGTCAGTCTTACTCAACATTTCAGAGGTTAAGATCTGTAGCTTGGGCTGCCGATGGTTCGAACTGGTCTGTATGGCTTCAGAGGCTGTGGGAGCACTGGAGAGAAATGTCAGACGCTCCATATCCCTGAAGGAATTCTCTTTTGCTTCCCTTTCTCCTATTGTTAGGGGCACTGGACAATGCTCATTGCAACTCTTTGTGTTACGGCAGGCAAAAGTTCAAGTATATCATGTATATTACATTTTTAATGTATTATTATGTGACAATAAAAATAACCTTTAAAGCTTTATCCCCAGGGTAGTGGATTCTAAAATCATCAGGATTAGATTTTAAGTGAGAGGGCAAAGATTTAAAAGGGACCTGAGGGACACATTCTTCTCACAAAGGGTGGTGGATACATGGAACGATCTGCCAGAGGAAGTGGTGGGGGGCGGGGGGTACATTTAAAAAGAAATTTAAACATGGATGAATTGGAAAGGTTGAGAGGGTTGAAGACAGGCAAATGGAATTAGCTTGGATAGACAATTGGTTGGTATGGAAACGTTGGCCTGAAGTGCCTGTTCCTGTAGTGTAAAACTTTGCCTTTGTTATTTTTCTTAGGTTCCACCATTTGTGTTTTTCTTCATGTGCTGTGCCTCCTATCGGATCCATTCTATCTTTATCCTTCGACTCTTTAATGACCCCATTGCAATGATGATCCTCTATGTGGCTGTGAACCTTTTTCTGAGCAATCGCTGGTCACTAGGTTGTGGCTTATTTAGGCAAGTATTTTTTTTTTAAATTGTATTTTCATTTTGTAGAAACAGGAAAATATACTCACCTAAGAAGGAAGTCAATCCAAGCCATTCTCATCTGAAAAGAATGTAATCTACACTCTGCCTCATCTCATAAAATTGAGGAATCTCCTGGTGAGGTGGGGGAGGGATGAGGACAGAAAGAAAGCCCTGAAATTTCCTGCAAGTGGAGCTACCTGTGATTGCTTTTTCCAGATGAAACTATGGGTGATTATTTGTTTTCATCGGATTCTCCAGCATAAACTTTGTCCAGGAATCCAGCTTCAATGTGACCAATGATGCAGTGCACTGCACAGAGTTTTGTAATCCTAGAAGTAGTGTGGTGAGATCTAAATAAACATGACGCCAAAAGTGATTTATTTTTTAAGATAATAGACAATAGGAGCTGGAGTAGGCCCTTCGGCCCGTCGAGCCAGCACCACCATTTTACAGATCATGGCTGATCAGTACCCCTTTCCAGCCTTATCCCCATAACCCTTAACTCCTTTGCCCACTTGAGTCTTATCTAACTCTCTTTTGAACATAATCAGCGAACCTGCCTCTACCACCCTCTGTGGCAGAGCATTCCACAGATTCACACTTCTCTGGGTAAAAAAATGTTTTCTCATCTCTGTCCTAAAGGGCCTACCCTGTATTCTTAAACTATGCCCTCTAGTCCTCGTCTCCCCCATCATTGGGAACAAGTAATCCGACTTCACCCTGTCTATCCCCCTGATGATTTTGTATACCTCAATCATGTCCCCCCTCATCCTTCTAAACTCCATCGGATACAAGTCCAGTTTTTCTAGCCTTTCAGCATATGTCAATCCCGCCATCCCTGGAACTAACCTTGTAAATCTGCGATGCACACCCTCTATAGCTAGTATGTCCTTCCTCAAAATTGGAGACCAGAACTGGACGCAATACTCCAGATGGGGTCTCACCAGGGCCCTGTACAACTGCAGAAGGGCGTCTCTGTTCCTATACTCCAATCCCGTCTTTATGAAAGCCAACATGCTATTAGCCTTCTTCACAGCTTTCTGCTAGTCTTCAGTGACTGGTGAACAAGTACTCCCAGATCCATTTGCTCCTACCCACTCCCTAGCTTGTCTCCATTTAAATAATACTCAGCTTTCCTATTATTGCCCCCAAAATGGATTTAACCAATGCCGTGGGGTCTGACAAATTCAGTCATTGTGATTTCTCAATATGCATTTGAAATGTTTTTAATAGTAAAAACAACTTAAAATGCCTAAACATTAGAAACATACCAGATTAAATACATTTACAATAAAAGTCAAAAATCCAGACTGCTTGGGTGCTGGGCGAGTCTGGATTTTCAAGCAGTACTTAAAAAAAAATTAAGGAGATTAATTAAGAGATGAACAGGTAAATTTTGATAGATTATTAACAAAACACTTTTTCTTATAAAGTACAAACTACAAAAAAAATTAAATATTTATTCATTCATTTCCACAACTTCTGTGCATCTGTGGTACTTATGCATGCACACGCGCATACAAAAGCCTACTAAATTTTAAAAGTTTGAGAGTTTTCAAGATGTCCAGAATTTCTGTCATCTGGATTTTTGGTCTTTTACTGTAGTAACTCAAGTTTTTTTTTAGAAAAACTACCTGGCAACCGCTCTTTTCCATTGCAATAAATAGTATGAAGAAACCTTAACCAGGCTTCACCAATGGCTGACTTCCCAGAGTAGCTCTTGAGGAATTGAAAGAAGTTGCTTCTCCATGAGATCCTCAGTGGTGGAGCACAGTTGGGTTAAGCTTTGGTGAAGAAGTTGGGGATTTCAGTATTTTCTCCATGCTTGCCCAGGTCTCCCTTCCTGAGAATGGTGTTGGAAGATCCACTTGAAGCTGCCAGCATTTTATGGCCATATACAGGTCATTGAAAAATCATGAATCCAATTTGGTGCATGTACATGTATGATACTTTCTGACCTGCTGAGCATTTCCTGAGTAGATATATGCACAATTTTGCAGAGGTTTTTCAACCTTCTACATTTTTTACACCAATTAGAGTGTAAGCTAAGACTGTGCTTAAACCTGAGCTTGTATTGCACCACAACCTAGGTGTCTTTAAACTTTTTGAAATGAAGGGTTAAGATACCTGTTCTTTGCAAGGATTTTTGATGAACTGCCAACATCCTTTCTTGAATTGAAGGTAGTTTAATCCATGGCCATAGACATTGTTCCTTTTTATGTGAGAATTGTGATGGTGTTTCAGTTCCTGAGCAAAATTAATCTTGTTGTTTGCATCATCCAGACTAAAGAACCAGTTGGAATTTGATTTATATATTAAAAAAAATTTGTAAAGTAGTAATTAATTTTTTTAAATGTTTTATTTTTAAAAAGGCAGTGCCACGCTGAGAATGTAATGGAGATACTGGGTGATATTTTGACAAAGTTAAGAGCAGACCATAATGTACGCTGACCTAGTTTTGATTTTAAAGTTTGATTTAAATGAAATTTGTTTCCTAACCAGAGGTGATTAAAATGTGCATTTATAAGATTTATATAAAATTTGTATTTATTAATTCACAATATTGACAACACAGGGATAAAATTTCTAAATTTCACTTTGGCCATATGAACATGAAATCGAAAGAGAATTATGTAGCAGGCCAATTGATCAGCTCCACCAGTTCTGTATCAGTGTTCTGATACTGAAAATTTATTTGTGTATATACTTTTTTTTTAATCTGTGGGGCCAAGAATGAAAATTTTATTCTTTTTGTTCCCTGGGCAGTTTAGCAGTTTCCATAAAGATGAACATTTTGCTCTTCGCTCCAGGATTGTTGTTCCTTCTCGTCTCAGAGTTTGGGTTGGTGAGGACCATCCCAAAGGTGGGCATCTGTGCTGCACTGCAAGTATGTAGGTCTTCAATTGCTCTCTCAATTGGAAATGTAAACCTGCAATTTTTGAGAGTAAAATGTAAATTCTTAACATGATCACATTTCAATGATCTCAAGTTAAACCATTCCGAGGAAATGTTTTCAATCTATCTTGGTTTGTTTTTACAGAACATCTTAGTCATTCTCCTTCCATTAATTTGCTGTTAGTTATTTGATAAAAAGGCTTTGATCTTTCACTTGCAGTGTTCATTCCATACACCCCTCTTTGCTTTTCATGCAGTTGAAGATTTGTCCCATTCTAATGATTTATTTTGAAGTAATTTTTGTAATTTGCTTTTTCAAGCAGTTTTCCATTTTGCGCGTATCACCTTTTTAAAAGCAGTAAAGTCCATTTTCTCTCGTCTTTTCCAACGTTCATTTGATGTCTTGGACAATACCCATCACTTCATTAAGAAGTGGGCCCAATTCACAAAGTCTGCTCTCTCTTGACTTTGAGTATTACTTCCCTTCTCTGCAATAAAATGGTTAATCTCACTTTATTTGGTTCCTAATCAAATTTAGTTCACCCTTTTATATTATTTTCTGGTATTATAATATTTTGACTGAATTTGCAGAATTTGCTTTATATATTTGCATAATACTTATTTCTGAATTATTTCTGCACAAACTGCCGAATGTTTCATTCATTCCAACTGCAAATATAGGTAAATCCTTTTAAATGCTGATAGTCAAAGTTAATTTCATGTTCAAGTGGAAACTTTGTTTATTTTCAACTGGTATTTCACATTGCTTTGTACATGGCTGATGTGTGAAAAGATTAGATCAGATTAAATGTAGTCTTCTGCAGTAATGTCAAATCTGCACTCAAATTAAAATTATATGTCTACTTGTCCCATAATTACTTCTATCCACAACCCTTCAAGCATTTCTCATGCCTTCAAATACCAGAATAAATTGACAGCTTGCAGTCCACAGATGAAAGTAGCTTTGCAAATCAATTGTCTATAGTGAAATCCCTGGTATTTGGCACCTACGGGGATAGGATGTGAATTTTTTGGTTGACTGAGACACACTTTTGCAATCCATAACTAATACACCAGTGTTAAGAATACAGTTTAAACGATAAAAAAAACAGTGTAAAATGTAAAATAATTTGAAAAAAAATCAGTATTGTAGTCCTTAATTACGTGAAATTCACTTAAATCGGGTAATTCCTGTAATTTACAAAATTTCAATTTGAAGCCCGGTTGCTGGTGGTGTAAGATTGTTGCATTAGCCAACATGTTAACTGTGCTGCCATCATATAAGTAACCCCCTTCCTCCAAGTTTACACACAAAGATTTACTGATTTACAACATAAATACTCTTACTCAGCAGGAACAGGGAGACACTTTGGGAGAGTTGCTCCAGTGGTAAGTGGCATAGACCAGCTCTTCATCCTGGGCACTGCCATTTTATTCCAACACAGCATTATTGAAACTTTATTCAAATATCTGCTGTGGATGGGGGCATGGCTGAGGCACTCCAAATGTTTGCTTCCATTTTCACCAAGCGTTTCTGCGTTGCCTCAGAGACCATTTACTTTTACCATTTTAAGCTTTTATTTAAATTTGTATTAATTTTAAGAATTTATTTATTTATTTCCTCTTTTTTATTTGCCAATTGGTTTGCCATTTGCTTGAATTCCTTATACTGGGAATTTTACTGTATTATAGAATCAATCTGGATTTTATTTCCACTAAAATCATTTCGTTCCAGTATTTATATGATAGGACACCTGGTTAAAATTTGCATCATGTTTGTAACACATTAGAACTGCATGAGGAGACTGTGAAAATAGATTACTTATCATTTTCACACACTTTCATTAGTTAAATTAGCGGCCTTTTATTTGAAATTGCTGCCAGCGTTCTGCTGTACAGGATTGTTCTGAGTAATTGCATTTTCTTATCACATCCCTTGTTTGATTAGTGTGACTATTTTATTATTCTGGAAGAAATTAATGAGGTTTTGTTTAATATTGCTTTTTTTTTGTTAAGGATCAACCAACATTTATCTACTAAGTAAATGATTTTTAAATATAATTAATCCCTCAATATATCAATAAAATAATTAGATAATTCATTTTTAAAATATTTTATTTAAATCAACATATGATCAAGATAAGAAACAATAAGAAATTGCAATATTACAATGTTAACATGTTGAAAAAATATAAAAAGGGGGAAGGAAAAAAACCCAAGAACACTAATAAAAGTAAAACCTAGAAACAAAAAAACCCTTAAAGCCCCCCCCCCCAACCCAATCTAATCCCATAACTAATTTAAATCTATTATAAAATACATAATAACATCGCTATATATTAATTTGGATTGGTTCAGATGACACTCAAGGATCCCAAAAATATCATTCCAAAAATTGTTATTCATTCAGGTAAAACTTCACTGGTCAGGAGACTTCAAAATAAAAAAATATACAATTTTTATCTCATTATTCTAGCATGTTTATTCAGGTTCACATTGTTTGTCAGCAAAATGGGTGTTAGTGCATGCAAGTAACCTGACCGTATAAAGAAGACAACCTATGCAGTTCTGATTGGTCTAAATCTCAATTCATGGATCAAGTATTCGAAAATATTCCTCGAGAATAGCCTAGATCTGATGAAGATTAGTAGTCCACGACAACCGAAAAATGTAAAATAGGAATATAAGCCAAAGAGTAGGAATGACGGTGCTTTTAATTCTTCTCTTGAGTTTCATTCTATGATCTTCTGTCAATCGAATGTAGATTCAGGTCTCCTGAGTTCCCGGCTGAGCCTCCAGAACAGATGTAAATTGAAGTTTTACAATACATGTAGAGCAAAGGGAATGGTGTGGATTTGGAAAATAAGGACACCACTTACCCAGTTCCATTTATGGGTTTTGTAGACCCATGTTGATTGCATAGTATCTATTTTCATAAATTGGAATTCCTTGCTTTGCCTGGTTTCATGTTTGAGAACTGACTGGAATCAGGCCTTGGATATTGGGCATGCAGTGGCTGGGACTCTGTTTTGCAGCCATGTTTCCCCTTGACCTTGTCATGTTTATTCTAACTTGAAATAAACTGTCACTTGCAATAAAATTGAAATAAAGTGGGTGCAAAGCATTAAGTTCATTTAAAGGAAGCTCAAGTCAGTGTACTAATTCAGTTTTTTTTGTGTTAGCATTTGCAAAAGCAGTCGTAGATTACATACCAGATCAATTGAGTTTAAAGGTCATTTATCTTTATTTCCACAACTTCTGGCAGAACCATGATTCTCGTGTGTTCAAACACTGATAAAAACAAACCTGTCCTTCTTTCTCACTGTGTTCAGCCATTCACCCACATCTACTATTGTAAAGTAAATTTTCAAAGGAATGATCTCGAGATTGTTAAAACTCAAGTTACAGACTTGCACACTTGATATTTTTAAACTAACAGTAGAATTGATGCTCGAATATAAACTATAGTTGTTGAAGCAGAATGTTGTACAAGTTTCAATCTCATCAATTGCAAGCTGCTAAATAAATCTTTAATTCACAGTGGAGCATGAACTCACCTCCAAGTCAATCATGGGTGAGAAAGCAGTTGGTTGTTCCTTGTATCCTTTTGTCCAGAAGAATAGATAGGCAGGTAGTAAATAGTTAGTGAACATTTAATGATCATATCAGGGTTGCTTTGTCCATAAAGGAAGTGTTTCTGATTTATTGCAAAATTCTTTATTCATTACTACTTGCCTGCTGTATATTTTTAATCACTTTTTGCAAATGGAGATTTACCTGCACAGCAGTGTTAAATGATGTGATTACTGCCAAAATTGCTGGTGACATGAGGTAACAGTCCATTGAATAAAGTTTGTTATATTCATGACATGGAGACCAACAAACCAACAAATTGTACGTGTATATGTCAGCAAATAATCACTTGTAACTTTTACAACACTATTCTGCATGAAATGTCACAAATGAAAAGTTAAACTATACACTAAATCTTGAGTGGAAAGATGTGGTTAATTGTTCACAAACAAGTCCATAAAATTTCAATGAATCATTTTCACCTAAAAATAATTGTCCTTCCTCATTGAGAATGTGTCTGAAAACACTGCTCAGGTTGTTGATTAATATCGCTGATCATAACAATGTGGGACAATCTTTGAGTTCACGGCTGCTACAGTAGCTTCAAACTCCAAGTGAAGTTGTTGCTGTCAAGGTGCTCTGCACTTCAATGCTGAACCTATACTGGGTGATGCAGAGAGGACACAGACAAAGCATAACTACCCTACTTCCTGATTCCTGTGTTAGAAGATTGTTCACAGTCAGTAACTTCTGCAGGGAGTTCAGATTCATCTGCATTTGTGGACCAGTAGGACAGAATTTATGACAGACAGGTAGGTCTCATTGGATGAAATTATTCTTATCGGTTTTAATGATGGTCTTCAGATTTTTTTTTTTGCCTTCTACGTGGCATCTTGGTGTCAGAAGTCTCTTGACATGCAAAATGTTTCACAGCAACTTGAATCAGATGATTTGTGTCTGTGTTCACATCAGAGTAAATAAATTGTAGGTGTTGTAAATCTCTAACAAAAATAGAAAACGTTGGATGAATTGAGTAGGCCAAGCTACATCAGGACAGACAGAAGCAAGTGATGTGACCAGTTAAAGACCTTTCAACAGGATTGGAGAAGTTAATTTAAAAAAAAATCATGTTTTAGTTGAGAAGAGTGAAGAAAACAGGGAATGTTTGGAAAAGGATGCAGACGAAAGTTAACAATATAACAGAAATTTGCTCTGTTCTCTTCAGGCCTTCCCTTCTCTGCGATCTAAAACACACTTGTTTTCTCATTTTTCCATTCTGAAGAATCTTCTCTCCATCAATGCTGCTTGAACTGCTGAACGATTCGGCAATTTTCTTATTGATTCCTTCTGTGAAGTGGGGACGTTTTTTTTGACATATAACATGGTACTGGGCCCAATTTATGGAAATTTTGTTTTTGTGAAGTAAGAGTCAGGGGGGGGGGGAACACCAGCTTCTCAAAATTATATGCCCTAAATCAGTAGTTCCCAACCTTTTTCTTTCCACTTGCATACCACTTTAAATATTCTTTATGCCATAGGTTCTCTGTGATTAGTAAGGGATTTCTTAAGGTGGGATGTGGGTAGAAAGAAAAAGGTTGAAAACCACTGTTGTACCGAATTGACTCATCATGTGCACAGTTTCATAACTGCAAAGGAAATGGGCCAATTACAATTTTTCTCAAGCAAAATATTTCCGTAACAATTGGATCTAGAGCAGTAATTCTTAACCTTTCCTTCCCACTCACATCCCACCTTAAGCAATCCCTTACTAATCACAATGCACTGATGGTATAGGGATTACTTAAAGTGGTCTGTGAGTGGAAAGAGAAAGGTTGGGAGCCACTGCCCTAAAAGGATCGTTTGGTTTGGATTATCCACTTATTTTAAGTTGAACCTTCTGAAAGCAGGTCACACATGATCATTAACTCCTGCACTTCATTTTAAATTTAACATGGAAGTGGGAAGGTGTATATTTGTGGGATCATTTTAATCAGCGGAAAAAAAGTCACTTTGTCGAGTGACCGTTCCTGAATCCACCATACTAATGCCATCATGAAGAAAGCATGGTCAGCACTTCTACTTCCTCAGAAGGTTCGGTATATCATCAGAAACCTTGGCAAACTTCTACAGATGTGTAATGGAAAGAGCTGTCTGGTTGCGTCACAACCTGGTACGTGGATGTCAATACCTTGGAGCAGAACACCCTGCAAAAAAGTAATGGACGCAACCCAGTACATCACAGGCAAAACTCTCAGCAACAATGCATGGAATGCTGTGGTCAGAGAGTTGCAGCATTCATCAAAGATCCACTCCACACAGGACATGTTCTCCCTGCTTCCATCAGAAAAGATGTAAAAGTGCCACTAGACTTGTACCTCAAGGTTCAGGAATAGCTGCCATCTCTTAACCATCAGGCACCTGGACAGACACATTCAGAGACTCATTTAAGGGCCTCTTAATTTGCTGATTATGACTGAATATTTATTTTCTGTATTTGCACAGTCACGTTGTTTGCATTTCTTTTTTTTTGTATACATTTCTTTCTTGAATACAGTTTAGTGATTGGTAATTAGGAATTTTGCCTGGCCTGCAGGAAAAAAAATCTCAGGGTTTGTATGTGCTGTCATGTATGTACTCTGACAATAAATTATAACGTTAAAAACAATCTGCTCCATCATTTGGGAATCAAAAAGGAGTTGGGACTTGAAGGAAACCTTTGTTCAGTTATAGGAAGGAGAACTGAAAATAGTTGGTAGGTTTTTCAAAGAGCTGGTGCAATTATGACTGGGACATGTGGTTTATGATTCCACATATTGCTGGATTCACAACCAGATGATTAAAGTGTTTTTCTCTTTTAAACTGTTTAGGTAGTGTTGGGTTTGCCCTTCCTGATGGAAAATCCGGTTGGATATGTGGCAAGAGCATTTGACCTTGGCCGCCAATTTCTTTTCAAATGGACAGTGAACTGGCGCTTCCTGCCCGAGAGTGTCTTCCTGAATCGATACTTTCACCTTGCACTGTTGGTGGGACATCTGACTGTTTTGATTCTCTTTGCGCTCTGCAGATGGAAAAAGTATGTTTGTTTCTATCAGTTATGTCCATTAAATGTGTTTGGACATCTACGTCATTGCCCTTCATCCTTTTGTATGTTCATTCCCCCTCTTGTGTCTCTTCTCTTTCACTCCTGATTTGTTGGGTACAATCACATGTTCTAGAAATGTGCTGCTCAGTCCTTTTGAGAGCAGGTTAGTTATTTGCTCCGTTGGTTTTTATTCCACATGCACACCATGAAGGAAATTCATATAAACTGCAGTTGCTGGAAATATTAAGTAAAAACAGACAACATTGGGAATGCTCAGCAGGTCAGGCAGCATCTGTGAGAAAAGAAACTGAGTTAAAGTTGGGAAGGAGAACAAAAAAGGGGCTGGGAGATGCCTCTAATAGGATGAATGAGTTGATCAATGTCAGTCATGAATCTGTCAGGAAGAGTATGTGATTTTTAAAATTTTTTTTGTTCTCTGTTCCCAGACCATTGAGTTGTATAATATTTAAAATTTATAAATCCATCAACATCTATGGAGTCTATAGGGCCCAACAAGTTTAGGAAACAAATATTGGACATTGCTGGCCTCAGTCATAAGCACAGAAAAAAAACCCAATAAATTTTCAGTTGTTGAATTGCTCAAATCAACAAGAAAATATTGTATATTCCAACTTATTTACAGCCCTTTTAATTCTCAAGTTACTTCCTAATATACCCCTGATCTTTGTACCCCAATTTGTCCTAGATCTGAGTTGGGAATACTCTCGCTTCTGAAGACTCCAAAAGAGAGAAGAATACAGCACCAACCCTTAACAGCAAATCATATCCTTCCAAAATTGATGTTGTACTTAAGTTGTTGAGAGAGGTCACAAAATCATGGGAAACAAAGTCTGGATGGTAAGGCATGGTTAATCCAAGATGAAATACAAATGTTTGCAGTTGGTATTTTTCAGATGTAGCAGGTATACTACAAAGACAGCAAAATATGAAGTCTTTTTCCATGCAATGTCAATTCTGGGAAGATAATAGATTCTGCAACTAACGCATTATCTTCTTTCAGACAGACCAGGGCTTATTCCTTTGCATAATATATGCATATCTCCAGGAATATGACCTAATCATGGGAGACCCTGGGAGTTATCTAATATTGATGTTCCTGATAGTTTTCAATCAACAAAATTGGAGTCATTTGTAGATAACAAGGAATGTAACAGTAAACATTGATTGGCAACAAGCCACTCAGAACATCTTTGGAAATGAGTTAATTTATTGAGTCCAACTTACTCAATTTTTGCCATTTGTCCAATCATAGAATTAATGTTGCAATGTTTAGGTGGTGTTTCGTTTGCCCTTTCTGATGGAAAGTCCAGTTGAGAGATATAGCAAGTGTGTATGTAATCCAAAAGGTCAAGTGACTTGATTTACCATCAAGTGTTTTTGAACTTACTGAAACAATTTATGATGTTTTAAATGTCCAAGTGCTTATTTTTCCTTAATTGATGAGTACAAATTGTATATGTTCTCTTCACCTCGAATTTCATTGGTATCTGTTTCAGTCGATCATTACACTATCAATTCTATGTTTGGTACTTTCATACTCTGCCATACCTTTTGTGGAGCACACATGTGAAAAAACTTGCTCATCTCCTCAAGTAAGTTCCATTATTTCAATACATTACAGTACACATGATCCTTTTTTTAAACAAGGTCAGAGAAAGAAATGATCGCACAGTGTTTAAGATCATTTGCATCACCACAGTAAATGATGCAACTTGTGTGCATGAATTAAGATTGACGCAGCATTGGGGCATGGGTTGGTAAGTGGCAAATAACATTTGACACAGAAGTTCTAGATGATTTTCAACAAGAATCTAACGTGCCCTTGACATTCTATGGCGGTATTACAGCCATTGAAACAAAAGTCTGCAGATGCTGCGGTTATAGTAAAAACACAATGTCGGAGAAAGTCAGTAGGCTGCACAGCATACTTTGGATAGTACTTTATGCCGTGTGACCTGCTGACTTTCTCCAGTATTGTTTATATATGTCACAGCCAAACCAACTGCATAAATGGCCACAAGAGTAGATCAGAGGCTGGGTTTCTTCTGGTGAATAACCTGCCCCCTGGCACCGTAATGCCTTTCCACTATCTATGAACCCACGGGTCAAGAACCTGCCCCCTGACACTGTAAGGCCTTTCCACTATCTATTAACCCACGGGTCAAGAATGCAATGAGTGTATCCCCAGCAATTTCCTGGAAAGCAGCTCAATGTGTGCACCATCCACATTTTTTTCCATGGTGCCTGAAATCTAATTTTGTTTTAGTTTAGAATTAAACAAACAATGTAATTTGAGAAGTGACTAAAGAACCATTCTATTTTTCTTTGAATATTGGGGGGAAAGGATACTTTGGAGCAAGTCCACAAAGTAATTTTATTTGTAGTAAATTCTCAATTTTATTTAATCCAAGTTTTTAATTATTGAATATGATAAAAATATTTTATGCAGTTGTTCATTTAACAATAATTATTTTATTCAGTGTGATACCTAAGGGGAATAACATTTGGGTATGTTGCTGCAAATTTTATATAAAGTTTTTTAATTAAATTTCACCAATCAAATTTTGTTTATTTTTCTTTGTTCACAATATAATAATTATAGTTAATTTTATTTTAGTTAGGCATCAACAATAAAATGTCCAGACTGGCATTAACATCAACTTCTTTGGTTTCTGGTAATTTTCTTTTCTTTTCCCCTCCCCCTTCCCCACCCGCACCCCCCCCCCCCCCCCCAAGTCAGCACTCCACTCCCTTCCCTCCCTATTTACCTAACCATCCCTCCTCTCCTTGCTTGCTGCTGTGGCCTCCCTCCCTTCTCCACCTCCTGTCTTTGCAACCATGCCTCCCCCTTACCTTTTCATTTGGTCGCCTACCGACATTTTTCCATTATCTTGATGAACGACTCAAGCCCGAAACGTTGGTTATGTATTTTTATCTTTACTATATAAAGGACACTGTTTGATCTTCTGAGCTTCTCCAGCATTATGTCTGTGGACTTTCATGTTTTACTTCTCTATTTCTAGGTACTTTAATGTTGTAAAAGCATATTAAATTATGTACAGAATTTTTGCCTAAACTGATGACCCACTCCATTGGGGTTGATTATTTGCATAGGATTGGGCAGACATGAATGTCCTTGATCTCAGTTAATGATAAACAGATTGATTGAGATTACAATCTTTTAGATTTCATTCTGATTCAAGTGTTTAAAAGTAGATCATCATGTGATATCATCTTTTATTCTTCTTTCAGAGTTCTTATTTTAGGATTAATTGAGATGTCCTGGAATACATATCCCTCAACTATATACAGCTCTATCTCACTGCATGTGTGTCACATAATTATTCTTCTTTCTCTCTGGTCTGGCTATGTTGATCTTGAAGAGGGCACACCATCTGAAGACCATGATCAAATGAAAAAGAAGAAATGATTTATTGGACTTAAAGGTTAAGCTCCAGCTAGCAGTGAGAATTTCATTATATAATATACCATCAAAGTAAATGAGGATTTGTGGTTCTAACGATGGTATGGACACCAAAGCATTTCATGTGACTTGGATGGCTGAACCTTTGATTTTTGATGTCTTTTTGCACATACCTGGGGTGGCGAGGGTGGGGGGCGGGGGGGGGGGGGAGGTGGAGGGTGGAGGAGAGAGAACACCTCATTTTATTTGTGAAGAGCACAGGATTTCAACTCAGAGAATGAACATGGAGCAAAAGATCATTGCTGGACTTGCCTAGAGAATAGTTTTAGGTTAGCTTTTTTCATTGTGACTTTTCAGATTCTTTTATTTTTACTTAGCTTAAAAAATTGTCCTTTAGAAAGTTTGTGAAGTGAAATAACTCAGTTTCAAGAATTCACTTTTAAAGGTCATATTTAATGGCAGATCAACTAATTTTTCTTGATTTTTTTTGTCTGTTTATAAATGATTGCTTTCAAATTTTTCTTATCAAATGATGAAATTAAATTGTAATCAATTCCAACTGTGCAAATGCATGAGGGAATGAGGCAGTAACACCATGCCAAGTTTTACTTCAAGGGGATCTCCATATGTTGTCCATTTTGAGTTGTAGGTTACTCCTATTTTTGTCATGTGTATTCTATACATGTGAGATGTAAGTGGAGAAAGAGATGTTATCATTTATAGCACAAGAACTGATATTTGAGAATAGATCAACTGCCAGTGTTTATTTTTAAAGTAATGTGTACAAGAATTGCATACATGGAGGAAAAGAAAATCCTCTGGTCATGATGCATCATTTCCACTTAGTGCCACAGATTTCTTTGTTCATGTATGTGGTCTAAAAATTTGCAGATTACAGTATTTTTGTGTTAAATTTGTAATTAATAGGAGATAATGCAGTAGCTTCAAGTAAGCATGTTTCTATTTGGCGAAGTCATCCTCTGCAAATCATATGTACAGCTCTAAATTGAACAGAAAGTGCAGTCTACATTACAATAGGCATTTTTTCACATTCCCTTCACCCTGACCCCAAACGATTCCAAATGGACAATAGCATGGAGTACAACTGGACTTTTATACAAGTTTCAATTCTGTGAATTTTGAAGGACTCATCATGGTGACAAGATTCAATGAGGTACTAGCTTCCATATTTATTGAGGGAAAACAACCCCAAAACAGAGGATAAGAGTAAGGGAATCTAAAAATTTGCAGATTTTAGTAGTTAGTAGTTGCTGTTGATTCACTAAACAAAAGTTTGCAACCGAGGGGAAGAGTTGTAACCAACTCTGAGCCATACCAAAGCTAAAGTGGCAGAGATGTCAATTCAAGGTCCTGTAGCTCCTCAATGAATGGCCAAAAAAAAAATCAGGAGTCCATATTCTAGTCTGGTTCAATAACAAGGTTCATCTGGGAGGATTAAGTAACTCATGTGTTGAACTAAGAGTCAGCCTTTGGGAAGTATAGACTTGGGCAACTTCGTTGGTCATGTAATTCTCTGGGTAATAGAGCATGATTTGGGCCTCTCCGGACCATCCAGGATACTTGAACTCCAAAAAGGATATCATCTTCGCTCCTGGATATTTTAGTCTGTCAGGATCGGCAGAGATTTTCAGTCCCAATTTTCTCTAACCTTGGTGATTACAGTTTTAGCAAAGAAACATGGGATCAGATTGCCTTAAAGGGTAATTGGATTGTGGTACAATTTGGCCAATACCCCATGTCAATAAGGCCACCTGGAGAGTCTTCTTTTGGTTGCTCCTTGGCAAATTAATCACTGACAAAACATGCAGAAGATCTAGAATGGGAACTGCTTTTCTTATTTTAAATGATTCTCCAAACCCTTGTTCTTTCATTGATCTATTCTTAAAGCCATTGAGTTTATGGTATTTGGAAATTATCAATTTAGTCATACAGCACGGTAATGGGCCCTGCCCATGAGTCCCTGCTGCCCAATTGCATCCAATTGATGTACAACTCTGGTACATTTTTTTTTTTGAAGGGTGGGAGGAAACTGGAACACCGAAACCCACGCAGACAGGGAGAACATAAAGACAGCGGCGGATTCGAACCCCGGTCACTGGTGTGGTTATGCATTGCACTAACTGCGCTGCCCACATGCACATGTTTCTAAACCATTGACATGCATTTGCATCAGTATGAATTGGCAATCTATCATTGCTGAGTGATTTTATTTTTCCTGACTTTTCAACTACTTTCATTTTAGTCTTAATTACACTGTCCTTAAAATGTTATGCAAGTGATGTATGTTTTCTGAAAAGAATGTGCCCATAAATTCCTCTAACTCCTTCTTCAGGCAAATATGAATTCCATGTCTTTCAAAAGTGGCATTTTGTCCTGCATTTGTTGTAATTGTGAGAAAGTTTAAAGTAAGTTACAAAATGCATAATGTCTCTTGGTCTTGTTTAGACAGCCATTCTAGTCTGCATGTATGAACACAAATCAAGATGGATAGCTGTGAGCAATAATATAGTTGACATAATGATGACCAGTCTCAGGAATAACACCCTTAAGCCAAAATAAAAAAAAACTACCAACCATGATAAGACAAAGCCTCATTTATTCTGTGAAATGTGATCTCCAGGTTTTCACTCTCCTTGGAATGAAAAAAAAAAGCTGCCTGAATTGTTTTAGATACTGAAAATGATGACATTATTATTGTGAAGTTCTGCATTAACCCTTTATTTTTGTACTATCAAATGAAATGGTTCTAAAGCTTCTACTTTTACCTATCCCTTTCTTGGTGACTTCAGTAGCCTACATCTTTATCAACTACACGGTAGGCAAGAAAGGTATTAAATGAAATTAAAGAACAAAATCATATTTCAAGTGATTTAAATTACTTGAAATGCCCAAAAAGTTTCAATACTTCATGAAGACCTTGAATTGTTGCTCCAATGTTTTCTGAACGCTGTGATCAGTATCCATTTGTGTGTTTATTTTGAGACAAAAAAAAAGGACATGTTGGATTCTGGTGCAAATGCAACTTTATACCCACACTGTTAATTATGCATTGCTGAACTTAGGCTCTAAGTTTACCTGAGTTCCAATCACTCACTATTCATCACTGAGGGCGGTATCAGGTGGATTCACTGGTTCCTGGAGTCCACAGTTCTTTGCTCTTGAAATGTGGTCACTTTCCTCCGTTGTTGCTGCTCTCTTCGTTCCCATGGTTGGAGCTGTTAAGATTCTTCACTGCAGACCACCTGAGTGCATTTATTGCTTTGTGCCTTACTGATGATGGGTCAGTTACACTCCTGCTGTGGTCTTCCAGAAAATTGACCAATTGGAGGAAAGGTGAAAGGGCTACTATTCATTTAAAAAGGTTGCTTGTCTCAGGGGAAATGCAAATGTAAGCATTGGAGAATGAACAGAACAAGAAACCAAACCTCTATTTATTCTGCCTCGGTATTGCTCCCCTCTCCCTGGACTGATACTTGTGTAAATATTCAATTGCTTATCAAATGGTCAATAACATTTATTCTTGCAAAGTGCCACAAATGGGCTCCAGTCAGACCAAGCTAGTATTGCATCTTGAGGTCAATTTGACCATTCATGGAAACAAATTTTTCTTAAATGTAAATAAAATTCTAAGCTAATTATACCAGAATGGAAGCACATGGCCCATCTATTTTAAATTATACCACAAACCAAAGAAAATTATTACATATTTAGCCAAAATATAATACTGTATATGACTTGAGAACTATCAACAAATTTGCATTGGATCCCTGTTCACTTGTCGACATTTTCCCTTGTGAATTTTCTCTTGGACTGTGGATGCTCTGTTCTGTTTATTTGAACTACTGGCCAAGGGAATATTAACAGAAGCTGATGAGCTCTGTAACATTAGAGCTCACACTTAAAGGAGAGGTTGTGCACTCAATGTGAAACTTTGCATAACTTCTCGAAATTGCTTTCAATGGAAACATTCTCTTGCAATGTAAAATCAATATTGTCATTTATTTCAAGATTAAATACAAATTCAGGGTAATTATTATACAGTTAACTATCCTTTGAATTTTATTTGCAGCTGTGTAATTAGAAAGTAAGGAAAATATTTTCAATCTGTGCCATACATTTCTAATTATTAGAATGCTGCAGTTACACTGTCAAACAAATGGCAAAAACAGCTGCCTTATCAAAAAGGTGCAGGAGAATCTGATTTATTCGTTTTTTGAATCAGGCACTATAATCTCCTGGACAACAATTTAAAATCATCAAGTAGATAGATTATAGTAATGAAACATCTGTATTTACATATTATTTGGGTTATAACACAACATGTTGAGCTTAATGTTCTCATTCCAATGACGTAGTAACAGGAAAAGCTGCCTCGTTGCTGCTTTCAGTCCATTAACATTCACCTGTTCAGGAAACTGTTGAGAATGTAGCCACGTATCTGCCTTGGCGGCAATAAGCTCCCATTCTGGAAAGTAACCAGCACACTGATGTTCAAGCCAGCCCAGTCCTACTGCAGTGGCCCAGCTCGTCCCTTCCAAATCATATTGAGAGTTCAAATCATTTATTAAGCTGTAAGAGGCTCCACAGCTTTTAGAGGCAACTGGTGAATTTTCATACAGGTCAGTTTCAGAGCCCCTGCCACTGTCCACTAGTTGAAGGAGGGTGCTGTGACCATCAGTGCTAGCACTGAATGGATCCCACTTATTTGCTGGAGAAATGCTGTGATCCAAAAGAGTTTCAGGATGTGACTGCATCATTTTTTTAGCACCTTTTATGATTTCTTCAGTATTCCCCTGATCATTTTTCACCACACACTGGTCATTCAAATTGACAAAGGGCTGAATCTCATTTTGTCCACGAGTAGAAATCATTCTGCAGACAGGAGATTCAGTTTTGCTGATCATCGTACAGTGAGAAGATGGGCTGAGACTTGCTCGATGACATGAAAAGGGCGAGGCCCTTTTCAATCGGTCTAAGGGAATTTGAACTGCCATAGAAAAGGCTTCATTGAGAAGAAAAGCTCCAGATGCCAATTGCAATCGCACCTGCAATAATAAAGTACCAGATAGTTTTATGGTCATATATTCATTCATAACTGTGGCAAATGCTCATTCTAAAATGTGAATCTGAGAGATGCAATATTTAAAATAAATTGACTAATTTCTTTCATGGAGAAATGCAGGAGATTTAGAAGATTCTCTGATAGAATTCTGAATGTAAATAGTATGAAACCTAAACTTCAGGCATTGCATGAGCAGACCTTTTTGATTAGTTAATTGTGAAACCATAATAAAATGTCTTTTGGAGACTAATCCCCTTCACACACATCTACAAGACTATTTTCAAGTCATATGCCATCTATGTTTTTATGACATAGATATTCTTTACATGTTCTATATGTATAACATTGTTACTCTTTATTTAATTCATGATTTGAACTCGATTGATTATTATGAAATCTCAGTGATCACTTAAAATACTGGTCAATAATCTGGTCATATTGATGCCATAATAATGCAATTTATTAATAGAGCATCAGATGGACAAACTGGAGATGTCACTTGTAAGGTAAAACATCATGTGATGGGAATGTGTAAGGAGTTACCCTGTACAGGGCTGTAACAAGATGTGAATGCATCCTTGTACTTACAAGATAAGAGAGACATTGATGGATTGAGAGGCAGGAAGCTAGCAGGGAAAGGATAGCAACAGTTTTAGTCATTGGACAAGTAATGATATGATGATGTTCTAAGCACGTATCCAAGGGTATAAAAAAATCACCATTTTGCTGATAACGGCAGAATGCATTCTCCGACTAACATGGTTAGTTGCAAGTGTTACAATCCGGTAATAAAGAACAAAGAACCCTGATTTCGACTCAGTCTGGTGTTTGTCTCACTCATTCATGAACAAAGCAGACCTAACACACTTGAATTTCCTGAGTGGTCAGGCAGAGTGAAATTTTGTGTTTTTCTGAGTTTTAGAGTTCATGCCTGTCAAATAAGGAAGCAACAGGACCCACGCCCAAACAAATTGTGTGTGTTGGCATGTTGCTGGAGTAATTCTAATAGTTCATACCTTATCATTACGTTAACAAACCACGATTGGCATTTATGGACCATTATGAACGATTGGCATTTATGGACCATGGGTCCAGCATGTTATTTCACAAATACAAACCAAAGGGCCTGCAGTGTTCTATATTCTAAAACATTCAATTTATCTTACCAGTGGCATATAGTCATTAATCTCTTCTTCGGGAGCTGTGTCTCGTTTGCCAGATAGACAGTTGGGTTTTATTGGTATGTATTTTCCAGTCTGACTTGGGCTTTTGTGCCTTCCCAGGTTAAACCTTATAGTGCAAGGAAAGGAAGATCAGCATTTTTTTTTTAGATTCACATCAGACAATCAGAACATTTCAGAGAGTGGAGCCAAATTACAGAAACACAAAAACTGCAGATACAGGAATCTTGAGTGAACCAAGAGAGGTTGGATGTGTGTTGGGCAGCATCCATGGAGAGAAAGGGTGGAGACTCATATTGTCAAGAGCTGGATGATATCCACCATAATGCATTCAATAGATGTTATTTCAGTAGAACTATTTGGGTCGATGATACGCATAAATATTGCACCATCTAATTTTGCACCATTTACAGCCAATTAAAATGCAGTAGCAATCCCAAAGCAGCTACTATATATGGGTTAATATTAAAAAGTCCACCCTCTTGAATTAATTCAGAATTGTCAGTGAAATGCCACAGTACATTTCTACTCACTCTGTTAGTTTGTGCAGAAGGAATGCATGTTGTATCTTATTATCCATGACATCAACTAATTGTATTCTATTTGGGATAGATTTATAAATGTACCTGGATGCAAAGAAATTTTCAAATGCTTTCTGTGTTCGGGTTGAAACTGGTGATAGGCTCTGTGCATTGCCTAGAAAACAAAGGTAGCTGTTATAATGAAGGAAAAAAATGCAAACAAATTAAATTCTAGAATTTAGGATTTCATTGCATTGTTTATGAAGCAGGGTGCATTGATGCTTATAAAAGATAACATTTTAACTGGTAATATGTTGATAAAAATGTCAATTGCTGCAATGGTTTTAGTGAAAAGACATTTATTGGAGTAATGCTATCTGCTCACAAAGAAATCCAACTTGCAAAAATAATATTTTTGTGGTAGCAACCTGTTCAAATGCCTCCAATTTACTAGCCTTCAAAAAGTGGTATTCTTTATTATCTGTTCCCAAGCTGTTTATACTTACCAGTAAATGAAAACCTAACACAAATATTTAACAAAAGATAATTTGACTAGAGCAATTCCAGTGTCGGGTTTTTGTTTTGGTTAAGGAACAAAGAATTTGGACGTGGATTTCTCGGAAAACTCACTCCACAAGGATGAGTATGTTGAATGATAGACATCACCAAGAGAGGCTGAAAACAATATTCTGATAGAGATTGGTAGGATTAAACTCTCATGTTTAGTGAAGGCTGACAGAGCTTTAAATCAATCCTAGTATATTGCCCTCAATCTATTAAAAGACAACAGGCATGCTTTCTCTTTTCAGCCAGCATTAAGGACAATGGCCAAGGTGGTGGTGGGGGGTGTTGTAAAGAAAGTTTTTTTTAAACACATATATATATATATATAAAATATTGGAGAGTTTTCCTATGTATATGGAAAAATAATCAAAAATAAAATATTTTTTAAAAAAGGACAACGGCAAAGATAATTTTGGTTGCTGGAAAGATGTGATACATTCCGCCATTGGAGATTATGGGTCTCAATTTTGTGGGAGGGGGAAGTCTTTGGAGGGGTGGAAATCTAGGACAGTCAGTCAGTCGAGGGGAATAGGACATCAAGGCTCAGATACAATCAGCTGCTTTGGAGGTGGTGGTCTTTTAGGAGGAGTGATGATTTGGCGTCAGTGACAGCCTCAAAATCAAGATCTGGGTTACAATGAAGGATGGGACCTGAAACTAAGGTGCAATGAGGGAAAAGTATTTAAATTAAAGACCTACGCGAAGATGGTCCCATGTGCATAACCAGAGATCTGACCTTTTAAGTAACATCAAAGAAAGCACATCTTCATAGGGGTGGTAAAGTTGCCATAGTAGTTAGCACAATGCCTTTACAACACCAGAGATCAGGACTGGGATTCGTGTCCTGCACTGTCTGTAAGGAGTTTGTACGTTCTCCCTGTGGCTGCGTGGGTTTTCCCCGGGGGCTCCCACCATTCGAAATGTACCAGGGGTGTATCTTAATTGGGTATAAATTGGGCAGCACGACCTGTTACCATGCCGTATGCCTAAATTTAATTTTTTTTTAAATATTTAAAATCTACCTCAAAGGTTTGCCTTTACATAGTGTCTACATCCTCTGAGGGACATACACACCTGGGTGAAATTATGGAATCTGTTTCCAGCTTGCATTGCATGATGTACAATACTACTGAGCGTGTCCAGGCACCTAATTTATGTTTGCAACAGATGGCTTTGAACCTAGAAGAGAGTTCTCACCTTTCACAATATGACTTATTTTTTTCAGAACATCTGTCTGTAGAATTTGTATCACATAGCACATGTGTTGCAGGCATAAGGATTCAAGAAGTAGAATTTCCAGCAGTCATTTCATGAAGAATTTCACCTGACCTATCAGTAGAGGGAGTTATTGTGCAGAAATTTAGGATTTCATTTGCCAACAAAAGAATGAATTGTTTTTTAATTAAAATAAATTTAGACACAGCACAGTGGCGGGCCCTTTTGGCCCACGAGTCCATTGCTGCCCAATTACACCCAATTAACCTACGACCCCTGGTACGTTTTGAACTGTGGTAGGAAACCAAAGACTCTGGGGAAAACCCACGCAAACATGGGGAGGACGTACAAAATCCTTACTGACAGCGTGGGATTCGAACCCTTGTCCCAATTGCTGGTGCTACAACAGTGTTGCACTAACTGCTGTGGTAACCATGCTGCCCAAATTTATTGTTGCCATGTATAAAAGTTGTTCAAGCAAATCACTTGCAGTTCTACACTAGTTAAGAAAACATACTTAATCAAAGTCCAAAACACTAATTTATAATCAATTCTCTCCAATTATTTATAATGGTTTTTTTTATCTTAAGCCCCAAAAATGTTTGATTTGCTGTTCCTAATTCTAAGAAATCATCATTTTTAAAAATATTATGTATATTTATTATAAAAATTGTGTACAATTATCCTACCTTCCTTGCATATGCTACCAACCAGTGTAATGTTAGCTGTGCATATGGATTCATACTCTTGACACCTCTAACCCTGGATATTAACAGTATCAGTAATTCCTGCTGTAAGCAACTGCAAATGATGTTCTGTATTTCACTGAAGAAATGATTATCATTGGAGCTTTGATCAATTTCTGCTTACTGTAATTTGCAGAGCCTTTTAAAGTAGACTACAGCCAGTTTGAGGTAGTGTTATTTAAACAGACACTATTTTCTCTGACTTTATTTGCCGCACAATACTTTGTGACAGCTGGTGTAAATCATCCCCTGCCTCCAGTTCACCACGTGACAGAGTGGTGTTAATGGATACTCCGAATGCATGCCCAATGATCTCACGTTCAATGCCTGTTGTGCACGTTGGCCAAACTCAAGCAGCTTACGGTCTAAGGTTCTGTAGCTCGGGAGAAACATTATCACCCAGCATTCTCAAACTTGATGACAAATTATGAATGCTCATGAATCAAGTTAGTTTATCTATTTGAATTGACCCTAACCCAAAACTGGCCATATACACATATAAAGTTATATCACCTTTGGATTCGTCATCCAGAGAAGAGAGGGAGAAAAAAGTGGGGGAAACCTCTTCTTCACTGAACACAAATTCCATTAAATTGTGCTTATTGCTTATCTTTTGTCCCAGCAATGTTTCCTTACATTGATTGTTGTTTCAATATTGTGAATGTTTTTGTTTTTACTTTCAAATATGTAATTAGTGAGTTATTCTGAGAAAATACAACAATGAAATACAAACCAGTTTAATTTTTGATAAAGTACAAATTCTTGATTAATTAAATGAAACTGCTCAAATATCCTCCAAAGAAATTGGATGACGGGCAGCTCCAACTATGTTTCTGGAAACCTGTTACAAGTTCTGACATCAGTCTCCTCAGAGAAAAAGTGCCTCTTTGGTTGGGCTTTTCCAAATTTCTTTGATGTCTCTGGTTCTTTACAAAATCTTTGCTATGTATTTAAATGTCATTGCCTTGGCACTGTCAGAGAGACAGACAAATTGTGTTTGCCACCTTGTCATCTACCAGTTAATCACAAAGCAAATGCTCAATGCTAGTAGCTAAATTAGCCCTGGGTCATGGGGTCTCCAACATTGTTCAGACCAACTCTCATTGTTTCCTTCAGTGAGAGGTTTATCTTCTTCATTGGTGCCCTCTCCAGGGTGAAAATCAAAGCCAGGTTCTATCTCGTTCAACCTCAGCTCAGCCAGCCTCTACCTCTGCCATTTCCTGTATCATGTCTAGTAACTCTCTCTGTGCCTCCTTCCTAAATGTATTAAGTTCCTCTAAAGTGTCTCTAACTGGGCTGATGCCTGGCTTAAGTAGCATGGTTGAAGCAGAGAGTGGAGTTGAATCTTGCAGAGCACAGCCACCTGATTTATCTTCCAGGACATCAGGATTTTCTGTTTAAAACAAAACACTGAATGAGCACGTGGACGTTATTCAAACGTTGCAATGAGAACATAAACTTCTGAATTTAAATATAAACCATGACCACAAGAAAGTACTGTACGTAGCTGCACATATGAAGAGCATTGCCTTCTCCACAATCTTCAGTCTTCCAGTCAATGATCTTCATGATGGTCCCCTCACTTTGGGTATTGAGTGAGTCCCACCACCAGTCTTTGTTCACTGGTTCCTGTTCAAGTCTATCTTCTTTTGCAAAGGAAGAACAGTATGAATTACATGAGAAAATTGAGCCGAGGGATGGCCGAGAGCAGTTTGTAGCAACAAAATGCATTTATCTTGCTGGCTAATTTTTTAGAAAAAGCAGAGTAGAGAAAAGCCAAGGTGGCAAAGTATTACTTGTCGAATCTCTTCTGATGTTAACTATGTGTCTAAATATTGGTTGGCTTGACCACGCAAGAGGTTATGACCATTGCTTGAATGTAGTTTTAAACTCAGTCTATCCAACCACTTGCTGAACGCAGAGATGAAAGGTGACAGTCAATATTCAAGCAGGCTAGAAAAAATAAACATTCACAAAGCTGCAAAAGACTTTTGTCCAACTACTGTAAAGCAAGTGCCCTCTAACTGCAGCTGTGTTGCTCTCTTTTTGGGATTTAATGTTCCTTCATAGTCTCCAGGATAATAGGAATAATAACCTCTTCTCTGGTTTCATCGACTCCCGAAAGTTCCATCCGACATCGCTGGATTCATGCACCTGTCCACCAGAAATCATGCAATGCTTCACACACCCAAGAAACTGTTAGTTGCATTGCTTGAAAGCAGAAAATCCAAGACAAAATTAACTCGCGTTTAAAACTCTTGTGGAGAAAATGGAATTCTAATGCTTTAGTATAAAAAGACATCAATTTCATACTCTCCTACACGTCTCCCCAGGAGGGTCTTCCAATTGTATTCAGCAGATGAACCACAGAAATGAAAAAAAAAATGGCCTTTGTAAAAATCAGATAATTTTTCCGTCATTAACACTACCTTTGTCCTGAAAGCAGAGCGAGACTTATCACCCCTTTTTCTATTGTTCAGTCTACCTCAGGAGTGGACAATGGTGTTTTTTAAAAGACCGCACATTCCACCTTAAGTATTCCTTGCCATAAGTGCTGTGATTGGTAAGGGATTGCTTAAGGTGGGATGTGTGTGGGAACCACTGCTCGAGACCAATTGTTACTGGAATATTTTGCTTGAAAAAAGTTGTCATTGGCCCATTGTCTTTGGAGTTATGAAACTGTGCACATAACGAGTCAATGAGGTACGAATAAAACAGTGGTTTTCAAACTTTTTCTTTCTTCTTACATACCATTTTAAGCAATCCCTTACCAATCACAAGGCACTTATGGCATAAGGATTGCTTAAGGTGAAATATGAGGTTTTTTTTTTAAAAAAAAGGTTTCCCCTCCCTAGTTCTAGCTGTTCTATAAATGGCACAGACATCTCCTTGATCTAAACAGATGCATCACATTCCAGGAATTCAGACATGGTACAACGTGCCTCTAGGGGAAAGTTTTCTGCATCCTTTCTCATGCTTGTGAAGAAGAGCCAGCAGAATCTGGAGTCAGGAATATTTTCACCCTTGAACCATGTTTGCCAAAGGCAGCCTACAAAATAAATCTGCAAGCTAGACAACTTTTTTTTTTAAACATAAAATTCCTGTTATCTGGAATTCAAGCAACCAGTAGCCTCAAGCAAGCAGCAGAAAAAAAAATACACAAGTTTAAAATTGGCACTCCATGCAGTTTGCCAATCACGCAACACGCAATCTCAAGCAACCGGAAAATACACTCATCCAGCATATACTAATCCCATTAGCTGCTGGATACCAGAGGTTTTACGGTAAATTGGTTTCATGGTAAGTTTTTCTGACAAGCTTAACACAATGATCAAGTCCAATCCACAAAATTCCACTCTGTGGTGATTTCATAGATAATTGGGAGTTTTTTGGGCATACAAAATTACAAAATGTTTGCAGATCAAGTATCTAAAAACTTAGTGTGAAACTCTGTGAAAGTGATAACACAGGGTCCACCACAGAACAGAACTCCAATCTACTCTCCAAGAGACCTTTCACAAATTCTCCACATTTATTCCTTCCTCTACTGCAGCACTCAATAATATTTGAGATGAATAAGTGTGATTCAGTGGTGCATGCAGATCATATTGCATTAAAACATTTTGCATTATTAAATGAAATTGCTATATAATGTTTAAAGTTATGCAGTTCATATTTTAGCCAACAAAATAGGGCTTGATTTTCACAAAATAATAAAGGTTCAGATCAGGGGTGCGCAACCTTTTTAAAAAAATCATTCCACCTTAAGTTATCTCTAATGCCATAGGTGCTCTGTGATTAGTAAGGGGTTACTAAAGGTGGGATGTGAGTGGGAAGGGAAGGTTAAGAATCACTGCTTTATACCCAATTGTTACTGAAAAATTTTGCTTGAGAAAAATTGTCATTGGCTCAGATCCTTTGGAGTTATGAATCCAAGCACATAACAAATCAATTAGATACAATTAAAACAGTGGTTTTCAAACTTTCTATTTCCAGTCACATACCACCCTTATTAATCACAGAGGGCTTACGGCACAGGAAATACTTAAGATGGAATGTGAGGTTTTTTTTTTTTTTTTTTTTAAAAGGGTTGCCCACCCCTGGTATAGATCATGACCCACCACAAAAGGTTGAATGATCCTGCCAATCTCATTTCCTCTGGAAATTCTCCCTCCACTGCCTCAAGCTTCATAATTCCCAAACCGAGTATATCTTACTTCTGAAACACAAGAACTCCAAACAATGGGATCATGCACAAATAAAAGGAAGCTGGAGGGACTCAACAGGTCAAGGAGCATTCCTGGAGAGAAATGAACTATGCTTCAGGTTCCCATTTTTCAATACTAAGTAAGAAGGGAAGATATGTAGGTGAGGTAGAGTTTCAGCCTAGTTTACAGCATTCAGTGCACTTGATGTGGGCTCCTCGACATCGATGAGACCAAACACATTGGGAGATGGCTTTTTCAAGTACGTGCCTCTGTCATTAGGTGCAAGTTGGACCTCCCAATTACCAACCAATTTAATTTCATTCTCCATTCCCACTCTGACCTCATCCATCCCAGGGTGAGTCCAAAGGTAAAGCTGAGAAGCCACACTTTATATTCCACCTGGGAGCCTGAACAATGAACTTTCTAGGAAAGGTTGTTGGTTTGTCTCATCTAAAAGATGTCATGTCTAGCAGTACGGCACTTTTCTGTGCCTTTGTCTCCATGACAACCGATCCATTTCAGAGTTATTGAATGCTGCGAAATATTTCATATTTTCAAATCTCCACTGTGTGCATGTGTGTTTATGTACAAATGCTCTCCAGATTTCTGCACTGGATTGCAGTGTGAAGAGATATTAAATACACTGCAGCTCATATGGAGGCACATCTGATCTTCCACTGAAGCCAGAGCCCATCCCCATAAAGGTTTGAGGTGAGCAGATAGAAACCTTTCATACCTGGTCCCAGAGCTAATCTCCATGTGTTCAATGTGCGTGCAATATCTCCTGCATTGAATTCAATCGCAGTCATTTGAATGTGGTGTCTGGTATTGACTAAAATAACACATCCCTTAACTATTTTAAATTAATACTATTGCTTTTATTAATTTAGATATGATTTGTTTTGTTTTGAACATTGTTATCTTTCATTATAAACGTGTTCCTCAACAATTTATGAATGTCAGAGACATTTATAGAGCTTGGAACGGGTTTGGAGAGCACAAGCTGGCCAAAGCTCATCATAACAGTACAATGGTTTCCACAGCCTGCAGTCCAGTCACCACCTGCTCCAGTGCACGGGATGACCACAGATACCTCAAGATGGGTGTGCCTGACCCATAATGTTTTTACCACAATTTTAAGAAACTTGCTCATTAAAACATATAATCGCATCACAGCTGGAGCAATTGAGGTAATAAACCATTTTCCAGAGTGTCCAACTTCACCATATCTGTAACAGTGCCATGTGACTTCTTAAAAGATGACTAAGTCACTTACAACTTGGTAAAAATCAGATGGGAAAGATGTGAATTGTACCAAAGCATTCATGAAACAGAAAAGTATTAGTTACCATCTGGGGCACTCTGTCGTTCCCATCCAAAGGATGATGAAGATCCCATGCTGCTTGGTGTCGTCGGGATTTCATCCTTTCCTGTGAACATCAAGCAAACTTCTTTTATTCTCCCAACATTCCTGTAAAACTAGACCTGCCCCCCAACCTAGAACCTGCCCCACTAATTCTTCCACTACCACATACCTGCACACTGCGGGTATTTTACAATAACTAATTAACCTACCAACCTGCACATCTTTGGATTGCAGGAGGAAACCCAGAGCACGCATGAGAAAATGGTAGAGTCACAGGAAGAACATGCAAACACCGAAAGTCAGAACTAGAGGTTTGACTCAAATCTGTGTCGATGGTGTTGAGCAGTGGCTACCATTCGGCCTCGACCACAATGCTGGAGAATTCAGCACGTTAAACAGGTTGTTTTCTTTTTACTCTATCTAGCAAAGATAAAGTATCAGGGGCTTGAGCCCTTCATCAAGATATGAAAATGTAGGCAGGCAGGCACCTGAACAAAATAGTGAGGGGAGGAGTACAGTCCCACAGGCAGAAGGGAACAGGTGGATGAGGGAGGGCACACCAGCAAACAGAATGGCTCTGTGAATGGAGAGGAAAGGGGATGGAGACCAGGAGGAAAGAAGACAGAAAAGTGGAAGAATGGAGAGTGCACTGGTTGAAACTGGAGAAGTCAATCTTAATGGCGGAGGGTGCCTTGACAAAATATTAGATGTGGCTCCTCCACTTTACAGGTGGCCTTCCTTTAACAGTACCTGAGGCCATGGACAGACATATCTGAATAGGAGTGGAGCACAGAATTGAAATGGTTGGCCACTGGGAGATCCCAGTCATTGATCCAGACAAAGTGAAGGAGCTCAGCAAAGCGATCTCCCAATCAGTGTCCAATCTCTCCGACATAGGGAAGGCTATAACGGGAGCACCGGATGCAGAAGAGGACACTTGTAGATTCGTCAGGGAAGTGTTGCTTCACTTGGAAGGACAGCATGGGGCCCTGAGTGGTGGTGATGGAGGTGGTGTGCTCACAAGTCATCTACTGCATCTGGTGCTCCTGTTGTGGCCTTCTCGACGTCGGAGAGAATGCACACAGACTGGGAGATCACTTTGCTGAGCACCTTTGCTTTGTCCGCATGAATGGCAGAAATCTCCCAGCGGCCAACCATTTCAATTCTGTGCCCCACTCCCACTCTCCACCTGGATGGCATTAACATCAACTTCTCTGATTTCTACAAGCCCACTCCCCATTCTCCCTCTATTCCCCATCCCTGTCTTCTTTCATCCAGCTCTCCATTCCCTTCCCTGTCCAGACTCATCCCTCCTCCCCCTGTTTGCTGGTGTGCCTGACCCTCCTTTATCGACCTAATACCTCCTGCCTGTGGGACCATGCTCCTCCTCCTGTCCCCCACCCACTCCCACTATTTTGTTCAGGCACTACACTTTCCACATACCTTGATGAAGGGCTGAAACCTGAAACATTGCTTATGTATATTTATATTTGTTATAGAAAGTACACTGTTTGCTGAATTTCTCCTGCAGTGTGTTTTTACTTCAATCACAGTGTTTACAGACTTTCATGTTTTACTCCTGTCCCAATTAGAGCTTTGATTGATCCATTGTGCACTTACCAATCTTCTCATCTGACTTCAGGCTACAAGAGAAGATTGAGTACATTGTATAGGACCCTGTCAGAGAAATGCCTCAAACGCACAAAAAGGACACCCCCATGCACTCTCTGCAGATATACAGATATACATGCAGTGCTCCTTCACATGTAACATACAGAGTACATGTCATTTACATGCAGCACACATATAATGCACATATGCATAGTCATTTAAGTTATAGGGGAAAACTCTCAGACGTTAAATTGATAGGAAACCTAAATATCGAGAAGAGACAGAAACATCCCCTGACTTTTTATGAATGGTCATTAACCATTATCCATGGGTCACTAACAGACTTTGGGCCAAATTTGATTTAGGCGAGGACAATCAACTTTTGAAATGAGGACCAGGTATCCTCCACATGGACTTCCTGCTGAATTAAAGCAGTCCTGGATGAGTAACAGAACTCTAAACTAAATGAACCTAAATAGATTAGAATGTTTAAATGGGAAGGGTAAAAAAAGTAAATACATCTCTATAGATTCTGTGTGAGATTTTTCGTGTATACAGAGAGTCAATGAGAAAGACTTGGGAAAAGAGTCCTCAAAAGAACAGGTGAACCATTACCTGATGAACCAAACATGTCATCCAAGTGCTCAGAATCATGGCTTGAGGGCATTTGAACCAAACCAGCAGAATAACTCCTCTGCCGCTTGCTCCCCGAACCCAAGCCCCACGTCTGGTTTATTTTGACTCCTTGAACAAACCAAAAGAGATTTTCATGAAACCCAGGTCATTAGACTGGTGTTGTGATTAGACATTATGTATTAACTGTTGTGAAAAGATAAAACCTAAATGAATGATTAGAAGATAAAATTCAAAAGCAAAATACAGTAAAACCCCCAGTATCCGGCACCCTTGGGGATTGGTAGATGCGAATAAGTGTATTTTCCAGTTGCTTGAGATTGCGTGTTGGCAAACTAACTGGTTGGGGGTGCCAATTTTAAACTTTCATTTTTTTTGCCTATTTAGTTTCCGTGCTTTTTTTTGCCGGTTGCTTGAGGCTGCAGTTGCTGGAATTCCGTATAACAGGGATTTTACTGTACTACAAATAAAAGAAATCTGATACAGAACAAAAAATGCTGGAAATGCTCAGCAGGTGAAGCAGTGATGTGTTGTGGAGAGAGAAACAAGTGCCAATACTTTGGCTTACCGACCTGTCATCAAAACAGGGAACTGTTACAAATGACACTGTAGAGAAAGGAGAGAGGGTCAATAAAAAGGAAGTTCTCTGAAATGTTGTTTTTGATGTCTGTCAGTTTAAGAAACTGTTAAATCAATTGATGAATCAGAAACCAAATTACCATCAAAATGGCAATGGTGTGGAACACTGCTAACAATAAAATTCAAAATGAATTGAAGCTCAATCTCTGGACTCTCCGAGGAAAAGACATTTATAGTTGCCTGCATTTAGTTATCCTTGGCTTGATGAGCATCAGTGAAAGGTTGTTATGAGATGACAGGAGCATGGAATGACCCAGGAAAGCTCCAGGAACAGCAGCATGTCGCCCGTTTTGATTTTCAGCTTGAGAAATGAAGGGAGTTTTCTCAGCTGGATCTGAGAATGGGCCAATCCATACCTGTTTACAGTTAGCCAAAGAAAACATTTTGCTTAAATAATGTTATCAAATAACACGAGACATCATAGATTTTGCTTCCTAAACATTTCTGAATGTATTTTATGGATTTTGGGCTGCTGATCATAAAAATCACCTTAGCCTTTTCACAATACAATAGACAATAGACAATAGGAGCTGGAGTAGGCCCTTTGGCCTGTCGAGCCAGCACCGCCATTTTACAGATCATGGCTGATCACTACCATCAGTACCCCTTTCCAGCCTTATCCCCATAACCCTTATATATATATATAACTATTTTTTAGGTATAACCTATTTTGTGATTCCTGTCATATTTTAAGTCTATTTCAAGCATACAAAAACTTCTTCCCTGCTGATCTTGGTTCAGTCAGTGACAAACATGGTAAAAGGATATTGCGACCATCAAAAACTGATATCAGAGCAACTGGAGTCCATCACTGCTGGCCGACTATCATTGGACTCTGACATGAGATGCATCAGATGCTGAGTACAAACTAAAATTAGGGGCAAAACATTTTTAGGTCAGTTGAATTAACGCAATGTGTCAGCATCATTATGTGATTAAACCTGTTAAATTCAATAAAATTAATTTAACGTTCCTTCAACTTCCTACAAGATACAGTAAATCTGAAATTATCTCTGTGTTTAGATTGAAGTTGTAGATCATAATCCCCAATTTATTTTCAGGAAGCAAACCTTTTGAACAAATTTGTTGTCCAGTGATTGAATGCCTCATCAAATGTTGTTTTCATTTTGATGTAACTATAGATTATTTCGCTCATAAACGCTCATGCCATCACAGCCATTTACTCTGTCTTACAAGAATTTGACCTGTTTTTAATCAATGGAAACGACACCCTTAATTATAGTATGTTTGTACATTAATAGCACAGCCTACAGAAGCACTGCCATGAGATGGATAAAGTGTGAATGGCATGAAATGAGTAATTTAATATTTATTAAGCTGCATATGTGATGATGTTCAGTAACTAGTATCTTGGGGAATTTTTTTTCAGGAAGCAATCCTTTTGGAAAAAAAATTGTTGTCCAGTGTAATTGATAACTGTTCATTGTAATTGCTTTGCATATGTTACTGCATGTTTTCTTTTCTCTTTATAAGCCTCTAAAAACTCAGCATCCAATCTGATGTGTGCAGTTGGCCACTGACTTAAGCACACACCCATCTGTACCAACAGTGCTGAAGTGGAGATGGAAGAGTCTCTTCAGATTTTAGGTGTGAATATCACCACCAATTTGTCCTGGTCCACCCATGTTGACATCATGGAGAAGAAAGCCCATCACTGTCTCCTCTTCCTTCTGAGGAAGTCCAGCAAGTCCCCAGTGTCCCTTAGCAATTTTTACAGGTGCCCCATATAAAGTGTTCTACTTAAATATATCACAGCTGGTCTGGGAACTGCACTGCCCATGACTACAAGAAACTTCAGGAAGTTATGAAGGTAGCTAAGGCCATCACACAAACCAATCTCTCCTCTGCAGTAGATTATTGGGCCAGGTCCTCCAAAAGTAACCACTTTTGCTATACACCTAGCATTTGTTTACTGTTTTGTTCAAGAATCCTTTATTGTTATGCCAAAAAGCTGGTGTAATATTACACAAAATTGGCTTTAATCTGATATAAGGCAGATAGATTCCCCATCAGAAGAAATTGTCAGGACCCCTCCCCTCCCTCTCCAACCACAGTCAGAAATAATAGAAGCAAAAGAGAGTGTGCAGCCAGACTCAAGTCCAAACCATTGGCAACACGAGCTCCAGATTCGAACCTCCGACACAATCAAGAAGTCTTCAGTGCCCTTGGCACCCTCTCACATCCCGGTTATGATACCTGGTAACCATTCCCAGTCTCCAGCAGTCTGCAGCCAGATGTCAATCCCTCAAACACAAGTCGCCACCAGCCCATAGCCTACATGGGTCCCTCACCTGGAGTTGCCTAGGTGTTCTTCAGCTGCAAAGCCCCTCACTGGTCAACCACCATGGTCATATCCCATGGGTCATCTCCTCTGCTTCACATTCTCAAATGGGTGTCAGCATGGTAGAGAATATGCAATAGTTTGCCAAAATATTTTTGGTCAATGGAAGCAGAGACCAGGTGTTTCTAGCCACTTTTAGTTGGAGTACTGGGGCAGGACTACTGCTATTGTGAAATGATGGTTGCTTTACTTCCAGCCGCATCTATTGAATGGAGGAATAAATAAATGGAAATTGCTGGAAACATACAGCAAATCATCGATGGAAAGTGGAAATTAATGTCTTAGGTTGAGGACACTTCAATGAACATCTGTAACCTGAAACATTAACTCTACTTCTCGTTCCACAGAGCATTTCCAGTATTTTATTTTTATTTCACTGATTTCATTTTTGTAATTGCAGTTATTTCATTTTCCTTTGAATTAAAGGAAGTAGTCACCTCACACCCTGCCAGGAGCCCTGCCTGAAATGGGCCCTGTTTGCTTCAGAAATGTGAATCTTTCTTTCTGGAATCTGAGATCACTCAACAGAAGTAAGACTGGGAGCTTGTTGAGCAATGAATGCTTGGGCTTCTGTAGAACTGTTGTACCTTGTGTTTGATGCTCAAAATTATGTTCAAGACCCTTTTACGCTCATTGATAAGTTTTTTCCATTCACATGACCAGACCCATATGGTCAGGAACTGGCACATCAGAGAGAAATACAATGAAGTGAATGTCCAGCCGAGCATATCACTGAGCAGCTCAGTTCCTGTGACAAGAATGGTGGAGGAGCCGAGTGCTGACAACTTTCATTTGAACCATTGCCCGGTAAGTTATTTTTCATACATGATTGGCCAGCTCTGTAAGTCTAAGAGCAGGAAAAGAATCCAGGATGTTTACATTACCTGAGTTTCGGACTTCCACGTGAGAGGGTAATAATTCCTGTGTGGCAGCATTCACTGGGACAACAGTTGTGTAAATGGACCTGCAGTTACCTGCTCTGCTGGTCTGAATAGCTTTCAGGCGATACCTTCCAGAAGGACCTCCGGAAAAGAGACAACAGAATGTTTTAGTTAAATCTTAACTCAACTGTTCCTGCTTTGTCATCCACCTAATTGGTAAAGGAGGATCTCATGGACATTTAGATTCACAACATCAAATATGATAAATTGTCAATTTGTCAAATTCAACATATTTAATTATATGTTTAAGCAACCACTGTGTTGTATTATTTATGATACTGAGTTCAAATTACTGGAGCATTTATATCGCTCAAAGCTATAAATAATGTGAAATATTCAGCAAACTGCCTTGGGCAAATTTTTCTCTTGACTTTTGTCAAGAGGATTATCAAGAAGCACACATCACACTGTGATAACAAAGTCGGCTCAATATTCTCCACTTAAGGGGATGATGACTAGAGGTAATATCTGTGCCTGAGAACCCATGGATCAGAGGCGGGCACCAGGAGCAATGATCAATTTGGTTGGTTTCTGTCACCACATCCTCTGCCCACCCACCTCCCCGTCCAAACCACCACCCACACAAGGTGGCTTTAACTCTGGATTCAAGCATCAGGCCTCCATCAAAATTATCCCATTGGCAAGCTCCTCAATAGCATCTTGTATATGGTCGTGCCCCTTAGTTTGCCTTCCTGTCAGCTCCTCCTCCTGCATTCAAGGCCTAACATATCTGTGAGGAGCATGTTCATGCTACAGTTCTGCAGCAGTAATGCACAACACAAAAGCTGGCGTTATTGCTATACATTTCTAAGATTTCATGTACATTGCCTGGAAAGTTTGGGAGAGGTTTGGAGGGTTATGGAATGGCTGCTGGTCAGTGGGACCAGCAGTATGATGTTTTGGCACAGACTAGAAATGCTGAATTGCCCGTTTTCTGTGCCGTCATGTTCAATGGTTCTATTCGATTTCATCTCTTTTGTTTAGATTTTGTTATGATGTCAATGCCCTAAAAAAATCATAAATCACTGTAAATTTGGCAAGAAATGTGTTAAGATGGCAGTGTGATTACAAATCTGCTATTTAACAAAAAAAGTACCTTGTAATACAATTTCCAGTCTTATCATTTTCATGCTGGAAATACACTTACCATATTCAATTTCACTTGTTTTTTCAGCCATGTTCTCAAAGTCTCTGATGACTGACTGCAGAGTCAACTGATGGAGGATTCCTTCCCATGGATTCTTAGTGCTGCTTGTCAACTCCTGTTCCACTGAGGCATGGAACAGGGAGGAGAGGTTGGCTGTGGCCTCCCACGTGACTGATTTCCCACAGATCAAGCCATGAATCACTGATTTGCACTGCATTATGGGTGTGTCATTCGTTTCTGTCAAGCCCGAATCATCTGAAGTCACCGGGAAGAAGAGGTTTTCAGGATCAAAAAAGGTGTCCCAGTCTGGAGTTGATGCCTGGAACAGAAGAGTGTCTGTGGGGGAAAAAATAGAACCAAAGTCTGAAATAAGAATCCCAGTTTAAATTTAAATTTAGTCACACAGCATGGTAACAGGCCCTTCCGGCCCACGAGCCTGTGCCGCCCAATTACACCCAATTGCCTTACACCCCCCCCACCCCCCATAGGTTTTGAAGAGTTGGAGGAAACCAGTGCACCCAGAGGAAACTCATGCAGACACAAAGAGAACATACAATTCCTTACCAGGATTCAAACCCTGGTCGCTGTAATAGCATTGCGCAAACCACTGTGCTAGCCATGCCATCCCAGTTTATTTAAAGCAAGTAACACTTACGCCCTAAAATCTAGGTTGATGATGCAGTGCAGTTCTCAGGAAGTGGAGCAATGTTGGAGGAAGTGTTCCTCACCAGAGACCTCAAACTCAAATCCTAATTCCTCATTCTAATAGGCATAAAAGATCTCCACTTACCATACAGAAAAACACCAGGAGAGAAATGCAGTGTCCTGGTCAGTATTTATCACACAATATCTAAATAATTGTCACTTTTACATTATTTTGTTCTGTGCAAATTGACTGGCATGATTCCTGCATTAGAAAAGTGATCACACTTGAAGAGGTACTTAGTTGTCAAATAAAGTTATTCTAAGGTTGGAAACATTGTTATGGAAATGCAAGTTATTTAGCTTGGCTCTCCTAACAACTAATTTTGTAATAACTAAAGGGGTAAGTGGAGCAATATCTTATGGCACGTAACTGTTTAATGTGATTTCTCACTTTGTTCTTTAGCTGCTATTTAACTCTCTCCTTTATTTTCTTCATAGCATAACATTTCTGCCTTGTTGGGTGGCTCTTGGTTGGTGTCAATGGAACCATATATCAAATGAGCAGCACAAATGGTGACTGACTCCTTGGCACCCATTTAGCCCAGCAAAGATAATATCTGGTCTTTGCCATGCAAGATCAAGGGACCTTGAAGTGCTATTCAGCTCCGCAAGGTTTAATGCTATTTATGCAATTATTTTGATGCCAAAAAAAGTTGTGTTTTCTGATGAGGGCAAAAGCTTTTGCAAACTTCCATTCAAAAGAGGTGCTTGAAATAGAGGCAACTTAGTGCATAGCGACGATGCTTTGCAACCTCTCATCATTCATGTGTGAACTCATTCTATGTTGCGGATTGGTTTTGAAAATGGTAATCATTCCAGTTGAGTCTAATGCTGTTCTTAATGAAAATATCTCCTCTTGCACTTTTTGTAAGAGTAATTGTATATGGAACAAAAGCAAAAGCTCTATCTGTTCCTCACTGTCTCAGAGAACTCCGTAGAACATTGCAGCACAGATACAGGTCCCTTTGGCCCTTCTAGTCATTTTCTTTGTGCTCCTTTGATCCCACTGAACCTGACACCTTTTCAACAAAACAACAGCTGTGTTCCTTACTTCCCACGACTCTATGTCCATTTCCTGAGTGATTACTGATGGAAGAAAAACATTTAAGATCTTCTCATCTCTTTTGGCTCCATACAAAGCTGACCACTCTGATCATCAAGGGACTAATTTTGTCCTTTATTATTCTTTTGCTCTTAATATACCTGAAGAATCCCTTAGGATTTTCCTCCACATTGTCTGCCAAAGCAACCTCAGGTCTTCTTTTAGCCTTCCTGATTGCTTTCTTGAGTTTTTCTTGCATTTTTAATAGTCCTCAAGTACCTTATTTGCTCCATGTTGCCTATACCTGCTATACTCCTCGCTCTTCTGCTGAACCAGATCCGTATTATCTTTCAAAAACCAAGGTTGCTAACCTTGCCTTTGATCCTGACAGGAATATACAAACTCTGTACTCGCAAAATTTCACCTTTGGAGGTCCTAAACTTACCTCATACATCCTTGCCTGAAAACAACTTATCTCAATCCACACATTCTAGATCTTTTGGATTCCAAGTGCATTCAGGATCGTTCAAGAACTTAATACACAAGTACCCAATCAGGGCCATTTATAACACCTCAAAATTAAAAATATTTGAAAAAATTATGCATGCGAACATTTCCTTCTATTTTGGACATACTTCAGGAAGTACTAGTGGGTAGTTATGATGACCGAGGACATTTTACAAAATCTTCAGAAGCAACTGTGAAACCACCAAGCAACTTAGCTTCTTATATTCATTGATTACCTATGAAAACTTACTGGAATCATGGAGGCTTTTCCTTGAACAACTGTCAGCTTGAAATTGTTGCGATTCATGTTCAATATCATTCATTCTTCCTTCAATGGACCAATTGTGAAAATTCGTTGTGGATACTTTCTCCAATGCTTTGCGCAGATAATGCATGTCTAATTGGCCATTTGGTGAAGAGAAACTCCGACCAGAAAGGGCTGCTTGAGCTAACAGTTTTCTCTTCCTTCTTGCCTCATCTGAAGTAGAGTCAACTCCAAGGGATCCCTGAAAATCAATTAGAACTTTTTTTTAATTCCAGCATAACTAGTTGACTAGAGTAAATAAAATGTTAGTATGGTTTCCTAACCCAGCAGTAATGGAAATAAATTAGTGGCAATTTTCCCAAGGTTATTTTACATTCATCAGAGTTTGATATCCTGCGGATCAAGCTCATACATGTTTGAATAGAATGGACAAAGCTTTTATTAGGAATCTAAATGATTTAGGTAGATGTCTCCTAAGAGTAGGTTGTACATGATCTCTGGAAGGACCTCAATTGCCTTTTATCATTCATACTTCCTTGCATTCTTACTACCACATGACGATTACAAGTTTGGAAAATCTACTCTATTTGAAGGCATGTTGATGAATATATTACTGAAAGTCCCTTCGACAATAGATTTCCCATCTCCACTGTTACAGAAACAATCACAAAATAAATCTTCCCAGCAAGTCTGCAGAGTGAACTTGTTTTTTTATATAAGCTTCAATACATGCAATTTAACTTGTCAAGTTGGTTTGACATTAAATTTCTGAAGGTTAACTTGATTCAGTCAACAATAGGAAGAGAAATTTATGTTTTGAGACGATACGAAAATAGGGGGAGTGGTGGATAGCGAGGAAGGTTTTCAGGGATTACAGAGGGATTTGGTTTGTCTGGAAAATTGGGCAGAAAGATGGCAGATGGAATTTAATGTAGAGAAGTGTGAGGTGCTTCATTTCGGAAAAAAAAATCAAAATAACACATATAGTAAAAGGGAGGACATTGGGCAATGCACGAGAACAAAGAGATCTTGGAGTTATGGTACAGCGTTCCTTGATGGTGGATTCCCATGTTGACAGGGTGGTTAAGAAGGCATTCATAAATCATAGCATAAAGTATAGGAGCTGGGAAGTGATGCTGTGACTGTTTAAGGCGTTGGTGAGGCCAGGTTTGGAGTATTGTGTTCAGTTCTGGTTTCCAAATTATAGGAAGGATAAAGATAAGGTAGAGAGGGTGCAGAGAAGATTTACAAGGATGTTGCTTGCCTTAAAATACCTAGAGTACAGAGAAAGATTGAAGAAGTTAGGACTTTATTCATTGGAATGTAGACAGTTGAGAGGGAATTTGATAGAGGTGTTTAAAATTATGAAGGGAATAGATAGACTAGATGCAAGTAGACCTTTCCCCCTGAGAGCAAGGGAGGTTGAATCAAGAGGACACAAGTTGAGGGTAAGGGGGCAAAATTTTAGGAGAAACATTAGAGGATGATTCTTCACTCAGAGAATGGTGGCTGAATGGAATAATCTTCCGGAGGAAATAGTTGAGGCAGAGTCAATTCTTTCATTTAAGAGGAGGCTGGATATATACATGGATAAGAGGGGGTTGGAGGGTTATGGGCGGAGAATAGACAGGGGGATCTAGCGGAGTAGTTTGAGTGAACTGGTGTGGACCTGAAGGGCTGAGATGGCCTGTTTCCATGCCTATATGTCTCTCACATGTGTCTCACGTTAGGGGCAAACTTGCTAACACATCAGTCCATCTTCTTTCTGCAATGTTTAACCTTCTGGCTACTTCACTATTCTTAAGTGCAACATAAATTCTAGTGCTTCCATCAATAGAACACTTCAAAGGAATTCGTATCAAGATGAATCAGGAATATTAGCCTCAAAAGTTATTTTTATTTGTAACCTGGGCTCACTGCTATTGGATACATTGGTATAGATCTGCTAAACTGGGCACTGCCTGGATTTCAAAACTTCAGCTTTCATCACATTTCTCATTTATAAACCTGTCTCTCTGTTACTTAGTCAGAGTATGAGAATAAGGGTAAGAGAGATAGTCATTATCGATGTATTATTAATGTACTAAGCAATGTGGAAATCTACTTACTTTATTATTGAAGGATTCAAAATTGGACAAAGATTTTTTTGATGATTCCCAATGCGCTAAATTTTTCTGTCCCGGATGTGCAATATTTTCCAAACCATGTGGGCAGGATGCTATTTCTCTGCATTTATCTGGAGTTTCGGTAGAGTCACTACTATTTGAGCCACAGGTTGACACACTTAGATCGGTAATTCCCTTAAGGTTGCTGATGGAACAATGTGTCAGCGTATATTGCTCCTTGATATATGAGGCAAGGGAGATGCGCTTTCGTAAGTCATTGAAAGAATCAATCTCTGAGTCTGGAATTCCGAAAGTACAAAATAAAATACAGAAATATTAACCTAATTTTCATCATGAAAATGAAGCACTTTTTAAAAAAAATCATTAGATTGTGAAATTTATGTCTATCTAAATCTGGCACTCATTTTTTCATAGGCGCAGATTACTTTTTTTCCTTGGAGTGTAGAAGGCTCAGGGCTGAATTTACAGAATAACCTGACTTGGACCATCCATATTGAATTGACAGTATACTTTCTTAGAAGACCAAGAAAGTTTGGTGTGTCTCCCAACAACGATAGGTGTACTGTATGTGCTGGTTGAACTCGACTCTGATAAGGGAGCTGCTCTTCTCAAGAACAGAAGGAGCTGCAGAAGATTGTGAATGTATCTTAGAACATGACACAAACATCCTTCCCCTTCATGGATTCCAACCTCATCTCCTGCTGCCTGGGAAAGGCAAGAAAAATAATGAAAGACCCATGACCACCAGGCACATTCTGTTCTCCCTCCTCTAATGGGGACAATGTTCAAGGACAGTTCCTTCCCTCCAGCCAGCAGGCTCCTGAATGAACACTACAACAGTGCTCCCTGGTTGCCCTTGCTTTGTATTATTGTAACTTTATGCTTGGTACTCATTCTCTTACCATTGTACTTTACATGATTCTATGAATGGTAGTGAGGTGGCAAAAGACAAAGGAGGAAAAACCCAACACCCAACCCCAACCAACCAATTTTCCCTTGCAACCGCTGCAACCGTGTCTGCCTGTCCCGCATCGGACTTGTCAGCCACAAACGAGCCTGCAGCTGACGTGGACATTACCCCTCCATAAATCTTCATCCGCGAAGCCAAGCCAAAGAAGGGAATGGTAGACAGTTTACAGAAAAATGCTTCACATGGTACCAGGTATAACATAATAACATTTTGAGAGCTTTAGCTAATGTGAATAGACAGTCTTTTTCCTAGGGTAGGGGAGACTAAAACTAGATGACATAGATATCAAGTAAAAGATGGAAGGTTGAAATGAATTAAGGACCAGCCTTTCACAAAGAGGGTAGTGGGTATATGAATCTGCCAGAGGAAATGATGGAGGTGGGTGCAATTACATATAAACGACATGTGGGCAGGTACATGGATGGGAAAGGTTTATGGGTGGGATATTGACCAAACACAAGCAAATGGGTCAACATGGAGAAGCTGAAGGGCCTGTTCTCATGCTGTATGACTCTGTGATTCTACCTTTTTTTTCTTTTTAGTAGCTGGCACTTGAGTTTGGGAAGCAATCTTGAACCCAGACCATCCACTGACTGCTCTCCCAAATGAGATTAGAGGGAAAATTTAATGTTTCTATGGTACCTGAGGAACATTAGATATCTGATTGATTGTTGAACCAAGACCTGCTACATATCGGTACACAAATATATATCTAAATATAAAAAAGGTAAAAATCCATACTAATAGAGGAACGATTGAGATAAATGAAGTGAGCCGTGGTGCAGATAATGTGCTCTTGTTTCTTATCTTTTTCATTTTACTTTATGTTACACTAGGTTTATATTTGGTTCTTTTAATGGTCAGTGACTGTAGCTTTTTGGTTCTTTACTTTTGTTTAATTTACATAATCATTTCCTTGTGGTTTTAGGGTATGGGAGGGAAGGGAGAGGGGTGGGCGGGGTAAAAAGGGCTCTGGATGTAACATATCATTGTTGAGAAAGATTGTATTATTGTTTTGGATTTGTGTAAGTCTTGAGAAATCAAAAATAAAATATTCAAAAAAAAAAGAAGCCTCTTCTGAAAGACTGAACAAGGAAATTAAAAGGATTGAACGCAGTCAAGAAATTATCAGAATTGTTCACCTTACCCTTGGATTTTTCATTTTCCTCAGCATTAACATCTGAGAACTCGGCAGAAATCTCCTGGGAAATCTCCTTTAATGCCTCTTCAACGTCATTTTTTTCAACATGGAATGTAGGATTGATTCTGTCAGTCAAGTCTGATGCAGAAGATTCATCTTGAGAGTGGAATACAGAGTTGGCTGGTTCTTTTAACACTGTTTTAGAAATATGCTGTTTTACCTGCAATGGAATGAATATAACTTGGTTTATAGCTATAATTTGTCATTATTACAATAAATATTAAATATAAACATTCATTATTACCAATGCAATTCCCATGAAATTTGTCATTTTAAGTAGGCAGAAAATCATTGCTCTTATGGGAAAAATGTGTATTCCTTCCAATTTATTATGCATGTGTCTTATTCTATTGTTTACATCTTTATTTGGGAGATAAAACAAAAATAGTTGCCTGGAAATTCATCCCTGGATAACATAGTTGGGGGGGGGGGGGGAAGAAACAATTATTTTTATCTGTTATATGTACGATTTTGTAAACAAATATATTCTTTTATTTTTTTTTTTAATTTTTCTATCTTTTGGATTGCTAGAGGAAATGTTCCCAGATTCATTTTTTTTATTTGATTTGGAGGAGACTTGCAGGAGGAGACAAGGGAAAGGGGCTGATATTAATTAATTTAAATGAGTAATGTAATTAAGTTTATACATTTTAATGTTAATGGGTTAAATAGTTAAATAAAGGGAAAGGGTATTCACTTATATTAAGAAATTGGAGTTGATGTGGCTTTTCTTCAAAGGGGCACATTTAACTGGAAAAGAGCATTTGAAGTTGAAGAGACTGGATGGAACATGTGATGTTATTGTTTAACTCTAAGGCTAGAGGAATGGGGATTTTGATTAAAAAAAGAAACTTCTGATTAAAATGTAGGAGACTTTAATTTCTGATTAGATCCATTATTAGATAGATCGACTCGAGTAGTGATGAGAACGAAAGCTGCTAAAGCTACATTGGGTTTGATGAGAGATTTGAACTTAATTAATGTATGAAGAAGAATTCATCCTAGAAAAAAGATTGTTCTTTTTATTCTAAAAGTTTTGATTCTTATTCTAGAATTGATTTGCTTTTGGTATCATCTCAAATACAAAATATAATTCTTGAACTGGACTATAAATTGGGGATTTTATCTGACCATTCACCTTTGTTAATAACAATGGAAATGCCAGATAAGGAGAAGTAAGTTTACAGATGGAAATTGAATTCTTTGCTGTTGAAATGGAAAGATTTTTGTGATTTTGTTCGAACACATATTCAGACATTTTGTGATACAAATTTAAACCCAGTAGATGATTAAAGTGTACCATATTATAAATTTAAGACATATCTACAAGATCAAATTATATGTTTTACATGCAAAATTTTAAAAGATTATATGAAAGAACTAGATCAATTAGAGAAAAAAATTACAGTTTTAGACAAAGATTATTAAAGGTGTACTTCTGAATAAAAGCGTAGGCAACTAGCTAATAAAAAAAATATAGTACAATATTTTTCAAACTTACCGAACTGAGAAAGTATTATTAGAACAAAACAAAAATATTATGAATTAGGTGAGAGGTAACAAAGTATTAGCTTGGCAGTTAAAAGCAGGACAGATCTCAAGATCAATTGACGTAATTAATTAAAAATGATAATAATTTAATTACATATGAACTCAAGCAATAAATGAATCTTTTAGGAATTTTTATATGAAATTATATACTTCAGAATCTTTAAGAGATGAAGTTAAGATAAATAACTATCTTTCACAGATAACATTGCCACGGTTAAGTTTGGAAGAAGAGAGAATTAAATGCTCTGTTTACTGAGATTGAAATGAAGGAAGCATTGAGTTGATTACAAAGTAATAAAGCTCCAGGAGAAGATGGTTTTCCATCTGAATTTTATAAAGAATTTAATGATTTACTAATTCCTAGATTTATGCAGGTGTTAGAACAAGCTTTGGAAACTAATACCCTTCCTGAGTCATTTTCTTTTTTTATTATTTTTTATTTTTCGCACCATAAACCACATTGACCATGATACATACATTTTCCTTTTCAAATATATACAGTGCCATTTTCTCCCCCCCGTCCTCCCATCCCACCCTCCCTACCTCCCCCCCCACTATGATTCCTAAAAAAGATAGAGAGCTTTAAAATCTTTGTCATTTAGACCTATTTCATTATTAAATCTAGATTATAAAATAATAGCAAAAATTTTAGAAAATAGATTAATCCAGTTAATACAAGGTTGATGGAGGATTCCTGATATTCTGACGGCAGTGATTTGATTAAACCCCATTTACAGGGTGCAGCTGCCCTCACCATCCAATTTCTATAGCCAGAAGGGGTTTCTGTGTCTTTGATCTCTTATCCTTTCATTCTATTTCATGCATTGTGGTCAATGTCTGGCATTGTAATTACATAGGGGTTGGTGGGGGGGGGGGGTGGGGATGAGGGTTGGGAATGGTGACACTATGATTGCAGTAAAAGCACAGGAGGAACTCAGCATAGAAGGTAAAGATATATTACTGTTGTTTTTAGGCCTGACACCTTCTTCAAAGTGAGCCTTTCTTCTTGGAGAAACGTCAGTATTATATCTTTACCTCCTATGGACGCTGTGAGTCCTGCTGAGTTCCTTCAGCATTTCTGTGCTTTTATTCCAATTACACATGCGACTAAAACCCTCACGCACATCATTAACCCTACCTCTTCAGTGAGTGTATTTCCCTTTTACTGATTTCCCCACAGCCACATCAACACCTCTTATCACCTCCACAATTCCTAATGCCCCTCAACCATGATCTGGTTTTCTCTGCTTCAGCTATCAAAATCTTAATGAACCTTTCCTGCTTCTAGCTATCCCAAATATTGGTTCATTGTTGGCTTGATGAGAAGATTCTAACTTTGAACAGACTTGACTTACAGTATTCTTCTTCTTTTGGAATCCAGATAGATCATAAATGACACCATAGCTGTTGAGATGATCCCCTGGGTACAAAGGTCCAATTTCGATTGGAGAAAGAAGAACTTCTAATGTATCTGGGAGATACCACTCGATGGTGATGTCACTCATAACTGGCTCGATTGCTTTCTTCAAAGACTTAATTAACTGATTGAAAAAATACATGACTATTCAGGTACTGTTCTGTACTCTTCAGGGATAACATTACGTACAATCTGGCTCATTGTGTCCACCAGAAGAGTTTATTTAAGTTCATTCCATGGAGAGCTTTACTCTTGTTAAAGCCCTGATTAAAAAAAACAGACATGCTTAAGAAAGAGACACAAAAATTATCTCTTGTGGATATTATTGGAGGACACATTAATGGCAATGTCCATTACAAACCTTAGTTTTAAATTGAGAGCACCAGCCAAAATTAATGTAAAACATCTTTAAATTATTTGGTTGGAACCACAAATGCAGGAATGTTATTGAAAAACAACAAAGTTTTAAATATAATGAGACTAATTTAGCGAACATCTATTTTCTTTGATTTTATTAGCAAGTAGGATTGCAATTGTGTTTCAATTATTACATGGACCCTATTCTTTGAACAGAAATTTAATGAGCAGAACTGACTGCACAATGTATATATAACAAGTAACCGAGTCTTTATCCTGAGTACAAAGCAAAATACATGTCATTTAAATATGCTAATTTCCTGAATTGTCAGCTTAAATTCAATTTAATTAATCTCACATTGGTGAAGAATGTCCATTTTCAGCTAGAATTCAAAACTTTCAATTTACAAGAGTTTTCATTTTGATAGAAACATTAAGCTAGACTGCTACATGATAGCTTTGTGCTGGTTTATCTGAACTGGCATGAAAATGTAGCAATTATAATGAGGAATTTTCAAATAATCCACCTCCGACTGATCAGATGCCAACTTCAACACCACTGCATTTTTAAATGATACTCGTTCTGTGGAATTTCACGTATACAGAATGAGGTCTAAAGCAAAGCAACAATCATCTGTTTGATGTTTTATTTTCAAATTTAACATCAGTTGCATGGATTATTAAATGTGGCTTCTTATTTAAGAAGCAAAACATTGATCTACAGCTGTTAAAGATGATTAGATCAAGTGATTAGTTTCTGAAAGATTAATAGAGTTCATAAATCAAAACTGAAGACAATGAACTGTAATTGTTGTTGAATCCGGTACATATTGACTGTTTTACATAATTCCCCACAGTTATCCCAATTTATAACTCATTTTAATTGGCCACATACCTTTGGTTGTAATTGTTCACCTTCAGTGAAAGATTCAAATCTTCCACCTGTGATCTTTGCAACCCTGCGGAGTAACCTCTTGTAGGCATTGGGACCCAACCCGTAACTGAAACATCTATTGAAAAATTGTGGCAATAGAAATAAACAGTATACTTTTTCCATAACCTAAACTATAATGATGAAATGATAATGATATTGATCATAAGCCAGATCAAATGTTCATTTAATCCCTGCATAGTTAATGGTGGCAACCTCAAATAGGCCCTTTCAAACTGCCACGTACAATGGGGTTAACCAGGCAATTTACACTGTTAGTGACCCAGGTACATGGTGATTTGAAAGGGTGCCACCTGGTCAACCCAGCCAGAACCCAACCAGGTCTCCGACCAATCTCAGAGGTGGTCAGGGAACCCAGTAAAACTTACCCAGGTGTCCTGCTCCGGCAGTTTGAAAGGGGAAATGGCCAACCCGGTTACTCTAGTGATGTCAGCGCTTGTATGCGTGCGTCAGAGAGAAACCCCTGGCTGAAGTGTTGTTGCACAATCAGGGGGAGAGTGGTCACTACCATGATAGGTAGGTGATTGCTGCCATGGACAGAGGGAGAGTGGTCGCTGCTGCGACCGGGGAAGAGTGGGGGCCACGATGTGCCGCTGCTGTGAAACACCGCCCCAGTCCGCAGTGATGGCTCAATGTGGCCATCTTCCTTACCAATAATCCCTCACACCGCTGGAACCGCTGGTCTGGTGGCAATTTGAAAAATGCATCCTGCATTCATGACCCATAATTGCATTTGGGTCCATGGAAGGCTACCAAGGCACTGCAATTTGAATGCGCCTACAGCCATCGTTTTAAGATGTGTAGAATTATTTTGCTAATGGTATTTTCCTTGGAATCAGCAGCTGAATGGATGTCTGTTAGACACCGACATAATAAATATCCTATTGACGAGTTGTTTATTGGCTTTCTTTTTATAGGCATTTGGTGATCTCCCGAGATCTTTTCTCACTTTCCTTTCTTGTTTCCAAATAATGTAAGAAGTTCTGTCAACCATTATAACAAAAAACTAATTGGAGAAAAATATCATGAATCCAACTGGTTCACAATATGCCCCTAGAAAGGGAGAAGGCAAACTCAAGTTGTTTGTATTTTAGACAAATGCTTGATAACTCTGAAACTAAATTTGGTCCCTCTCTAAATATAAAACTAGTTTTAAACAGCAGTGTTTTCTTTTCACTATGTTGATAAAATAATGGATAACAATTTGCTTACAAACAGGTTACAGTAGCCAGATAATAGGAATTGAATAATGTTTGAGTGAATGTCCAATTTCTAATGTTTCACATTTCCAACTGGATTGAGAGGATTCAAGCAATATAAAAATTGACAAACTTAATCAATGGTACGACATTAAAAATAACTGAATGTATGAATACTTCAGTTTGACACTTTGGTAAAGCAAAGTGAAAAGAAACAAAATGGCTTTGGGGAGAAATTGTATATATGCAAATAACCAAGGAAACCTTTCACCCCCAACAATTATCTGGAGGAGTGCAACAGGTTGATCCACATATATATAGGGAGGGGATGGAGGGAGAACTATTTTGAGTTGGGATCCTGTTCATACTGCAATAGATTGAAGGGATTCACCAAGATGTTACCTGAAATCTATGGTTCTAGTTATATGGAGAAATTGAATAGGCTGGGTTTATTCTCACTGGAATGTCAGAGGCTGAGGAGTGACCTCATATTTGGAACAAACTCCCAGGGGAGATTGTGAAGGTAGATACAATGATTGTGTTGAAAAAGTGTTTGGACATGAGTATGGATAGGAAAGGCATGGAGGGATAGGCTCCTAAAGGGGGCAAGTGGGATTGGTATTGATAGACAGCACAGTGGATCTGAAAGCATCCATGTGGAATTCTTACAATTGAAGGGCAGATGATTATTGAAGAGAGGCACTGGTGAGAAATGTTAGACTGGACTAATGTTCATGTCAGAAAATAGCTTCAAGAGGCAGATTTTAAAAAGCAGCAAAATAAAAAGGGAGAAAATTTGAACAGAAATGGATTGTACAGTTCTCCTTTGTGATAAATATTGAAATCATTTGGCCACACACCATTTATCTGATGGAATGGAAAGACAAAAGAAATATGGGAGAGAAGTACCTTGCTGAGCTTGCATTTTTTCGTACCAGCTCTATGATTCTTCCAGCATGGCTCATTGAAGCATCAGTCAAAATAAAGAGCTGTCGAGGATACCCACACTGGACTGGTTGCTTATAAACCCAAGATAAAGCATTGAGAATATTACTCCCAGCCATGTCTGCTCCCATCCTCTGAATATACTCACATGCCAAGGATAAGGTCTCCTTTAAACAAAACAAAAGATCAACTAGACCCTATACAGGTAAACAGAGTGAAATAATGTTATAATCGTATGATCCACAATTTAAAATGCTCAGAGATTTGATTTCTAGTCAGACATGGATGCTGGTTTTTCAGTCTTAATCCGTGACAAAGATTCAGACAGGCATCAAATGACAACCAGTTGCTTGAACAAAAAGGGAAAATGCCCAGCATTTCAGAAATGGACTTCCTTTTACCAGCTTCTAAGCTGTTGCAGAAATATGGGAAAGCCAAATTCTACCTATGCCTCTCAAGCTACTGCACAAGGGATTACAAAATGCCATTCGCAAAGAAACATTTAAAATAAATAGTCACGTTATTTCAACTTAGACTGTAAACACTTAAATGGATAGAGTTATATTTCAACTGGGAGAACTTACATTGTTACACAACCGACTGCTAGAAAAGAGAGTCCTCACGTTCAAACCTAATCCAATGATGTTCAGTAATGTTGCAGGTGGTAAGCTTTTAATAGCAACTATCATGGCTTCCTAGAAAAAAATAGCAGTAGTTTCTTTTATACATATTAAATGGAATCAGAACCTTACCCTTCATTTTCTCTCTCATTAAAACCTCTAATTTCCAATAGGGTGGCTGAGAATTACCCTGTCTTCCGCTACAAACACCACTTAGTCCTTCCTTCCCATAAGGATCATGAGCTTATGTCCTAAAACCTCGGCCAGCAAGTTCACTTCATGCTCTCTATTCCTCCTATTATGCTCACAGTTTGTCCCCATATTTCTAGCTATTCATTGGCACAGTTGAGCTTTCCCACCCAAGGCTGTATTTCAGTTGCTCCTTTGTCAATTTTCTCATCGTTGAAGCTGAATTAAGTCAATAATGATAATGGATGTAAAATAAATTAAGAAAATGTTCTATATGCCATATTGTGGACCTTTTTTTGAAGAATATAAAGTTTAATCATTGCCTTTATGTGAATCTAATCTTATTTAATTCCTAAGCCTAGGCTTTGATAATTTTATTAACTTGGTAGTAGCCCATCGCACCAAATCTTTCCTGACATTTGAAATTCAGATATACAAGTAAGAAACCCACTTTTATTTTCTCTACATCAATGCCAGTTGCACTCCCACTTTGGTCAACAAGGAATATAATTTCTCTGGTCACGTTTCCAAAATCTGTTGGGATGCTATGGAGATCAGGGCAGAAGTTCAGCATCAACACAGGATTGAACTTGATGTCTTTATGAAATCGTTTCCGCACAAAATCAGCCTGCAATGAGAAGGTACTTGTAACTGGATTTAAAAACTTATAATATCCTCCTTAAATGATATTTCTTGACAGGAATGCAGAAAGTTAGCAACAACACTTATCTGTTTGTGTATCAAGCAACAATCCACAGTGGTAGTGTGGCATTCTTGTGAAGCATATTTAAGACTAACTACCTCCACAGTCAGAAAAACAACATGTTATATTTTGGTAGTGTTGATTGGATGTTGAATTGATCCCTTATTTTTCTCTTTATCAATAAAACCTTCTATGTCCTTGAATCTATCTACCTCTGTGATCTTCTCCAACCACTTTAGAACTACCGACAGTCTTATAATCTCTAGAGACACTCTGTTCTTGAATGGAGATCTATGCCGGGTGGCCTCCTCTCATCATTTTCCTGAACCAACCAAGAAAATAGACCCCCCAGTCCCAACCAAGATTAATGCCTACTAGATGTCATGTGTCAGAATCCCCCAGCAAGCACAACTGCCAGGAACTTTGTGGTCAGTGCCAATGTCATCTTTATCAAAAGGGAGATAAATTAGAACTTCAGAGTGATTTTCCCAGTGGGAATATCTGCAGTTGGGAAGAATTCCTGAAACAAGGCAAAGTAAGTTCTACGACAACAGAGGGGACATGAGGTAACTCTGGTAGATCAGGTAAAGGATTATCCAAAGAGATTCTACAAGTATATTATGGCCAAAAGAGTAACTATGGAGAGAATGAGGAATAAAGATCAATATGTGGAGCCACAGGATATGGACAAGGTCCTAAATGACCAATACTTGTTTGTATTTACTATTGAGAAAGGCATAGAGAATAGGGAAATGGGGAAAATTAATGTCCTCTCATTAGGCAGGATGGGGCATGACCTATAAAACAGATGCTCAGTGCTGCACCCCCAAACCTCATGCCTCAATCTGCTCTCTATTATTGGAGGAGTCAAAAGTAAAGTAAAGGTGTCAAAACTGTGCTGAAAATTTACCCAAAAAAAGGCAAGATCCCCACTTTGATTATTTAAATTGGAGAAGTAACATTTTGAATGGTTTTGAAAACTTGAAGTATATCCACTGGCAATGCAAAACCCATTACTGGAAACAGATGGAATGGACCTGCTCGTGTCCCGTCTTTGGGAGAGTTTGCATGTCCCACATTGACCTCATCAGCCACCCAAGAACCCACAAAACCTGAGTGGAAGCAAATCATCTTCAATCCAAGGGACACATGGAGAAGAATTGCCTTCATGCTGTCTGTAATGGAGGATTTAGACCATCTTATGCAAGAAGGGATGCAGCTGCATCAGAAGATGTAATCTAAATTCCACCATGAGGCCCAGGGATGGTTGAATAGGTAGACATAATCTAATTTACACCATGAGGCCCAGGATGCAGTCGTCTTTTGTTGGTCACAGACTGTCAGGAGACTTGAAGATAATAAAATCATTTATTCAAAGAGATAAGCTATGAGTAAACAATTTTTTGGGTAATATAAGCCATGGTCCCACTGCTGAAGTGGAGACTCTCTGAGGGGTGGAAACGTCTCTCAGCAAGAAGAAAACTTCTAGAGTCCAGCTAACGTCCCGGTCGGGGAAGGTGGAGATGCTGCTACCGGCGCCCCGACAACCTACTACAAGTGGGCGGTCATTGCCCTGCTTCGGCAGTTGGGACAAGTCCAGGCGTTGATAAGTATAATTGGGAAGGGCTTGCATATTGTAGTTTGAGATCAGCTTTTGAATTTGTAATAAACATTTGTATAAACTGAACTGCTCTCGGTGTGGGTGTCTACTTTCTTTCGGTAGCTCGAACACTGTGACCAATCTAAAACGAACAAAGTGAGAGGTACAAGTTTACCCAGGACACTGTCCAAAGATTCACCCAAAGCCTTTTTTGGAGTAACATATAACATATCCCTCTCAGCAACTGCAACACCAACAAAGTCCCTTATTACTGAAATATATTTCCTCAAGCCATAGGCTCATATGTGTCATGTGTACTGACCCAACACTTCCCAGACCTGCCTCACCTCCAATCTTATTCATCTCTACATTTTGAAACCCGACACCAGGTACCACTCATTCCACCTTCACTATCTCAGAAACCAAAACTCTCCATATGCAAACCTACATTCATTTGTGAAATATTTTGGATTTTTTTTTTGGCCTTCTCTTGCTCCGATCCTCGTCGTCCTTTGAAACAAGCATTGTTCTGCATTGAATCAGCTTTCCCCTTTTCCCCTTGTGTAAAAGGGAAACAGTGTCTGAATATACTGAGCCTTAGTTTGAGGTTTTGATGTTGGCCACAGAATGTCCCAAAATACACGAATCATTACGTCTTTAATAAAGTTAACTATTGACCGAATTATTAACATGCAATTTGTGGGATTTGACAAAGATTAGCAAAATATTAATTTGCTGCATATTTAAAGAGACCATTTACCTTTGGTCTATGCTAGTCAAAAAAGAGTTCCTAATCCCCTGCTTTCCATCAGCTTTTCAGGACAAGTTTATTGTCATCTGATTGCATAAGTACAACCTGACAAAACAGCATTCTCTAGCCCTTGAAATACACAGACACAAAACCAGACATAACACACATGTAGTCAACCAGTACATATGCTGGACAAGTATTCCTATAGTCACATAAATAAATAAATAGATAGATAAATAAATACTTGGCTGTGAACATGAGAGCCTCGTGTATGTTTAATTATATTGTGTTTCTCCTTCTACCACTTTTCATATAGCAATGTCCAGACCCCCACCACTCTCTGGGTAAAAATTCTACTGATTATTCTTAGTCCATGCCCCTAACTTTTTGACCTCTCTGCTATGAGAAGTAGCTCCTTCATATTTAATCTACACCCTCATAATTTTGAAGTTCCCAATTAGCCTCCACCCTCCCAAAGAAAGCAAACTTGTCCAAGAATTCCAAAATTCAAAATGGTTTGGACTAGTGGGGAAGGGTGGTGAAGGAGGTAGTTTTTGGGACCTCATAATCTGCTAGTTATAATCTTTCTGCCTCCTGCTCCCAGGTGAGAAATTATTGATTCCACACCACACCATTTGAAACCTTTCAAATATTAATATTTCATTATATCTGATATGATCCAGGCATTAGGGGATTTATTCTGATCTGGTTATTTCATTGTTCTATCCAGTAGCTGGGTACTAATGCGTGGGAGGGAAGATGTAGACAATACCTCTGGCAGCATGAAGCTATCGCTAGACTTCAAGTCACGCTTCCTTCATTTTTATCTGTCAAAGGCTAATAGCTTTTTTTTCCAAAGCATTAATAAGGTCAATACAGCGTCTGGTATTTTGCAAAATTGCTACAGTTGTAATATAGCTGGCAAGTTTTTCAAGACCTCTCTTTATGGATTCCTGACAACTAGCCTGCAGCAATTACATCTCTGCAGTTAAAATCAAAGTGCAGTCATTACTTCTTTGCATGTTATTCTGAAAGGCTCGTTCTTACCTTTTTGTCACTATTGGAGCTTTTCTTCATTACTCGAATGAAATCCCGCCTGTTTTTAATATGTCGTTCGTACTCCTCAAAACTCATGCTGCCTTTCTCAAGCAGAATATGTGGAACATGAGGCTCTTGTGAAATAAAATGTCAATATGCATAAATTTACATCAAGCTCCTCTCACAAAAATCTCTCAAGCATCTTGCAGTTTCAAAAATATTTTTTGATATCCATATCTAATGAGTCAAAATCTAAAAAATCAAACTTGCTGCAAAGTTAAATTCACTTGCAGCAAGTTTAAGTGTGGATGCTGAGTGATTATTTCACAATTAGGCTTTTTTTTTAAAAAACTATTTCAATTAAAACAAAAGTATTATTCAATATAAGAATATCTCCAATGACACATCCAGTTAATTTAGATAATTAGATATGTTAGATATGGCAAGTCGACATTTGAAACAAACATAACTTAAGCCTAACTGGTAAATATGAAATGCTGATATTACAATAATATTTTAACCAATTCCAGTACCCACCCCCTTTGTCCTGCCACCCTTTCATGATAGATTTGCACATGGAAATATAATACAAATTAACAGGAACAAATGGTTCTTCTGACGACTCTGAGCACAACGTCCATTGGCTGTGACAACACTTCCAGATGGAGACTGAATTAGGTGACCTCAGCTGGGGTAGTGTTTAGTGAAGTAGAATTGAAACCAATCACCCTTAGTGAAAATGGGGGTCAAGAGAATGATTTTCCATATGATAGAGTGCTAGTGATCCTCCTGACCACAAGAGGGAATCAGAGACTAGTTTGTTGGATTCAAGATGGATGCCTCCACACAGTGCTGAGTGAGTTTTGCTTTAGCTAATAAATATAGTTGTTTTAGAAAAACTAAGGTTTTTTTATTACAATAAAAGAAACATCACAATCAACACAACCATTTTCTAGTTTAATTTGCAGAAGATTCCTGACTTTGTGACAACCTTTTGCTTAGTGAATGAAAAAGTAAAACCAATGAGGTTACAAAGCTCTAAAGAGCATGTACTTCTGGGGTGATATGATCGCGCTGTTTAATGAGCTGGTGGATGAGGCCAATCTAATAGCCATTGTTCACATGGAATTTCAAAAAAAGGCCTTGAATGAAATTTTGGAAAATGTTGAAGTCAGTTGAATAAATATCATTATCCCAATAGAAGCAACAGGAAACAGCGGACAGAGATATCGAAGATGTTTCACCTGGAAATTATATTCCAAGAGGAAGAACTGTCAAGGACTCTAATATTGTGATAGATCCATTTGGCCAATAACTGTCCATTTTCACTTCATAGCCAGTATATGGGCCAAGGACCCCAATCCTGGAGTCCACCAGTGTTTGCCTGGCAATTGGGTCTCCAGTAGTGGAGTTTAATGCCCTAACCACTGCTGGTTAGAGACAAATTAATAGCTAGGCCTTCATTTTCTCTCAGAGCTGTCATTGATTTTACAATTCAATGTTCAGACATTTAAACCAAATTTAAACAACCAAATGCATAGAAACAATTTAAGCATTAAATCAATGCAAAATAAGTTTTAAAAGTTAAATTACCTTTGCATTGCCTCCTGAATATTTGTAATACAATTCCCATTGGAATCATTAGTACCTTAGATTCCTTCCCAGATCAGAATTGTGCAGCGTGAGACTGGGCTCCATTGTCAGATTCCCCATGGAGTCCGTAAACCAAAAACTGACAGCTTTGTCCTCATGAATATGTCAGTAAGTGTAAATTTCACAGCAAGACATATGGATTGATTACCAAAGCAATGAAGCATTTCTCTGGATGGGACTTTAACTCAAAAGAATCCTATTTTTGAGGCAAACTGGCAGGGATTGTGATATTGAGCAATTCAGACCCACAAGTGCATTCAGTGATTCTTTTCTTTCTAAGATACTTTTATTGATTTTAATAAAGAACATACAATTCAATAAAATGATGTTAGTCATACAAAATTAATAAACATTCAGTATATCAAAAACATACACAAGTTGTAAATCATATCCATAACTTGTATTCTAAGTACAATATATTTTAATAACAGAAAGTATAAAGAAAAAAACAGAGAAAAACTGGAACAAATTTTTAAAAAGGAAAAAATAATAAAAAGGAGAAAAACTCAAAACCCCTGCCTAATAGTGTTGTCAGATGTTATAAGTGATTAGTAATAAAATAAAAATGAAGGTAGAAAAAAATGTGAAGATGGAAAAGATACGAGTTGAACAATTCAATGACATGGAAATGAAATTATAAAGTAAGAAAGTGAATCATAAATAACACCCATAACCTCTGAAATCTTATATCTGAATTATGAACTGAATATCAAATCTCTTCCCTATTCAAACAGGACATGACGTCACACAACTACTGATCATGAGTAGGCAGGGCAGCGTCCTTCCATTCAAGTAAAATCGCACGCCTCGCCAAAAGAGAGGCAAAAGAGACAGCACGACTGAACCAAAGAAGAATCATTCCTTCCCATTCTACTGAAGAGGGCCACCAAAGGGTTCGGTATTAAATCTATATTAAAAACTTTTGACAAAGTGCAGAAAACCTCTCTCCAGTGTTTTTCTAGACTAGGACCAAGTCCAGAACATGTGCATTAATGATGCTCCTTCGCTCTTACGCCTGTCACAACGGCGACTCAGATCAGAATAAAAATGAGACAATTTAGCCTTAGACAAATGTGGTGTTTTACTACTTTAAATTGTAATAAATCATGATAAGCACATGAACAAATAGCTATTAACAACTTAAGAATCGTGTCCCAATCCACATCCAATATAGTCAAATTTAAATCCTGCTCCCAAGCATTTTTAATTTAATTAACAAAATCTGATTTAAACATAACAATTTCTCATAAATAACAGATATTAATCCTTTATGAGAAGACATTAAACTAAAAAAACTCATCTACAAAATTTGATTCAGACTCTCTTAGGAAATCAGACAGCTGTGATTCAAAAAAATGATGGACTTGCAAATATCTAAACAATTGAGATTTGGGCAGGTTAAATTCAGCAGAAAGCTGCTCAAATGATGCAGAAGATCCATCAATGAACAGATCAAAACTTTGAATACCCTCTCTATACCATCTCTGAAAAATAGCACCATGCAAAGAAGGTTAAAAGAAATGAATGGATATATGATAGGGCTTGAAAGAGAGAAATTATGAAATGCAAAATGTTTTCTAAACTGTGCCAAAATTCTCCATAGAATATTTAACAATTGGATTATCTATTAACTTAATTGAAAATGGAAGAGCCAAGAAGTACCAAATTAGAAATGTTTTTGGGGGAATTCATGTCCATTGATACCCATAATGGATAGTCAGAATGATTATGAAAAAAGGTCTAAAATGTAAGATTTTGCATATTGATTGCCCAATAGTAATTCAGTGTTTGAGCTGTTTACACCCTCTCTGACATTGTTTCATGTTGGGTGGCATGTGGTGCATCAGCTAGTTCTACTGCTCCAGCTCCAAACACCTGGCTTTGATCCTGACCTCAGATGTCTATGTGGAGTTAGCACCTTTTCCAAGAGATTGCACAGTGTTCCAGTTTCCTCACTCATCCCAAATACAAAGGTAGATTCACTGGCTCCTGTAAATTAGTGAAGATTGGTGAAGGAGAATTTGATGGGAAGGTGGGAGAGAATTAATTGTAAGGCTACAAGGAAATAAGAGGAGGAATGGGTCTCAGGTGATTGCTTTGCTCCATGTATCAGGTAGGTAATTCAATTAGCAAAATCACTGCCACATCACACCAAAATCTACCTTAATCCCAGCAGGTGGTTTATCTTAAAATTGTGTTTTTCATTTCAGAATTGTTGTATTAGTCATTTTAGCTGAACATTCTCAATCTCATTAGATAAAAGAAAAGGCTTACTGCTTGGATGTAATATGATTAGGAGGTTCCTCTCGTATCGGTGTTTCTCGGCCAGTGTGATGTACAGAGTGGAAGCAGATCTGGCGATAGGATCTGCCCCAGCCTGTAGAGCATGTGTGGGGCTCTCCACACCTGAAAGAGAAATTAAAATTAGGAATTTGAAGTTGCATAAGATTCTGTGACTTCCCACCTGATGGGAAAGGTGCTTAAAGATACTCTGGAACAAAAAAGGCATTAACTTATTGCCTGTTCCCAACATCAATGCACCCACTGCAATTTTTCTTCTAGATGAGAAAAATCATTCGCTTTGTGTCTACATCCAAAGCTCAATGTCATTTGCTACCATAGTTATAATATCTTCCTTTCAGCTGGTGACACCTTAACCTATAGATATCAGAAAGTTCGACCTATCTTAAACTTGCATGACAGCTGCCACCATTGCTTGGGCATTATCAAAGGCTTGCTTGAAATTTAGTTCCACCTCATTGAGAAATTTCTTTCACGCACATCCATTTTGGATTCTGCAGACCATGTGATCAGGGTCGGTGCCAGAGCTAGTTTTAGAGGGGGGCATTGGGAAACCACAGGGGGACCACATTTCTGCTCTAAAGCTTACCGACGTGGGGGGAGGGTGCCTATCTCCCTATATGCACTGCCGTGAGCCGCAGTCGCACTCCTCCCCCTCTCCAACTGGTGTTTCATAGATCAACACGTGGTTTCAGGAACCACATGACTCTTTTGGTGATGCCCCTCTGATGACGTCACCCGCAAACCCTCGTGCCACTACTGCTGGAGTACTTGGATCTGCAGCCAATGAGTGAATGAATCTATAAAACTGAACTGTAGAAGCTTCCATGGAACGTTGATGAACATGAGAGTTTAATATTATAAATACAAGTTGTTGCAAAAAGAAATGTTAGAATATTCATCTGTGATTAAAAGCAAGATAGCATTGGAATGGTATATTAAAAACCAGTAAACTAAATTATAGAAGTACATTTTAAAATATTTGATACAATAATGAATAATAATAGCTTAAATTTATCTAAAATAGAATTTCCATTCAATATCCTAGTTTGTCTTTTGAAATGCAGATTTTAAAATGACAAGTTGCACTAGCCATGATATTGAAACCTGTCATCAAGTTAGTGTCCTCTTTCAGCAGAAGACTGTTTGGTGGGTCTAACAGGGCAAGAACTGTGTGCACTACCTTGGCAATGAATGAGAAATTGGCCTGGGTCATCTCATCCAGCAGGCCCACAGCCTCCATTCGTGCATCTGGGCTATAGACCAGGAAAGAGCAAATCCCACTCATCAAAAGAAATCTAATGTCAACAAAGGAGTTTTGAATGCTCACACAGTGGTAAGATATCTTGTCCATCTCTGATCCAGAAGGCATTTAAGATGCACACCCTTATAGTGCACAGCAATTGTGGGCTTCCTGAAGAATTTGTAGAGGGCATCACACAAATGAAATATGTTCACTTCAGCAAACTCTGCTGACATTGTGTGTACCACCACGAAGTACAGCTGGTAGTTAAGACAGTTCACATAAAGTGTTTCAAGTCTTAATATCTCTTGCAGTAGTTGATGGTCACCACCATGCTTCCCCGACATCAGGGCAGCCCCATCAAATACCTGGCTTAGAATCTTTGATGTGTCTAGTCCAACCTCATTTAGTCCTGCCAAAATGGTGTCTACTAATATCTGTGCATCACCTTTGCCAGCTGTTGTCATGGTTAGCAGATGCTCTGTGACCTCGTATGACTCATTTACAAATTGAATGATAATCAATATATTTTCACATCCTGTGGGGTCATAGGTTCCATCTAATTTCAAAGTGTAATAGGAATCGCTGACTTCCTCCACTATAGCCTCTGTCACCATACTGCTGAGTGTACTTATGAGTTCCTTTTGCATGTTGTGACATGCGTGCATGGTGTTGCGAGGGATTGTTTTCACAACCTCAGCCAATTCAAGTTCCTTTTTAACCGTATTGTCCAGTAAGGAGAGAAAAAGTCCACTCTTTCCCCCCCACCCCCCACCCAAAATGTTATCAAAAACCTCTATTTTACCTTATAAAGACAACTGGTTTTCTGCCAAAAATCTGAGAATATCAATGACAGAGCGTAGAGCTCGTCGAAAGAATCAAAGACTTGTTGATCCAAACCAAGGCTTTTATTAGCAAAAGACAGGAGCTCTTCACAGGTGGCCGACCAGTCCGGAATGATCTGACCTGGCTAGGGACACAACCCTTTAAGGCCTAGACAGTAGGCGTGGCTTAGCTCTCAGCCAATCGCTGTAAGCACAGTCTAGATACTGTAACTATATACACTAATACATTGGTGATAGATCTGTACTATCACACAGAGGAAACAATATACCCATTCCTTCGCAGTTGTTCTGCGCTGACAAGTGTTGAAATCTCATTTCCAGTACTGTCACACATCTCCTGCTCCTTCCACAATATATAACAAGAGATAAGCTCATTTGAGGATTCATGCTTATGAAATCCCTGATCTCTCCCCACAGCATTTTCCCAGTTCTGAAAGCCCACACTCACAAAGGCATCCAGTGTCCGAGGCCTCCGAGTGGTGCTAGACAGCCAACAGAAAAAACAAAATGCTGCAACTGCCTTGTCACTGTATTCAATCCAGTCTCCGTTGTGATACCAAGCAGAGACAAATGAACTGTTCCTACCACCAAAAATGCTGTCAGGGTACTTCTGTAAGATGATCTGGTTGGGATGGTCAGAGCTGAGGTCATCCGTGGCTGAGGGTTGTCTTTCACAGCTAGCACCTACTCCAACAACATGACTGCTGGTTGCAGAAGGACTAAGAGCCTCTTGACTTAGAGGTGGCCGTGCTGGGCGCTGGGGGAGCTGCAGGAGGCCTTGAAGAAGCAGATACATCCAGCCATCTTCTTATATCCATTTCCCTTGATTCTATTGTGTATGTCTCTTTAACAATTGATTTACAAGGGAGGAACAGTAAGCACATTTTCTTCAGGTTAAAATGTGGCTCCACAGTGTGACGTCACGTGCGCATGCGTGTTGCATGCACGACAACGCAACTTCCCTTCTGACGTCATGAGCGCAAGAATTTTTACTTTCTGTTTGTGTTTCATTTAAATTCATTTAGAGAACAGCTAAGTTCTAATATTAAAAACCTCCTTTAATGAAAAATGTTTTGCACATTTTGTGCTAAAGGCTTGGCCTGCAGGAGTGCGGGTGGGTGCGTCACCGTGCATGGTTGAGAGGGCACAAGACCTCAGTTTGGGTGGGGCAATGACTGCAGATGCCCCCTCCCCCCCACCCCGGTGCCAACACTGCATGTGATCCAGCAAGATCTGTTTCTATCGTGCTATTTTCAGTAAAGTCCTACCCATTATAATTCAATTCATGAATTTGTGTAAGAATCCATGCCACTGATTGTAGTTATCTTGATCAACCCAACACAAAACTGGTACAAGGAACAGAATAAATGAAATTCAACTCTTTCTGAGTGCTACTATACAGCACAAGAGAAATAAACTAACAATCTCTCAGAAGCAACACTCACTAGTCTTCATTCATCTCCATAACCAATTATCATAGCCACACTCCAATGTATTCAAACATTGAATATAAATATGACTCATGATACCACAGGATACCATTTTTATTTTTGCGTTTGATGCAGGAGGATATTGATTATAACACAAAGTTTCTTCCCACTCCATAATGGTCTTAAAGTTCACCTCATTGTCACACTTGAAATTAATGGAATAATCCAATGTTCAAATTTTCACTCTGCAGCTAAACACCGGTGATTACTCACTCCATCTGCAATGAAACCTTGGGTTATGATTTGAACTGCACTCGGAGTTATTTGTCCTCTCATTGGCTTGCTTCCTCCCATTTGATTATGGCTCAGATTTTCAATGAGCAATCTTTAGCTGGTCCAGTTTAGTGTCCCTTTCCCCACTGCACCTCCCCCTCATAATTCTTCCACCCAACCCCATTAAAGTAATTGCATTTCACTCTAAAAAGCAACATCTTCACTATTCAATTAGATTTGCTTTCTTACAATCCAATACTTACATTTATTGATAAAAAAAATAACGTGACCCTCATTATTATTCAGAACCTCACAGTGCTGTGCTTACACTCAGAGTGATTTACTGCATTAGGGCTTGCATTGTATGGAAACCTGTCAGATTCCTTCTGTCAGAAGTAATTGTATTTAGCACTGAAACTGCAGGAATCAATCTGTTGGATTGACTGGAACTATTGATTTTTTTTCTTCCTCTATATGCCTGTCCTGAATATTTTATAAAGATAGTGAATAATTATATACTCTGGGGGAAAGGATGTCTTCCAGCTAAGTTCAATGTCTTACTATGAAGAAAGCCTTTAACTGTTTAATTTCCTTCCAATCTCACAAGGTTTTAATTAAGGTTCTAAAAGGCCTTTATATCTGCCTAATTCATCTGTCAAATGCAAAATTTACCATGATTATCCTTAAAATAAGTATATTTCTGTTTTCAGGAAGACCAAACAACCATCTCACAACAGTAAAGTACATGGGATCAAAGCGACCAATATTATCAAATATTCTGAGGGACAGAAAAAGCAAAAAAGAATTGGGTAATTTTATACTAATAGGAGGGTAGGTAGAAGATTGTCCACCCTACCGTCTGTCATGATAATGAATATGTATGAGATATACCGGAAGTCACGTGGTATGAGAGAGAGATAAGAACACAAGCAGGAGAACAAAGGAAAACGGGAGAATAAAAAGACACTAAGAAGTTTACCTGATAAACTTGTGTTTAATGTTTTATTAACTTCACATTTCGGGCCACAAATGTGACACTGTCTTCTAGTTTTGGTCCAAACATGATTCAGTGATGGCACACTGGAACTTGAGTTCAAAACCCACAATGGGAGCCGTGAAATATAAATATAGTTGTAGAGCGCGTCGAAAGAACCAAAGACTTGTTGATCCAAACCAAGGCTTTTATTAACTAAAAGACTGGAGCATATCACATGTAGGTCAACCAGTCCAGAATGACCTGGTCTGGCTAGGAGCAATCCTTTAAGACCTGCCAGTAGGTGTGGCTATGCTCTCAGCCAATCATAGTCATTCTGCACTACAATCTGTACAAATACACATTGGTGATAGAATCTGTACCATCACAATAGTTAATAGTAATCTGGAACGCTAAAAAACATTTGCCTTAGCCATGATGATTGCAAAGCTGCTGGACTGTTGTCCTTCACACAAAGAAGTTCTCACCAGACCAGGCCCATACGAAGAGGGTGATTCTCAAATGTCCTCTCAAAGGGCCAAGCAAGCTATCCAACAGGCAGGTTGCGAAGGGCAATATCGATGGCATTGACAACAATCCCCACTTCCTGTGATAGGAATAACTAAACCACAAAAAGAGTGGGTAACTAATCCAATTTCAGCTGGGGAGGGGGAGACATCATCTTCACGTGGGCTTTACTGAGTGTGAGCTGCAGGTGGTGGGTAAAAAGAGGTGAAAAGGGCTGGGTAAGTGCATTTACAGCACTGTTTCTGAGCCAAGATCACAAGAGTGAGACAACTGTGACTGCATCCAAAGGATGCAAAGTGCTTTGATGTGCGCTGAGGTGGTGAAAGGTGTGATTGGAACATAAATGGATCTTCCCCTTCAGAAGGAGCAGGTATGTTTCTCAAAGCTCACTTACTTCCAGCTCCATGAATGTAAATTCCATCAATATTCCCACAGTCCACTCACTGGTCCTCATTCTTACACACTGCACCATCTCTCCTGAACAGTCTCTCTCCTCTGTGGACATATTCCTTTCCTCTATCAAATATTTTCACTTACTTCAGATGTGACCTCAGTGCACTGCTCCCACACCACCCCCCCCCCCAACTTTAAACACTGTGCAGATTCATTAAATAGATACCTTGATCAAGAGACACAGTAATTATTTAGTGGCAAATGAGGTACGGCATTGCACACTTTTGGCTAGACCTCATCTGAGGGAGCCCTTTGCAGAAATCACCTCACTTTTGGATCAGGTCTGGATTGTAAAATTGGTGTAAGGGTGTAGGGCCTTGAGGAGTGTTTTGTATGGTCAAAGATTGGTAGGGGATAAATAAAGGAATGCTGCACAAAAGCAATGACTATTTGAACAATCCAGCTCTAAAACCATTTCCCTGCTTTATAATAGCTAATCCAATAAGTTTTCAATTTTAAAAAGACACTCCTTCAAAGCAGAATGCTAACCATTGAAAATAAAATACTTTTTATCTTCCAAACAATGACATTTCTTACCTGCTAGGAGGCAGGGTCCACGCACTATCATCTCAAAGTTGAATTCGTATGGTACTGGGTTGAATACTTCTTTTGTTAAGATCTCTGGTAGGCTGCGGTGTTTACTGGATTTCTGTACTTTCAAGCCCCCTGCTCCAAAGCAATTGGTAGAACTAAAATATAGTTGGGGAAAGAGAAGTAATGTGAAAATGGGATTAAAATGTCAATAAAATGGAGTATAGCAACAAAAATAATTAGTTAACAACCCAGCATCTCACAATACCAGCTTCCCAAATGTGGAGGCCATTGATGGTTAGGGAAAGTCAGGATATTGTGTTTTCACAATAACCAGGGGTGGCCCAAGTTTTATACACATCTAAATATGCAAATTAATCGTTCTCTGGAAGAATAGACATGAACAGGCTATCCTAAATTCTAGCCTCATATTGGTCATGATGCTCTAGGATTATCGAACTTGTTATTCCAAGCAAAAAAAAAAAACAATCTGCTGGAGGAACTGAGCAGTATCAGTGGGGTGGAAGGAGAAATTGTTGTCATTTTACATTGAGATCATTCATCAAGAACAGAAATTTTGACAATTCCTTGGTCCACGGAGATGAGTTTTGGCCCCAACTTCCATTATCTGGTTTCCTATGACTCCAATCTGATTTAACTGTAGTGAAAAAGGATCTTTTGGCACCTAAGTATGAATATATAGTAAGCAGAACAACAAAGAATAGAAATGGTCCCACATTTCCCATTGACTATAGTTTCTCTGTTCAATAGTGACCCACAAACCTAAACACATAAAAATGTCATGTGCAATTTGAAAGTTTCACTTGATTAAAACAGGTTCATCACGCTTAGAGTTGTACTGGGTCACATCATCTTGTTAGGGTTATTTATTAAACAAATCTTCATCCACCATTAAGGAAAATGACTAAAACATCCAACTGTTTCAAGTAGTTTAATTTTGGGACTACAAGTTAGGTTCCAATGCCCAACATTGCAACATTACCATATCAGTGGGTGAAGTAGTTCACTGGGATACTATGTGGCTATTGGCATTCATATCTAGAGAAACAGGATTAATGAGCAAGGATGTGATGATGCTTAATAATAAACTAGTGAGGCCACACTTGGAATATGGGATACAGTTTTGGGCTCCTTATTTAAGAAAGGATGTGCTGGCTTTGGAGAGGGTTCAGAGAAGATTCACAAGAATGATTCCAGGAATGAAGGGACTAGTATATGAGGAATGTTTGACAGGTCTTGGACTGTACTCCTTGGTGTTTGGAAGAATGAGAGGGACCTCAGAAACATTTCAAATGTTGAAAGGCCTGGAGAGAACAGATGTGGCAAAGTTGTTTCCCATGGTAGGAGAAAGCACCACTTCAGAATTGAAGGGCACCCATTTAAAACAGAGTGGTGAAGATTTTTTTTTTAGCTTGAGAGTGATGAACCTCTGGAATTTGCTACCACAAGCGGCTGTGGAGGCTGCCATTGGGTGTATTTAAGGCAGAGATTGATAGGTATCTGAATAGTCAGGGTATCGAAGGTTATGGGGAGAAGGCAGGAGAGTGGGGCTGAGTGGAAGAATGGATCAGCTCATGATGGAGTGGACTCAATGGGGTGAATGCCCTACTTATGGTCCTATAAATGGTCTTATTAGCAAGTGACCTCCAAATAAAATTTTAGCTTTATTAAAATATGTTACATCATTTTGTTTAAATTAATAACAATAATTTTAAATGTTATACTTAACCTCTTCAAAGTATATAGACTACCACCTCAATTAACAGATTAAGGGTATATTTCAATAAATATATTGCAATATATCCCTAATTAAGGTTAATTAAGGTGTTTGTCTATATCCATTTAAACACTAGTTAAGTTGTTCAATAATTTATTGTTGCTCAAATCCATAAATCAAGCTGATGCTCATTTGCCCCAATAATGTAGTGGTTAGTGCAACCCTATTGCAGTACCAGTAACCCGAATTCAAATCCAGTAAAGAGATTGTATGTTCTTTCCATGTCTGCATGGGTTTCCTCCGGGTGCTCTGGTTTCCTCCCACCCTCGAAAAAAAAAGGTTTTTTTTAGGTTCACTGGTGTATTTGTGGCTGTCATGGACTTGTGGGCCAGTAGGGGCTGTTATTGTACTGTATCCCTAAATTTAAAAAAAAATACGTATATAAATGTTAAAAATCTCCTCATGTGAGTTTGTGTCAAAGTTTGTTTGATAGCCTTCCTCTGACTCTGCTTGGGTAATTTTGTTACATCAAAGGCTTTATAGCATGAAAATGTTTGATGTTGCTGTGTGGCTCTGGTTTTCATTGGTCCTGATACAGATATTCTGTTAACTCTTTATTAGGTAGATTTTAGCTACCTGGAAGAGCCCTCTCCTGCTGTCACATTTGAAGCAGTCCCGTAGGGTCGCCATCCAACAAAGGGATGGATCAAGTGTTTATACATTCAAGCATGTTGGGAAAAAGTTACAAACTCACATGATCTCAAAATAAAGCATTACATGTAGGAATGTAGGCACTACCTTCCCCAACACCACCTCCCCAAAGCCTGTGACCTCAGTACAAGGTTTAAAAAAAAAACAACACATTTTTAGATCTAGACAGTTTATAATTCTTCAAACTCAGCAAAATTATGTCTTTCTTATCTCTTCTCACATTCCAGTTCTATCCCTAGGCACCTCCCAAGGCAGTTTCAATCAGTAGCAGTGAGATGCATGGCCAAACAGTACTGCTTTAACCTTTCACCTTCCCCCTCCATGCACTGAGTTTCAACAAGCTTCTAAGGGTCTCAATGTTCTTTTTTTCTTCTTTGCATCAGCTGCGATAATACAGAATTTGGCAACAGAACTCGATATGGAGTCAAGCCCCATCAGGACTTACCCTAATTCATCACTTCTTGTAGGCTCAATCTTCCCCTCATTATTGCGTACTAAAGGCATAAACACTAGAGGAAACAGGACATGCATGGCGCCATTCTGTTGTGTCTGAAGTTCCAGCGTGGTGCTGAGGAATATGGTTATGGTTTGCCGAGAACCAATCAATCCAGTGCTTACAATGAAAGTCATTCTATCCATGTCTTCATCCAATATGAGGTGACCTGTGTAACCAATACATTGAAGACTCAAGCTTGGGGATGCTCAAGGATTAATTTAGAAAACACTCCTGGTTAAGAGAACATTGCAGCACAGTACAGGCCCTTCCGCCCTCGATAATATGCCAACCTATATATTCCTACCAAAAGAAATACTAAACCCTTCCTACCTTGTCACCCTCTTTTTTATTTCCATCCATGTGTGCCTGTCCAAGAGCCTCTTAAATGTTTAAACCTCCACACCATCTCTGGCAAGGCCTTCCAGGTACTCACAACTCTGTGTTTAAAAAAAAAACTTACTCCTGACGTCGCCCCTAAACTTTCCTCCCTTCCCTTTGTACAGATGTCCTCTGGTGTTTGCTACTCCCAGCCTGGGAAAAGACAGTCCACCCTATCTATGCCTCTCAGAATCTTGTAGGCCTCTATTAAGTCACCTTAATAGAAGTTATGGATCTTTGTTTAAAAAAAATCTGTCAACCCCAATTACTAAGCGAGAACATTTCCTTTAAGGGAAAGAATAAAGATAAATAGCACATCCAAGCATGTGGTATATCCAGTTAATGTTGCCATAGTGATTGGGTCTTGGATTTGGGGCTGACTGCAGGATTAAGGGTCTTTATGTTCCAGTTACTTTTATTCATTCCATGGAAAGTACTAAAACAGTGAAATTAGCAGGAAAATGGGACCTGCTGAGCCAATGAGAGAAAGACATTTATAGGATGAGCGTACAATCTGATCGTCTTGTTTATTGACCAATGCTGAAGGATACCTCCTTCCCTTGGACAGTTATAAGCCAATTTCCTCAGAGTACACCGCTAAAGTACCAATAATATGTCATAAACAACTTTTCCTCTTAAATAAACGGTGTGGAAAATAGAAATTGTGCAATGGTAGTTAAGTGCATTATTCTTTTGAAAACTGAATGATAATACCTTGATATTATGGAATGAGCACATTTGAATGAAAATTATTTGTTTGCAGTTTTTAACTTTTTCCCCCCAAAAATTAACCTTTATTTATATCATTTGATATCTCACCTGCTGATATAATGTCTATTTTATGATTTTTGCAATGTAATCAATCTTAGTCCCTTTGGGATGAGGCTGTCTCTTATATTGGTGGTTAGAATTCCTGCATTTGCCTTAAGTAAGAAGGTAATACCCAGGTATTTCTCCTCTCCTGTCCATCTTGGCTTTTTCCTGCTTGGAAGTGCTTTCAATTTGGGTAGGTATTGTGTGGTGTGAGCTTTTTAAGAAAACCCCATCTGTCATCGTTGTTTTAAAACCTGAAGAGTATGAAAATATGTACAGATAGAAGAGTGTCTGTTTGAGCAAGAATTGAGTTGCAGAATAGTGATCGATTTATACAAAAAGGCTGCACCAATCACTCGTATTCCATGTTCAGACAAGTTGTGAAGTCACAGAGAAAAAAAATAGTGAAGTTGCATAGAAGATACGGTACACATTCATCGGAATGAGAGCAGTGTAAGTCAATCCATAAAAGTGCTGGAGATATTTTCTTCAAAATGGACCGTTAGTGAGGGAGTCACCTGTGTAAATGTGCCACTAAAAAAACTCCAGCAAGAGATAATGAGATCTTATGTACAATGGTGTGTTGGAGGGTAATCTTTTATTTTGCCTCCTTCAGTATTTGGAGGAGTAGGTGACTCCAGGCAGATTATTTTGGATTATTTGAGAAAAGAAACTACACTGGGTCACTGGTCTTCTTTTCCACCTATTAATAAAATAATTTTTTTTAAAACCTCTTGAAACTCGTACAGATCCATTCAAATCTGACTAAATTTAAGGCCAAAGTTCAGGTGATGGTTATTTATGTATTTTAGATTGAAGGGGTGTATTTCTGATGCTAATTTATTGCTATATCAACTGACCCATTATTAGATCAAAAATGCAAATACTTTAAGCAATAATCACAAATATACACGATAAATTGAACAAGGGATTTACATAACCATAAAGCAAAAGCTCTAATGTTTTCAGGGGCTGAAGTTTTCATTTGAACTTAATGTAAATCAATCTTTGAGAATGAATAAAGAAATGTTATTTACATCCTTTTAAATGTTTGCCAAAGAGGGTTAACTCAATAAGAACAGCTTTGTAAACCTATTAAGAAAGCAATACCAATAAACCCAAACTGTTATTAAGATGCAATTTAATTATCCGTGCAAAAACTAGCACCATTTTAAGTGAACATTGCGCTAATTTAGTGGCTCCAGAAATTTTATTTCATGGAAACAATCAGATAAAAGCACGAGTAGAAAGTATTCTGCAGCCTTCCCTTACCATTGTTACATTGAAGATCAAGGTTGGCACGGATGTAACAGTCAAAACAGCAGTCTTCAGCTCTTGCCCGGTTCTTTACCTGGATTGTAACCAGTCTTCCTGCTGTCAAGGCTTCAAAGGCAACCACCACCTCGGATTCTTCCAACAGGTAAACAAATACACCTAACAAAGAATCAAGGCTTTCTGAAAAGTATCTTACTTTATACAGGAATAATCATACAGGAATAGATGTTATCAAATTAATTTCTATAGCACTTGTAGACCAGTGGCAAAGGAGAAACAGTCAGTGGTGGCCGCTGCCACAAAAATTTAGGAGGTTCTATGTAGAGTGGTCTTCAAGCCCAGTAATCCCTGACTAACCACAGAGCACCTATGGCATAGGGATTACTTAAGGTGGTATGTGAGTGGGGAAAAAAAGGTTGAGAACCACTGTACTACGCTTTCCAGCAACAAATCCGATCTGACAGAAGCAGTTTAGCCAATCAGACATAAGAGCTTTCATGGAGTGTAGAGCCAGAATTATAAGCAAAATCAGCGATTTCTAAGTAGTTCCATCTGCAAATGCTGTAACAGCAGAGGAAGTGAAGGAACAGATTATCGGTGACAGCAATTTCAAAGCCTTTCAATTTAACCAAGCCAATATAGGCACCTTTAGAGTGCAGTCAGCTTTACTTGGCAGCTGTGTGTACTGCTAAATTCTAAGAAATTCTAGTGCACTCTGATGCATATGAGAAATAAAGTCACGGAAAAAAAATACTCTGGGTCATTTAATCTTGGTCCAACTAAATTAATTTATTACCAATAAAGGGACTGATATCTCCTGTTTATTCATTCAATTTGCAGCCCATGTTTAGCCAATGCTTGTTAACAGATGACTCAATAACTGTGTCCCTGTGTTTGTTTGGGAAATGTTGGGAAGCATAGCAACAGGGTAATGGATTTTCTAGCTCCTGAAACCAAACTATATATCCTCAGGCAATTCACTCTCAAAAGATTAGATGTAGAAAAATGTCTCCCTGACCAATAAATTCTTCGCATTTTTGTTATTAGCTTAACTTTCATGATCAGAGCCATCTCTCTCTCTATGTTGGGCACACTCACAAGGTATTAATTTTTAAGAAATATTTTCAGAAGGCCAAGAATTCCCCTCTTTTCCTGAAAATAATTTGCACAACAAATGTGGCTACTGGCATGAACCAATGCAACCAACTAATGTTCTATAATGCTGTATGAAATATTTCTAGATATATTCAATAGCAATAATTTAGTCTTCTTGATTAATGGTGGTAGAAATTGTTTAAGACAAAAAGTAAGTATTTTGATCATTGTCAGCGTCTACCGTAAACATAGGGATTTTAAAAGAATGAAAATGGCTTGAAAACAGCATCTGCTGATTGAATTGGTGTACAGCAATCTCTTGGAAAATGGAGATGAGATAAACCTTGAATATGTATTATTTGCATATTTTGTCATTTGTATGAGATATCTAGTTGCTTACCTTCCACCGGTTCACTTTCTGGGTTGCTATAGGTGAGGCTCGTGGATGTCCTGAGGGTGTAGCCATTAGTGCAAGCTCTGATACAGGATGCATTCAAGGTGAGAGGAGCCCAGGTAGATTGGTTTAATAAGCCTGGCATTGTGCTGAGCTGCAGCCTTTAGCCCTTCCTGACAGCAATCCTAAAACATATTGTTCATCACAACATATCACAAAATATCTGTGCAAGGACATTGAAAAACAAAAGTTCAATTGGCCTTTGGCATTTAATAGTCAAATCTTGCTATTACACAAATGATCTTCTGAATGATTTTTTTAGCATCCTAGAGTCAAAAACTATTTAATTGTAAGTCATTGTTTTGTCCACATACAAAAATTTCAAACGTGCCATAGTTACTATTTGCGTTGGTACTTCCCATAGACATTGGCTAGTTTTGAATGTAATGCGAAATGTTAAATTGTTTCTTCATTAACCTTTAGTTTTGAAATATGACACTTCAGAGTTTCAGCTGTTTCAAATTCAGGTTTTAATGTAAATTTACATAATAAAATGAAAGATTTCAATTTCTCAATCATACAGTAACATCTGGAGAGGAACTGCATTGCTTACATGTCTGTTAATATTTAACAATTGTCTCAACATTTAACCTCATTTCACAGAGAAATCTGCACAGCCATAACTGCATTCTCATTTGTTTCTTCACAGTGTATTCCTAACTGTATCCTCTGTATTATGCTGGGAGGTCAGGAGAAGGTATAAGGGTTTTGTTCCTCACTTTGCAGGTGATTGGGTAAAAGATTCCTGTGATAGTACAGATTCTATCACCAATGTGTCTATGGACAGATGGTAGTGTAGGATGACTGTGATTGGCTGAGAGCGTAGCCACACCCACTGGCAGGTCTTAAAGGATTGCTCCTAGCCAGACCAGGTCATTCTGGACTGGTCGACCTACTTGTGATACGCTCCAGTCTTTTAGTTAATAAAAGCCTTGGTTTGGATCAACAAGTCTTTGGTTCTTTCGACGCGCATTACAATCCCTACATCAGACTGGCTGATTGGAAGGTAAATATGCTCAAATATTTTTCAAATCCAGGATGATTTGTTGTTTCACCCTACAAAAGTTGCATCTTCCTGTCCGTCATTAAACTAAAAGGGATCCAGACTAGCCCAACTGAACATTCTATTCTTACTCGAACTAATATTATGGAGAAACCATGCTTCAAATCCCACACATGTCAAGAATTTGGATTGTTCTTTTGAAATATTCGAGATACAGCAGCACAGTAACAGCCACTTCCGGCCCACAAGCCCGTGCCACTAAAACACATCAATTAGAATACAAGCCCCATATGTTTTTGGAGGGTGAGAGGAAATCCACATATAACCATATAACAATCACAGCATGGAAACAGGCCAATTTGGCCCTTCTAGTCCGCACTGAACCAAGTCCCCTCCTCTAATCCCACTTACCAGCACTCTGCCCATATCCCTCCATTCCCCCCTCCCATCTATATACTTATCCAACTCTTCGGGTCACTGGCACTGTAATGGTGTTGCCCTAACTGCTACACTGAACATTTTTTAAATCTTTAAATTAACAATGTATGATATCAGTAAAAATGATGTGCATGCTGTTCAGCAGGCAGAAACAAACAAACATGCATGTGCTTGAGGAAACAAAGAAGAAGACACCTTGAGCTGGTCTAAGCTGCTGAGGCTACGGTCTCATGACAATGTAGTTACCGAGACTTGAATGAAAAACAAGAACAAAATCTGCAAGGACTCTTTAAAACATTCTAATTTGTTCCTATTCACTTCTCCATCTCGATTTTTTTTGTATTTGTTTTATTTATTCATTCACAGGATGTGGGTGTTACCAGCAGTCTTTGTACTGTATTTATTTTTCATCTGTAATTGCCTGAACTGAGGAAGCAGTTTGAGTCATGTTGATGAGTCTGAGTTATGTATAGGCCAAACTTTAAGGACAGAAATTTTCCTTCCACACCCCCCCTTTGTGAACAATGAGAGTTACATAAATTGATGGCTTTACAACTAGGACTAGGATTTTTAAATTTCAAATTTATTTATTACTTGAACTTAAATTCCCTACAGTCAACACTTTTTCCTGGATCAATGGTCTATAAGTCTGGCTGTTGATCAACTAACTTAACCAAACAAATGTCCATTTCTTTTTCAAAGTTACTCTTGCATCTTCTTTCAACTTTTAATCAGATCATAAATATTTTACTACAATCACTTCAAGCCAAGTGCAGCACATTTCTTCTCTCATTTCTTCCAGGACAAAGGTAGTCTACAATGTATGTTAGACATAGTCCATCAATGGTTCATAATGTACTGAGTGGCAATGATCACCGCCCTTCTGTATTCTTCTTACTCCAGGCATGTGAAAGCACAGGAGAGAAAACAGTAAGATAGCCTCTGCAAAATTTTGCAAATCATCTCAGCCAATGTCAGCACTCCCAACCAGACAACATCCCCAGCAATGAGGGCCTAATTACATTTAATTGGTTCCCTTGAACAGACCACAATGTATGCATGCCTGACATCAAACTTTCAAAACAGATACACTAGTCCAAGCTCTGCCAAGGAGAGAGATTATCAGGAAGGGAGATGAAAAACTGTTCTTAAATTCTTCTTGAAGAAGTGCAGCAACCACATCCTGGTATATCCTGGCCCATGAATGATTAACGTGAAGGAGGAGTATTCAAACTGACATTGAGAACCTTGAGTCCCTATGTCAGGAGCACAGAGAAGCCCAATACAAATGGAGAAAGAAACATCCCAGCTCTCAATCTATCCATCCCATAAACCATTTATTTCCCCCCACCTGTCGCAGAGTCTGTGAGTCCTACATTGGCCTCATCAATTGCATCAGAACACACAAAACTGTAGGGAAGCAAGTCATCTTCAATTGGAGAATTTGCTTTACAGTAAGAAGACCAAAGCACTACACAAAACCATATCTTTAATATAGGGCTGGACGATCTGAAGATTTAAAATAAAACAAATGAAAAATTATTTGAAAGGAACAGCCCAAAATTGCCATGGCCCAACACACCTGCCACAGAAATGGACTTGCCATGATACATGTTGAAACCAGTAGATTTCTCTCACCTCATGGTTTTAACACAAGATTTTTTATGGTGGTTTTGTTTTTGTATTTCAATAAAAGCTCCCCAAAAAAATCAGAAAGTAATTTGAATTTATTTTTGAGAAACTGCCGGAAGAGTGGCAATGGAGTAACAGTTTGCAATTTAACCAGCAGCCTTTAACCATCACCACAAAACAAATAAGCTTTAACTTCGATGAGTTCTAACAATAAATTCTGATAAGTTGTGATGCAGGTTTATCAACCTGAAACATTAACTGTTTCTCTCTCCACACATGTTCCTTAATCTGCTATTTCATGGAACATAGATAATACAGCACATATAAGGCTCTTTGGTCCATGATGTCTGCATTGATCATGATCCCAACTTAAACTAAACATTTCATGGCAGTGCATCCATATTTCTTCATTCCCATGTATTCCAAGAAGCCCCTTTCTTGTTTGCTTTCACCACTACTTCTGACAGTCTGATCCAGACACCCATGTGTGTAAAAAAAAAACTGTCCCTTCACCTTTTATGTATTTCCAGCATTCTTTATTTTTATTTCAGATTTCCAATGTCTGGTGTTCTAATTACCAACAACAAGTATTTGATCCATTGGTGATAAAAAGGTACAACTATGCTCACAATTATTAGATACGGATTTCCTGCAAGTGTGTACACCTCACACCAGATTTCAAATGTTCCACTAAAAGGTTGATTTACATCCACCATCTGTTGCTTGATCATGAGTTTTCCTTTTTATCAGAATGGATCAAGTGCAAACACCTGATATCTGTGCCAGGCTAAGTAAACCATAGCTAATTCAAGCCTGCATTGTTCATAATTAAAGTTATATGAAAGATCATCCATGTTTACGATTGAGTTAGTTGTTTAGCCCTGAGGATAGTGCACCAGGCAGAGTTCATCTTTTTTTTTCCAGCTTTTATCTTTAAAATATAAGCAACAGTTGTGGACGAGCCCAAAAGATCTTCAAATGCAATTAATTTAAAACCATAAGAAAACTAAACCATAGAGATGAAATCTGTTCATTAATTGGAGTGAAAACTTTTTTTTTCAATTGCACAGTTTAAAGTTTGTTTCACTTTAACCTTCCTGTTTTGTAAAGCAGATGAATCACTAAGCTATGCTAATTGTACTATTGTGATCTGTTATCATATTATTAGGTCAAGGATAGAGTAATGGCAAATGTTTTAAGAGGACCATAAGAAACTATTTGGATCACAAGTTAAGCATGACACAAGCAAGTGATTTTAAACCAGCCTTCCTTTCCCAGACTTTGTCTAAGCAGAGTGATTAATAATATTATCATAATTTCATATTTAAACTCAAGGAAACATATAGAAGAAGCTTTACAAAGTCTGCAACAGGTGTAGCAAAAATAAAGGAACATTACCATCTGAAAGTTCTATTCCACATCAAACATCAATGCATCTGTGTTCCTTTAATATCACTGGATCCATACTCTGTAACTTTCTCACCATCAAGACAGTAAAAGTACCCTCACAAGATAGCAGTAGCTCAATAAGATCATCTGCCATAACCTTTTCAAGGACAATTAGGAATGGAAATACATGAAAGCCTTTCGAGCAATGACCATGTAATTTAGAATATGGACAATAAAATTTATTTCCACATTCTAAAGAATAGTGACTATAATATAAATTTATAAATAAAGCAAGGATACTGGTAACGTTTGTATTGATTAAGAAGGAGGTGCTGGATTTAGATGTGACAAACACAACTCAGAACACGGAGAAAAGTTTAAATTATCAAGAATACAAAATATTCTGGTAGATTTATGTTAATGCAGCAATACTAAAAGCATATGATACTTAAGATTCCAAGTACCAACTAAATATGAATGCAAAATACTGTAGAGATGTTGGAGAATGAAATACTGGAAATATTCAGCAAGTTGAACAACATCTGTGGAGTAGACTAAAGTATTCACAGTAGGGGTATGCATATATTATTTTTCCAATTTTAATCAAGAGCTATGGAATTTGGGAAGTTCTTGCTCAGAAAATTGTTCTATTACAATGATGAGTTATCTGCTATGGATGCAAGGGGAAATTGGTCTAAATTGGCTGCTTGGAATCCTTGTAAAACAGAATCTTCTTCTCAGTCATTTAGGACCAGGAATGACTTGCTTCCACTCTGGTTTTGTGGGTTCTGCAGTGCCTGATGATGCCAATGTGGGAACTGTGGACCCTTCCTCAGATAGACTATGAGGTGCCTGAGGGGGGTTTATGCAAGGACTTCTCCATTTAGTTTATGTTCTTGGCACTTTCTTGAATATTCTTTCTCCACAATGAGAAGTCATCGGGTCACAGATTCCCAAAAGTCAGTGAGGATGGTGCATTTACTCAAGGAGGTAAATAACGATACCCCTGCTGAGAGACAAATGCAGAGGAGGGTTTGGTGGAAGCATGATCACAGTGAAGTGACGGAGAGCCAATGGGAATACAGGATGGGAAATGGGGGCCCTGCAATTCCAGGGAAGTTGGAAAGAGAAGCGAAAGTGAGCAGAGACACAGTAGGAAGGTGGCAGCGGAAAGTGCAGGGCCTATTCACTCTCTGTCTGGGCTCAGAGATGAACATTAGTTATTTTGTTGAATTATCGAGGTCCCCCTAAAATAACATCTCTAGACGAGAGAAAAGAGTTGCCAATGACCAGGGAGGGGTCGCCTCGTCTCGTAGATTCAGAAATGCAGTCATTGCATGCAAGTGGAAAACTCCCTTAAATATCTCGTTTATGTTTCAAGATAGATTGTTTTATTTTAGCCTGAAACAATCACATTTTCCGGATAGCGGAAAAGAAAGTTTCCCCTGATTTTGGGCGTCAGAAACAAAGCATTTGTTTCGAAGTTACACCACTGAGCTCAGGGTGCTCAGAGCTGAAAGGAACAGATCCAGCCAAGGTCAATTTCGTTAGAGATGCCTTGTTGGGAAATAAAAGTCGCCTTCCATCAGGTATATTCATTCAGGTATTTCTCCTTCAAAATATCGGGGACACAAGTGGTTTCTCTTTCGTTTAGAATAAAACTACACGAGTAAAACTTTTTTTTAATTACAAAGGGGAGCAAATGTTGGCTCAACGCTAAATTGAGACTTCGGGGCTGTTGCGAGTTGAGACTCCGGTCTGGGAAAGGGAAACCTTATGGGGTTGTCATCATTTTTTAAAATCCTCGACTGAAAAGCGCTCGTAAATGTTTTATATGTTCAGAGTTTACCAAAACAAAAATCTTTAGCAGAGAGAACTGGAATTCATAAATACTTTAAATATCTCAAATTAGGGGACAGCACTGCATGAATCCAGTTTCGAAGCGATAGGATGGGTTGGGCATAATGATTCTTTATTAAAAGAACCATTTCCACTCCACCGTCCTTCATGCTTTCTTTGTCCATGGGAAACAGACCTTCGATCTGAGATCGCCCCGATTAGCGCTGTTGCTCTTTCCCACCTGCAAAGCTTTAACGGGAAAAGTTAGACAAATAACCGACCATCCCTGAAACCGGTCCAGCGTGTCGGGAGGTTGAGGTTTACCTGACTGATGCTCAAGTATTTCTGCCTCTCAGAGAGTTGTTCACGCTGAGTGCGAAGGATGCTGCTCTGTTGCCTGCATCGACGGACCTGCCTTTGGCTCAGAGCCCCACTCGCGCACATTGGGTGACGGTCTGTGCCCAGCTCAAGGACGTTTCCCAGGATTCCGGCGCCAGAGAGCTGGATCACTCTGCTTGGATTGGCACAGGGGTGGGAGTCGGACGCAATACAGCTGGCCTTAAAGTGACAGCCCTGTCTTTTCCACAGCGAGGAAGGACAAACAATTGGCTTTTGGTTCCCGACATCCAGCCAGATCACCCCATCTCTTCTCTGGCTGCCCCCTTCTCTTTCTCGCCACGTCAATCCCCCAATAATTAAACATCTGCAGATGTGGTAGACTGGAATCCACAAAAGCGCTGGAGAAACTTAGACAGCAATAGGAGCTTCCATAGGAAGAAAAAGTTTCAGGCTGGCATTTGTCCCCAATCTGCCTTCCCATTCTTCCACTATGGGGAATAATTTTAGTTCAGCTGCCCCTGAATCTCCCACTATCAACTCCTGACCTCCCTCAATTACTGACTGGTCCATTGACCCAACTTTTCCTTTGGGTTCCTGCACACTCCAAAGCCATGAGTTTGCTAGGTTAATTCGGTGTAATTGGTCTGCAGGAGTTTCATGTGCTGGACAGGCCTCCAAAATGTACTGCATCATTAAATTTTCAAGATTCCTTGATAATCATGTAATAATACCAAATATGTAATACTACAAAAAAATTTCCTTCTGCCTGCCGTAAGGCAAAGAGTCGCCCTTTACTCCTGGTGCCCTTTACAGTAAGGGGGAAAAGAGAGTCCCTTCAGAATTACTGAGTGTCTGTGGCACTGAATCCTGTTCAATTCATTGGCAAGCCGAGCTCCAGATCCAATTCTCCAACACAATCAGGAAGGCTTCAGTGCTAGAGGCCCTTTGGAAGACCTTCTTGCCCTCAACACCCTCATGAATCCCAGATTCAGTTCCTGGCTCCCGTGAACCAGTTTTCAGCACCCCACAGCCCATGTGGGTCCCCTAACTGCAAGTCGCCTGAAGGCTGTGTGAGTTCTTCAGCCACTGAGCCCCTTGCTGGTCCACCTCCATGGTCATTGTCCTATAGGTCATCATTTCTGCTTCTCCTTTTCAGTAAGGGGTGTTCTCTCTGTTATTAATGCCTTGTACCAGTCCACTGCTCTCCCGGAGTCTGCAACCCTTCGTGGCCGCTGTCGAGCACAGGCGCTACCATCTTGGGCACAAACCTCTGCGGTTGCAGGATTTTACTTACAAACACCATCAGCTCCTTTAACATGCATTTGAAGCCTGTATGGAGCCACCAGCATTCGGAATGCACGATTTTAAATTTAAACTCCAGTTTGCTAATTCCATCAATCAGCACTTGGTAAATTGCTTCAACTCCTGGGAGCAGGAAGCCAATTGATGATCTGGACTGACCTCAACAGAGAGTAAAGTCTATCTATCTGACTGTAAAAGTCAATGCCCAGTTTAAGAGATTATCAAGATTGCTCTTAATCTCTCGGAAATTCTCACCAAAATCTTCCAATTCTGGCTCGTTCTTTTATCTTCCTTTTCTCCCAAGAGATCCCATCACATATCCCCTCTTGCAAAAATCCATTTGACCCCTCTAATTAATTAATCTTCTGTCCTGGCCAGTGTATATGGGCTCCACCAGTCAAGTTACACCTTGGTGCAGAACATATTCATAGAGTTTTCCAGCATGGAAACAGGCCCTTCAGACCACCAAGACCATGCTGACTATCAAGCACCCACTTATACTATTTGAACATCAGTCCCATTTTATTTTCTCCACATTTCTCCCCCCCCCCCCCCCCCCTTCATCCAATTGTTCACTGACTGGCCTCTATTCTCTCCTGGTTCTAATTGTAGCACCATCTTGCTGCCATTGAGTTCCCTCCTTTGCTAAGACATTCAATTCTGATGTGCATTTTTATTCTCTGCCCATCCCTTTCTTTCAATATTCACACACTGTACTTCAGTATCATTCTTGATTGCTACCTTCTTTTGCCAAACTCTCTTTGACTTATTTCAAATCTAGAAGTGGTAAGCATTGAGGAAAAATAAGCCTCAGTCCTTCCATTTCTATCACTTAGCTCTCTCTCTCTCTCTCTTTCACTCTCTCTCTCTTCCACTCTTCCTTCCCATTATTCATGAGGTGGATAATCACATTTATAATAAATAAAATCAAACATTCCAGATGCTAAAAATTTGAACTAAAACAGGAAAGACTCAATCTTTTGAAGGAGGAACAAAGGTTAATTTTTCAGTTTGAAGATTTTTCAGAGGATGGGAAAGAATATAACAATTTTTAAGATGCAGAGAAGATGAGGTAGGAAGAGAAAGGACAAAGGGAATCTCGCTAAATGAGTGAGTCCAGGATGGCTGTGGGGATAAGTTGTAGAGAACATATTGATACGTTGATGGAATACTTAGAGAGAAAAAACTGAATGAAAGCTCTGAGGTGAGGACAGATGGGCCTTGAAAGTACAGATAAAGGAACACAAAAAGGATAAAAATGCATGAACATGCATTGTTTAAACCATGAACATAAGTTGTTTTAAACAGATAAAGGTTCATCATCCATCCTCAGAACATCTTTCAAGAGAATGAACTCTCTCAAGACATAAGGCCCTGATAGCGTACCTGATAGGGTACTGAAAATCTGTGCCAACCAGAGCATTCACAGATATTTTCAATCTTTCACTGCTGCAGTTGGAGATTCCCACCTGCTTCATACTCAAGAAGAGGAGCATGAGCTGCCTCAATAGGCCTTTTCAAACTGCAGCACCTGGGTAGCCCTAGGCTTCTCCAATGCTATGGGGAGGTCAGGTGCATATTAGAAGGACAACATCTCATATTCTGCTTCAGAAGTTTACAACCCAAGAGTGTAAATATTACATTTTCTAATTTTAGATAACCCACCCTGGGATTTCTTCTGACAATAAACTGTTCAATTCAATTCACATGTATCTATTTAATTTTCCTTTCTTTGTTCACCTTTGCCATCCACTTTCCTCTCCATCCCCCACCTGCCTCTATCTTCTAGTCATCTACTTCCAATCGGATTCCACCTATCACCTTCCACCTCAGTCCCAGCCCTCATCCTCCTGGTTCTATCTGTCCATCATTCCCTCCCCCTCAGGTTCATCTATCGCCTACCAGCTCTGCCCAAACCCCTTCATGCTGCTACATACTGGCCATCTCCTCTTCCCCTTCATCCTGATGCAGTCCTGATTCAGGGTTAGGACTAAGGGGAGAAGGAGAGATTGCCAGTAATAGCAGTTTGAAATGTTAACTTACAACTTTTTGCCTCCACCGATGTTGCTTGACCTGACGAGTTCTTAAAGAAATGTTTTTGTCTATAGATTTTGTCTGGTAATTTCACTTGGTAACTATTCTTGAAGTGGCAGTTATCCAATGACATTATCTAAAGCACAACTTGATGCAATTAACATTAATCAGTAACTTTGTTGACCAAAAATTTAAAAACTGCTGAGGTTGGAAATCTGAAACAGATAATGTTGAAAACATTCTATAGTTCAGGAAACATCTGTGCAATAAGATCCCCTTTGTCAAAACGGAACTGTTAACTCCATTGAGAGAAACATGAAAGTATGCAGATGCTGTGATTGTAGTAAAAACTCAGAAATGCTGGAGCAACTCAGTAGGTTGTCCATTGGAGGTAAAGATATATATGTGATGCTTCAACTGAGCCCTTCTTTGAGAGATGAGTAAAAATAGGCAGGCACCTGAATGAAAAGGCTATGAAGAGAAAAGGAAAAGGAAGTGGAGGGGTACAGACCAACAGACAAAAGGTATTAATTGGGTATGGATGGAAGGAAAGGTGAGAATTGATTGGGAGGGGGTGGGTTGGCTTTGATTCTCTTTCCACAGATAAAGTTTGACCAACCCTTTATACAATTTTTAGTGGGATGAGGAATTTCTCCAGGTTTTAATTATTTCTGTATTGCTTTTTCCTAGGTCTTCTCAGAATTCTGCCTGAGTTGCAATAATTCAAGGTTCACAAGCTACAAGCACTTAAGATCTTGCTTGATTGTGAAGAGACCTTGCTTTGGAAATATGTGCTCTATAACGTGCTCACCAGACGCACAGTGGTGTGTTGTAAAGCTGCTTCCCAGATTCATTTCCAGTGACAAAGAGGTCTGCCCCATGCTGATGTGGTCCCTTCATCACATCCCTGCAACACCATTTTCAGACAGCTGAAAATATCAGGCAGTCAAGGCTCATTAAGCCACTCTGCACAACCTCTCAAACATATAATTAGAGAACTTTTGCTCAACAATTATTAAATTATTAAGTGATTGGTAAAACAGAAAAACAAAATTTGCAAACTTATTTTCCGACTTTTGCATAATCAGGAAGAATACCTCTGATACAAACATACCCAGCTTGTTTAAGAAAAAAGAGAAGACAATTTTTTCAGTGCCGAGTCATTCTTTGATCCTCTGAACTTTTCAATTGCCTTCACTTCACCAAGTCTGGACCAACATTTAAAGCAATGTTCTTAATTTGGTTAAGTCAAGTTTAATGTCATCTGATTGTACAAGTACCACCCGACAAAACTGTGTTCTGCGGTCCTTGGTTCAAAACTCGCAGACACACAACCAGACATAACACACATATAGACAAACAATACATAGGTAGGACGAGTATTCATCTATACAAATAAATAAATATTGCTTCATGAATATGAGACTCTTGGATATTTAGTGTGAACAGCTCCTTTAGTCGTTTAGCATTTTCACTGCTCTTGGAAAGAAGCTGTTTCTTAGCTAGTTTTACTGGCTCTGATACTCCTGTATTCTTTTCCCAATGGGAGCTGCTGAATTTTGCTGTGTGAAGGGTGGAAGGAGTCCTCAATGATTTTGCATGCCCTTTTCAGACAACAATCTCAGTAGATCACATTGATGGAGCGGGTGGAGGGAGGGAGACGCCATTGATACTCTCTGCCATTCTTATTTTCCTGTGGCTTGTCCATTTCTCTGCAGTAACCATACCACACTGGGATGCAGCTGGCCAGGATGCTCTTGATAGAGCTCCTATAGAAGGATGACATAATGGTGGCTTGTCGCCTTGTCCACTTCAGTCTTCTCAGGAAGTGCAGTCGCTGTCTTGAAACTTACAGGGATGATGGGCCTGCTGAAGTGACCTGTTGAAGATGTCTGTTTCATTTGCCATCAACCCTGAATTAGGCATGGGTGTGAAATTTGAACTTAAAGAGAAATTTTGTTATGAATTTAGCCTTTGATTAGCCTACCATGGAGCAATATATTTTGTTAATAATAGATCTTGAGTTTTGCTCTTCATCACAGTTCCTATGGCAACAATATGTTGCCCTTCTGACTTTAAATAAAGGCCAGAACTTTACAAAGACTTGCTAATCCACATAGAATGGAACCAATTTTTAGAGCAACTCTTAATTTAAGGGCACGGCTTTGGCCTTTTGTATTGCAGTGGTAAAAAATTAATTTCAGACACCCATAGATGAATCAAATATTTATGGAAATTACTTGGAGCCACTATTCAGCAAATTGGTTCATGCTATAATTATCTGAAGGATAATTCCATCTTATTTAGTCCTGTGCCTGAAAAGGTCAAATTCAGTGCTGGCAATGTCCTTTTGAACATATGACTGTTTCTCAGTCATAAGTGCTTCACCCAGTTTTTTAAATGATAAGTTGAAGATATTTGGCCTTCATTTTAACTCCACTCAATTTCTCCCCACTCTTCAGTTGCATCGACCCCACACTTGGTTGTGATCTTGAATGTGACTCCAGCCACTATCAATGATGCTCTGGGAGATTCTTGAAGCAGTGAGCTACAACTTATTACTATTTCGTTGCTCCCCCTACCTGGTCCATGTCTGTCAGTGACTTGTGGCTGGAACTCCTATGGAGGGAACAAATTCTCATTTGGCCCAATTATTCTTCCCCACTTGTTGACAAACCTCACTTTCTGCTATAATCCTGGGTTATAACCCAATGGGTTATTGGTGGATAATTCTGACTTGGATGTGTAACACAAAGATTTCCAGGCTTGCTGGCTAAATTCTCTGCCCTATGCAATAAATGCACATCTGGCATTAATTGAACTTCAGTGCTCATTTATCACGAAGTCAAGAAGTAAACATGACAACAACCATGGTCACAGTGTGCTTCAACTATACCAGGGAGATTGGCCATAGAATGGGGAATTGCTTCATTGAGCACCTTTGCTCTCTCCATTGCAACATCAAGGACATCCCAGTGGCCACCATTAAATTCCACACCCCTTTGCCACACTGACATGTTTGTCCATGGGCGGGAACACCACCTTATATTCCGTCTTAGCAGTCTCCAACCAAACAACATCAATATCAACTTCAATTTTTGGAAAACTCACCCACCCCCTGCTCCCACCAACCCCAGTTTCTCTTTCCCTATCCCTCTGTCTCTGTTCATCTAGCTTACTGCCATTTTTTTCACAGCCCTCTGCTCTCCTCACTCCCCCCCTTCACTTAAGCTCCTTTCTTTACTTTCCTTTCCCACCTATCACCTACTGGCCTCTGATCCTCCCTCTTCCCCACGCACCTTATTCATCATCTGCCTGATTTTTGGCACATTGAAGAAGGGCCCAGACCCAAAATGATTTCCTTGGATGCTGTGTGACTGATGCAGTAAGAAAACGGCTCTTACAATTTCAAGCTGGCAGATGTTTTTACCTAACATATCTAAGATTAACACAACAAAAGTGTACCCTAAAAGCAGAAAAGCATGAAATAATTACATTGCACAAATATTTATTTTACACGAAACATTATTAATGCAGAACATTATTTTCATCAGCATTATTATAAATTAAAAAGAATTAAAATTCTTCACTGTTTTTGCCTTTAGAAATATGAAGAGTATTAAAAGCTGGTGAGAATCTGTCAAATAAATAACTAGAGAGAGATTTTAATCAAATAATTCTCTCTCATATCATGCATAACCTCTTTTTCCTTTGTAATAATTTCCTCTTGCCTTTAATTGAATGGTGCATGTATCCTGTTGGGCAAGTCTACATGAAGAATGGATTGAACAGAACAAAGGGAGGCTCATAGGTTAAATAAATTGCATTTATTAGAAATGGATTAGACCTTGCTGAAGTGCAGAGACCAGCTTCAGAGATGAACTAACAAAAATGTGTACACCTTTGCAAGACTGATATTAGAAAATAGGAAATGCAATCCAATATAGCAATTCAAATTCAATTCCCATATAAAATTTTAAGTTGGGTGTAACACTTCATTCTCCAATGCTGTCCATAATTAGATTTATTATAAAGTGACTGGAAGTAGTCTGACCATTACTTAGTACTGAGATTGTACATCAGCCTGTTTCAAGTGTCCCAATGCTCTGAGGATAGAGTGCTTTCTTGTACAGGACAGTCGTGCAGCATATTGCACAATCTTAAATCATGAACATAACTCAGGCTGCAAATATCTTTTGATGACAAGGGATACTGAAGCCATCTCTTTATTACAAGAATCTCAGTGTAGTATATGTTGAAGGTGAGCATTAAACTTGGTTTGGATGAAAATCACTGATAAATAGAAGCAGTTCATAAAAGTGCTGGAGAAACTCAGCAGGTCACGCAGCATCCACAGGAAGTAAAAGGCGGTCGACGTTTCAGGCCTGATCCTTTCTTCAGGAGACTTTTACTTTCTATGGATGCTGTGTGACCTGCTGAGTTTCTCCAGCACTTTTTGTGTACTGCAGATTTCCTTGTTTATCACTGATGAGTGGGTGGCAGTTTATCATTACCCTAAACTTAAGAGCTTTGAGTTTCAAAGTGCATTTCTGGTGTAGGACAGTATTCTTCTGAAATTTGGCAAGCAATTAAAGTGGTAATTTTTGACATATCAAAGTTCAGATTTAATGTCAGAATACATACAACCCTGAGATTCCTTTTTTTCCTATGGGCGAGGCAGAATTACTATTTATTGGTAGTGCAAAATAATTGTACTCAAGAAGATACGTATACATGAAAACAAATAAAAGAAATGTAAACAAACTGACTGTGGTAAAAACACAAAGTGCTGGAGAAGATCAGCCGGTAAAACAGGGTCCTTTATGCAGCAAAGATACAGAACTGACGTTTCGGGCTTAAGGACGCTGTTTTACTGGCTTCTCCAGCAATTTGATTTTTTTTTACTTCAGCCATGGTGTCTACAGAATTTTGTGATTTATTACAAACTGACTGTGCATTATAGAGAGAGAAAACAATCAATAACGTGCAAAAGAAAGAGTCCTTAAATGAGTCTCTGATTGAGTTTGTTGTTGAGGAGTCTGATGGTGGAGCTGTTCCTGAACCTGGTGGTGCGAGTCTTGTGGCACCTGTATCTCTTTCCTGGTTTAAGAAACATATATCGGGCCTATTTCTTAATAACAATGACACATCCTTGTTTCACTTTCTAATTCCCTGCATGGGAAATAGAGGAAAAACATGAAAGGAATTGGACCCAAAATGCGAAAAGGGAAAGAAAGGATGATATAGCATGAACTGGAAGGTATGATTCAATCAGAATGCAAGAGAACAGTCTGCGTAATAGCTGCTTTCCTCTTCCAGAAAAAGGATGTCAAATATTTCAATCATTTCATTAATGGCTTTGATTTTTGGCAGCTTCAGGAATCCAAAACTGCAGACTGTAAAATTATTCACAGCCTTTGGTTTCTCTCAAGAATTAATCTGAGCTGATCAGAGCTTGATAGATTCGGGGTCAAGTCACAAATCCATCCAACAAAGCAGCATCTCACAAGGTGATCTTCTGGGCAGGGGGAATATGTAACCTCATTATGAAATCTTGCAAAGAGAGTGGTCTAAAGCATTTTCCTATTATATTTAAGATTTGCATGTGCATGGTTTAAATATGATTTGAATGAAATGCAAGTGACTCCTTGAGCTTTACAATTCCTCATCTGTATAAATACATCAAAGTATTCCTGTTTAATGTTGTGCATAGATTTCTGTTCTTTGCACAGCGTACTGTAATTGTAAATGCAGATATGATAAACCTGTCATTGTGGTGAGTGATTTTGCTTTTACTGTAATTTATGAATTAATTATTCTTTACTTTGCCTCAGACTTGGTCTCTCGACACCAACATTAGATTCCAGTTGAAACTGGTTTGGTTGGCAGAGGTTTGAGTAAAGCCATATTTTATTTGGTCTATGGGCGTCAATAGGAATGCAGTAATCCCTTCAAGTAAAAAGTTAAGATAGTGATCTTCCAATTTGGAAGTAACCAGTTCTACATATTCAAAGGGTCACATGATGAAATAATGAATCCCTGCCTCAGAAGTGCTACTGCAGTGACATAGAGCAACAGCTTGAAAATGCTGAATGGTTTGTACTTGCGTGAGTTAAATGCAAATCCAACTTAAATAATTTTAGGACATCGCTCTCACATTACATATATTGGGAACACCATAGGAGTTTATATTCAATAGAAGATGACATTAGTTATAAAAAATGTAAGTTGCCTTTCAAGCACAATATTAGAAAAACACAACAGGACATGCTGCGTCTGTGATCAGAATCAGAATCAAAATATATTGTCACAAACATGTCACAAAATTTACTGTTTTGCGGCAGGATCACAGTGCAAACATTTACATAAATCACCTTACAAAATAAATAAAAATAATGCAAGGAAAACGAAAAAGTCAAAGCAAAGCAGCGTCTGTGGTTCATTATTCATTCCAGAATCTGATGGCAGTGGGGAAGAATCTGTCCTTGTGGTACTGTGTGCTCATCTTCAGGCTCCTGTACATTTTTCCCAATTGTATCAGAGTAAAGAGGGCACGGCCTGGGTGGTGGGGGGGTCCTTGATGATAGAGACTGCTTTCTTAAGGCACTGCCTTTTGTAGATGTCCTTGATAAAGTGAAATGTGATGTCACAGGCTGAGTTCACAACCCTCTGGAGCTTTTCTTGTCCTGAGCATTGGCACCTCCATACTAGACAGGGATGTATTCAGCCAGAATGCTCCCCACAGTACACCTGTAGAAGCTTTCAAGAGTTTCTGGCCTACAGTTAATCTACTGTGAGAGTCCTTATGAGCCATGGTCTTAAATGTGCAACCCAAATATTATGCAATCTATCTGTTTTCTGCTGTCCTGAAGGCATTAGGTCTCCACGCTGTTTAAGTGTCCAGTCTTAGAATGGGAAGCACTGTTTATTGTAAAAAAAACACAATACTGGAGAAACTCAGCAGGTCAAAGTTCCTTGATGAAGGGCTCAAGTCCGAAACGATGGTTATGTATCATTATCTTTGTGCATAAAGTATACTGTCTGACCTGCTGACATTCTCAAGCATAGTGTTTTCATTTCAATCACAGCCTCTGCAGACTTTTGTGTTTTACTCCTCTCAGCACTGATTATTGTGGCAGCTTTGACTCCATTGATAGCACTGAACTAAAAACAGAAAACGCTGGAAATACTCAGCAGATCAGACAGTTTCGGTGTACCAGAACTCAAACATTAACTGTTTCTCTTTTCACAGATGCAACCTGACCCCCACCATCCACCATCCAACCCCCAGCCCAAGTGTTTTGACCATTTTCTATTTTTATTCCAAATTTCTACATTTGCACTCTTTTTTTTTCTAATTACAGTTCACTCTGAATTGTTGAACAGAGAACTCCAGTGAATCATTCCAGTGCAGTTAAGGGAGAGGTGTCCCTTTAGGATAAATGTTATTTGCTGTGAAAATTCCACAGTGCTCTTTCAAAAAGCAGACTATTATCTAGTACAATCATTCTCAACCTTTTTTTGGCTACGGCCCCATTAGGACTCTGCTCTAAGTTTATGGGCCCTCTTCCCTGTGAAACAGACAAGATTAGTTGTTTGTACTTCTCTCCTACTTATTACATAATTTTTTTAATGGTTTCAGGCCTTCCCCCTTCATTGTGCAGTGGCCCCCATTGGGAATGGCTGATCTAATATGTTGACCAATAGTCAGCTTTGCCAGTATTGTTAACACAGATCATTAACACATTGAATTTTATGAGAGTTTATGTTGCCCTGAAGGCAGCCAATGTGTTGTAAAAGTCTCTTTTTATCTGAGATAATCAACAAATCAAAGAACGATACTCATTTTACCAATATTTACCTTATTCTGATAGAGGGAAATAGTTTAATTAGTAGTGGCAATAAGGATTCTACAATATAATTAAACTATTTCCCTCTATCAGAATAAGGCAATGCTTGTTCTACAACAAGTGATATTTGGATGCATTTCTCTTCAAATCTGAGGAATATTCATACAGAAAAAGTTAGAAATATTTCACAAATCAGTTTGGTAAATTTCTGTTGATTGTACTTTGATCAAGCCAATTACATTGGACAATGAAGATTTTGCTTCCTGAACACTTTTGGGTGTATTTTATAGATTTTTGACTGCTGATCAAGAAAATCACTTTAAAATATCTCTATCATGTACAGTTTTTATATATAACTATTTTCATGATTTCCTGTCATATTTTAAGTCTACTTCAAGGATCCAAAACCACGAAGTGCAACGTGTCATTGAAAATTCATTGTTTGCATTTGCACTTGGTTGTCTTCCCTACTGATGCTGGTGCAGTCAGTGACAAATATGGAGAAAAGTTTCATCAGGATATTGCAACCATGAAAAAACGGTATCAGGGTAACTGGAATCCATCAATGCTGGCCGACTATTGTTGGACACTGACACGAGAGGCATCAGGTGCTGAGTACAAATGAAAATCCGAGGCAAAATATTTTTAGATCTTTTGAACTAATGCAAAGGGTCAGCATCATTATGTGATTTGTAAACATGCTAAATTCAATCAAAGTTCATTTAATGTTTTTCCAACATCCCACGTGATTCAGTAAATCTGAAATTATCTTTGTGTTCAGCTTGAAGTTGTCTATCAGAATCCTTATGGGTTGAATTAGGAAATGACAAGAGTAAAAGGACCCTATTGGCAATTATAAACAGGACCCCAAACAGCAGCCAGGAAGTAGACTATGAGGTACAGCTGTAGATAGAAAAAGCATGTCAGAAGGAGAATGTCACAATAATTATGGGGTATTTTAACATGAAAAGGAATTGGGAAAGTCAGGAAGGTTCTGAATCTCAGGAGAGAGAGTTTGTAGAATGCATGAGGGCTGGCTTTTTGAAGCAGCTTGTCGACAAGCCCACCAGAGGATCGGCGGTTCTGGATTGGGTGATGTGTAATGAACCCAAGATGATTAGGAAATTAAAGGTAATGGAACCCTAAGGAAGTAGCAATCATAACATGATAGAGTTCAGTTTCAAATTTTAAAAGGAAAAGCTGATATCAGGTGTGTCAATATTTTAGTGGAACAAAGGAAATTACAGTGGTATGAGAGATGAACTGACCGAAGTTGACTGGAAAACTAAGCTAGAGGGAAGGGCAGCAGAGCAGAATTGGATGATATTTCTACAAGAAATAAAGAAAGTGCAGGATAGATATATTCCAAGAAAAAAGAAAATCATGATTGGAAAAAATGGCACAAATGTGGCTAACAAGAGAAGTTAAGGCAAAAGTAAAAGGGAAGCAAAAATTAGTGGAAAAACAGAGGTTTGGGAAACTTTTTAAAAACTTACAGAAAGAGACAAAGAAAGTCGATAGGAAAGAAAAGATGAATTATGAAAGGAATTTGGTAAATAACATACAAAAGGATACTAGGAGTATTTTTAAATATATAAAGAGTAAAAGATTTATTTTTAATGGGTAACTAAGAGATGACAGAGGAACTAAATTAATATTTTGCATCAGTCTTAACTAAGGAAGATACTAACAATATACCTGATAGTCAGAGGTTTCAGGGAATAGAATTAAGTACAGTCAGGATAGAGAGAATGTGCTTATTAAACTGTGCTTAGTAAAATGTGCTTAATGGACTAAAGATAGATAAATCTCCTGGACCGGATGAGGTGCACTCATGGGTTCTGAAGGAGATGGCTTTGGAGATTCAGGGATCCTGTTCTGGTTGGTTGCCAGTTATTAGTGGTGTCCTGCAGGGGTTGGTGTTGGGGTCACTTCTTTTTACAATGTATATTGATGATTTGGATTATGGATTGAATGATTTTTGTGGTGACGTTTGCAGATGACACCAAGATATGTGGTGGAATAGGAAGTGTTGAAGAAACTGAAAGGTTGCAGAGACCTGAACAGCTTAGGAGAGTGGACAAAGAAATGGCAGATGAGATCCAATGTTGTGAAATGTACGGTTGTACATTTTGGAAGACAAAATAAACAGGCGGATTATTATTTGGATGGGGAGAAAATTCAAAATTTGGAAGTGCAAAGGGACTTGGGGGTCCATTTGCAGGATAACCTAAAGATTAACCACTAGTTTGGAATGGCAGTAAACAAATGCTATGTTGGCATTTGTTTCAAGGAGAATAGTGTATAAGAGTAAAGTGGTGTTAATGAGGCTCTATGTGGTACTGATGAGACCTCATTTGGAGTTCTGTGTGGAGGTTTGGGCCCCTTATCTTAGAAGGGATATAATAATGTTGGAGAGAGTACAGAGAAGATTTAACAGAATGATTCCTGGAATGCAAGGGCTAACATATAAGGAACGCTTTGGGGCTCTTGGACTCTATTCATTGAAATGTAGAAGAATGAGAGGGGATCTCATAGAAACATTTTGAATGCTGAAAGGATTGGACAGAGTAGATGTGAATAAGATGTTTCCCATGGTTGATGAATCCAGGACAAGAGGGCACAGTCTTAGTATTAGAAGATGCCCATTTAAAACAGAGATGAGGAGAAATTTCTTTAGCCAGAGGGTTGTAGATTTGTGGGATTCATTGTCACGTACAGCTCTGGAGGCCGGATCACTGGGGAGTTTAAGGGGGAAGATTGATATTGATAGATATCTAATTAGTCAAAGTATCAAGGGATATGAGGAAAACCCCAGAACTTGGATCTCGATGTGAGAACAGATTAGTTCAGGGTGGAATGGAGGAGCAGGATCGATGGACCTTTTTATTGAGTTCTTGTGATAATCCCAAATGTTTTTTCAAGAAGCAAATCTTTTGGAAAAAAAAACTGTTGTCCAGGGTTAGAGTTCTGGGCATGCATTCATTCATTAGTGTCCATAAACTAATTGAATTTGAAGCTGACCAAGACACAGAGGCTTCGCAGCCATTCCCAACAGGGCCTATGGCACATTGAAGTTAAAGCTTTGTTTTATTTTCACCTCATAACATAAATATCTTTTATATTTTTTATGCAGTCAGTAGAGAGAAGTATGAATAAAACCAAAACTTGACTGATTCGCAGGGAAGGGGACCAAAAAACTTTGAGCTGAGTCCCAAGAGGGCCGCAGCAAAAGGAAGGTTGAGTGCAGTAAATTTAAACAGTTTAAAATTAAGTTTTTAAAATATCTTCAGATTGTTCAACTGAGCACCTAGAATGATATTCTTGTTGTGTACTTGTTCCAACAGCTGGTCGGAAATCAAATTAACATGACTCCTTCAGTAGAATTCTCATCACACATCAGAAGTTGATGCAACAACGGTAATTCAGCCCACAGTTTATACCTGGGAGACTGAATTGTTTTGCACTGGAAGAAACTAAGTGATGTTTCGAACCAGTTAAATTTAAGCCTGGAATGCAACAACATATCTCAGACAAGTAAAGACAAGCATTTGGATCGTAACACCCAATCTGTTGTTCGCAATGCAATGCAGTATTCAGCAATTAAACAGTTGTCTGCATTGGCTATGACTGACTTCACATATTGATTAAAGGAACTTGGCAGATGTAAATGAATAGTCTTAATTCTGAACTCACTGCAGAGATTTTATATCATTGGTGCTTGATATCATGAAAAGGTGACATTGTGTTTAACTAATCTCTGATTATTCAAGTTCCAAAACAATTACATTTTACTGATTTCATGATATGCCACTTTTTTTTAGTGGTGAATACATGACTAACTCCCCCTCTACCTGTTCTTCCACAATCCTTGCCCTCCCGAACACCTTTTCAAAAGCAATAATTGTGATGTTACCTAAGAAGAATAAAGATCCATTAAAACCTGTGTCTTACAGACCCATCTCATTATTAAATACAGATTACAAGATAATAGCCAAAGCACTGGTTGAGAGATTGGGCCAATATCTCCCAAAATTAATAAATCCGGACCAAGCAAGTTTTATAAAAAAGAGACATTCTGCTGACAACTTGAGAAGATTATCGAATATAATAGATTTGGCACAATCCAGAGAAGATCCCAGTGTAGCAGTATCTCTGGATGCAGAAAAGGCCTTCAATAGATTGGAATGGCCATATCTATTTTAAAAAATGGGAAAATTTGGACTAGGACAAACATATTTTAATTGGGTAAAAACATTATATTCTAAACCACAAACAAGGATCATAATAAATAGCCAAAATTTCATCGACATTCCCCTTAAGTAGGTCTAGCAGAGTTTTCCACTGTCTCCAGGGCTGTTTTTATTAGCTATTGAATTATTAGCAGAATATATTAGAAAGGACCCACACATAAAGGGATTCAAGGTGGGCCAAGCTGAACATAAAATAAACCCATTCACAGACGATGTGCTATTATACTTGACGGAACCAGCTAAGTCATTGTCCAAATTGCAGACCACCCTGGAAGATTATGGCATAATTTCTGGATATAAGGTAAATTTTGAAAAAAGCCCCTGACTGATTCAGACTATGAAAGATATAAATGGGAGCCATTTTAAGCGGCAATCAGGTAGTTTTAAATACTTAGGGATAACAATGGATAGAAATTTGGAAAACTTATACAAACTCAACTATACTCCTATCCTTGAAAAGTTTGAAGCTGATTTAAACAGATGCAGAAGCCTGCCCATCATTTTGATAGACAGGGTAAACAGTATCAAAATGAAAGTGTTGCCAAGATTACAGTATTTATTTCAATCCATTCCTATTTATCTACCACAAACAATTTTTTAAATATTAATGGCAGCATAAGAAATTTTATGTGGAATGGCAAAGTCTCCAGGATCTCCATGGAAAAATTGATGGAGGAATTATAAATTGGGGGTGGGGGGGGTATAATTACCTGATTTTAGTAAATATTACTTAACAGCCCAGTCAAGGTTACTCACATCTTTATTTGAAGAAGGTGAGCCACCAAAATGGGTTAACATAGGATTACATAGCATGGGGGAGGGGGATGGAGAAAGATTTCATTTGCAAAACAAATACCAAATTAATAAATAAAAGAACAGATAATCCCATCCTTAAAACGTCTGATAAAAATCTGTAATGAAATTAATCATTGGATTGGTAAAGAGATTGTGATATCGCCAAAAGCACTCTTACTACACAATGAACTGATGCCTATGAATTTAGATAACAAATTTCTGGAAATTTGGCACTGAAAGGAGATCCAAACTATTGAGGACTACTTTGAGAATAGACAGCTCATGTCCTTCGAACAAGTGAAGGATAAATATGATTTGCCTAATGGAACCTTTCACTACTTTCTACAGTTAAGATCCTTCCTGAGGGAAAATGGGCCCTTCCATGACCCTTCCTCAATGGAACAAGGTGAAAGGGCTACTTCGACTGGGAGGTGCTCCCAAATTTATATCCAGAATGTACTTTGTACTTCAAAGTGAGAGCCAAAAACCAGGCCTGCAAAGATCGAGGGAGAGGTGGGAGTCAGACTTGGGAATAATGATCAATGAAGAATGTTGGTCAGATTTATGTAGGGGAAATGTAACATCAGTGATCAACACCAGACTAAGATTGGAACAGTATAATTTCTTACACCACAAAAATTACATAAAGGAAAATTAGAGATATTGGTAATGTGCTTTAGGTTTAGGTTAGAAATTCATACCTTTATACACTCCACGTGCGCAGAGGTGAGATCCTTTTGGTTGGAATTATCTAATATATTAAGTAGAATTATGGTAACAGACTTCCCACTGGATCTGGATCTGTATTTATTGGGAAAACTAGAGGATGTGGGAAGATCATTAACTAAATTCCAAATTAAATTTCTAGATATTGCCCTGTCAGTAACAAAAAATGCATTGCGATCACCTGGAAGTCCGACTCCTCCCCATTCATCGCTCGATGGACCACAGAGATGCACAACTGTGTGCCCATGGAGAGAGACACATATAATTTAAGAAATAAGTACGATACTTTTGCCAAAATATGGCAAACTTATCTAGAGCACTTTGGTGCGCACCTATAACAACAGCCCACAGTTCTAAAAGCTAACAAAATACATAAAGACAACAGCAATGAAGCACCTCAAAGAGTGGAAGTTGATTAGAAAGAATTTCTTCTTTTCTTTTTCTTTTTATCACTTTTCTGTTTGTCACTTTAATTGCTTTAGTTGTTTATTTTCCAAAGTTTTGGGGGGGGGGGGGGGAGGAAGGGAATTGGAAGTAAGCTGACATAGTGTTTCTACATGAGAAGTGAATTATACTAAAAGAAAGTGTAAATACATTAAAAAGAATTGGTTTTTTTTCAGATGTGGTACTATGTTTAGGAAAAATTGAAAAAAAAAAATTCTAAAAACAATCCTTGGCCTCCAACCCACCCCTCTACTTCTGAATCTGTGTCCTCTGGTTAGTGAAGCTTCTGCTGCTGGAAATAGTTAATAGAATAGAATGATAAAATTGTTACCTCCCCACATATAAAGCACATGTACCGTGGCGACATGTATCTTGGGCTCAATTGCGCAACAAAAAGAGATGTAAAAAGACTTGCATTTATATAGCAACGTTCACAACCTTGGGTGACCTTAATGTACCTTACAACGACATTCATCTTGAAGTGCAGACACTGTGGTCAAACATTGCATCACAGATACTCTTCATTTGGTTGCAAAGTGCTTTGAGATGACCTGGAGGTGTGTGAAGAATGATATTGAACTTCAGACCTTTCTTTCTCAAATGGAACACTGGACAGCATAAATGTTAAATGAAAACTAAGTGGAGGTCTGCTGTAATTGTGGAATGCTCTATGAGAAGCAGCGTTGAGCACTGTAACCACTCAGACTTAGAATTCATTCTCTCAAGGGAGTGCAGAATGCACTGAGTTGATCCCTTGCCTTAGAGAACTGATTTATGAACCAAGACCAAGGCTTTTTTCCAAAGCAATTAAAGCAAGAAATATAAATCTAAAACAATATCTGAGAAAATACTGTGAAGGAAGGATAAGACGAAAGAACTTTGTCCAGAGTAAGAATGAAAAGTGAGCTGCCGAAGTACGAAAACATTCCATTTCCTAGCATAAATAATGGTGGATCAGCTATGATCCTGGAAAATATAAAAGAATTTCCATATCTGGTCAGCCAGCTTTCAGTGTAAGCAGATGTTCATTGAATTATTTAAATGTACGACACAGAATTGGCTCTTTACAGCCCATCCCACTTTGACGACAATGTTAATCCCATTTGCCGCATTGGCCCCATATCTCACCACTCCTTTCCTATCCAAGTATCCGTCTCAATGTCCTTTAAGCATTGTAATTATATCGACTGCTACTATTTCATCTGGAATCTTGTACAGGTACACAATCCTTTATCTGGAACCCTTGGGGGACAGTGTGTTCCAAATTTTGGATTTTTACAGATTTCGGAAAGCCAGATTTAAGCCCACCTGAATTGTGCAACCCTATTCACCCCCAACACCTTCCAGTCACGCTGCTGCTCCCCCCCCACCCCGCCTGCCCGAATCGCACTGCTGGTCTCACTCCATCGGCCGCCCGTCTAGCGCTGCCGATCCTTCACCTGCCTGACTCGTGCTGCCGTTCTTTCGCTCACCTGACTCGTGCTGCCGTCTCTCTCCCCACTTGCCAGATTTTGGAGCTTTCCTTATTTTAGATGTCCGGATAAAGGATTGTGTACCTGTACTGTATAATCACCCTCCCTCTGTGTGGAAAAAAAACCCTCTTTCTGAGTTTTAAATTCCTCCCCAAACCTATGCCCTATGGTTTTAGACTCCTTGTCTGGCAAAGTGATTCTGACTAACTATCTTTCCTATGCCTGTTATAGTTTTGTAATCCTATGCATGGTGCCCTCTACTCCACCCCCAGCCTCCAGTGAAAATAAATCCAGCCTATCCAATCTCTCATCTGGCCCTCCACTGTAGCCAACCTCCTGGTGAATCTCCTCTGTACTATCCCCATTGATACCACATCCTTTCTCTAGTTTGGCAACCAGAACTGTACAAAACACTCCAAGTGTGACCTAAGCAGAGTTTAGCACAACTGTAAGTCAGTCATAATTCTAATTCCTGGTACTCGATGCTTTGATCTATGGAGGCAAGAATACCTCAATAAATAAGTAAAAACACAGAAATGCTGGAGGAACTTCGCAGATTTGTAGTTTCCATTGGAGGTAAAGATATAAAACTGACAATTCAGACCTGAGCCCAACACTACGAGACTGGTTTAGTTCCTCCAGCATCTATATATTTTACTACAATCACAGCATCAGCAGTCTATTGTGTTTCACAAGAATACCCTAATGCCTTTCTTCACAAGCCTATCTATATATGTCACCTCTTTCAAAGATCTCGAGACTTGCGCCGAAGATCTCCCTGGATAGAAAAGCTCCTAAGGTCTCTCTCTCTCTCTCTCTCTCTCTCTCTCTCTCTCTCTCTCTCTCTCAATGTCCTTGACATCTCAAAGTATATTTCTTTGCACTTGTCTGGATTAAATTTCACCAGCCACCATCTTCTTTTCTTTGGCTTGGCTTCACGGACGAAGATTTATGGAGGGGTATGTCCACGTCTGCTGCAGGTTCATTGGTGATTGACAAGTCCGATGCGGGACAGGCAGACACAGTTGCAGCGGTTGCAAGGGAAAATTGGTGGGTTGGGGTTGGGTGTTGGGTTTTTCCTCCTTTGTCTTTTGTCAGTGAGGTGGGCTCTGCGGTCTTCTTCAAAGGAGGTTGCTGCCCGCCGAACTGTGAGGCGATATCAGCCCACTGGCGGTGGTCGATGTGGCAGGCACCAAGAGATTTCTTTAAGCAGTCCTTGTACCTCTTCTTTGGTGCACCTCTGTCTTGGTGGCCAGTGGAGAGCTCGCCATAGAACACGATCTTGGGAAGGCGATGATCCTCCATATTGCCCAATTAACCAGCTGATCTGTGTCACTCTGTATCATTCAATTACCTTCTTTGCTATCTGAAAATATGCCATTCATACATTCATACAGCCTACATTCTCATCCAAATTATTTATATATATAAAACCACAAGCAACAAAAGTCCCAGCACTGATCCCTGCCATACACCACCTGCTTCAGGTTCCCAGTCAGATGTGGATGATGATTTTATTATTGGTAAAACACGAAAGTCTATAGACACTGTGGTTGAAGTAAAAACACAATGCTGGAGAAAATCAGGAGGTCAAACAGCGTACTTTATGTAGTGAAGATAAAGATACATAACCAACATTTCGGGCTTGAGCCTTTCATCAAGGTATGGAAAGATGTCAGCAGGCACCCGAAAAAAATGGTGGGAGAGGGTGGGTCAAGGGGAGGAGCACAGACCCATAAGCAGGAAGTAATAGGTGGATCAGGGAGGGAGGGAACACCAGTTTGCAGGAGAAGGAGGGATGGCTCTGTGAATGAAGAGGGAAGGGGGTGAAGAGCTGGAGGACAGAAGACAAAGGGAGAAGGAACAGGAAGAATGGAGAGTAGGTTAGCAGAAACCAGAGAAGTTGATGTTAATGCCATCCAGCTGGAGAGTGCCCAGATGGAAAATCAAGTGTTGTTCCTCCAATTTAAGAGTGATGTTGGTTGGAAAAGTGCATGATACCATGGAGAGATATGTCAGCATGGAAGTGGGGTACAGAACTGAAGTACCATTTTCTATCATGTGCCAATACAACTATAATTAACTGAGATAAAAGGTGTTTAAAGATTTTGACCTCACACCCTGGCTCAAAAATTATAAGAAAGAATGCACCATTTCACACAAAAACCCATCAGAAAGAGAGCACATTCTCTTACAAAAGTCCAGCAGAAACCGCACACAATCTCACAGAGCATCCACCAGTCCATCCCACTAGTCACCTCCTGCCCTATAAATTCCTGCACTCACCTTGTCTGTCATCTCAGAACCTACAGAACTGGAGTGGTTGCCAGTCATTCTCTCTCTGAAGGAGCTGCCAAGAAGGAGGATACTCTATGACAGCATTTTAATCTACTTATTCCCTCGTATAAATTTAACACCCTTCTCCTCAAAAATCAAGAGGGTAAACTTCCATTTGAGACGAGCAAAGCAAAGACGTACCTGAGCACAGATATCCCACTGATGTAAAATCCAGTGGTGAACTGAACAATGAGCAGGTACAGCCAGGTTTAAGGGAATGCACGTTTATCTTTGGGATGGCATTCCACAGGCATGACTCAGGCTTCAATGATGTCAAGCAGAAAGACTTATGTTTCACCTTTTCTACCAGTCAGAGAACATCCACGAGATTTCCTTATTATTCTAAATTATAATAGACGCAGTCAGAATTGAGTGTGTTAATCCCAACCAGCAGAAGAGTAATCAGAATGACCTAGACTGAAAATATGACAATCAGTGTTTTTGTCATGGTGCACTGAGCAAGGTTCATACATGGAAGTTAATTGGAGAAAGTCTCAAGCCAGCCATAAATCAAAGGCAATAAAACACAAGTTATCAGTTTACTGAATTAAACTTGCGCTGAACTAGTTAGAAAGAATTGTGAAAATCAAAAACTCTGAAGCAAAAATAGAAAATGTTGGAAGCAATCAGTGGGTCAAGCCAGCATCTATGGAAAGAGAAACACTGATATTTAATTTGTCCCAAGCTGCCCTCCCAAACCTGCCTACAAAAAACTATTCTGTTGGGTCACTGATCAGTTTTTCTTTCCACAGATGCTACCTGACCTGTTGAGTGTTTCCAGCCCTTTTCTGTTTCAATACAAAGTGTGGTGTTGTTTTCTCTCAAATGCAGAGACACGTCTAAAGGTGAATATTCTTTAGGGTAGCTATCTCACCATGTGTAATCCAGCGAAAGGGAACTGAGCATTTTAGCCAAAAGAAGTATGCGAGACTGCAGAATTTGAGGAATATTGACCAAATTGGATCAATTCATGTTCTGATTCGAGGACCTTCTAGGGTCTCCTGATCAGGACCACACCAGCTGTCCTTTTGCAGCAAAGTACTAACATTGGGAAGAAGAGAACAGATGGAAATCTCCATGACTCATCGATACCTGATACCTTATTAAAGAGAACTTTTATGTATTGAGTGTGAGCTGCAGGGGCAAAGCCAGCATATTATTGCCAATCTGTTCTTCAATTGAGCAGTTTGTTGGATCAGTTTAGAGTCAAATTAACCAACAGCAATGTGATTCTAAAGAAACATATTTGGCATAAAAAATATGTGGTTAAGATGGTAATATTTCTTCCTTAAATGAAATTCATGTACCAGGTACTGCCATTTCATTCTGGATGAATATAGTTAATTAACTGAATGTAAATCTCTCTTGGCATCTGATCATTAGCCCAGTCCTCTGCATTAGGAATCCAGTAACATACCTCCCTACCTCCCCATTTCATTCTGAAATCAATTTTCATTCTGACTTCTCAGTATAAATACTGACTTCACATTCCAAACAAGCAGCCAGCATCCAGAAAAACATTTTTTTGATTTGTTCAATTTTTTTTTTCCTCAACTAATTCCAAACCTCAAATTAATTCTAATGCCTGTCCAAGCTCCTGGTTTACTCGAACAAAACACCAGCAATCTGCCACTTCAAACTCAGCTGAGTAAATCAGTGAAATGCTACTTTCTTGCAGTTGTCTCCTCTATTTCATTAATCAGATCCAATTTATCTTCCATGAGATTCCAGTTACAAAATGGAGATATTTAATTTTTCAAGTTAAACAATACATTTTTTTAAATCTTCAGATTAAAGGAATACTTTAGCTGTCAGCCTTCTGTCAGAGACATAAGCTCAGACAAGATTTAATTATTAATTGTGAATCAAAGTTATGCGGAAATATTTGTCTTCCATAACATAATGTACTAAAAAATGCAGTGCATTCCAAAGTGGAAAATAATCATCTGAATAAAACCACAATATTGTACAGATTGTAAGGTGGGGATGGAGTCATTTCAAATGTTATTGTAACATTTGATCATCTTTATTTTGGATTGCAACCAAGACTTTAAATATTATTTTAGTGCCCTTGGAAAGGTCAGCTGCATCAACTAACATTAAATGTCAAAACAGCCATATTATCATCAATTTCAAAATACATCCTGAATCCCTCCATTTTAAAAACCATTGCCTCCCCTCCGTCTCTCCTCTTGAACATATTCTTGCCTTGATCACCTTCACTCATTAGTTCCATGGGTTCCTTTGTATCTCTCCTAACAGGATTCTATGTCAGTTCACAGCATCAGAATGAGCAAAACAAATCCACATTCTCCATTACAGAAAAATGATGCATTATCCCTCCATCTTATAAATCTCAATCATCTCCTTTGATATCATCTGCCGACAATACCCTCCTCCAAACATACAATCGTCCCTCACTTGCTGACATTCTTCCTATCCATATTGGCTGTAGCTGGAACATCTGCTGAAAAGATCCATTTCCCACCCTGCACTTGTGTCTCTGGTTACATGAGATTCCATTGCTGACGTATCATATCATCCACAGATAATGAATTGACTTTCACTTATCTACTTGATGGTCAGTGGGTGACTGACCTCCTGTCCAGCATGTAGAGGATGTTGTGTGATGCAATTGATTGGAAAAAGACATGAAAAACAACTGGAGAAAATCACCTAACAGAGTAATTAATATAAGAAAGGAAAATTCTCTGACTGACTCATCAATGGTCCTATTGGTGGGCATAATGGGAAAAAATAATGGGTCTGCCACTGGTGCAGACCCGTGGAGAGTGGGGAGCAGAGACTTGGCATTCCTTTGCAGGGTTCTACCAACTACTGACAGCTCCATACAGGCTTTAAATGGCCTGTTAAAGGAGCTGACACTACTTTATTTTAAAATCCTGTGACCACGAGGTCTGTTCCCAAGGGGGCAGTGCCTGTGTTCGGCAGCAGCCTCAAGGGGTTATAGACTGGGGAAGCAAAGGATTGCCATAGGGCACTAGAAAATGAGGAGAAGGTGCAGGGGAGACAGCCCATGGGATGGTGACCGTGGGGTGGACCCATGAGAGGCTCAGTGGCTGAAGAACATAGAGGCTGCGGGCTGTTGGTGATGCAAGGCGAGGAACCCACGCAGTCTGGGGACTGTTGGCGACGCTGTCCAAGGACTCACACTAGGTGGCGGACTGTTGGAGACTAGCTCAAGACTGGCTGAAGGGATATCAAGTATAGGAACTAGGATGCAAGGGGCTGCTGAGTGTACTGAAGATTTCCTGATCCTATCAGAGGTTTGGATTTGGAGTTCAGGTTGCCGATGGTTGGGACTGAAGTCTGTGGCTGCGGCAGCGATGTGGGCAAATCCACAGACACTCAGTGATTGTGAAGAGACTCTCTTTTGCTTCTCTTTCTCTGAATGTAAGGGGCACTGGGCAATTTCTGCTGATGGTGAATCTTTGTCTGCCTTACAGCAAAGCCAATTTTGAGTGATGTTACACCTGTTTTATTGCATGATAATAAATGGTTAGAATCTTGAATATGGCTGGATTTTCTGATCCAGTGGAGGAGATTGGATGCTATCTTCAACAGTCCCAATACTATCAAACATGTCCTAAACAATTTTTTTTTAAATTTTCTTTAGTAGGATCTCCACATTATTTCTAATGCCAGTGATAGAACAATGACTGACAAGTGCAATTGGATAAGGCAATGTAAATGTTTAATACCACTATCACATTTCTGTTTTAAATGATAGATTTACTGAGGTGAAGTAACAACACATCACAATGAGTGCCCATGGTTTAGATCTATCTGCAACTCATGTGAAAATGAAACAAACAATGCCTGCATACAGCAGTCCATGGGCAACGTATTGGTTTGGCATGGTAAGTGGTGAGTGATACAGTGATGCTCAGATACCTAGGATTGAATATTTCCAACAAGAGAGAGAGAGACTAACTGCCAAAATTTGACCTTTGGTTGTAATACATAGCCTAACGCCGACCAGCTCAACTGGATTATTCACATAAAAGCAGTAACTGCAAAATCAGGTCAGAAATGGGCTCCCTCTAGTGATTGTGTCAAGGTCTCTCTCTCTCTCTTGTCTTTCTACAAGGAACATGTAGGTACTTGCACTCCTTGCCGGGACGAATCCAGTTCCTATAACACTCAGTAAACTCAGCATCTTCCATAAAAAAGCAATACATATGTAATTCCCCAAATAATTACTGCCTCCACCAGAGCCACACCTTGAATGTTATTCTGATGCCTTCCTGTTCCATGCTTATTCCTTGAAGAAGGGCTCAGGCCTGAAATATCAATAATATATCTTTACCTCCAACAATGAATGCTGCGAGACTGGCTGAATTCATCCAGCATTTCTTTGTGTTTTTACCACACCTTAAATATAAGCACCAACAAACTACTTGAACAGCGCCTCTTACCTACAATTTCAACTGCCTAGCAATATGGGAAGTACAGAGTAACACACTTTGAATCACCAATAATAGCTGCAGTCATGTGTCGCTTAACGTTCACGATACTTTTTTGTGAAATAGGACGTTATGTGATTTGGTGTTGTGCGAATAACATATTATATACAGCAAAGCTATATGGGATACGTAGTGTACCTGTATTGACAAAATAGCCAAGATACTGTACACATACAGTACCGTATTTCAGCTAATGTATCTGTCAAGGTAATATATGGGTTCAGTAGGTTTATACTGCACAGTACTGTAAACTTTTTATTTGTAAGGAAGGAATGTTCACATTAAATTTACAATAGAAAGTACAAGTGCACACATAAGCCAGTAACATAGGCATTTATTATGACTATCAAGACATATGTTTTTGATGACCTTTGTTGACCTCACCAAAGCCTTCGACATCGTGAGCAGGAAAGGGCTTTGGCAAATACTAGAGTGCCTCGGATGCCCCCCAAAGTTCCTCAACACGGTTATCCAACTGCACGAAAACCAACAAGGTCAGGTCAGATACAGCAATGAGCTCTCTGAACCCTTCTCCATTAACAATGGCGTGAAGCAAGGCTGCGTTCTCGCACCATCCCTCTTTTCAATCTTCTTCAGCATGATGCTGAAACAAGCCACGAAAGACCTCAACAATGAAGACGCTGTTTACATCCGGTACCGCACGGATGGCAGTCTCTTCGATCTGAGGCGCCTGCAAGCTCACACCAAGACACAAGAGCAACTTGTCCGTGAACTACTCTTTGCAGACGATGCCGCTTTAGTTGCCCATTCAGAGCCAGCTCTTTAGCGCTTGATGTCCTGTTTTGCGGAAACTGCCAAAACGTTTGGCCTGGAAGTCAGCCTGAAGAAAACTGAGGTCCTCCATCAGCCAGCTCCCCACCATTGACTACCAGCCCCCCCCATATCTCCATCGGGCACACAAAACTCAAAACAGTCAACCAGTTTACCTATCTCGGCTGCACCATTTCATCGGATGCAAGGATCGACAATGAGATAGACAACAGACTCGCCAAGGAAAATAGCGCCTTTGGAAGACTACGCAAAAGAGTGGAAAAACAACCAACTGAAAAACCTCACAAAGATTAGCGTCTACAGAGCCGTTGTCACACCCACACTCCTGTTCGGCTCCGAATCATGGGTCCTCTACCGGCATCACCAACAGCTCCTAGAATGCTTCCACCAGCGTTGTCTCCGCTCCATCCTCAACATTCATTGGAGCGACTTCATCACCAACATCGAAGTACTCGAGATGGCAGAGGCCGACAGCATCGAATCCATGCTGCTGAAGATCCAACTGCGCTGGGTAGGTCACATCTCCAGAATGGAGGACCATCGCCTTCCCAAGATCGTGTTATATGGCGAGCTCTCCACTGGCCACCGAGACAGAGGTGCACCAAAGAAGAGGTACAAGGACTGCCTAAAGAAATCTCTTGGTGCCTGCCACATTGACCACCGCCAGTGGGCTGATATCGCCTCAAACCATGCATCTTGGCGCCTCACAGTTCGGCAGGCAGCAACCTCCTTGGAAGAAGACCGCAGAGCCCACCTCACTGACAAAAGACAAAGGAGGAAAAACCCAACACCCAACCCCAACCAACCAATTTTCCCTTGCAACCGCTGCAATTGTGTTTGCCTGTCCCGCATCGGACTTGTCAGCCACAAACGAGCCTGCAGCTGACATGGACATTACCCCTCCATAAATCTTCATCCGCGAAGCCAAGCCAAAGACAAGACATATGTATTATAGGTTATATATGTACTGTACCATTATACGCCTGGCAACGCAATCGCTTTGTATACAAGAAACATGAGAAACAAGTGTTACATGAGGGAAGTTGTCGCTTTCACTAAGTCCAGTTACATCTGCTACGTCTCATTCTCCGATCGGGATTTCTGAACTCTATTATAACCTTCTGGGACCACAGACATAGATGTGGTCAGATGATGCCCAAATGGATTGTATGCACTGCATGACTATATTTGGAAAATACTGGCAATCTTTTATTATCACTGGTTCCGAATAAGAGAACCCTCTGCTTCACGATATGGGGAAGGGGGGCAGGGGGTGGGGGGCGCTTCAAAGCCTCCAAATGTTAGAGAAGAGGCTCATATTGAGGAAGGTGACTAATTAAAGGGATAAAATAAGTAGAGTGGGAAACCCTAAAGCATAAATTACATTTATCACTTCTACTTGATGTAAATTCATTGTGATTCTGTGTAATGCTGTCAATTTATCTTTTTTTAACAACAGATAGAAGTACAATTGATGAAAAATACAATGCTTTGACAACTCTCATATTTAACTGGCTTTATGTTGGAATAATCCTGCCCGTTCAATAAATCTTAACTGTTGCACCCTTCACTGAACACCTTTAATCTTTCCAGCTACAATATCTCTTACTGAATCTGACTCTCTCTTCTTGTACTATTACTGGAGATTAACCCATGAGGAATCACTAAATATAGCAAGTTTGGCAAAGTTTGTCTTTCAATTTGCCTCAATAAGTGAAAGAAATGAAATTCTCCCACTCCAGGTGAGTTCCAATAATGGACTCAGAAAACAGTGATTATGTACACTCCATTTGAAAGCGGTTACAGTTGGTAGCTGGTAAACATATGAATTCAATCTGTATATATAAGCTTGTTTTCACAAATTATGTGTTATCATTTAGCTTCAGAAACTATAAATCATAATAAAAATAGAAATAATCAATATTAACCTTGTCACTACTACTTTGATGGTATTTGATACCTTGTTGCTGTATTCGTTCGATAGAGATATCTGTACATCTTTTCAGCTGAACTTCTCTTGTCGCATCTTCATAAGATACCTTGATTGGGTATTCCAGTGAAGCGTTGCTACTGCTATCGATAGGCAGAAGGAGACACCTCCACTTTGCATTCACAGTAAGATGGGCTGAAATGTAGGGTGTTACATCCATTCTTAGTACAGCTACTTCAGCACTTCATGGGTTAACTCTAAATGTCTCAGATGTTGATGAGTTTTATCAGACAGCTCAGGACATGAGCTGGTGCGACATCTTCATCCAGTGAGGTAGCAGATGCTTTCTTATTAACAATCGTCTTTTCTTGTCCAGAGCATTGGCACCTCCGTACCAGACAGAGATGCAACCAGCCAGAATGCTCTCCATGGTACACCTGTAGAAGTTTTCAAGAATCTTCGAGGACATACCAAATCTACTCAAACTCCTCACATGCTTAGGATTGTATTGTGAAAAAAAAATCATCCATTTCCCAAAATATCATCAAAATCAAGGGATTACAATTTCATTACCAACCTATTCCTTTAAACTTGTTTGTTCCTTCAGTTATCCTTATCTCTTCCACTTCCCTCCACTTACTGTCTCTTCCACTTCCCTCCACTTATTGTACCATCTCCTTCAAATGCATGTCGTAAACAACAGCAACTTGCCTCAAATGTGAGGCTAGATCATGTGGTAAATAATCTAAATGATGTTGCATGGGAGGCAACTAGATGGCTTTTGGAATATGTGCATTATCCAGGAATATCCAAGCCTTATCCACCCTGTTAGGATGTGGAATTTTCAGTAGGCATCATTCATTCGCAATAAGCAATGGGAACATTTTTTGGTTTGCAGGATACTGATGTAATTGCAACATTCCTATTATCTTTCTGACAGTGATGTTGCATTCTTTGTCATTGAGTTATCATAGGCTGATTATCCTCTATCATGCTTCTAACTGGTCATCTAAAACTGAGTAGATCAGGGGTGTCAAACTCAAATTCACGGAGGGCCAAAATTAAAAACTTGAACTAAGTCGAGGGCCGAACTAAATATTTATTGAAAATTTTCAACAACATCTGCATGTTTTCTCTTCTTTCAACATATGTAATGTTAAACTTTTTCTTATTAAAATAAATGTTTAATAATAGTTTTGGATAAACTCTTTCATTGTCATTGTCATTGGCCCATTTCCTTTAGCGTTCTGAAACCGTGCACATGACGAGTCAATGAGGGATGATTAAAGCAGTGGTCTTCAAACATTTTCTTTCCACCCACAGACCACCTTAAGCAATCCCTTACTAATCACAGAGCACCAATGGCACAGGGACTCGAGTGGAAAGAAAAAGGTTGAGAACTGTTGTATTGTGGTAACTCCACATCTGATTAGGTTAATTGTTAGGCAAGTCGTCAGAGAAGGACCCCTCCACCCCACCCCAAGAAAGGTTTAAATCACAGGAACAAAATAAGCTTCTGTCTCACTGCTCCCAATCTTACACACAGTCCTGATGTGGAATGTGGGGTCGCAGCTCCATGTTCACCCGAGTTCAGGTGCTGTCTATGTGGAGTTTGTACACTCTCCCCTTGTCTTGGACCAACAGGTCAGTCGCCTGACAAAGGCACCCAAACCCCCCGTTGAAACGCCGGCGTCCGGGGCGGTGGAGGAATTGGCTGAGAAGAACTCATTGCTCCCACCCCCCTCCCATGGTTGGAGAGGGATTAAACTGTGATCTCACGGTGCCGGGCTTGTCTCCAACAAAAGGAGCGGGAGGCAGGGTCTGCCGCGCACGGAGCGAGGGGGAAGGCATCGCCAACGAGACGTTCGGTCCGGCTCGCCGCTGAAGGGCAGACCCAGCGAGGATGGTCCCCAACTCCAGCCGCGTCTGTGTGTCCGGGAGCCGGGCGGGCTGAGTGCGACGTTCTTATCCCCGGGATTCGGGACTCTGAGATCCCTCCACACCTCCGGCGTCTTCATTTTCACCTTCAGTGTGCATGCAATATACTGGCGTGGCGGCCAGCGGGCCAACTCTAATATATATTTAATCTGATCTTGCAGGCCAAATATAATTATATCGTGGGCCAAATTTGGCCCGCGGGCCAGAGTTTGACATGTGTGGAGTAGATGATTATTCTATTTGCAAATGACATTCCTATTGGACTTGCTCCATATTCCTTGACGTGGCCTTGCAGGAATTTTATGAAGTTCTCCTGAGCACTTACATGACTTCATCTGTATTCAGGCAAAATATATTGAGCAATTTCACAAAGTGTTAAAAATAATTATTTGCACCATTTCTCCGAAGTTGAAGAAGAATTAAAAAGGATAAATTGTTGGAACCCAAATATTCAGATTATTAGTTCTCCCCAGCAATATAGACACCACTCACATTATAAGCATAGAATTCTACAGCACATAAAACAGGCTATTCATCCATCTAGTCTCTGCTGGCCACTATTCCACTAGTCCCACTGACCTGCTCCCATTCCATACCCCTCCAGACCTCCCCCATCCATGTATCTATCCAATTTATTCTTAAACTTAAGATCGAGCCTGCATTCATCACATCAGATGACAGCTCATTTCACAATCCCACCAATCTCTGAGTGGAGAACTTTCCCCTAATGTTCCCCCTCAACCTTTCCCCTTTCCCCTTTCAACTTAAAACTATGACCTCCCAATCTAAGCAGAAAAACCCTATCTATCAAATCTCCCCTCATTCTTCTTTGCTCCAAGGAATAAAGTCCTAATCTGTTTAATCTTTCCCTATAACTCAACTCCTGAAGACCCACCAACATCCTAGTAAATCTTCTCTGCATTCTTTCAATCTTATTGATATCCTTCCTGTAGTTAGGTGACCAGAACTGCACAAAATATTCCAAATTTGGCATCACCAATGTATTAAACAACTTCAACATAACAACCCAACTCCTACACTCAATACTTTGATTTATAAAGGCTAAGATGCCAAAAGCTTTCTTTACAACCCTGTCCACCTGCCATGCCACCTTCATGAAACAATGTATCTATATTCCCAGATCCTTTTGTTCCTCGACACCTTCAGTGACCTACCATTTTCTGTATATGCCCTACCTTGGTTTGCCCTTCCAAAATGCAAAACCTCACACTTGTCTGCATTAAACTCCATCTGCCATTTTTGGCCCATTCTCCCAGTTGGCCCAAATGCCTCTGCAAGATTTGAAAGATCTTCCTCGCTGTCCATAACGCCTCCTGTCTTTGTGTCATCAGCAAACTTGCTGATTCAGTTTACCACATTATTATCCAGATCATTGATATAGAAAACAAACAATAATGGTCCTAGCACCGATCCCTGAAGCACATCACTAGTCACAGACCTCCAGTCTGAGAAGCAACCATCCACTACCACTCTCTGTTTTCTCCCACACAAACAATTTCAAATCCAGTTTACAACCTCTCCATGGATACCCAGTACCTTGACCTTCTGAACTAACCTCCCATGTGGGACCTTGTCAAAGGCTTTACTAAAGTCTAAACATCCACAGCCTTTCCTTTATCTACCTTCTTGGCAACCTCCTAGAAAAACTCTACAAGATTCGTTAAACATGACCTACCATGCATAAAGCTATGATGACTGTCCCTAATCAGCCCCTGGCTGTCCAAATACTTATATATCCTATCTCTCAGAACTCCTTCCAATAATTTACCTGCTACTGATTTAAGGCTCACCTAGTTTATTTTTGGAGGCTTTTTTAAATAATGGGACAACATGAGCAACCCTTCAATCCTCTGGCATCTCACCTGTGGCTAAAGACATTTTGAATATATTTGTCAGGGCCCCTGCAATTTCAGACCTCAAGGTCTGAAGAATTATCATATCCAGGCCAGGGGATTTATCTACCTTTATTCACTGTAAGGCAAAAGCACCTTCTCCTCCTTAATCTCCATATGTTCCATGACACTTTTGCTTGTTTCCCTTTCTTCCTTATGCACTATGTCAGTTTCCTGAGTAAATACTGATGCAAAAAGCCTTTTTAAGATCTCCCTATTATGTGAGGCTCCACACAGATGACCACTTTGATCTTCTTGAGGACCAATTTTGTCCCCTAGTATCCTTTTACTCTTAACATGCTCATAGACATCCTTCGAGTTTACCTTCACATTATCTGCCAAAGCAACTTCATGTCCTCTTTTTGTCTTCCTGATTTCCTTCTTGAATATTTTCTTGCATTTTCTGTACTCTTCAAGTACGTCATTAGCTCCTTGTTGCCTACACTTGCTATGCACCTCCATCTTCTTCTTAACCAGAATGGCAATGTCCCTTGAAAACCCAGGGTTCCCTATGCCTGTTAATTTTGCCTTTAATCTGAACAGGAACATGCAAATTCTGTGCTCTCAAAATTTTGCCTTTGAAGGCCATTCAATTACTTAACACATTTGCCAAAAAACAACATATCCCAATCCACTCTTCCTTGATCCTTTCTCATTTCCACAAAATTTGCCTTCCTCCAATTTAGAATCCCAACTTTAGGACCAGATTCATCCTTTTCCATAATTAACTTGAAGCTAATGACATTATGGTCATTGGACCAAAACTGTTCGCCTACACGTACATCTGCCACCTGACCTGTCTTGTTCCCTTATAGGAAATCAAGTACTGCATCCTCTCATTGGTACCTCTATATATTGATTTAGAAAACTTTCCTGGACACATTTCACAAACTCCCAACCTTTTCTCGGTATGGGAGTCCCAGTCAATATATGGAAAGTTAAAATCTCCTCCTATCATAACTTTCTGCTCCTTACATCCATCTGCTATCTCTCCACAGACTTACTCCTTCAATTCTCTCTGACTATTGGACAGTCTATAATACAATCCTATCAGTGTGGTCACACCTTTCCTGTTCCTCAACTCCACTTATATGGCCTCTGTAGACAAACCCTCCTGGCTGTCCTGACTTCTCACAGCTGAGGTATTTTCTCTGACTAGCAAGGCCACTGCTCCCCTTTTCACCCCTCCCCCTCTATCACACCTGAAGCAACAAAACCCCAGAACGTTAAGCGGCCAGTCCTGCTCCTCCTGCAACCAAGTCTCAGTAATAGCAATAATGTCGTAATCCCACATGTCAATTCATGCCCTAAAATCACCAGCCTTTCCAGCAATACTCGTTGCATTAAAATAAATTCACCTGAAAAAAATTCTATCATGTACAAACCTTTAATGTCTGTCTATACATGCAGTCCAAGCATGACTATCCTCCTCCTCCTTCTCACTAACTGCTCTAACATTCGGTTCCCCTCCCCCTGCAAATCTTGTTTAAACCCATCGGGGCAAGACTAACAAACCTACCTGCAAGGATATTAATCCCCTTCCAGTTCAGATGCAATCCATCCTGTCGATACAGATCCCACCTTCCCTGGAACAGAGCCAAATGATGTAGAAATCTGAAGCCCTCCCTACTGCACCATGTCCTCAGCCACGTACACAAAAAAAATTAGCTCCTACAGTTTGGTAATAGAACTGCTCGCAATACATCAAATGTGGCCTAACTAAAGTGTTGCACAGCTGCAACTTTTATAGTGAATGCCCATATGTGCGTTGCCATTTGCTGGGAGCTATGGACTGATACCTCAAGATCTCTCTCTATATCCATACACTAAAGGCTCCTCCCAATTACTGTGTTCTTTCCTCTTGCACTTTCCAAATAGCAGCTAATCACATTTGCCTAAATTAAACTCCACCTACCAATTTTCCAGCTCATTATTCTGTTCCTTTTTAATCAGAAGTGAATGCAAAAATATTTCACATGAATAATGACTTTTATTAATAAATCAGCAAACCTCTCTCAAAAACATCCAGAACTCCTCATCCCAAGATGTACTGTATTTGACAGTATATAGGACCCCATTGGCATATAATTTACCCCCCGCCCAACTTTTTAGGAAAAATTTGATATATGGGTAGCTGGTAAGTTGGCGAAAGGGTTCCTCCTGCAAGGCCCCTTGTAGATTATGTGTGTGTATGTGTGTATGTGCCTTCACTCACCTTGATGAAAACCTTTGAACCTTGCATAGCTGAGATGCCAAAGCCTCCTTGCACATGAGCAACGTGTCCTCCTACCCACCACAAGCTGCTTCTCCCCCTACCGTGCAAACACCAAGTCTTTGTTCGACTTGCCCGGCATCCAGAGCAAATTGAATAAGTTACAGGGAGGTGGGGTGGGGGAAGGGGTGGCAGTGAGTGAACAGTCACTCCACCCCCACGCCTCATTCAATTTGCTTGGGGATCGTGCTTATCGAACTAAGGCTTAGCGCTCCCCTCAAAGCAAGCGATCGATTGTTCCATTGGCGTGTACTACAAACACGGCCGTTATGCTGCAGGTTGGCCTTCTCACGGGGCAAACGAGCAGCAGCAGTGGCTCCAGAAAACACAGACCACCCGAGGGAAGTTGGTCCGCTGGCTTCTTGAAGCTGCGTGAGTAAATAGAGCACTTTGTATTTCGGTGCCCAAAATGGCGGCACCTAAGTGCCACCTTTGCGTATAGGACTCGGGGTAGTTTTTGAGAAAAATTTTGGGAAAAAAGTGGGGGGGGGGGTGCGGGTTGTATATGCTATCAAATATGGTAAGTACAAATTAACATACATCAGTGTTCACATCTCATTGCAACATAATATTCAATATCATGTAATTTATTTATTAAGTGGAGTATCATTTGTCTTTATTTTAACTTTCTTGATAAAGCCATAAAGTCTGTGGATGAGCATTTGTGTTTAATTACACAGAGCAAAATGATGCATATCTCACTTGCACACTAGAAGGTGAATTTAAACATATGAAGTGGTACCCAGTTCTATTGGCCATGGTGTGTGACCGTGTGCAAGAGATGAGAGATTAAAATCACACATACTTCAAGTGAAATAAATTTCATGAATAAGCCCCAAAAGGCTAACAGAGTTACAGAATGATTAATATGCCATTTGTGCTCTAAATATTTTCAAGGTAGTTATTGTGAAATTTTAATCTGCTTCTTTTTATCTGCATCTTTCAAGCTTAGAGACGAACGAAGCAGCCTTACCTGATACTGCCACTTATTTTCCACTTTAACATTTGCTCAGGACTCTGGACAAACAAAAGCTAAGGCTGGTTGCCCAGCAAATGTTTGCTTGCTGTTTGATTTCCTATTAAATCATGAGAAAAAAAAGCTATAATTCATGGAGTGTCAGCAATGATCTCCAGCAAATGAAAAGCATTTGAATAGATAGGAGTTAAGTGCATTTACTAGCCTGTTGTTTCACTCCTGATACCTAAATGCAGTGCACACGTTTCCATAGTGAGCTGTCTCATCCCCATGAATCAGGCCATGCATGGAGAACATATTCCCACTGAGATTCCAGCTGTCAATATTTGGCTTAGCTGTGACAAATGCATTATATGTGGATGTGTCCACAGCTTCACCAACACCACCAGATTGAGGAACAGCTTCTTCCCACAGGCAGTGAGAATGCTGAATGACCAAAAGATCTGCTAACCATCCGAGACTCTCATATTTACATGACAATATTTATTTATCTATCTATCTATCTGTATATGTATATAAAATGAATCCTGCATATGTATTGTTTGTCTGTACGTGTGTTATATCTGGTTGTTTGTTTGCATGTTTTGCACTGAGGACCAGAGAACACTGTTTCGTTGGGTTGTACTGGTGCAATCAGATGACAATAAATTTGACTTGACATTAAGTTAACTTGATTTGACCAGTCCAAACAGCTCTGCAAAGTCCTCCCCGATCATATCTGTGGAAGTGCTAAACTAACTGGGAGGCACGGTTGGCTTAACATAAGCATTCGGGATGGGGGTTCGAATCCCGTGTTGTCTGTAAGGAGTTTTTACGTTCTACCCGGGCTCCCATTTCCTCTCACTGTTCGAAATGTACCGGGGGTGTAGGTTAATTAGGTGAAAATTGGGCAGCACGACCTGTGGGCCAAAACGGGCCTGTTACGATGCTGTATGTCTGAACTTAAATAAAAAATTTAACAGTTATCTCACTGAATAGTTAACAGCAGTAATGATCACAGAATCTGTCCCAGGCAGACCCATCCCTGAACTTGAATGCATCTTGTATCACTGGCATTAAAAACCCTCCAGGGGTGTCTGTGTTACGTAGTCGCGAAGAAGCAGCAGTAGTCTGCAACATTGGCTCCAGATCCCAAAAGGCTTGAAACCGGGGAATGGAGCCATCTCTTGGCATTATCCCTTAGTTGATAACTGTGTTCTTGCATGTTAAAGACAATGAAAAAAATGTTGAACATAGCTCAAGTGGAGCAGGAGTGAAGCACAAACGTCTGCAGTCCTCATGGATTGAAGCAAAAGCACAATGCCGGAGAAACTCAGCAGGTCAAACAGTAGTTTGTATAGTAAAACCAATATTTCGGACTTGAGCCCTTCATCAAGGTCAGCAGGCACCTGAACAAAATGGTGGGGTTGAAGGGGCGGGGCAGGAGCACAATCCCACAGGCAGGAGGTAATGGGTGGATAAAGGAGGGAGAGCACACCTACAAACAAGGGGAGAAGGGATGACTCTGTAAATGGAGAGGGAAGGAGGTGAAGAGCTGCAGGAAAGAAGACAGAGGGATGGTGAAAAGTGTGAGAAGAATAAGTGGTCCAGCTGAAACCAGAGAAGTCTATGTTAATGCCAGCTGGAGAGTGTCCAGATATAAAATGAGGTGTTTCTCCTCCAATTTACAGGTGGTCTTGGTTTGACGGTGCATAAGCCCGTGGACAAACGTGTCAGCATGAGAGAGTGGAGCAGAATTGAAATGGTTGGCCTCTGGGGGATTCCTGTCACTGATGCGGACAGAGTGAAGGTGCTGAGTGAAGCGATCTCCCAGTCTGTGTCCAGCCTCTCCAGTGTAGAGAAAACCAGAGGTGGAGCAGCCACTGTGGAATGACCATTGTAGATGTAGTTCTTTGTGAGAAGGGGATTTTGAGGCTTTGGCTCGAGGGGTTTCAATGAGTAAAAGCTGAGGAAGAACCTTAAAAGTTAGTTGGCAGGATAGCAGACAGGGCAATGGAAAGTTCCTACTGCCAGATGTTGGAAGTCAAGGATCCCTGTGCCCTCTCTCCTGACTACATCTGTGGGAGGCATACCCATCTGTCGCTCAAGGATCAGGGGCTGCAATTGGATGAAACAGGATCATCTGGGATGCTGAAAAAATCATGGATGAGTCAGTCGTTCACTGTGGTGGTCACACCTAAGGGTCAGCTGGCAGATAAATGGGTGACCACCAGGAGAGGCAAAGGGAGTAAGCTAACAGTACAGGGTATCCTGTGGCCATTCCCCTCACTAACAGGTTGATCGCTTTGGATACTGTTGGGGGAATGACTTCAGATTTCATATTTATTGTCAAAGCACATACATGACATCACATACAATTATGAAATTCTTGGTCCTGCGGGTGAGACAGAATTGGTACTTATTGGTAGTGGAAGAAAAACTCTACTCAATAAGATACGTATACATGCAAACAAATTTTAAGAATGCAAACAAACTGTGCAATATAGAGAGAGAAAAAAACTTGCGGTAAGTAGCAGCAGCGGTCCGGTCAGTGGCACTGTGACTGGCTCTCATCCTCAGAAGGTTAGAGGGCAGGATGGCTGGGCGACAGTGATAGGAGACTTGATGGCTAGTAGAACAGACAGGAAATTCTGCAGCAGTAGGGAGATGAACAGGAGGTCCTATGGCTGTGAAGAGATGTTAGGATTGTGTGCTGCCTCCCATGAGCCAGGATCAAGGATGCCACTGAGCATTTGGAGAGCATTCTCAAGAGGAAGGGTGTACAGCCAGAGGCCATGATACACTTTGGTATAAACCACATAGGTTGAGTAAGGGATGAGGTCCTGCACAATGAGCATAGGCAGTTAGGTAAGAGGCTGAGAACCAGGTCTCAAGGGTAATGAACTCTGGATTACTCCTGGTGCCACGTGCTAATGAGCTCAGAAATAGGAAGGTTGGCCAGATGAAATTTGTGGCTGAGGAGCTGGGGAAGGGATTCAGGTTTTTGGATCATTAGGATCCCTTCTGGGTGAGAGATGACTGGTTCAAGAGGGGCATGTTGCATTTGAATCAAAGAGGGACCAACGCCCTGGGAGGCAGGTCGCTTTGCAACACAGGTGAGTTTAAACTAGATTGGCAGGGGGTTGAGATCCTATGCAGGAGAGAGTCACGTGAGAGGTTAGAAGCTGGCATGGAGGGTGATGAGAGAAAGTTTAGTGGGTCTATGTTATTGCTAGAGGCTTGTCAGACAATTAAGGGCTTGGATAAACATGTGAGTGGGATGTGGTACCTATTACAGAAATCTGGTTAAGAGGGGACAGTGGCAGAACTGGCCGCTCAACATTCCAGTGTACAGGTGCTTCATGAAAGGCAGAGGTGGGAGCAAAAAGGAGGGGGTGTTGTGTTATTGGTTAAGGAGAATGTCACAGCAATAATCAGAGGTGACATTACAAACAGGACAGCCAGTGAAACTATATGGGTGGGGCTGAGGAACAAGAAAGGCATGATCATCCTGCTGGGAGTGTACTAAAAGCCTTCAAAGAGTCAACAGGAATTAAAGCACCAAATATGCCTGGAGGTCGCTGCCAGCTTAGGGGCACAAATGTGTTCAGGAACATTTCTTCTGAAATAATGTGGAGGGCCGTTCATGGAAGAGGGAAACGTGTGATCTAGTTTTGGGAAACTGGGAAAGACGAGGAAATAGCACAATCCCTATGGAGACCAATTCATTTCTTTACCTTGGCCACCCTCTAACAATGCAATATATAGAGAAGGCATCCATGAGATATTGCTGATCATTAACAGCAGCAGGACTGTCCTAGAACAGGCTTTGCCTGGTGATCTGTCATATCCCTCACTCCTCCATCAGTAACATGTTGCTTAAGAGCATCATGGAAACAACTTGTATATCTGGTGCCAACATCATGAAGCTACAACACAGGATTGGCGACATGTGCTGAGCAATTAAATCAATATGATAATGTTGTAGAATGTGTGAAAGTCAATATGTTATTGCCACTGTTCTCTACATTTGATTTCCTGTGATGTTATAGAACTGTACCATTTAGCCCAGTGGTTTTCAAACTTTTATTTCCACTCACTTTCTACCTTAAGTAATCCCCATGCCAGAGGTGCTCTGTGATTAGTAAGGGATTGCTTAAGGTGGTAAGTGAGTGGAAAGAAAAAAGTTTGAAAACCACCGTTTTAATCGTACCTCATTGACTTGTTATGTGCACGGTTTCATAACTCCAAATGGGCTAATGACAAATTTTTCTCAAGCAAAATATTTCAGTAACAATTGGGTCCAGAGCAGTGGTTCTCAACCTTCCCTTCCCACTCACATACCACATGAAGTTATCCCTTATAGCACCTAATTGCCTGAATATGCCTGGGATTGTCTGATCTCGGAAGCTAAGCAGGCTCTGGACTGGTCAGTACTTGGAGGGTAGAATGCCTAGGAACACCAGGTGCTGTAGATTTCTGTGAGGGACATTGGACAAAGTGGCGACTCTCTGTCTGCCTTATGGTAGACAAAATGTTAAAGAATTTCATGTATGTAACATTCTAAATGACAATAATGGAACCTTTACTTTTAACTACACCTACGCCTACACCTATGGCATAGTGATTACTTAAGGTGGTTTCAACCCTCTTTACTATCTTCTTCAGCATGATGCTGAAACAGCCAATAAAGACCTCAACAATGAAGACGGTGTTTACATCCGGTACCGCACAGATGGCAGTCTCTTCAATCTGAGGTGCCTGCAAGCTCACACCAAGACACAAGAGCAACTTGTCCGTGAACTACTCTTTGCAGACGATGCCGCTTTAGTTGCCCATTCAGAGCCAACTCTCCAGCGCATGATGTCCTGTTTTGCGGAAACTGCCAAAATGTTTGGCCTGGAAGTCAGCCTGAGGAAAACTGAGGTCCTCCATTAGCCAGCTCCCCACCATGACCACCAGCCCCCCCACATCTCCATCGGGCACACTGAACTCAAAACGGTCAACCAGTTTACCTACCTCGGCTGTACCATTTCATCTGATGCAAGGATCGACAAAGAGATAGACAACAGACTCACCAAGGCAAATAGCGCCTTTGGAAGACTACACAAAAGAGTCTGGAAAAACAACCACCTGAAGAAATACACAAAGATCAGCGTGTACAGAGCTGTTGTCATACCCATGCTTCTGTTCGGCTCCGAATCATGGGTCCTCTACTGGCATCACCTACAGCTCCTAGAACGCTTCCACCAGCGCTGTCTCTGCTCCATCCTCAACATTCATTGGAATGACTTCATCACCAACATCGAAGTACTCGAGCTGACAGAGTCCGCAAGCATCAAATCCATGTTGCTGAAGACCCAACTGCGCTGGGTGGGTCACGTCTCCAGAATGGAGGACCATCGCCTTCCCAAGATCGTGTTATATGGCGAGCTCTCCACTGTCCACCGAGACAGAGGTGCACCAAAGAAGAGGTACAAGGACTGCTCAAAGAAATCTCTTGGTGCCTGCCCCATTGACCACCGCCAGTGGGCTGATATCGCCTCCAACCATGCATCTTGGCGCCTCACAGTTCGGCGGGCAGCAACCTCCTTTGAAGAAGACCGCAGAGCCCACCTCATTGACAAAAGATAAAGGAGGAAAAACCCAACACCCAACCCCAACCAACCAATTTTCCCTTGCAACCGCTGCAACCGTGTCTGCCTGTCCCGCATCGGACTTGTCAGTCACCAACGAGCCTGCAACAGACGTGGACATACCCCTCCATAAATCTTCGTCCGCGAAGCCAAGCCAAAGATGGGAGTGGAAAGAAAATGTTTGAAAACCACTGATTTAGCCAATCTTGTTTTTATTCATAGCACAATAGTGCCATCTTGTGACAAAGAGGAAAAGAGCGGGTTTAATTTCACCCATTTGTTTGCTGGTGAGCAGAATTTTACAAATAAAAATATGGTAAGGCCAGTAATACTCATTCATACTGGAGAAAAATTGACAGCAAACTCACATGCTCAGTTAAGTGTGGAACTGCAAAGGCTGCAGTCAGAGGTCGTTTTCTCCTCCTCAGGAAATATTCCAAACATCAGAACAAGCAGACAGCTAAATTGCTCCAAAGGTATTTGCTCATTGTTCCAAAATGAAAGGGTTCTCCTGTGTCAAAAGGTGAAGCAGATTGTGCCTGCATTCATTGGAGTCTCTGAGAATGAGATTGTGCGGGTCCTTGACAGGGTAAATGTGGGGAGAATGCTACCCTCATCATAGAATCTAATCTATGCATGCCCTGCCCTTTCAAACAAAAATGGGAATGGTTTTCTTTTCTTGTCATGAATCTTAGGAATTCTCTCCCCGAAAGGGCTATGTAATTTGAGTAATTTGATATTTATTCAGGGGCAGAAAAGATTCACAAGAATGTCACCATGACTGGGGGCCTGAATTATAAGGAGAGGCTGGATGGGCTAGAACCTTTCTCCCTGGGGTGTAAGAGGTTGAGCGGTCTTCATGAGGAGTTTAGATAAGGTCATTATATTTTCTTCACGGTATGGGGAGTTGAAAACCAGAACATAAATTTAAAATGAGAAGGGAAAAATTTAAAAGGGATCTTCGGGGCAACATGCAACTCTTGTACAAGCACCAAGAGAAAGGGATAGAAGTAGGTACAATATTAATATTTATAATATATATTAGGACACGTACATGGATAGGAATGGTTTAAAGTGTTAAGGGCCAAACACAGGCAACTGGAGACAAGCTTGGGTTGATCAGCATGGATAAGTTGGGCCATTGGTCCTGTTTCTATGCTGTTAATTTCAATGACTATTAGTTTAAATTTAAATGTAATAATTTAAATATTAAATTAAGACATTCAACCCAGTAACAGACCCTTCCAGCCCATGAGCCCGTGCTGTCAATTACACCCAATTGACCTACAACCCCCATATGTTTTGAATGGGAGGAAACCAGAGCACCCAGAGGAAACCCATGCAGACATGGGGAGAACATACAGTGCCAATTTAGAACCTCAGTCACTGGCGCTATGCTAACCGTGGTACCCCCTACGCTAAATGTCCGTCCTTGCTCTATCTGTGCCATCCCATATGCTAATCATGCCACTCTCTATGCTAACCATGCTGCCCCTGCTCTAAGCATGCTGCCCCCTACACTAACTGTGTTAACTGTGTCACCCCGACGCTAACTGTGCCACCCCCTATATTAACTGTGATCACCCCCTAGGCTAAGTGTGCCACCCATGTTCGAGGCGGAGAGGGAAGGAATGGGGAGTTAGGGGCCATGAAGGTAGTGATGATGTCAAGACCAGATCAGTCATGATCTTACTAAATGGCTGAGTGCGACTTCTGCTAACAATCCTCAGTTCTCAGGCACAAATTACTTTTAATTTGAACTGCATAAAAATTCTATTTACAGAAGAACAATCTCATTAACCATGAAAATTTAAATTTTACAAATGTGCAGACTCATTTCCTCAGAAATGTTTTTCTTACTTGGCCATTTCTGTTTTTCCTGATTTTTTGTGAACACAGGCAGAGACTGGAAAATGCTTGTAGACCTTGGCCAGCGACTCATCTTTCCACTGGAGATTGCTAGCACCAACCTGAGACCTGATCTTGTACACTGTTCCAGCTCTCAGCAGATTGTCTTCATTATTGAACTGACAGTTCCTTGGGAGGGTACCATGGATGATTGGATTCTTTATTGAAGAGCAGAAGAATAGACAGAAACTAATCTTACTTTGAGTTAAAAGGAAGTCTACATATAGCGGTAACCATAACAATTACAATACAGAAGCAGGCCATCTTGGACCCTCTAGTCCGCACTGGTTTAAGTGATCTCCTCTAGTCCCACTTACCTGCACCCTGCACCCTACAATCCCCTAACATCCATGCACCTTTCCAACGTCTTCTTAAATTATAAAATTGATCCTGCTGCAACCACCTTTTCCGGAAGGTCATTCCACTCAGCCACAACTCTCTCAATGAAGAAGTTCCCTCTCATGATATCTCTAAACTTTTGCCCCCTAACCCTTAACTCGTGACCCCTTGTTCCAATCTCACCTACCCTCAAGGGGAAGAGCCTATTCATATCTACTCTATCAATCCCCCTCATAATTTTAAATACCTCTATCAAATCCCCCCTTCAACCTTCTACGTTCCAATGAATGAAGACCCAGTGTAATAATCTTTCTTTGCATTCTTGATACTGCAATCCAGGCAACATTTAGTAAATCTTTTCTGCACCCTACCTACCTTATTGATATCCTTCCTATGATTTGGGGACCAGAACTGCACAGTATTCCAAATTTGGCCTCACCAATGCCTTGTATAGTCTCAACATCACTTCCCAACTCCTATATTTTATGCTTTGATTTATAAAGGTCAGTATACCAAAAGCCTTCTTCACTACTCTATCCACGTGAGATTCCACCTTCAAAGAACGATGAACCGTTATTCCAAGATCTCTCTGTTCCTCTGCATTCCTCAATGTCCTCCCCTTCACCGCATATATCCTGTTTTGATTATTCTTCCCAAAATGAAGCACTTCACATTTATCTACATTAAACTCCATCTGCCATCTTTCTGCCCACTCTTCTAAGCGTCAAAATCCTTCTGCAGCCTTTGAAACCCATCTTCACTATCCACAACTCCCCCTTTTTTTGTATCGTCTGCATATTTGCTAACCCAATTTACCACTCCATCATCCAAATCATTAATGCAAATGACAAACAACAAAGGACCCAACACCGATTCCTGAGGCACACTGCTCGTCACCGGCCTCCATCCTGACAGACAGTTATCCACCATGAGGCGCAAGAACGGAAGACACTAAGATATACTAATCTTGCCACAGAAGCAGGAGGCTGGAAAGTGATGGTTCACCCGGTTGAAGTCGGTTGTAGAAGATTTGTTGCCATCTCCATCATCAAGCCTCTAAGGGAAGTAGGAATCTCAGGGCAAACCCTCAGAAGGCAATTCAATCCAGATCCAACTCAGCTGAAATGAGCAGTCACTGGGTCTGGCTAAAAAGGAGGGACCTGCCTGGGTTCCAAATTACCACTAGGAGAAACAGATATGGGACACATATCTAGGTCTAATCAGTCAGTGGTGGGCCTGCCTTAGCAGAGGGTGTCTTGTATTTAAATGGCTGAAACACCCAATGATACAAGGGAATAACTGAGGATGTGTCTGGTACCAGTTAAAATACCCTCATAGTCATCCTTCATTATTGTAATTGACTGTACTAACTCGACAAGAGTGGATCAATCTAACCAATACTGAAACATCAGAGATTGTAACACCTAGTCCTATATATCAACCTGCTTCTCCAACATCACTTAAATCTCATCATTTGTATTTCTCCATAATCCCCTTCTTCAGATTTGGGCTCAATAAAGATATTCTCCATTCCTCCAAGTCAAGGAGTTCTTCTGTTCTTGATCTGCTCACAAGTGTCACGTATATTTTTCAGAGGTAATTTGGCGGCATGGGCTCATGGGCAGGAAGGGCCTGTTTATTGTGCTGTAAGTCTAAATTTAAAATATAATATGCTTTGGAGATTACTGAAAATGAGAACAAAAGGGGTGCTGAATTAAAAGAAGTCCTATTTTCAAAGTCTGCTGTAACTGAGAGGATAGATGGCAATAGTGTTAACAAGTGCCATTCCTTTTCTGCTGACTGCAATACCTGGGCCAAAATCTCAAACGCCTGAGTCAGCTTTCATTAACTCAGTTAATGTATTTTCCAAAGGGACTCATCTATTTTATAGTGCCTGACCTTGACTATGGCAGTATTCCCTTTCACTGCAGTGGGAAGTAAAGTGATTCTCTGAAAGGCATGTAGCAAGATACAGAGCAATTTATTCTTAAGCTGTAATGAATATCTTTATCAATTCTTAATGGGGTTCCCAACCACTTGGAGTGGTGGGAATGAATGGTCATAAACAGTGAGTTTAAGATTATCTCTAAAGACAGAAGTTGCCTTTGGCCCTGACACCTTATCTTGTGATGTGGTCCCAGAGTAAAAATTCAGATGTCTCAATGATACTGTAGCTACTGAGATAAGTTACTGACAGCATTCACAGCTCTGTCTGCCATATTAGTGTGGATATTCCAGTGGCCATCCATTTCAATTCCCCATCCCATTCCCTTTCTGGCATATCTGTCCATTGTCTCATGCACTGCCAGACTGACACCATCTGCAAATTGGAGGAACAGCACCCCATATACCATCTGCACACCCTCCAATCAAATGGTATTAACATTGACCTCCGGATTCTGTTGAAACTCCCCACACACTCCCCCCCCCAACCCCCACCATCTTCTTCCCCTTCTCTCATTTCCCCCCCCCCCTTTCTTCCTTTTCCCTCTATCTCCTTTCACAGAGCCAAAATCAATTCTCACCTTTCCCATTATCATAACAATTAACACTTTTGACTGTTGGTTGGTATTCCTCCCACTTTTAGCCTTCCTCCTTTCTTTCCCAGCCTTTAAAAATGTCTATTTTCACTCACATCTTGAGGAAGGGCTCAGGTCTGAAATGTTGGTAATATATTTTTACCTCCTATGGACGCTGAGAGACTGGCTGAGTTCCTAAAGCATCTCTATGTTTTGACTACTGATGGTGTGCGCAGGAAGGTGCATGTCCAGGCCTCAGGTTGTTGCAACAACCCCAGGAGATCTATTTTTAAAGTCCGAGCAGGTAATCCCATCAGGTTTTGTTTCCACTCAAGCCAGAAACACTCGTCACTGTTTCGTGAAGAAATAGGTCGGATTGTCTGATTGTGAATGGGAAATTACAAGAGCAAGTGCTGGAGGGGTTGAGATTGTGCCCAGCTGGAAGGTGGTCAGAAGTGGAGCAACTTCCCCATTACTGAGCTATTCACCTCCTGACCACCTGCTCACCTGTGAGTCCAGCCCCTCGCTTCAACACTGGAAGGCGGAATCTCCTGTTCCTATCAACAGCAGGCAACCTTTGACAATGACAATCCAGTCTTGATGAAACATGTTTGCTTGAGTGGGCAAGTGAAAGGTGAGAGAACTGTTGAGAGACCTTATCCTTTGCTAGAATCTCTTGCTAACTCTGGGGTGAAGATGGGAGGTGATGGGTAGTGAGTGGTTAACATTGCCTTAATAATGCCTGGCCCAGCCAATAAAGCAAACTCAATCAAATGAAGATAGAAGCTGCTCCAGATTTCCTTTAATTTAAAGAAAAATATTTTAAATTCCTGCTTCCTCCCAGATAATTAGAATGGAAAGTTCAATTATATTTCCCAGCTGTTTGAGTTTTGGGGCTGATGGAGTGGGAGGGAGTTTACCTCAGTGTAGAACACAGCTGAAAGAGGTCACCAAGGGTTTCCAGCCTACTGACCTGCAAAAGAAAAAAAGGGATGTCATCTTCCTGCACACAAATGCTGGTAACTTCACCATTCCCACACACCAATGAGGAGTGTTCCCCAGGATCATCCTGCTTTAATGCAGTGGGGAGATTGGTCAAATCATCCAACAACAAAAAAATCAAGTAAAATGCATTGTGGCTGAAGTTAACCAGCTGGTGGTTGGAAGATGCCAAGCCACACTGTTCAACCCCCATACCATTAGATTCCTTATTCCAGTGACGTGTTCTGGAAGAGACATGGGTGTCGAAGTCTGATGAGCACAGTGTTGTGAATCCAGTTTGTCAAACAGTGCCTCCCATTTACTAACTTTACATGTCCAGCAGAGAGCTTGGGATCTGAATGGGCCTGATTTTGATAGCATGAGGTGAAGAAACACATGGGATCAAACTGGGAAGTTGGTTTCACACCAGTTTCTCATGTTAGTGGGTAGGATTAAAATTACCCATCAAGTGGCATTAAAAATAAGTTAGACGATAAAATCTCCCAGTAATCATGTCCATTAGGTGCGGCAGATGGGAACAAAGTGAAGGCAATTAGAAAAAAGAATCCTGATGTCGTCCCATACCAAATGTACCAGCCAAAAGTGTGAGCAGAAATTAAATCTGACCACTTTTGAAGGGCTATGTTGAACAGATTATACATAGAGATTCCCAAATGCTGGTGTCCTTTCTGTAGATTGAAAGGATTTCCTTATTACAACTGATTCACCCATTTCACCACCACTCACCACCCCCACCACTCTCATTGTGGTCAGCAGCTGAAATGCAACTGTATTGTTCCCATTTGAACTTCTATTCTGTATTAGTTGTGAAAGTATTATTAATCTTAAAACAGTAAAACCCCTGATCACTGGAATTCAAGCAACCTGCAGCCTCAAGCAACCGGCAAAAAAAATTGAGGAAAATACATTTAAAAAAAATAAAATAAATAAGAATAAAATAAAATAGGTAAAAAATATGTTTAAAATTGAGGAAGTAAATGTTCTCTGAAGTAACACAAACTTTGGTGAAGATAGGAGTAAATATTCAACCAGTGGAGAGCCTTGGTCGTGCTTTGCTCGTAGCAGTTTGTTGAATAAAGTTGTGTGAAAGAGCAATGGCGTTGCCCAGGATGAAGAGCTGGTTGATGTCAGAGACTTTACCTGTAAACTTGATCGGGGAGGATTTTATTATCTATAATGTTATTGTTCATCTTTTGGGTGATTCTCTGGTGGGTGGGGGGGGTGGTGGGTGAACCTGCAGATGCAGCAATGGGTAAATGTTTTCAAAGAATGTTACTGAAAATAAAATAAACACTTTAAGGTTTATATATTCATGCAAGTGAAGTTTGTTCAGCCTAAGTACAGTATAGTATTTTTGCCTTTTGAACGGTTTATTTTTTATGCAGTATTCGTTAGGTATTGTAAGAGTAAGTCTCAAGCAGCCATAAAATACACTTATCCGCCATCTATTAATCCCATAGATTCCAGATACCAGGGGTCTTACTTTAATATGCATTCAATGTGCAATGATAACCAGCAACATGTAAAAGTGATTAGAGGAGCAGCTCATCAATGTTGTGGTGTGACTTGGTAAAATATCATGGTTTGGGATGGTTCTGGTATAACACCTCTCGGTAGTTATTGAATGTCATTATGTTAGTGAGCGCTTAGCTTATTTACCCACTGTAATATGAGAAAACAAAAAGAAAATTCACCTGGCTTGACCTAACTCACTGGAAATCCCACCTCTCGCCATTTCCCCTCAGATTTCCACTTCCAGAAAGATTTGGCCATTTTGTAAATCACGTCAATATTATTTTAAAGTATTCTTATGAGTTTTGTCTGTTGAGTTTAATTTTTAGAATGGCTTTAACCTCCATTGCCAAAAGTCCTCTTTGGATGGAACAGAAGTCAGCACTACCTCATGAGTAATGGATGGCTGCAAGCAGCACATCTCCACAGGAAAGATGGTTTGTGATAATCACCTTGTTTACCCTGTCTAATTCTCAGTTCCTTTCTGTTGTCTGATTCTTTTTGGTTAAAGGACCTTGAATCAATGCTCTACATTTTAGTTGCTATCATTAATGAGAATCAGCTTAGTGATAGATTTCAGTGGAAATGATAATGAGTGATTGTGACACACTTCTGCAGTGATGAAGCTTCTGACAATCTCTTAGGTCACGGTGATTGTGATGCAGTATTTGTGGTTCAAATCCCTGCCATTTCAAGTGGGGGGAGTACAGAAATAGCATTCCTACCAATCCATGGCCTCAAACTCCAGTCTGTTTAGTAGCAATGGAAAATGGATGGCAAAAAATGGTGGAGACTCGCTTTGCGCAGGAACCTGCTGGCTTGTTTTACCACCTGTATGATCCTGGGATCCAGTGGCTTGTTTTTCACTTTCCCGTAAGAAAATCTGAGGTTGATATGGGTAGAACTAATCCTCATGGTTTGAAAGCCAATTAAAGCAGATGCAGTAAAAAGAAATCATTTGTTATCCATGGTGATAATTGATGGCTTTAAGCTGAATTTTATGACAGAAGGAAGTCATTCAATCCATTATGTTCATGGTAGATGAAAAGAACTTGTGGAGAGTTAATTCTGTTTCTCACATTCATGCATCACTTCTGTTCCAGTAATTTCTCAGATCTTGTCATGATGAGGTAATATTGTGATACAAAGTGTATTATAAGATCCCTCTGGGACAATAAACCTGTGATTAGCTCCTTTTGACTTCTCCACCATTCCCTTAAGCCACAGGGTCAAAACCTTCAAACAACTGTTCTTGAAGCTACATTGCAACTTGTATGGAAGCTACATATCATATAGCATAGCAGTAAGTGCAACGCTATTACAGTGCCAGCAACCGGTGTTCAAGTCCGGCGCTGTCTAGAATTAGTTTGTACATACTCCCAGTAGCTGCATTGGTTTCTCCAGGTACTCCAGTTTCCTCCCACCATTCCAAAATGTTCCAGGTTTGTATGTTAATTGGGTGTAATTGGCCAGCACAGGCTCATGGGCCGAAAGGGCCTGTTACCGTGCTGAATGTCTAAATTTAAATTGTTTTTAAAATCTTTAACACAAATGAAAATGTTCAGCACAAGAGAGAGGGGAAAGGAGAGTGGATGAAAAGAAAGGGGAAAATGGCAGTAAAAATGAACAGTCTCTTCTCTGGATTAAAGTGGACCCTACATTCCTGCTTCTGCATATAAGGAATAGGGCAGCGACAGCAATCGAGAATATCAAAGTGGCACTATAGTTTCCAAAATGCTTTAATTTTCTTGGACGAGGGTTTTCTCTGCTTCATTTGACAGATGGTGCAAGTTTTGATTTCCATTACTAAATATTTCTTCTTTGGCTTGGCTTCGCGGACGAAGATTAATGGAGGGGTAATGTCCACGTCAAGTGCAGGCTCGTTTGTGGCTGACAAGTCCGATGCGGGACAGGCAGACACGGTTGCAGCGGTTGCAAGGGAAAATTGGTTGGTTGGAGTTGGGTGTTGGGTTTTTCCTCCTTTGTCTTTTGTCAGTGAGGTGGGCTCTGCGGTCTTCTTCAAAGGAGGTTGCTGCCTGCCGAACTGAGAGGCGCCAAGATGCACGGTTTGAGGCAATATCAGCCCACTGGCGGTGGTCAATGTGGCAGGCACCAAGAGATTTCTTTAAGCAGTCCTTGTACCTCTTCTTTGGTGCACCTCTGTCTCGGTGGCCAGTGGAGAGCTCGCCATATAACACGATCTTGGGAAGGCGATGGTCCTCCATTCTGGAGATGTGACCTACCCAGCGCAGTTGGGTCTTCAGCAGCGTGGATTCGATGCATTCGGCCTCTGCCATCTTGAGTACTTCGATGTTGGTGATGAAGTCACTCCAATGAATGTTGAGGATGGAATGGAGACAACGCTGGTGGAAGTGTTCTAGGGGCCGTAGGTGATGCTGGTAGAGGACCTATGATTCGGAGCTGAACAGGAGTGTGGGTATGACAACGGCTCTGTATACGCTAATCTTTGTGAGATTTTTCAGTTGGTTGTTTTTCCAGACACTTTTGTGTAGTCTTCCAAAGGGGCTATTTGCCTTGGCGAGTCTGTTGTCTATCTCGTTGTCGATCCTTGCATCCGATGAAATGGTGCAGCCGAGATAGGTAAACTGGTTGACCGTTTTGAGTTCAGTGTGCCCAATGGAGATGTGGGGGGGGCTGATAGTCATGGTGGGGAGCTGGCTGATGGAGGACCTCAGTTTTCTTCAGGCTGACTTCCAGGCCAAACATTTTGGCAGTTTCCGCAAAACAGGACGTCAAGCGCTGAAGAGCTGGCTCTGAATGGGCAACTAAAATCCAGAACCCGGGGCCATGGTTTGAGGATAATAGGCAAACCATTTAGGACCGAGATGAGGAGGAATTTCTTTACCCAGAGGGTGGTGAATCTGTGAAATTCATTGCCACAGAGGGCAGTAGAGGCTGGTTCATTAAATATATTTAAGAGGGAATTAGATCTATTTCTTCAGTATAAGGGTATTAAAGGTTACGGAGAGAAGGCGGGAACGGGGTACTGAACTTTAAGATCAGCCATGATCTCGTTGAATGGCGGAGCAAGCTCGAAGGGTCAAATGACCTACTCCTGCTCCTATCTTCTATGTTTCTATGTTTCTATGTAAAGCGGCATCGTCTGCAAAGAGTGGTTCACGGACAAGTTGCTTTTGTGTCTTAGTGTGAGCTTGCAGGCGCCTCAGATCGAAGAGATTGCCATCCATAGTGGCAATGCAAATGACAATTTTTGGCCTTCTTCATTCTTTTAGTGGATATGGGTGTCACTGGTAATGCCTGCATTTATTATCCATTTGTAACTTCCCCTAACCTGAGAGAACTGTTCTGAGGCACCACCATAGTCTGGAGTCACATTTAGGTTGAGTGTGGATAGCAGAAGGATATTAGTGAACCAAACAGTATTTCCTGAAAATCCAGTAATTTCATAATTAATTTTTAGTGAGGCCAAGTTTAGTACTTGGTTTATGTATTTACTTGAATTAAATTCCCTTGCTACCATGGTGAGATTTGAGATTTGAAAGTTCAGATTTATTGTCAGAGTACATATAGGACATCACATACAATCCAGAGATTCCTATTCCTGTGGGCCAGGCAGAATTGCCACTTATTGGCAGTGCAGAAAAAACTGGACACAATGTACACATGTAAACAAATAAATAAATGTAAACAAACTGACTATGCCATACAGAGAAAAAAAATCAATGAAGTGCAAAAGTTCCTTAAATAAGTACCTGATTGAGTTTGTTGTTGAGGCGTCTGATGGTGAAGGGGCACCTGGTGGTGTGAGTCTTGAGGCACCTACACCTCCTTCCTGATTGTAGTAGCAAGGACAGAGCATGTATGGATCACCCGATGGCAATAGATGTTCTCATTGGTGGGGAGGGGTTTACCCATGATGACCTGGACAGAGTTTGCAGAGTTTTACGTTGGAGGCATCGATGTCCCCATACCAGACCATGATGCAGTTGGTCAGCATACTTTCCATCACATATGTGCAGAAATTTGCCAGGGTTTCTGATGTCATGCCAAGGTATGGTTGCCGGTTCAATAATTTAACCATATCTTTACCTTTTGCACTTTGATGTTTAGAAACTTGGACCAAGATTTGGTTTCTGGCAAGTAAAATTTGGGGTCTAGAAAGAGTGGCCAGTTTGAATAATTCTTAAATAACATTATGACTCTTCCATCCTTGCAAATCTAATCATTGACTCCTTGGTAACTTAGAGGATAGAATAATAATTGGTAAAGTTATACACTGGTGGAATAGTTATTGTAAGAATTACACACTGTGGATAGTACATTTGCTCGCATTATTATCAATGAAGTAAACTGAATTAATATTTCTCACACTGACTAGCTTGCACTGAGGCCAAAAGTGATTATCCACAACAGTTGTCCATAGATGTTTGAACAGAAACCAAGCAGGAGAGAAACGGAGACTCTCGATGGAAGTTACAAGGGTGGGTGGGGAGAGAGAGAGGTTGTTGTTTAGTTTTTTTAGTACTGCCATTAATTTTTTTTCAGTAAGACAGCAACATTGATCAACAGATAAATGGGTAATTTTTCAAACACGTATTTTCACACTGTCTTTCCAACTCCAGATTTTTAAATGGTTGTATCTCTTTTCCAGTTGTGCTTTCTTGGCCGTTAATGTTTCCCTGCTGCTCCCAATCATTACTGGAATCTTGTTCCTATCCTGTTTCACAAGTTTCATTATCACCAGTTTCATGGATCCTGGAATCCTACAGCAAGGTAACATTTTTTTCACATTCATTTAGAATGAGATTATTCTTATAAATCCCAGTTATTAAAAGGAGTGGTCTGAAAATTTCTAACATAGCCCATGCTTTTAGCCCATCATAACCACCTAAAATCCAAGATGCAATGGTAATAAGATGCAAGCACTTCAGTCTCAGGTGCATTTAAGTCACTTTGTTACAGGAGATTCTGCATTCCAGCGGTATGCAATGTCAGCAATAGTTTCTTCAGATGAGGGTTGTCTGTGGTGGTGTTACATTTACTTTGGGAGGTCACATGTTGACCTGAGGACAACCTGCTGGAGGAACTCAGTGGACCGAGCCGTAACAGTGGGAGGAGAAGAATGGTTGGCGTTTCAGGCTGGAGCCCTGGAATGCGAAGTATGTTGCAATTTACAGTGGCCAACCGGCAAGTCTTTAGGATAAGGGAGGAAAGTGGAGCAACCAAAGAAAGCCCACCTGATCACAGAGAGCATGCAAAATCCTCACAGAGAGCACCCGAGAATAGGATTGGACTTAGGTCACTGGCATCCACCTCACCGTGCCCTTCCAAGGTTAGATCAAGTCTTGGAGCATTTTCATGGACAAGTTTATCTCTTCCTCCACTGCCATTGGGTTTTTACATTCTGGTGAAAAATGAGAAGGATGTGGTATCTATGAATCTCACTTGGAGTCTCTCATTTTATGCCTCTATACATTTGTTTGCTGCTCAGATTTCCAAACTAGAGTAATTCTAAACATTTTTTCTTTTTAATGGTAGGCTCAGATATATCGAGGCACCAGAATCTTGATCCTCAGGTTGTGAAGGTCAATGGGAAAGTATTTTATTTGAAATGGTGCCAAGTGTGTCAGTTCTATCAACCACCCCGGTGTTCACACTGCAGACTTTGCAATGTTTGTATCGAGGTGAGTAACTCAAAAGTGGACCATCTGGGTGGGGCAGACAGTTTGAAAGTGAATCCCAAGAAATGTTTCATACCTTATTATCCTCAGCATACTGTTATTGTTTTTCAATGCTCCTCTCTTTTATTTGAAAGAAATATTTGGTCCTTACTGAAAAATCAGCTGAAATATTTATTTTACAGATATATAATCATGCTTGATTATTCCAGATAAGAAATTGGTCATTGGATGAATGCCCATGATCAATAGCTTCTGTGCTTTCAGTGAAGATAATGAATATAAGAATAAGAAATAGGGACCAGTCCCTCAAACCTTCTCTGCTACTGAATATAATCAGGGCTGCTCTGATAGCTGACCTCAGCTCCATTCTTCCCCCTGACACCAATCACCCTTGATTCCCTTGTAATCCAAAACTCTATCAGTCTGGGGTGTTCCAAATGGCACAGCATCCTGGAGGGGGAAAAAAACCCTTATTTCAATCTTGAGTGAACACCCCATTATATTGAAAATGTTCCTCACTAAGTGAAATCACAGTATTCCAGCCTGAAAATCCTGCATAGCAATTACATTAAAATCCCTGGTGTCAGGCACCTATGGGGATTGATGGATGCCAGATAGGTGAATTTTCCGATCGCTTGAGATTAGGTGTTGCATTGATTGGTGAACTAATGGTGAGGCGCACCAATTTTAAACTTCTGGGTTTTTTTTTACCTTTTTTGCAATTTTTTTTGCCAATTTCTTGAGGCTGCTGGATGCTTGAATTCCAGATAACTGGGGTCTTAGTGTATATTTTTCCTTAAATAAGGAGACCTAAACTATATGCAGTGCTCCAGAAGTGGTCTAAGCAAAGTCTTGCCAAGCTATGGCAAGGTCATACTTTTGGATTGCAATGTTTTATGCAACAAGGCCTAAAAAACATTCAGGCACAGGCTATTAAGAGGTAAGTCATACTCATGCCACAAAAGGGTCCGATAATGATAATTTCCAACAAGTCAGAATCTAACCACATACCTTGGCATTAAATGGCATTAGAGTCCCTACCATCAAAATCCTGGGGAGAAGTCAGTGTTCAATCAAAACTAAGGTTCAAAGTTCCTTTACTGTCATGTAATTCTACAGAGCATAAAATATTGCATGAAATTAGCTTCTGCCTACCATAAGGTGCACAGAGTCACCATTAATATTTCACGCTGTCCCTTACAGTAAGAGAGAAAGAGAAAAGCTTCAGAGTCACTGAGTGTTCAAGAATTCATCCCCAGCACTCCTGCAGCTTCTACAGCCTCATAGACTCTTGTTCAATCCATTGACAACACGAGCACCGGATCAGGAAGCCTTCATCCCACCCCTCCCCCACCCCCCTCGCCCTTTGGGAGCCCTTCTGACCCTCAGCACCCTCTCTAATCCAAATTCTGATACCTGATTCCATGAGCCAGTTTCCAGCAGCCCACAGCCCGTGTGGGTCCCTTGACCAAAATTTGCCAGAAGTCCACACCCCAAGCAGGTCACCTGACCGCAACTTGCCAGTCTGTGCAAGTTCTTCGACTCAAGTTGCCATCAGCCTGCAGCCTTTGTGGGTCCTTCAGCCACTGAGTCTTCCCTGGTCCACTACCATAGTCACCGTCCAGTAGAGTCGTCTCCTCTACTTCTCAACAATGAGAGGTATTCTCCCTTTTCTGGTGCCCTGCACCTGTCTACTGCCCCCAAACCCCCCCCCCCCCCACCCCTCCCCCGGTGTCTACAACACCTTGAGGCTATGCCAAATACAGACACTTCCATCTTGGGTACAGAGCTGGTAAAGTAAAACACCATTGTCTCCGTTAACAGGGCGTTTATAGCCTGTACAGAGCCGTCAGCATTAGGTCCAGGCAGCACTGTGTCTCCACTCTCCACTCCCGGGTTTGCAGCAGCAGTAATGCTGTCACCACAGCTCTGGTCACACCACCATTTAGTTTTCAGTCACCCAAGTAGGACAGAAGCTGGGTATTCTCCAGTGAGTGATTCACCTCGAGATGGCAGAGGTCGACAGCATCGAATCCACGCTGCTGAAGATCCAGCTGCGCTGGATGGGTCACGTCTCCAGAATGGAGGACCATCGCCTTCCCAAGATCGTGTTATATGGCGAGCTCTCCACTGGCCACCGTGACAGAGGTACACCAAAGAAGAGGTACAAGGACTGCCTAAAGAAATCTCTTGGTGCCTGCCACATTGACCACCGCCAGTGGGCTGATATCGCCTCAAACCGTGCATCTTGGCGCCTCACAGTTCGGCGGGCAGCAACCTCCTTTGAAGAAGACCGCAGAGCCCACCTCACTGACAAAAGGCAAAGGAGGAAAAACCCAACACCCAACCCCAACCAACCAATTTTCCCCTGCAACCGCTGCAGCCGTGTCTGCCTGTCCCGCATCGGACTTGTCAGCCACAAACGAGCCTGCAGCTGACGTGGACTTTTTACCCCCTCCATAAATCTTCGTCCGTGAAGCCAAGCCAAAGAAAGAAGATTCACCTTTTGACACTAACATCTTTCCACATTTCACAAGTCAGGAGGACAATGGAATATTCTCCATATGATGAGAAGAATGCAGTGTCAAACAGCTCAGCATTATCCACTCCCAATTATTCCCTGGTAATACCATTTACAGGCCTACTGGTGTAGACATCAGTCCAGAAGCTCAGACGGAATCACATGTGATAGCATCTGTATGTCTATGACTTACGAGCTATAATGCTTCTTTTAAGCAATATAACACCGATTTTGTATGTGATCCTACATTCTACAAATTTTACATTCTACCACACCCCACCTTGAATACTCAGACCACTTATTCATTTTGCTAATCACTGTATACAGACCACTGGTAAAATTAGTTAAACCGGTTCACAGGGAAATCAAGACCTGGCCAGAGGGACACACAGCAGCGCTGCAGGACTGCTACAAAACCATGGACTGGAGCGGATTCAGTCAGGCGGCCACGGCCACCTACATGGACCATTTCAACATTGATGAATGTGTGAGCTCAGTGACTAGCTATATAGACAAATGCATTGAGAATGTCAGAGTGATGAAATGCTCCCCAGCCAGGGCAAATCAAAACTAGTAGCTAGATGCAGAGGTTCGTGCATTGCTCAGAATGTGTGAAATTGCCTTTAAATCGGTTGGCAAGATGGGATTCAGATCAGCAAGGGCTGATCTCTTTCATGCAATCAGGAAGGCCAAGCATGGGTATGCATAGAGAATCCACAGATACTTGTGTGACACCGGCAACATGTGGCAGGGTATTCAAAACATAGCGAGGTCAGCGATAATAATGCCTTGCTTCCTGACAGGTTGAATACCTTCTATGAGCAGCTTGATGAGAAAAAAAAATATGACAGTGAGGAAAGTCCACACTCCCCCTGAAGAATAGGCACTCTGCATGGCTGCAGCTGAGGACCCTGTCCAGGGTGAACCCATAGAAAGTCGCAGGACCAGACAACATACTATGTGGCCCAGCTGATGGAAGTCCTAATGAACATCTTTAACATCTCACTAAAGCCCAGTGGCACTGACCTCAACCATTATGAAGTGCTTGGAGAAACTGGTAATGGAATGCATCAGATCCCATTTTCCAATGACATTGGGCCTGTTCCAGTTTGCCTAGCATACAAACTGGTCAAACAGATGATGCTATAGCCCTGATGCTTTCATTACATCCTGATCCACCTAGAGAATGATGCCTCATTCACCACGCTGTTGTTCATTGACTTCAGGTCAGGGTTCCACATAATCATACCTCAGAGGCTGGTGGATAAACTGTCCTTGCTGGGACTCAACACCTCTCCCTGCAACTGGAACCTGGATTTTCAGACTAAACAACCCCAGTCAGTCTGAGTTAGCAGCGAAACCTCATCACACTGAGCTCAGAGCTGTGCGTTCAGCCCACGACTGTTCACGCTGCCAGATTCAGTTCAAACAGAATCATCAAAGGAGATGTGCAAAACAAGTTTTTAACAGAGAGTAGTAGGTACCTGGAATGTGCTGCCAGAAGGGCTGGTGACAGTAAGTTTTAAGGAGCTTTTAGACAGGTACAAGTCATGATCAGGCATGAAATGGAAGATAAAGCCTATATGCAGCCAGATGGGATTAATTTAATTTCACATCATGGTCAGCACAAATATTGTGGTCCAAGTGCCTGCTCCAGTTTGGTACCGATCTATGTTCTAAGTTAAGCATGCATCCTCGGATTCATTCATTCATATTTATTTGTGAGATGGGTTCTTCCTCGAGCTCTGTAACAGGTCAATTCTAACATCCCTACAGCCAAATAAAGTCAATGGGCGAGAGTCCAATTACAGTTGCAATGAAAAAGGGCAGCATGAGAGCTCTGTTGTGGGGTTTGTTCAGGAGCCTGATGGTTGCAAGGTAAAACCTCCCTCAGGGTTAAGCCAAACTATTTAGTTCACCATGATGCAATGAACTATCTTTGTCCTTTTGAGCCTCTTCCACCATTCGACTAGAGCAATCAGGACATTTCAAAGTCTCTGTGCCACTGATTGGATAAATAGGTTATCATTGGTGACCAGTGAGGGATCTTTCTACCATAATAAGGTACATAAAGAGATGTAAAGTAATTAAAGCTGAAATATGCTTTTTCTTATTTCAGGATTTTGACCACCATTGTAAATGGGTGAATAACTGTGTTGGGAGAAGGAATTACCGCTTCTTTTTCTTCTTTGTCTTCTTTCTTGCTATTTACATGCTGACTATTTTGGGGTCCTGTCTCATGTACCTTATAATCAACTACAATGAACCAATAATGGTGGAGAAGAGCGCTACGTATCCTTTCGTTCTGACCGGAGCTGGGACTGGCACAGTGAGTGAGTGAGAAATCAGGTGGTCCCGATGCACAGTATTCCCACAATAGAAGAAGTTTGCAGATACTTATTCTCAACAACACATCCTGTCAGAGTGGACATTTTTATTTTGTAAACTACACATAAAATTGATGTAAACATACAGCTGCTCGTAATAAAAATTGCCAGTTTTCACTCTCACTAAAAGTGTAAACATAAACAAAAAAGATAAGTTGGGAGCAGGAAGAGGCTGCACGGTCTTTTAGACCCAGTCAAGTTTAAATTTATTGGTCATGTTACACCCAGTGCAGTGAGAGATGTATTTCTGTGAGCAGTCTAACAAGTTAACTCTACCATTCATACAGCATTCATTCATAAAGTAGAAGAACAGGAGCATAGTTATGCAGTATACAGTTGCAATGAAAAAAGATTAGTTAGTAAAAGCAAGGGCAGCATGAGACCACTGTTGTGATCTGGAGCCTGATAATTGAAGGGAGTAAATTGTCTTTGAGCCTGTGGTGCATGACTTCATACTCCTGAACCTTCTTCCTGATGGGAGGAGCGGAAGAGAGGGTATCTAAGGTGTGATGGGCCCTTCAGTAGGTTGGATGCCTTTCCTAGGCAGTGGGAGATGTAGATGGAATCCATACAGTGGATGAAAGTTTGCAGGACACTCTGCAATCACCGACTTCTGCAGCTTCTTTCAGTCTTGGGCAGAGTATCTCCCATACCACGGTGTTGAATCTAACAAGTATGTTTCAACAGAAGTTTTATCTTTATAATTTAGACACACAGCATATTAACAGGCCCTTTCTGCCCAAATACACTCAATTGACCTACAACTGCCATACATTTTGAAGGGCGGGAGGAAACCAGAGTGCCCAGAGGAAACCCACACAAACACGTACAAACTCTTTACAGACAGTGCTAGATTCTAATCCACCTTGCTGGTGCTGTGACAGTGTTATACTAACCGCTAATCATGCTGCCCAGGTTGTTAGTGAGATAGGGGACATGCCGAACTTCCTGAGTCTTCCAAAAATTTGAGGCTTTCTTGATTGTTGCAGCAACATGTTTGGTCCAGGACAGGTCATTAGAAATGTTACTCCTATGAACTAGAAGCTATCTACTTTCTCCATTTCAGTGCCATTGATGTGGACAGGAGTGTGGTCTCTATTTATTTCCTTGAAATTTTTGATCATCTCCTTCACCTTATTGACATTGATGCCATTAGACTTTCAATCTCCTTTCTACATTTCAGCTTATCGTTATTGGATGCTTGGCCAATAACTGCGATGCTGTCAGATAATTTGAAGATGGAGTGGAAGGCTATTTGGCTGTACAGTCATGAGTGTGGTGAGAACATAATAGAGGACTGGGTTCACATCATTGCAGTGTCCTTGTGTCTAGGTGTTTCAGGGTATGCTTCACCATTTATCCAGATCACAACCATATTCAAGTAATTAAAATACTGCTGAATTGAAATAAGCCTCAACTCAGTGATAGTAGCTGCAAAACAACAAGATTTTTAAAAAAAATCTTTGTGGGAGGGAAATCTTCATCCAGTCTGGCTGATGTGTGACTTAAAATCTACCCATGCGGTTGACCTTTAACGGGCTCTTCAGTTCCACAACAATTTGAGATAGATAATAAGTATCAGCATTGGAACATCAAGATCCTTAAATGAATAGGAAGAATCTCCTTCCCAAGATCGAGGATTAAAAATGTACCATGTGATCATATTTAGTTTGGGAAAATTTCTAAACTCCAATTCTTGAGTCACAGAACAGTGAGAGAGAACTTTTGGCATCAACTGATTGAACTTCATTAAATATTATTTCAGGTATATAGTGTAACCTCATGTTGCTCAATGCTCCCATACGTCAGCTGTATGTAGATTAAAGTCCTTCCCATCTGTGTATTTTCCTTAAAGTTAACTCTCAGCTATGCTGTTCTGGTTCCAATCACTTTTTTCCTCTTCCCTGTGCTTTTCCTGTTTGGAGCTCATACTGAATTCATTGCGTTGGGAGTAACCATGTTTGAAAAGGTAAAAAATGAGATAGAAATGTTTTTATTCAATTTCATTTTTCCAATTTCTCTCTCTCTCTCTTTAACAAAAGCTTTTTTCCTTCTTGTCTTATACTACAGAATTTGTTCATCACCCACACTCTCCTCCTTCTATATCCCCTCTCCCCACTCTTCCCATTTATCCAACATCCTTTCATTTTTTGCCTTCCTTATCAGATTCCATCACCTACAGTCCTTGTCTCCACTTATTTCCCAACCTGTCACACTATCTCCACCCTTTCCTCCTCCATTTGACTCAATCATCCAGTCAACCATTCCTCATTTGGATCCACCTATTGCTTGGCAGTTCTTACCTCGCCTTCCTTCCTCATCTCTTTTACTGGCTATCTCAACTCTTTCAGTCCAAGCAAAGAGTCTCAACCCAAAAAGTCGACTATCCCATTTCCCTCCATGGATGTTCTATGACCTCCCAAGTTTCTCCAGCTGTTTTTTTTTTGCTTTGAGGTTGCTAATGTGGATTATTATTTACACCTTCATGGCTGCATTCAAGCAATTAAATAGATAATGTTCCTGCTCCTCACCTTAACACCAAATGTGAGCATACTGAACTTGGGTATACCCCTCAACAAGTGTTAAACTGTGATGGAGAAAATAGTCTATACTTCCAAAGAGCCAGACATCTGTCTTTCAACCATTAACCTTGCCTATGTTGGAGACATGGCTGAGAAAAAAAACTCGTTTTAAATTATTCGATTCTTTATAGAATATGTAAGAGTGAGATATCCTTTTATGATGAGGAGGTGAGCAGTCATCAATTTAAACTGTCACTAATTATGGGGAAAAGATGAGAAGGAACTTACTTATGTAGATTTAAATTTAAATTCAAAGAAACAGCATAGTTACAGGCCCTTCCAGGCCCATGAGCCAGTGCCACCCAAATACACCCAATTGATCTGCAACCCAGGTACATTTTGAAGTGAGGAAACCAAAGCATCCGGTGGAAACCCACGCAGAAACAGGGAGAACATACAAACTCCTTACAGATAGCGCCAGTTTCCAACACGTGTCATTTGCTCTGTATTAGCGTAGCGCTAAACTGACACTGCTGCCCCAATTATGGTAGAACTGTAAAATAGTGGAGTTGAAATGGAAGGTCAGTAAATAATTCTTAGTCTTTCATTCCCATGAATTCAAAGGCTAAACTAATGGAGTCTACCATTAAAACTCTACCATTAAAGCTATTTTTTTTAACTGCTCTTTTGCCAAAAGCAACAACCATCGCTTCAATTAAAGTAAAATTAGAAAAAAATATGCATCATGGGAGTGTAGGATAATGCAGTTTTTCTACACTCCGGCACTAAACCCAGGACAGATAATTCCATTTTAAGAAGTTTAATGGATCCTTTTGACTACATTTCAATTATGGTATTCCATAAATGATGTAATAACCGACTAATGGGAGCTGCCTAGATGGTACAGACATTATAATGGTTGACAATTCTAGCATTGATGGTTGTCATTTGAATTGTTTCTTGGACGATTGTTTTAGCTGCTGTGTTCATCAGCATCACTTTCAGTGGAGGGTGGTTTGCTTAAATTATTTAGAGCAATATCTCCCCTAGTCTCTACACTCACTACAATCCAACTGACAATTGGCAAGAAAGCTTGGAAAATTGTCTTCACACCAGTGACTCAACAAGCCAGTAGTCTCTGAACTTTTTTATTTTAAATTAAATCTACCTCTTAGAGCAATGACATCCCCCTTTCTGACAGTACAATAAAGAGGAAGATAGAACAAACCCCTTCACTCGTGGTTGGAAGAGAAACTTCTTCATTGTCCTTTGTGGTCGTATTGCGCCAAGGTGGGTTTATAAATGTATAAGCTCAAGAATACCTGATTTCTTTCATGTTATCTATGCCAGAAAATTGTTTCAATGCAAAAAAAAATCTTTGGGGAGAAATTTTGGTTTGGTAGTTAGCACCAAACATCTCTGAACATCAGCCACAATTGCACCTTGCTGGATAAAATAATCCACTCTGTTTAAGTCAGAATTGCAAACAGTCATTGTAAATTCAGAAAAGTGATACATCTATGAATAGTCAGATTGTAAAGTAAACACATAGATTTCTATTCTAGTGTTTCATACTAACTAAAGTACCTGATACCCAGAGATATTCTATGGCCAAGTTTTTAGGCCGACCCTACTCCTGTTCTCTTTCTTTCTCTCTCTCCTTCTCTTCAAATCTTTTACTTGTGTGGATTTAGAATGTGCTTCCACGGGCATATTTAAGCACAATAAAGCAGTGTTTTTTAAAAATTCATGGCCATATAATGCACATCTGAGAAGGAGTTTACCTTATTTCATTTTTTCATCCAAAGAGCATTTATAAAAACTAAAGCAACCTTCAGCTTTTAATTGTTGCGGGACTATCAATATATGAAGGGAGCATGCAACAAGGTTGATTCAGTGTTGTCTATAAGGGAAACTGGTCTGGGTGTTATCCAGTAGTTTATATTGAGAAATAAACCAGTAACAGCATGGAGCATGGGATACAATTTTCAACACTCTTCCCCACCAAACTCCCAGATTTCAGATCTTCTTCCATGAGTACAATGATACTTACCTTGAAGTTCTTCAGAGCTTGATGTTGCAGTGTCTAGGGTCAGTCAAGTGACAACCAGTTATCAGGAGCCGGCAGGTAACCCTAAAACATTTTTTAAAAATGCAGATAACATTTTAAAACCTTAATATCTGAATGCTTTGAGTTCATTCTGCTCCTTTATGTCAAACTCCATGTACTAAGTTAATGATTTTTTTAAAAAAAACTGCAATGGCTAGAAATAAAAACAGCACTGGAAGTACCCAGAAGGTCAGGGAGCATTGGTGAAAGGAGAAGCAAAGTTTCTCCAGGAGTTGGTATGTCATGTTACATCTGTTGGGAGCTCATATGGAGAACTGTGTGCAGTTCTGGTTTTCCAAAAATAAGAGAAATTTCACTAAGCTGCAAAGGAAGCAAAAATGATTCATGAAGATGATGCCGGGACTGGAGGGCTTGAGTTATAAGGAGAGGCTGGATAGACTGGGAATTTTCTTCCTGGAGCATCGAAGGCTAAAGGGGAAGTTTACCAAGGTTTATAGAATCATGAGGGGCATAGACAAGGTAAATAGTCATAGTCTTTTCCCAGGCAAGGAGCGTAGCTTTAAGGTGAGAGGATATAGAATTTTAAAAAGACCTGAGGGGCTTTTCTTTCTCAGATATTTGTGGGTATATGGGACAAGCTGTTCAAGAGACATATCGAGAGGCACATGGATAGGAATGAATTATAGGGAAAAGGGCCAAACGCAGGCAAATGAAATAAGGGTCTGATTCCGTACTGAGAAACTCCATCATACTATGCTTCCCGTGCAGCTAAGTATTTCCAGTGAACACCAGAGGTGAAGTGTTGAACTACCAACATTTCCCACAAAATCTAGGCCGATGATTAGTTTATCATCTGTGTTCATTTTTAACCCCATACATCTGATCCAAATAATAATGCAATCTTACATTTTGAGATAAATATCAAACATATGTCTAAATATTGGCATGAGTGGCATTTGTTACCTTCTTAGAATTTCAACAAATGAGCTGAAGTTTTCTAAAAACCGAGTGAGCGGACAAGATTAGAATTCAGCAGAATTTTTTTCAATTCGTAAAAATTACAGAGTATTATGGAATGCACTGAAGATTCTGTAATCCAGTCCAACCTGGAGCAGTTGTCATTTATTTGGTTACTGTTTGATTTAACCTTTTAGGTACCTTGGATCACTCAAGAAGTTGGAAACAAAAAGAACGTCAAGGAAGAGAGATTCACAACAAGTTAGTGGAAACCTGTACATAGGTTCTGCAAAATTAACATTGCCAAACATTCCTATACATTACATGCAATACATTCATATAAAAGGCATGACGCCCTCACGTATGTGTCAGAGAAGAAGATAGCAGATTGGTTGAATAGAATGTTGGACAATGGACAACACTTTTTTTCAAAAGGTTTGCTTCTTTAAAACAAATTCGGGATTATGATAGACAAGTTCAAGCTGAACACAAAGATAATTTCAGATTTGTTGCATCACATAGGAAGTTGGAGATAAATTAAATTAACTTTTCTTGAATTTAGCATATTTAATCACATAATGATGCTGACACATTGTGTTAGTTCAACTGACCTAAAAATATTTGGCCACTGATTTTCTTTTGTACTCAGCATCTGATTCCTCTTGTGTGGGTTTCCAAGAATAGTTGGCCAGCATTGATGGGTTCAGTACTGCTTTTCAATGGTCACAATGTCCTGGTGAAACCTTTCACCATGTTCGTCTATGACTGCACCAAGATCAGCAGGGAAGATGTCCAAGTGCGAATGCAGAAATGAATTTTCAATGACATGTTGTACTTCGTGGTTTTGTATCCTTGAAGCTTGTTGTCAAGCATGTAATTTGGTGTTCTATAGTTGCCAAGAAAATTCTCAGCAGCATCTTTAATGCCTTCCAGGCCGAAGACAATATTTGCATAGCCCCTGCACTGAGTGCATGCCCAAGCATGCTTGGACAGTTTGCTTTGTTGACAATATACATAAAATATGACAGGAATTCATTAAGATAGGTTGTAGAGCACGTCGAAAGAACCAAAGACTTGTTGATCCAAACCAAGGCTTTTATTAACTAAAAGAATGGAGCATATCACAAGTAGGTCAACCAGTCCAGAATGACCTGGTCTGGCTAGGAGCAATCCTTTAAGACCTGCCAGTAGGTGTGGCTACACTCTCAGCCAATCACAGTTATCCTACACTACAATCTGTACAAATACACATTGGTGATAGAATCTGTACTATCACATAGGTTATATCTGAAAAAAAGTATGCAAGAGGAACAGTACATGACAGGATAGGAAATTTATAAGGTAATTTTCATCATCATCAGCCCAAAATCCATAAAATACAGCCAGAAATGTTTAGGAAGCAAAATCTTCTTTGTCCTGTGCAATCTGTTGGCCCCATTTGTTTGATATAACTGGATACAATGACACCATCAAATTAGGCCAGAATCCAGAGCAAACACTGAGAAGCTGGGTTAGGCTGCAATCATGGAAAAGTCAATGTTTCAGGTCAGAACCAAGTATTGACATTAAACTAGGAAAGGGTGATATTAGATGTAATGGGGGTGAGGGGAACAGAAGCTGTGAAGGGGCTAAGAGGTGATGGGGTATTGGACAGAAGCAGGGAGAGGTGGAGAGACAGGTAGAAGTTGAGACCATTGAAAATAGGAGGAAAGTAAGAACAAGAGCAGATAAAAGATGAAACAGTGGATTCAGATTTTGAGTTTCTCAGGCCAGAATCCGGCTGATTAGAGAATGTATATACTGTAAATCCTGTCTAGAGTTTCGAATAGATCAATGATGTAACACACCTCACTTCTGTCATGTAACTATCCTCCACTTATTTGTTACTTCAATTTTTGTTTACTTATCAACTCTGTTTGCTGCAATTAACAAAGTTCTTCTTAAAAAGGTAAAGAAATCTGCAGTACAAAAAATAATTGGGGAGACTTAGCAGGTCATGCAGCATCTATCGAAAGCAAAAGGGAATTGGTGTTTCGGCCCTGAGCACTTGTTCAGGAGTGCTGAAAATCAGACAGAAGCCTGGATAAGAAGGTGGAGTTGGGGGTTGGGGGGGGGGGGGGAAGGTGCAGAAAACTGTGAAAGAGGAGTACAAACTAGCAGGTGATAGGTAGATATAGTGGGAGGGTGAAGAAGAGAAATGAGCTGAGATGTGATGGGGAAGGGGTGAGAGCATGGAAAAAGATGCTCTATGATAGGGAAGGAAGGGGGTGAGAAGCTAGAGGAAGCAAATCAGATGGATAAGGGAAAGCAAAAGAATGGGGGGAGGTGTTACCGGAAATTAGAAAAGTTGATTTGGATGCTAGATCAACCAGACAGCATCAATATCGACTTTTCCAATCTTAAATTTCCTTTCTCGTTTTTTTTGTCAACACTATGTATTTTTCTAAACACTTTATCAAGCTGCCCTGCCAAATTCAATTATTTATGTCATATTCTCCAATGTTTCTCTCTTTCTGTACTTCTAATCTTGCATTGATTATCCTCTTTTAGGAGTGTAACACTTTATATATTTTTGTTTTAAATTTCATCGACTACATCTTAGTCCAAATTACACCAGCCTGTTTTTATCCTGATGAAGTAGAGCTGTAGAAACTCTTCATAAAATGGTTAAAAAAAGGTCAGATTTAGGTGCTCAGCAACATGTTGAATTTGTTTAGACAGACAAGGACATCTTCTAAATTGTGTTGGAGTTTTTAGTCCTCCCTATTTTAATTTATTTTTTACATTTTCAGTCAATACATTTTGATGCAGAAGTTAAGTCACTGAAAAGAACCCACACTAGAACTTTTCTGATGTGCATAGATGCTTTTCACATGAGTTTGATTTCACACTGATCATAATGCTTCCTGTAAGTGAAAAGTAAATGTTTAATAGTAAAGATTGCTAGCTTTAATTGAGTCCCAGGTTTGATCATATGCTTCATGAGACATGGTTTTTATTTATTGAGGAACTAAGTGTGGTGGTAGAATGCTAGTATTACTCCTGGCCACTAGAGGGAATAATACTACACCTCGGTTTAGATACAAAAAATGGCTGCACCATGAGGTCATGAGTTGTTAATAAAATATAGTTAATATAAAAGATCCAAAGTATATTTATTACTTAAAAGAAATATCACATGGTACCAGGACTGTTTATCAGTTGCTATTAGCAGGAAACATGGAGAATTGGTCTTGGAACATCAACCACGAGTGGCAGTTGTTCAAACAATGATTCACACTATCATTGGACTTGATAGCAAACTTGATGGACGGAAAATTGGACTTATACTCACCATGGCCGACCTCAAATACTAAAGGTTTTCAACACATTTGTTTTTGCTGAGGCAGAAGAACAGGGCAAGTTCAACAAGGTTATTGAGATGTTTGATGAACACTGCTCATCAAAGAAAAATGAAGTGTTCGAAAGGTTCGTATTTCGCATTCATGTGCAGCTGCAGCGCAGGCAGAGAGCTTCGATACTTTCTCAATGAACTTGAAACTAAAAGCAAGAACATGCAATTTTGGATTGGTGCAAGATTCAATGATCTGTGATAAAATTTGGTTCGGAATTATTGATAAGAAAGTGAGAGAAAGGTTGGTACAAGAGACAGAGCTTACCTTAACTGGAGCTGTGAAGATATGCCATATGAGTGAATTAGCTCTGCAACGCATGAAAAAGTTTGTTGAGAGTGCAAAAGCCAGTGAATATGAAGATATAGCCATAGCTATAGTGTCTGGATGTGCACATAACCATAAAATGAGACATAGGAAACAACAAAAAGATGGAGACACATTCAATTGTAAACGATGTGGCACTCAACATGCACCAAAACAATACCGAGCCTATGGAAAAGTCTGTAACAAGTGCAAAGGGCAGAATCACTATGAAAAGCAATGTTTTTCTAAAGAGAAACAAATCAGAAGTGAAAGTGTGCACACTATAAAAGAAGCTGCCCTCAGTGATGCATTCTTTGTGGGCATGATGGTGCAGGAAGATTTCAAACTAAAAGATGCTGAAAAGCCAAGTGTGAACAGAGTCGAGCAGGACAAGTGGACTGTGTCATTGCATGCAAATGGAGCAGATATTCCTTTCAAACTGGACACGGGGCAAAGGCTAATTTGATCTGTGAGCGCGAAGATAATGAAGATAATGCCATAAATCCATCCAAATTCTATTCAACTTAAGGCCTACAATGGATAGCACACTGGCACGAAAGGTACATGTAGACTAAAGTTGAAAGTTAAAAATAGAGGGCACCACCTCAGGTTTGCTGTAGTTCCAGATGGACATGACTCAGTGCTTGGTGACAAACCATGTGAAAGCTGAAGCCTAGTCAAGAGGGTGGACCACATTAACAGTGCCAATGCATGAAACAGCTTAGAGGAAATACTGGATCAATTTCCAGACATCTTCAAGGGGTTTAGTGTTTAGTTATAAGATACAGTTAAAAGAGGATATACAGCCAGTAGTGCATGTCCCAAGGCAGGTTCCATCGCCACTAAAAGAAAAGCTCAAGCAGGAACTTGACCAAATGACATTCCATAAAGTGGAGGAGCCCTCAGAATGGGTGAATTCCATGGTGTGTGTCAAAAAGAAGAACAGTGACCTACGTGTGTGCATGGACCCAAAAGACTTGAATGCCAATATAAAGAGGAAACATTATCAGATTCCAACCAGGGATGAAATTACAAGTGAGATGGTTGGTGCAAAGTTTTTCACTCAACTGGACTAATCCCAGGGCTTCTGTGCATGAAGATAGCACAAAATACTATACATTCAATACACCATTTGGCCGATATTCCTGACTGAGGATGTCTTTTAGAATTTCCTCATCTCTGGAAAAGCAAACTATGAGAAGTCAGCAAGAAGCTTAGGGCCACTGGCACAACATGACACAGTGAGACTCCGAGATTCCAACACCTGGGACAAGAAGGTCACTGTTCTGGAGAAAGTAAATCGAAGAATCTATACTGTCGGAACAGAGGATGGTCACATCCTGAGGAGGAATCGAAAGAGCCTGCACAGGAACAGAGGAAACCCCACCAGTGCTAGACAGTAGTGGACCAGCAGAGCCAACACATGCACCTGTGTGGAGAAGATCTACAAACATCATAAAACCACCTGACAGGTTCAATCTCTAAAAGAAAAAGAAATGCACACTTAAAAAGTTTGTGCTCCTGATGTTTGGGTTTATATTGGTGTTAAACTTTAAATTGAAATGAATACTGTATTAGTGTATAATGTTGCTGCATTGAACATCTTAAGGAAAGAGAATGTGGTGATAGAGTGCTAGTGATACTCCTGACCACTAGAGGGAGTTGGAGATGAATGCTGCACCTCGGGTTAGAAACAAAAAAATGGCTGCACCACGACCAAAATAACCCAAGTTTCTTTATTACTTAAAATAAAAATCTTTGCAGAGGATGAAAATCCTCATTCTTTTATTGTTTTTAATTTTCACACTGGCTATTCCTGATTCTGATATAGATGCCCAACTTTTTAAACTCAATACCACATTAATCAGTTTTCGTCTTGAAATTTTAATATTATGTTTTGGAAAAATTGCAAAGATTCTAGCAGAGTGAAAGATCATTCATGGATGACAAATAAAAACCACTTCAATTTAAGTAACAACTCATTCAGCAAAACATATCTAAGTGCTTCTTCATAAAGAAAATAAATTATAATCTGAGAGGGGGGGTGGGGGGGTGGCTTGGGAGGAGGGAGGGGGGGGGAGAAAAAGTCACTGTAAATGTGTGAAAAAGAAAAAAGTGTATATCATGGCTATTGTGATTTATGGTGTGAAAAAATAAATAAATAAATAAATTGTAATCTAGCAATAGAGGGTGATGTCTGAGAACAATCAAATGTTTTATCAAAGATGCAGTTATCAATGAGAAAAGAGCAATTGATCTTGGGAAGGATTTCAAGAGCATGGGGCCTTGATAGCTGAGGACATGAGTGTCAATGATGAAGAATTAAATTCAGATATGAGCCAGAGGATCCTGGTATCATGACCTGGAAGAGATTACAGAGAGATTGCAGAGAAAGACCTTATTGTTTGCAGTTTAAGTATGTGAGAGAGATGGCTATAATGCTTCCTCCAGATTCTGAAGTACCCTTCAGGAAATATTTTGCCCAAAAGAGAAAAATAATAGTGAGGCTGGGTCCATTAATAGTTGTCAAGGTAAGTTCCAATACTACCAGTTTGTATTAGCTGATAATGCCCTGAATTGGCCTTTGAAAAGTTAAATGAAGCAGCATTCTAGTTCTCTGAATACCCTTACTGCATTTATAGGCTAGCATGGAAACTGAAAAACTCAAGGCATCCAAGAAGGCAAAGAAAAAGGAAATTATCTCAAAGATGATTCAAGGTACAGTGGATTTAAAAAGCATGTTCTGAAGCGACTGCTTTATGTTTTATCTGTTTTTAAATTTAAGGTCATAATTACCTTATTAGGTTGCAATGCTTTGAACAATAGTTTGGCATGCAAATTGAAATTAAGGACCAAAATTAAAAGTCACAGCATTCTTGATTAAAACCAATCTTTTTCTTTCCAGGTATTAAAACAGAAATTTGGCCGCACTGAATTAAAAGTGATTTCTTTGTATTTGTGTTCCAGGTCATACTCTGCGTGTCCCTTCCCACCATAAGGCACAACGCTGAAAGTTCTCTGAAACAATGCCAGCCATTTATTGCAGCTCTCAATGCAGGTCAGATGTACAAGATGTCTATTGTGATTTCTTAGAGTGAGGATCTGTGACTAGGGAAAGAAAATAAAGATCAGAATTATTACTTTCTCTCTCCTGGGTCTGTCCTTTGTCTTTCTCCATTTCTGTTATGTTGACCAGCTGGGAATATCAGAAGTAGTAAATTCACTCTGCCAAGATGGCTGATTGCAGATACAGATTTTACAACCATGCCCAAAAAATGTGATGGTGAAATCTCAGGCAAGAAAAATGTAGCATTCTCTACACTTCTGAATTGTCAACAGTCGTCTCTGCTAATAAAGTTTGAAAAACCTTTCCTTTTACCAATTCACTTCCAGCCAAATTGAATGCGACAATTATAACTCTAAGGTTTTACATTCAGAAAGTGTTTCAACTGTTCAAGTAAGTAAGTAAGTAAGTAAGTAAGTACTTTAATGTCATTGTGAAATAAAACGCAACAAAGTTTTAAAAACGCAACTGCGGTACTCACAAATACAACATACAAGAACATATAAAACAAGAAAAAAAGCAGCATTAAAACAATACAAAATACAAATACACTAATTGGCAGAGTTTAATTCTCAAATGGCTCTGGGATAGAAACTGCTCTTGAGTCTGTTTGTCTGTGATTTAATGGACCTACATCATCTACCCGAAGCCAATATGTCAAACAAATTATAGCCCGGGTGAGTTGAATCCTTAACGATATTTGCTGCCTTCCTGATACAACAAGATCAAAATAAATCTTCCGAATGGGGCAAGGAGCACCCAATGATCCGTCTTACCTGCCGCTGTACAGCTAGCAAACCACACGGGACTGCAATAAGTCAGCCCACTTGCAATAGAGCAGGAATAGAAGGACACCAATAACTTCTCCTGTAGATTAATTTTCCTAAGTATTTTCAGGAAATGGAGACATTGATGTGTCTTCTTGACTATAGCAGTGGTATTAATAGTCAAGAAAGATCCTCAGCCAAACACATTCCCAGAAACTTAAAAGTCGTAAGTCATTCCACACAGACCCCACTAACATACAATGAAGCTGAGGGGGGGGGAGAGTGGGGGGGGGGGGTCGATACTGTTCCTCCTGAAATCCATTACGAGCTCTTTCATCTTTGAGGAATTCAATACCAGATTATTTTCCAAGCACCACACTGACAGTCTGTGGACTTTGTCCCTATAGGCTGACTCGTCGTCCCTTGAAATAAACCCAACCACAGTCATGTCATCTGAAAATTTTATGATGGTATTAGAGGAGAACTCAGAGACATGGTCGAAGGTATAAAGAGAATACAACATTGTCTCATCACACAGCCCTGCAAGGAACCAATGCTAAGTGTGAGAGTAGAGAAATAATGAGCTCCTACTTTTACCGTCTGGGAACGGTTTGTTAAAAAGTCCTTCATCCATAGACAAATCGATCTGGAAAATCCTGATAGCGAGTTTACCAACCAGTCTTCCTGAAATAACAGTATTAAAATCAGAACAGTAGCCTATATAGCATCCCTATTGCTCTCAGTGGGTCCATGTTAAGTGAAGAACAGAGGCAATAGCATCCACAGTAAACCTATTAGCCCTGTAAGCAAACTGGTGTGGATCAAAGGTGGATGGGAGACCGGCTTTAATGTGCTGCCAAACCAGCCTCTCAAAGCACTTCATTTTAATCAGTGTTAAAGCAACTGGATAATAGTAGCAGCCTTTAAGCACGACGTAATGATAAATTTTGATAGAGACCTGTTGAAAATCTTTGTGAAGACCTCAGAGAGATGATTCGCACACTCCTTCAGCACCCTGTCTGAAACACCATCGAGGCCGGTGGCTTTCTTTGGTTCACCGCTCTAAGCAACCATCTCAACTCATGTTCTTGCACAGTGAAGACATGACTGTTGGGAGCCAGTGAGTGTGTTACATCCATCTCTTCCGCTTCCACCTCAAATCAAGTGAAAAAAATGATTGAGATCTTCAACCAGACATCATCATCAACAGTCATGCCGTTGTCATTTTTATAATTGGTGAAGTGTTGAATGTCCTGCCATCCTCCTCCTCTAGGCCGCTTTAGCATCCTGATACCTCTCCTTAAGTTATCTCTAGCCACACTATACAGTACACTACTACCAGAGTGATATTAAGGAATGAATTTGATTGTGTGCCTTCAATCATGGTGTCTTTTTTTACTCACTCTTCACCTCTTGCCACCCCTCAAGCCACAATTGTTATTTTTTAGTACTTGCAGGTATAATTTATTTTAAAAATATTGCATAAAACAAAAACATAAGATCATGCAAGCAATTTTACGACACACCATCCACTTAGAGAGTGGTTCTGTTAGCATTTATAGAAACTGCATAGGTTGATGCAAACTGTGATTAGTCCTGGACATGAGATTGAAAATAAAAATGTTTTGTGTTGCTTAACCACTACCTGCTCCTTCGCCTTATTTGTTGATTGTTCAAATGCTCCAAATGTTTCCTAGAAGTATCTAATGTAATTTCTTCATGTAAAGTGCAAAACATTGAGTTTAGATAAAGCTGACAAATCCTTCCAAATATGAAAAATTGTTTGAATTATGGCAGTCTCCCCACTTTATGTATAATAATCAATAAAAGAATAAATGTGGTCTTTTAAAAATATTTTGTATCAAAATTGTTTGATTTCTATTTTTTGCTAACTGTTGAGACCATAATTAAAGATAAAAGCTTCTTCCAATCTGTTAATATTTTTTGTTTATTGCTTTGGTAAATATAGTTCTAAAAAATAAGGTTTATTTCATTCAGCCAAGTATTCATTTAAATTTGATCCTCACTGTTGAAAAACAAAGTATCAGTGTCTCCTCATTTTTAACACCCCCAATAATTTTGTAATTTTCCAGTAAATACATTTATGTATTTGGATTACTGTGAAAATGTAAGTTGCCAAAGAATAAATAATGCTTTGTGGATATCAGTAGAAATGCCACCAATTATTGCTTTCGTTTAACTTTGATTTTTCTATTGGGGGGGGGGTCAATGGAGATGTTGACCTTCAGGGAAGGTGGTGAGGGAGGAATTGGATTTATTTGGTTTTTTTTTGCTTGTTGCATACAGTCAAGATAGAAATAAGATGCCGGAAATGCCTTATCATTTTATTTTCCTCTTCTTGGTCCTCTTCTCCAGTTGCTCCTAGTAAAGGTGGAGTCCTCTGTCGGGGAGATTGTAGCAAACATTCATCAATCATTAATATTGAAACCTAGGCCTGGAGGCAGCTGTGGAACTTATGTTCAGTTAATTTTTTGGTTCACGAATAAAGGAAATCTACCATGTGCGAACTACCTGTGACTTCAGACCCAATCCATGTCGTTGAAAGTTAAAGACCCTCCAGCAGCCACTCATTTGTACAACAGTAAAAAGAATAAAACCAAATGGTCCACCCGTCATCAACCTGGGCACAGAATTTTAGCATGGTCCCACTCCAGGAGCCCTTGCAAAGTTTACTCAGAAACATCTCAGTCAATGGAGCTATCCCAAAGACTAGTCTGACACAACTGTACTCATAGAATTGTATGTTATTACAGTGTGCCAAACAAGTGCAAAAGATTAGCCCTTGAAGCTCTCAACATGACCAGATGCAGGAAGTCTCACAACATCAGATCAAATATCAGGAAGGAATCCCTATCCTGAATCTGTACTCGTCATTGTTGAAAGTAGCAAGAGCATAAAATGTGCTCTGTGTGATTAACTTCAGTGTTCATAGCCAAGAATGACTTAGCTAGACAGCTTCTTAAGGACATAATTGCCAGATTGCATCTGCAGATAATAGTGAGTGAAACAATGAGTGATAAAGCTATTCAATCTATGTCATCTCCAATCTGTAGTAGATGCATCTCTCCAAGATTGCATCTGTATAAGTAATTGCCATAAAATCCTTGTAGAGACAAAAATTAATCTTTTAAAACTTCAGTAGACACAATTTTATTGAATGGAATAGAATCAGAGCAGCTAAACACAACCTGCTGGAGGAACTCAGCAGGTCAAGTTGCATTAGTGGGAGAAAAATAATGGCCAACATATTGAGCCAAAACCTTTTAGCAAGATTTGATAACGAGGTTTTGGCCGCTCTTTTTCCACCCGCTGTGTTTCTCCAGCAGATTGTGTTTAGCTTCAGATTCCAACATCTGCATTCTCCTGTGTGTCTCTAGACACTGGCAACTCCAAAACTGATCCTTCGATGAAGATTATTAATAACAGCAGGACTGTATATTGTGGAAGTCAGACTCTGCCTGGTATAGACTGATTAATGTTAATTAATTCCTGCATGCTCGTGAAGAATGCTTCAGGGAGTTGTAAATACTTTAAGTGAGAGGCCCCATGATGTGCATTGTTGGGAAACCCCTGCCGAATTAGTATGCTTCCATGAGCCTGGAGTTTGCCCAGGTCAGGGACATGAAAGAACAATGCCTGAGGAAAGATGAACCCGGTTATGTGATTGGTTCAACAAAATTATGCAATTTGCAGTTGAATGGTGTGTATCTTAATACTGATGGCGTGATGTTTTTTACATGGGGGAAGATTGGATTTTTGATAGGTCAAGTCTGATTGTGGTGGGGTATACAAACCCATTTAATTCTATGTTCAGGGAGCTCCTTTCTCATCAACTTGGGTGACGGACCTCTCACCAAGCATGTGTAATAATGGAGTATCAGGAAAGTAAAATGTCTGAGACCTCCATTCCTTCTGGTACATTTGCTGAAGAAAAGAGCACCACTCTAGACATGAACGAAGAGGGTTGAAAGAGCAACCATCCACAATATCAGCTGTAACGTTGGCTTTGCTTCTCTCTGAATCAAACATTACTATCAAAAAAAGATGAACCCTTGTTCACTGAGAAATTCAGAAAGACAGGCCAGGGACAGCATCAGGCATTTCTAAAAACGATGAGGTACAAGCCTTGTGAAGTTGCCACACACTATCTCACAACCAACACATGGGACTGAGGTTCTGCAATCCATCCATATCTAGCATTGAATGATGGTAGATAATTAAGCTGATAATGGAAGGAGGAAAAGCCATGGTCAAACATCCCCACATTTAATGCTTGCAGTAGAGGGCATAAATTTAAGATGAGAGGGTAAAGATTTAAAAGGAACTTGAGGGGTGCCTCCTTCACACAATGGGTGTGGGTATAGAAGCAGGGACAAAAAACATTCAGACAATATATGGTTAGGGAAGATTTACATTTAAATTTTAAATTTTAAAATTTAGACTTACAGCATGGTAACAGGCCCTTTGGCCCATGACACCCAATTGGCCTTTGACCTAGTACGCTTTGAATGGTGGGAGGAAACTGGGACACCTGGAGGAAACCCACAAAGACAGGGAGAGAACATACAAATTCCTTACAGACAGTGCTGTATTCAAACACAGGCACTGCACCAGCACCAGATTTAGACTTAGTGAGGCCCTAAGCTATATAAAGCTTGGAGGCCCCTTGTTAAAATATTGCACCAGGAAGTCTCATGGGCCCCTGTGGATTCTGAAGCCCTAAGTTGTAGCTTGTTTACTTATGCCCAATCCGCAACTGGCTGGCACTATAACAGTGTTGCACTAACTGTTTAGAGGGATATGAGCCAAGTGCAGGCCAATGGGCCCAGCTTGATCAGCATGGACAAGATAGACGGAAAGGCCTCTCTCTATGCTATAGAACTCTATTACTTTATGACAATCATGCTCAGCCTGAATTGCTGAATAAATCATCCATCTTGGCTTTTCAGCATCAGTCTCCAGTCAAATTGATTCACTCTACATGATATCAAGAAATGGTTGAGAACACTGCCGATATTCCAGCTATAATACCAAATGTGGAATTAGGTTTACATGTAGTCAAGAATGCAGCAATACAGACAAATGCCCAAACCCACTCTGCTGGCTTCTTTAGCCAATAGAAAGGAAGATGAATTCTCCTCTGAGTAAAGAGTTGGGTGACCTTTCTAAAGCAGCAGGGGACAACTAACTGTCAAATAGTTTGGAAAGGTTCCAAGGCTGAAGTTACCATGACCTTAAATTCCAGGGAGAGAGCAGACCAGAAGTACTTGTCAGATTGAGTATTCGAAGTGCCAGATTTTACAGTCAATATTAAATAAGCAAGACTAGATATTTTCACATTGGATTGTGGATGGCCCAGGTGGTATTTTATGATTATTTAAAAATTACTTTGCAGAGTTTATACTACTAGGATTCAGAGATGTGCATCCCATTAATCAGTTAGATTGAAGAAATCTCACTGAGAGGGATTGTGTCTGAATCAGGAAATTTGATGCCAAGTAATGAGGGGGAAGCACAGTGAAGTTATTGGCCTTCATCCTAAAACCTGGGCCAGGGACACAAGTTTAAAAACCACTACAACAGTAGGGGATTAAAGTTCCATCCATTAAATAAATTAAAAAACTAATATTAATAATGATAATTATGAAACAACCAGACTATTCTGAAATAGTCTCTAATGCCCTTCAAGAGAGGGATCCTCCCATCCTAAACCTTTATATAACTGTTTTTGCAGTTCAGGTTGTTATGGTTTCACTGCAAAATCTGCTTTTGCAGTTCAAATAGATGAATTTATTGCTGTTGGAAACACCAATCACATGGCATCATCTCGGACAGTTTTATCATTAGAATTTGCAATTGAACAAAATCAACCTCATACCATTTTTAATGCGAGTAAATTGAAATAAAGATACACATATTTTTGTTCATTACTTATCTGCTTTATGAAAGAAATGTTATTTGAATCACTGCCATGTAGTTTGTTATTTAAACCTTGTAACTATTTTTTTTCAGATATAGCTATCTCCTGTGTAGAATTTTTTTGTGAAGTCAAGGATAGTTTCTATGAGAAACGTTAAGATCCATGCAACTTTTAAAACATCATAATAAAATGGTTACTTTTTCCTTCCTATATGATGACCTAGAAAATCACAAAGGATTTGTATCTAATATTTTTGAAAATACTTTGTATGGGCCTTGGCATTGCTAAGATAATGGACTTGAATTTGTGACTTTACAATACAGGCTACCTTTCACCCTACTCAGAAATAATACTGGTAAAAATACAGCTAGCTATTCTATGGGATGGCATTTTCTTATATTTCCAAACTAGGAAAGTGAAGCCATGGGTTATAAAAGTATCCATAAGAACATAAAGTTCAAAACTATGAGTTATGGGATTTGTGACTATTAGAGTCCACGTCGAACTTTAAATCTTTGTTATCAATGAGGGATAGAGGTACTGACTTCCCACAGATAGGAGAAAAGGCAAATACTACTCAGGCTTTCATATTCCCATCAGAACCCACAATGCATATTTTGGTCCTGCAACAGGTGTGTGAGAGAAAGGAGTTGCGATCCTGCATCAGGACTGTGAATGGAGAGGAAAAGAGTCAGGATAAAGATGAGGTGAGGGAGAGGGAGCAGTGGGATAAGATAGGGGCTGGGAGGTTGTAAGGTTGACCAAGGCAAGCTGAAGGATGATGAGCAGATGGAGCCAGAATGGGGGAAGGAAGAATATCAGCTGGGAAAAAGAGGCAGGTGGTAGATTGGTGCATGAAAAGAGAGAAAAAAAACAGATGGAGCAAGGTTGGGGAAGGGGCTACTGCTGGATACAGGAATTCAAAGAATACCAGTGTAGTAATCTAATAAATAACGAAGGAGATAATGGGAATCGTTTGAGGGCAGATGAAACTGGAAAATTCAGTGTTTAAAGTATTGGATTGTGGATGACCCAGGTGGAAGGGGAAGTGTTCTACCTCTAGTTTTGAGCCTCACCCTGGCAGTAGACAGCATCAAGGACATACAGATTAGAGTGGGATTGGGAAGGAGAGTTGAAATGGCATGCAACTGGGAGCATTGGTGACCGTTCTGCTCTGACCAGTTGCCTGGTCTGTGTTTTGGGTTTCACTGATGTAGAGGAGATCACATTGAGAGTACTGAGTACAGTGGATGAGATTAGAGGAGGTCCATGTGAATGTTTCGTCATCTGGAAGGGATATTTAGATTCCTCAAGATTAGGCTTTTCATTGCAGGTATCTAAATTAATATAAGAAATTAATATAATAAGAAATAGGAGCAGGAATAGGTACTCTGTCACAGCAAGCCTGAATTGCCATTCAATGGAACAAAGTTGACGTGGCTGTGGGTTCAGTTCTAGTTTCCTGCACAAACAACATGACCCTATTATTCAAAAATCTATCTGTGTCTTAAGTCTATTTAAGGAGGCAGCCTTCTCTTTGTTACTCGTTATAATTTCTCCAGCATCATTTTCGATCGGTTCTAAGTCCACCTGTGTCTTTTACTCTTCATATATTAAAAAACACTCTTAGTATCCTTTTGTATGTAATTAGCTGACTTCCTTTCATAATTCATTTTTTCATTCCGAATGACTTTTTTTGTCTCTTTCTGTAAATTTTTAAGTTTCCCAGTCCTTTTTTCCCCCTAATTTTTGCTTCCTTGTATGCCCTCCTTTTGCTTTTGTTTTAAACTTAACCTCTCTTGTCAGCCACATATGTGCTATTTTTCCATTCATAATTTTCTTTTTTATTGTTTCACCAGTGTGATAATCTCAAATGAAAAGACATAATTTCAAAATTAAGGTTCAGTTATGTAAAACTGAAATAGGCAGGAATTTCATCACAGAGGGTGATACATTTCTGGAGTTCTTTGTCCCAGAGGGTTGCAGAGGTTAAATTGCCAGAAGTACTTAAAGTGAAAGTAGGTACATTTTTGAAAAATCAGAAAATGTATGTCTATGGGGAACTGGGATACTTGGGACAGATCAACAATGTTCATCTTGAATGGCACCACAAGCATGAAGGGCCAAATGGCCTATTCCAGCTCATGTTTTCTTAAGTTCAATGATTTTGTTGGTTTACCGACATGTACCATATTGCATGGCCAACCTTGCAAGTTTGCCAATCCCTGGATAGCAAATTGTCATGGAACAAGGATTGAGTGTACTTATGAGTTGCAGGGAAAATTTGAAGGCTCCTCCAGGTAGAAGATTCAATCACAGAGGCAGTGAGTGATTATTTACAATATATTGCTCTCTTTAAGCAGAAAGTTCATCATATTGCTCTATACTCAGCTGTTCATTCAAGCAATTGCAATAATTAAAACGCCAGAAGTCTATAACTAAACAATTGGTAATTACAGAGACAGTTCATGAATTTGAACTTGGCTCAGCATCTGAAGGACAAATACCAAGTGTTCCACCCCTTGATTTCATCAATGCTGATTGGATAATGAGTAGTAAATGACATTACAGCTTAGAAGAATTTAATTGTATAATCCATTCCATCTTTTTTGAAAATGTTATTTATAGTTTTACAAACTCGTATTAACCAAGTGTTGTCGGGGAACAATCCTCCCCTTTTACAAATCTTTGTTTGCCGAGTCATCCCTTTTCCCTCCCCCAATCTTTCCCTACACCCCCCCCACCCTACCGTCACTAACCCTCTCTCCCATTCAACCCAAGTAAAAACATAAAAATCAATTATTAAAAATAGAAATACAATTATACAAAGAAAAGAAAGAGTGAGAAAAAAGTAAAGGGGAGCTGGTAGGATTTCCAAGTTGTCTCCTCATTCTCAGTGTTTCAGGGCTTGTGAGATCCAATTGTTCCTGTTGAGAAAGGCTCTAGGACACACATGTCAAACTCAGGCCCGCGGGCCAAATTTGGCCCGTGATATAATTATATTTGGCCCGCAAGATCATATCAAATATGTATTAGAGCTGGCCCGCTGGCCGCCGCGTACAGCTAATACTACAAATTCCAGAATGCTTTGCAAATGCATTGGCGCCGGCCCGTCAGCCCGCTAATCGCCCCCACCTCCTCTCTTTACTTTCATTAGCGTCTGCGACCTGTCGCCGAACTCACACGTAATAAACCCCTTACGATGAATGGCCAAACGAAAGACAGAAAACAGGACCTTTCAAGACAGGTGGGAGGCAAACTCTGACCCCAGAGTTTGATGAACTTGCATCTAAGAAGAGATGCCAAGTATCTGGTTTAGACCCAGGTGCATCAGAGTAAATCACAGTGTAGCAAGCTAAGCTTGGATTAATATTTTCTTTGGTCAACTTTGGACTGTTCATAGTTGAAAGATTGGATTTTCATTGAAGCAAGTTGTTATTTTTTTTGACTTGTTGGCTTGTGAAAAAAAATACATTTAAAAGGAGCTTAAAGGCTATGGAGAAATATTATTTATTGAATATTTTATTTCTCATTTGTTAATGCTTCTTCTGGAAAGAGTTTAACCAAAACTATTATTAAACATTTATTTTAATAAGAAAAAGTTTAACATTACATATGTTGAAAGAAGAGAAAACATGCAGATGTTGTTGAAAATTTTCAATAAATATTTAGTTTGGCCCACGACTTAATCCATGTTTTTAATTTTGGCCCTCTGTGTAGAGCTCGTCGAAAGAACCAAAGACTTGTTGATCCAAACCAAGGCTTTTATTAGCAAAAGACCGGAGCTCTTCACAGGTGGCCGACCAGTCCGGAATGATCCGACCTGGCTAGGGACACAACCCTTTAAGGCCCAAACAATAGGTGTGGCTTAGCTCTCAGCCAATCGCTGTAAGCACAGTCTAGATACAGTAACTATATACACTATGTACATTGGTGATAGATCTGTACTATCACACTCTGTGAATTTGAGTTTGACACCCCTGCTCTAGGGGATCTTTCAACATGCTGCAGGTATGGTTGCCATACCTCAACGAATGTGCCATATCTCCCCCATAAGTTGTAAGTAATTTTCTCCAGGGAAACACAGCTTTGTATCTCCATGTTCTATCTTGCTATGCTTAGCTTAGAGTCAGATTTCCAGGAAACCATTATGCATTTCCTGGCCACTGCCAAGGTGACCTTCACAAATTGAATTTGATGTTTAGACAACCTTGGACACACATCCACAATGTCTCCTAGAAGGAACAAGGCTAGGACTTGCGGATATTCCACCCCTGTGATCTTTTTCAAAATACCCCTTAATTCCACCCAAAAGCTTCTCACCCTGATGCATCGCCATGTTGAATGCACAAAAGTTCCTGTCTCTACATCGCATCTAAAAGTCTGAGATTTCCAGTTTGACCTTATGTAATCTTTGTGGCATGAGATATAACTAGTGCAAAAATTTGTATTGCACCAGTCTATATCTGGCGTTAATAACCACCTTCATGCTGTCCCGCAAAGGTCAGACCAGCATCATTCAGGAATTTTTGTTCTCAAATCCGACTCCCATCTTTGTCTCACTTTATGGGCTCTCATTTTGGAACAGGAGATACATAGCTGAAATAAATTTATGTATGATCCCCCTTCAAATTAGAGCCTCCACACCATTACACAATGACAGGGGTATAAATAGACCTAATTTGTCCCTCAAAATAGATCTGAGTTGAAGAAAGTCTTGTTTGACAAGTCAATTTTATTTTTTAGTTGTTCAAATGACATGAGTTGCCCTTTCTCGTTGCAGTCCTTGACACACCTGATCCCTTTCTGGCACCAGGTGTCCAGGATATTATTACCCATAGTCATAGGGATTAATTTATTATTGGTTAGGGGCGTTTTAGGGGACAACCCTATTTTTAACTCAATAATCTGGTTTATTTTTTGTCACATTTGAATCAAGTGCTTCAATATCAGGTTTTTGTGTTATAAATTTAGTATCCAATTTATAAAGAATGTCTCCTGCCATCTCCTCCCCTTCTATGAGTAGACCAATTTGTGCCCAGGAGGGTAAACTGCCCCCTCAAAGAACAAGGCAATAAACCTTGCCTGGGTTGCCAATTAAATTTTTTTAAATCTGGAATCCTCATCCCTCCCAAGCTATAGTCCCAAGTCAATTTGCTTATGGAGACTCTAGCTACTTTGTTCTTCCACAAGAATTGTTTGACACATCCACCAAGTGTTTTGAAAAAACTCTGGGGTACTGGTATTGGCAAAGACTGGAAGAAGTATTGTAGCCTTGGCAACATTTTCATTTTAATACAGCTAACCCTGCCCATCAACGTGATAGGCAGGTGTATCCACCTGCGTAAGTCCTCCTTGATGTTTCCTAGTAGGGGGAGATAATTCAATTGATGTAAATGTTATAAATTCTTATCTATCCATAATACTAAATAGTTCATCCCCTTTTGCGACCATTTAACCTTGCTCTTCCGTTGGTATTTCTCGTTCTCCCCGCTTGTTGGTGGCATTATTTCATTCTTATCATAATTAATTTTATATCCCAAATTTTGCCATAGTCCTCCAGTATAGTTTGCAGCCTGAACAATGATCCTGTTGGTTCTGTTAAATCTGAGAACAGATTAATTTTGATTTCTTCCTGGCCCACTCTAAACTGCTAATGGTTCAATTCCCAATGTAAATAGAGCAGGGGATAGGGGACAACGCTGTCTACTAGATCTGGTCAGTGGGAAAGCTGAAGATGTCTGCTCATTGTTAATAACTTTAGCTGGGTTTGTTGTACAATGCTTTAACCCAATTTATGAATGAATGTCCAAATCCAAATTTCTCCAGCACTTTCACCAAAATGTCACACTCCAGTCTATCAAAGGCTTTCTCAACATCAAGTGATGTGGCTATACTTGGATCCGCCCTTGATTGTGCCAGGTGTATTATATTGGGTAACCTACTTATATTGTCTGTCGATTGTCTTCTCTGCACAAATCGCACTTGATCCAAATTTACTAGTTCTGGCAAATACCGAGCCAATCTATTTACCAAAGCTTTAGCTATTATTTTGTAGTCCATGTTCAAAAGTGAGATTGGAGGATGGCTTTAGTGGGTCCCTATTCTTTTTAGGAATTACCGTAATTATTGCCATCAAAAAGAATCCAGGAGGGTATGGGACTCAGTTGCCTGTTTCACCACATCCATGAATAATGGCATTAACAGGCCCCTGAATTTAAATAGAACTCAGGAGGAAACCCATTCTCCCTGGACATCTATTAGGCTGCAGCAAGATCAATGCTTTTATTATTTATTCCTCCGAGAAGGGGGTATATAACCTCTCTCACTCCTCAGATTCTAGGTTGGACAATTCCAGGTTGGACAAGAATTCTTTCATTTTGTCCAAATCCACCTTTGACTCAGATTTATATAATTGCATGTAAAACTGTCTAAACGCTTCATTTATTTATTTTAGTTCATAAGAAATCTTGCTGGCCCTGTTTGAATTGCGTTGATTGTTCTTGCAGATTCCTCTGCCCTCAGCTGCTAGGACAATACCTTATGGGCTCTTTCCCCCACTTCATAGTACCTTTACTTAGATCTTAATGTTGCTTTTTCCATTTTGTATTTTTGCAAAATGTTGTACTTGAGCTTTTTATTTATTAATGTTCTGTAAGTTCCCTCAGAGCCTGATCTTTGGTAGTCTTTTCCCAATTGAGTTATCTCTTGATCCAATTCATTGACCTCCCTGATGTACTCTCTTTTAATACTTTTAGTACATCCAATTATTTGTCCTCTCAGAAAGGCTTTTAATGTATCTCATAGCAACAATTTATTGGCAATGGAGGTACAGTTAGTTTTGCAGAACATTTCTATTTGAGCTCTAATATAACTGCAAAATTCCCGCTTTTCCAATAGCAACGAATTAAGGCACCACCTGTTTACTGTGGTTTATTTATATAGCATGACAATAGTTAGAGTCAAAGGCAAATGCTCTGATAGTAGCCTAGCCATATATTCAGTTTCTATAATTCTACCCTCTAGCTGAGCCGAGGAAAGAAACAAGTCAATTCTGGTTTAAGAGTCATGCTGTTTTGAGTATAAGGAATAATCCCTCTCCCTCGGGTCCCAACATCTCCAAGCATCTACCAGATTTAACACTTTCATGAAAGCCAGTGTTGTTTTTGTCGCCCTAGCTCTTGTCACTTTCTTGGCTGATTTGTACATTTCCAGATCCTGGTAAAAGTTGAAATTCCCTCCAATTAAGACATTTTCCTGCCCTTCTGCCAATTGCAAGAAGACATTTTGTATAAACTTTTCATCATCAAAATTAGGGGCATATACATTCTTGAGTGTCCAGGATTCAGAATATATTTGACAGTGTACTATTACAAATCTGCCTCAGGGTCTATGACTATGCTTTCAACCTTTACCAGAAGATTTTTCCCTATTAAAATAGCTACTCCCCTGTCCTGGAGCTAAAGTTGCATGCTATCATGTGTCCCACACAAGCTCTTTTAAGTTTTTGATGTTCACTTTTTGTAAGGTGGGTCTCTTACAGGAAGGCCACATCCACTTTCATTTTTTTAATGTGTGCCAAGACTCTCTTCTTTTCATCCCTCCCATTCAAGCCATTAACATTAAAGCTCTTGATCATTTCATCCATTGCCCCAGCTCTCTTTCTTTTGACTGCCCTACGTTACCTCTTTCACTGGATACTTTCCTCTCACCCAGTCTATAGTGCATTTTCTTTTGGTCCTGCCAGCCAAATATAAAATAAATCCTAAAAAATTAAAACAAATTGTAAAAGAAATTCCAGACAAATAATATGTGACCCTTACACCCTCTCCCCCGACCCCCCCACCAAGATCCAACCCTCCTTTCCCCCATGACACCAGCAAAAAGCACTTCTCATCCAGGGGAGTGCCCAATGCATTCATCTTCTATGCTTCCACCTACTTAGTCACCCCGGAACTCGCAGCGAACTATTTTTTCCTGATCTTTTAAAAAAAAACATTTACTTTTGTTAAACCAGTATAGCATTTGTTTCAATTATTTTTACATTGTAGATAGTCAGCTATATACACAGCCTTTGGCTTGATTCTCCTCTCCGTGACCCCCTTGGGGCTTTATTTTGGGTGGGGGGAAAGTATTGGTGTATTTCAGAGCCTCTGCAGCTTCAGTGAAAAATTTCCTCCTTCCTATGGTCAGGAATATTTTCAGGGTCGCTGGATACAATGAAGTTGATTCATTTCCTTTATGCCTCAATATTTTCCTAACCGGATCAAATGCCTTATGTTTTTGAAGCAGCATCATGGCGACATCAGGAGAGAAGAGGACTTCGCCCCCTTTGTACTCCACAGGGCCGCCTCTCTCCCTTGCTCCCAGGGCTGCTTCCCGTAAGAATTTTTCCCTCTCCTGAAAAGTAGCCAATCTAACCAGGACAGACAGGGGTTTCTGTCCTAGTCACGGCTTTGGAAGGGGAGAGCGACTAACCCTTTCTATTTGAAGGGCCCCCCTTCTCTGTTCCTTCTCAGTATTTCTGAGATCCATTCCCTAAAGAATGTATTGGATCGCTCCCTTTTATATCCTCTTTCACACCCACAATTTTTATGTTATATCTTTTGCTAAGATTCTCAACGGTATCGAGTCTGTTGCATACTTTTTCTTTCTCCCTTGTCCAGGTTTCCCTATCATTTTCCAATCTCTCCATGCTACCTTCCATTCTTTCCACTCTTTCTTCTACAATAGTTACCCTACCTGATAGTTCTCCAATAGCTTTCCTAACTTCTCCCAGCTCCAATTACAGATCTCCTAAAACTTTTTAAATGTCCAGTAAGTACATTGGTATTACATTGCCGACAATAATGTCTCTATTCATAGTGCAGGAACAACAAAGATGACCTTTGGTAAGTACTTATGTGCTGTGCCTAGACGCTCATTGGTCTCTGAGCTGCCTGGAATTTGAATGCTACTGTACTGCTCTATTGCATTAACTCCATCATTACCACATATGGTTAACAAAAATCTAACCATCCCATATACATCATATGTAAGGGCCTTCAGACTGAAACATTAGCACTTATCACAGTTGTTGCCTGACCTGCTGAATGCTTCCACCATTTTCTGTTCTTATTCCAGAATTTTGCATCTTCAGTTTTTGAATTCCATACTAAAATGTGCCATTTAAGGCCATAACATATGTGTGCTTATTGCATTATAAAGTAGCCCAGTGCTATTTGCTTTTATCATCTTTTTGTGTTTCCAAATATTTGAAGCCATATAAATTCAGTGAAGATATAAGTTTCCAATTTTCTCAATAAATTTCCTTTGACAGGTTGGGAAAAACAGTAGAGCAGGAGCAAAACATAGCTTTGCTATTTGGACTTGTTGGATTGCTTTTATTCCTTCAGTACTTTGAAGTTAAATGTAGCCAATTGACCTTCATGATAAATATGTCAAATACATCCCATGCTTTCTTTTTTTAACTTTCTTAGAAAGATGTAAACTTAGAAATTAGAATTGTTTTTATAAATTGATGCCATTCAAATCAATGGGAAATAAAATTAGAAAGCTTTTATTGACAGCCTACAATCCTGACACGCAAGTTGAAAATCTACACTATACCAACATGCATTACATGTTACCGGCGTGTTGTATCTGTATAGTGCTCTCAACACCAATGCCTTCTCCACAGCTGCCCTCTCCCTCCACACTGCAGACAAAAGTATGACTAAGGAATCAATTATGCACATAGATCTCTGCTGATTGATTTCTTTTCTGAACATTAGCTAAATTCTGGTGTAACCAAAAGAGGGGTTTGAGGTTCTTCATCCTAATCTTCAACACAAAAGGGAAAATGAGGAGAGAGTATATAGCACAGGGCTATTTACTGAAAGAGGAGTGAGGAACATGAGGAGGAGGAGGAGGTCGAGGAGAGCTCTCAACGGGGGAGCGTATTCTCAAAGGGTGATCAGAAGCAATGCTTGAGGCAGCACTTACATAAATATGACATGAAGCAAGAACAGAGCTGGACCACATTTGTATTACCAGTGGGTAGAGTGCCAAGAAATTAACCGAAGCTGGTTCAGGACTTAACAGGAATACTTCCCAGTTTATAGAATTCTACTGCAGTATGAAGGTTGTGGAGGCATTTTGTTCTTTGGGAATCAAATTTGCTTCCTTAACAGAGACCTCCTAAGTCACCGTTCCTGCATTTAAAGCTAGACATGATCTGTCAAAGATGTCTTCGGTCTTGTTCTCCCTCTGGCTTGACTTGTGTCACGTACAGCTATTGGGGTTGCTTCATGATGGGTGTTTCCAGCAGGACCTTGTGGAGGTACATCCTACAATGGCACAGAACTCGTAAGAGTACCATGGATTTCGCGGTGGGGCAACCCATAGCATCACGGTAACCTCCTTCAATAGAGAGAGTCATTGTTACTCCCACCAGATTCTACTAATGTGGCAGGATAGCAGGTGTCATGATCACACAGGGCTCAGCACACCCATTTTGGCTTGAATGACCCCTCTAAGAATCCGAGAACTGATCCTCCACCTTTCATCTTTGTGGTGTGATGGCAGAACAAAGAATACCAAAAATAAAAGAAAACCACCTGGAATCTGCCTCCACTTCAATGCCCACTCAACACTTGTATCACAAGAGCCTAGATGTTCCCACAAGCTGATTTAGCAAACCATCACTGTTCTGAAACAGCACACTCTATATTTCCCTGGCACTAAATATCAGCTCTATCATCTGACAAAGGATTGGACTAAAGCCTTGCTAACTGCTGTGGAGGAGGATGAGGTGGGAGAAAAAGAGAATGAAGAGGGAAAAGCAAAATCAGAGCCTTCTTGCTGGCCAGACAGAGACCACAACAATTCCCTTCTTCATTGACCTTCACGACATACCAGTGCTGTGCAGCTAATAAAATATGTCTGTGAATACAGTTACAGGACAAAAAAAACCCACTTCAAATCAATATTCCAAACCATGATAAAATCATTGCAAACAGAAACTATTCACTCTTGTGCATTCTCTTGGCTTTTCTGTGTGTAGTGCTCCTTTGGAGCTATATCACTGGGCAGACTAAAATTGGTGATGATTGCTGAATGCACAGTAAGGGATGACAACTAGGTTCACACTAGCTTCATCAGCACCCTTATGCCATGACTGTCCTTGGTTGGCTGTCCATAGGCAACCACAGTGGACACTAGAAAGGACAGGCAGCAATGGGAGAATGAATCTGTTGAGAATCTTATCTCACTGGACACTTCCTCTCATTGTCACTTCAGCATCTGTTTGGGGGACTTTCTGAGGGCAGGAGATCCCTCCTGTCATTCATTTAAATAGCACTCATATCCACAGTGATTGTGTTTTGAGAGGCTGGTGTTGAAGCATATCAGCTCCTGTCTGAGAGACAACATGTATCATTTACAATTTGCCTATTGCAACAACAAGTCTTCAGTGGATGCCATTTCACTGGTTCTATACAAAGCCCTGGAACACCTGGAGAGCAAAGATGCACACATCCAGATGCTCTTTATTGACTACCATTCAGCCATTATCCCCTCAAAACTACTCAGCAAACTCGAAGTCCTGGGACTCAATGCCCCAATATGTATTTGAATCCTGGATTTCCTCAGCTCCAGTCCACAATCAGTGAGGATCGATAAAACCATCTTCTCCACAAACTCCATCAGTATCAGAGCACTACAGGTTACGTTCTTAGTTCCCTGCTCAACTCATTTTACACCTATGACTGAGTGGCTCAGTATGACAATGACACCATCTACAAATTTGTTGATGACACCATGGTAGTGGGTTGTATAAAGAGGGGTGATGAGTGAGCATACAGGAGGGAGACTTGGTTAAATGGTGTACAAGGTTCAATGAATGAATGTTAACCATATTACATGATCCAACTATTTGTTTCCCAACAAGATCTTTACTCAAATTTAGACTCCCATGAGACCTTTCAAAATACCAAGATTTTCAATTTAATTTTTCACTTTGTTTTCCTGGTGATTTTCCTGGTCACTTCATGGAGTCAAAGTTTTATAGCCTAGAAATGGGCCCTTCTGCTGCAAACTTTCAGGCTGTACATTCACCTTCCACAAAAATAGAAAAACAATAGTGATAAATAAAGTTGTTTGTGACTCTGATATATATTACTGTACAAAGCAAATCTTAGCCTACGTGAGGAGCCAGAAATATGCTTTAAAGATAAGCAAAATAAGCAAACTGGTGTACATAATACCAGTTACAGCTTGAACTTGTAAAAACCCTTGAAATTCATGTTAGGGTGGAGCCGTCAGCCTCTTAACTAAAGATTAACAGTCTAATCTGCAAATAGCAGCATTTATAATGTTTGTACCTATTTAATTAGTTTGATGCTTGTGTCTGGATTCAGTCAATGCAGAATGTGCTTGGCAAAATCTCCATGTCTTCCTATTCATTTTTTTGAGGAATCTATTGTTTTTGACATAATATTGCTCGTTCATGCTCAGTAGTCAGGAAAAGTGCTTAAGATTATTATAAGTTATGGTTCCAGGATATGGGGTGGTCCTGTAGCTATTTGTTACTAAACAGTGCAAAAGATGTACATTTTCCTGTAGTTGTGTCCTTTGAATACATGAGCATGTTAAATATGATTTTAAAAAACCCTGCTGTGAGGGAATTGCACCATTTATATTAACTTTAAATTAATTTCCATGACTCATCCTGAACTTTTGCATTGTGCTGTTTACAATTAGTTATTTCCAACTGAAAAACCTCACAAAGATAAGCGTATACAGAGCCGTTGTCATACCCACACTCCTGTTCGGCTCCGAATCATGGGTCCTCTACCGGCACCACCTACGGCTCCTAGAACGCTTCCACCAGCGTTGTCTCCGCTCCATCCTCAACATCCATTGGAGCGCTTTCATCCCTAACGTCGAAGTACTCGAGATGGCAGAGGTCGACAGCATCGAGTCCACGCTGCTGAAGATCCAGCTGCGCTGGATGGGTCACGTCTCCAGAATGGAGGACCATCGCCTTCCCAAGATCGTGTTATATGGCGAGCTCTCCACTGGCCACCGTGACAGAGGTGCACCAAAGAAAAGGTACAAGGACTGCCTAAAGAAATCTCTTGGTGCCTGCCACATTGACCACCGCCAGTGGGCTGATAATGCCTCAAACCGTGCATCTTGGCGCCTCACAGTTTGGCGGGCAGCAACCTCCTTTGAAGAAGACCGCAGAGCCCACCTCACTGACAAAAGGCAAAGGAGGAAAAACCCAACACCCAACCCCAACCAACCAATTTTCCCCTGCAACCGCTGCAACCGTATCTGCCTGTCCCGCATCGGACTTGTCAGCCACAAACGAGCCTGCAGCTGACGTGGACTTTTTACCCCCTCCATAAATCTTCGTCCGCGAAGCCAAGCCAAAGAAAGATTTCCTACTAGTAATTACTTCTTTTGTCTTGTTTCATGCAACTTTTTTCCATTTATTTCATTAGTACTTTGTTTTTCTCTTTATAGGTCAGGATCCATCATTCTTGACAAGGTGTTTCTGCCTTCTTATGGTCTTCTCCTGATAGATTATTGTTGGCAAACTTGTTACCCTCACTATAATATACATCCTTGGCTCCCTCCTATTCTACAGCTCCATGCTGTCCCTCAGAGAAACACCTGAAAAGAATCAAGTTCCATATATTCACTGACACTAACTTCTCACTGATTTGTATTGGGACACAAATTAGCTAATAAATTTAAAATATATCAAAGGTGTGAATATAACCTGATAAAACATTATAAATTTGGAAGTTCAGTTTTGCTTAGTAAATTAAAATTGAATGTTTCAAATTGCACGTTTCACTTCCAAGTGATCTAAAATTTAAGTCTGCAGTTCTGTATGAAGATGACGATACTGTGCATTCATAACTCTTTGGGCAAATAGCATCTTTTGGTTTAGCGCATGTGCCCATATTGTCCATGACTTCAGCAAACTCTATTAAGAGCAGTTCATTGACTTTGAGGAAAGTTGAAACCTGATATTTTGACCTTGGAAACTGTGATGAGGTATTTGTTCTCTGCATTGGTTAAGTCCTTCATCAGAAGACATTGAAATCACAGCAAATTTTATGTAAGACAATGTGAACTAGCATCAGTAACTGCAGGAGCCAACTTGTCTGAAGTGTCCTTGTCATTTTATGTATTTAGAATAATATTTCCAGACCTGGTGCCTCTAACCCCATTCATGTATTGTTGTTGTGCTGGTTAGTAGTGCAGAGTTCAGAATAAATTGGTTACCTATATGTAAAATATGTTAGAACTCCACATTGTATTTCAGGGAAGAGACCCTGGTGCAATAAACTGCATTGCCTCCCTGCCTGTTCACCTCATCCAAACTCTTTGGCAGTTACTATAGAAATGTTGAATGCAACCTCGAAGTACAACAGGAAGAATAAAACTGCAGATGTGGGGGAAATCAAGACCAATTTGGACTTGCAAATTTAACATTCAACAGCCTACGCAAATTGCAAATATTCCAACCCTTCCCGACAGGAAACTCCTTTAATCTTGTTTCTTTGGATCTCCTATTGTGTTTAAAGAGGAACTACAGTAATTAGCCAAGTAAAATGATACAAGTTAAGTGACAAATTAGACAGACTTAAGATCAAATACCTGTATTGCCACATTTCCTGGCTAACTAAAACATCTGGAGCTTGTATGGAGCAGTGGAATGGTCTGACTACTGCTTCTTCCTAAAATACAGATTGTTTCTCATACAGTGTACATTGCAGAGTAGTCATCAAACAACGTAGAAGGCATTGATTCAAAATTATGCATGATAAGAGGATCTGTCGGAAGAAATCATGTAGAGAGATATCCAATAAATTTTCATTTGACTATTTCTTATATTATTGAGATTTTTATGTCGGGACAGAAAGCAGTGTGCAATGAGGAACTGTACATTTGGTTCCCCTTTATTTATAATTGGATTGAATCCTAGATGGAAAGTTGGGCAGAGCATCGACAGATGGAATTTAATACTGAAAAATGCAAGATGATGACTTTGGGTCAATGGCAAACCACCAAGATGTATTGATGAACAGACAACCTAGGGGCCCAAGTCCATAGTTCCCTGAAATTGACAATACAGAGTAGTAGAGAAGTCATATATGTTGGGGCATGGAAAAGGATTATGTTATAATTTGACAAAATACTTTGAATTTAGTTGCCACACTACAGGAAGGAGATGGTGGCACTGGAAAAAACTGCAAAGGAGATTCACTAGGGTGTTGACTGGATTGAAGGATGTTAGTGATAGGATACATTGAATAGGCTGGGCTTGTTACCCTTAAGCAAAGGATGGGTGACTGATTAAAATGCAGTTCATGAGAATCATTGAGTGAATAGTCAGTTTTTTCAAAAACAAGAGGACTACGGTTTAAGGTGAGAAGGAGTCTTAAAAGATAAAAATGCATTTTTTCTTACACAGACAGTAGTTGGTATCTGGAATGCGTTACTAGAGTAAGTGTGGATTCAAGTGAAATTACTATATTTAAGAGGCATTTAGACAGGCACTTTAATAGGTAAGGTATGGAAGGATGTTGTCCTAATGCAGACAATTAATTTTAGGGTAGATGGGGGAACAGGTTAGCATTGGATGTGAGAATTAGAATCAGAATCAGATTTATTGTCATGGACATATGTCACAAAATTTGTTATTTTGCAGTAGCAGAATTGTGCATTCCAGGTGTTAAATTTGCTATGAATTACATTTCTGTAAATACAATAATTAAAAATAAATAATTTGTGCAAAAGAGAAAAAAGTGAGGTATTGTCCGTTCAGAAATCTGATGGGAAGAAGGTGCCTTTGTATCATTGGGTGTTCATCTTCAGGTCCCTGTACCTTCTTCCTGACAGGAGCAGAGAGAAGAGAACATGGCCCGGGAGATGAGTGTCCTTAATGATAAAGGCTGCTTTCTTGAGACACCACCTCTTAAAAATGTCCTTAATGGTGTGAAGACTAATGTCCATGATGGTTCTGGCTGAGTTTACAACCCTCTGTAGCCTTTTCCTGTTCTGTCCATTGGTACCTCCATATCAGACAGTGAAGGAACCAGTCAGAATGCTCTCCACGGTACAGCTGTAGAAATTTGCAAGAGTCTTTGGTGACAAATCAAATCTCCTCAAACTCCTAAAAAAAAATAGCCTTCTTCATGATTGCATCAGTATAATGGGCCCAGGATAACACTTCATAAATGCTGATACCTAATAATTTGAAGTTCTTTGCCCTCTCCACTGCTGACCCTTTGATGAGGACTGGTTTGTGCTCTCCTGATTTCCCCTTCCTGAAGTCCCACAATCTGTTCCTTAGTTTTGTTAATGTTGAATGCAAAGTTGTTATTGTGACACCACTCACCTCGCTGATCTATCTCACTCCTGTACCTCATTGCCATCTCACTCCTCAATGCCATCTGTGATTCTGCCAAAAACGATATTGTCATCAGCAAATGTGTAAATGACATTGGAATTGTACCCAGGCACACAGTCATGGGTGTGGAGAGTAGAGCAGTGGGCTCTGCACTCATCCTTGATGCGCGCCCGTGTTGACTGTCAGTGAGGAGGAGACATTGTTACTGATCCATACTGACTGTGGTCTTCCAATGAGGAAGTGAAGGATCCAGTTGCAGAGGTCCAAATTTAAAACTTGCTGACCAGTACTGAGGGGATGATGGTGTTGGAGGGTGAGCTGTTATTGATAGACTAAAAGGCTCATTTCTGTCTTGTACAACTCGATGACAGTACAAATATAAATATTCAATAAAAAAATGATGTTAACATTATCCCCCCCCACTTTGTAAAGTTTCAGAGCTTAGTTCATAGTCCATCTTATTGTACAGAAGCAACACTACTTTATCCAATTGCAGTCAATATTTCACATTGTGTAGTACTCCTGAATGAAATTGCACAGGAACCCTGTCCAACTTCAACCAACTCAACCTCTCTTTTTCAATTAATCAAATCACAAATCTTTCCATTCAACTCTTAGTATTTTCTCTCTGTCCCCTTGGTCTATTTCTTTTGAAATCCTTTCTATAATTTCTCCAGTACTATTGAAGGTTGTTTTATCTCAGAGAAAATTATTTTGACCTGAATTGAAAGCTTTCTTGTTCCATCCACAAATGTTGCCTACTTGGCAAGCATTTCTTGTGTTTTTGTGCTTGTAATTATGTAGGTTAATTAAGTTTCTACTGCATCCATGGGTGTAAATGGTGTAATTAATAATATTCTGAATTTTTATTCCTTACCAGTCTTATCTGTGATTTATCCAATTAGGCTCAATTCAATTGAAGAAATTTAACCATTTGCTAGGAAATGTATTTTGTTGTAGAAATGGGCATTGATATAATTTTTGGTTTTTTGCCAGTAACCAGCAAAGGAAAACTATTGAACTTCTTTTGTGTGTGTTTATACAGCCTCTGCATTCTCCATTAAAATATGTCCTTTAAAATAAGAGGTCAATTTAAGACTAGAATCTACAAAAAACTAAGCTTCATCGTTAGTACTGTGTCCACAAGAAAGGTCGCAGATATAAAATATAGCTCTCTTTTTCTCATCACATTTGCCACCTGATCTACTGAGTATTTCCAGACAAATGCAGAAGATCCAGCCTGCTCAGCAACAGATGAAACACCACCAGTGCTAGACAGTAGTGGACCAGTAGAGCCAACACATGCACCTGTGTTCAGAAAATCCACACACATTATCAAAGCACATTTAAAAAGTTTGTGCTGCTGATGTTTGTGTTTATGTTGGTTTTTAACTTTAAATTGAAATGAATACTGTACTAGTGTGTAATGTTGCTAGATTGAACATCTTAAGGAAAGGCGATGTGGTGATAGAGTGCTAGTGATACTCTTGACCACTAGAGGATGTTGGAGATGAATGGTGCACCTTGGGTTAGATTCAAAATGGCTGCATCATGAGGTCATGTGTTGTCAATAAAATATTGTTAACATAAAAGAACCTAATTTCTTTATTACTTAAAATAAATATTACACATTAAAAAAAAGTCAATTTCAGACTGGATTTGCAAAATTTAAGCTTTGACCAAAATACTGTGTCCAGATGAAAGGTCGCAGATATAAAATGTAGCTCTCTTTCTTTTTCAACACATTTGCCACCTGACCTTATCAGTATTTCCAGCATTTTCTGTCTGCAATTATACATATATTTGTATGCTTGCAGTGGTGAAGCAAAATACTGGGATAAATAGGTGAAAGGCACAAGCTTAATAACAAATAATTCACACAGTAGAAATAAAGGTCCAACAGGCTTGTAAGTTGTTGAATATCTAGCAACCTAAATATGGATAAGCAGGGGCTCCTATCTAATTCTTTTGCAAAGATGGAGGATGGAAATTAATGAATGGTCAACTGCAAAACTTTTGTTATTTCTATATTTGGGATCAGCATGGTATTTTTAACATTTTTTATTTTATTCCACACTTTAACTATTTTTTGTTCTTATTTCAAACACAAGACCACTAGCTTGTTGATGATTAAGGTCATACGAGCAGTGGCGCCAAAGGTGACTTCATCACCCTGAATTTGGAACCTGTTTTCTTTCCAGTGCAGTCTCTGTCTGCACAAACAAAGCTCTCAGATTACACTCGGAACATTCTTTTATCTACAGGTCTGGGACACTGAACAGTATTAACTGCGAATAAAGAAAATCTTATTTAAACTAATACATTTTAAGGGCTGTTAATTCCCAAAGTATACCTGGCTACATGCTTGATTCATGTTACTGATAAGCAGTCAGTAGAAAATAAATACAACTAGACAGAGGTCTTCCTCTGAATTCCATTGTTTTCCAATGGATTTAATTGTTTCTCAATTTCCTTTTACCCTAATGGGATCTCAGTGGAGTTGTGTTACAAATATTGTTTTTGTTCCAGGCTATTCAGGAGAAAATTAAGCTGTATAACATTTGAGGTTATGCCCCATGAATGTTTAAAATTTCCTAGGGAACATGAAAAAAAAGCTCTTTTGTTACTTTACCAAAGGCAAATAGGAACAGGACCAGCTGTCAAAAGTGCAAATTTTAAATATTTCCATTCTTTACTTTCGATCCTTCAAAAACAAATGTGAGTGCAGTGATTAAGTAGTCATAGGTTTATATAATTTCAAATCAGTCACAAGCATTGTCCCATAGGATGAGCCCTGTAGTACACAGTTCCTCCTGGTTATTCTCAGTCACTGTGTGGCTTTTGACATAAATGATCCCACCACCCTCCTGTATAACTCTCCTGTTGTCTAACTCAGTGGCATTGTGTCAATTATTCTCATTCTTATGTATTTCACCATCGCTATAATAACTCCATCCACACCTCCTCTTCCTTTTTAGAGTTATAGAGCTATAAGGCTACAGAGCTTGGAAGCAGGCCCTTCATCCATGCTGACAGCTTATCCAACCAATCTAGTCCCATTTGCCTGCATTTGGCCAATGTCCCTCTAAACCTTTCTCTGCAAGTATCTGTCTGAATGATTTTTTATATCACAATTGTACTCACCTCTACAGGTTCCTCTGATAGCTCATTGCATATACCCACCATCTTCCATATGAGAAAGTGTCCCTCCCCGGTCCCTTTTAAACCTTTCCCTCATCATTTAAACCTGTGCCTCCTAGTTTTGAATACCCCTATCCTGGGGAAAAACACTGTGACCCTTAGCTATGTTCCTCATGATTTTATATTCCCCCTTGTCACCCTTCAGCTTCTAATGTTCTAGGGAAAGCCTATCTAACATCAAGCACTCCAGTCACAGAAACATCCTCATGAATCATTTTTCCACCTTTTCCTGTTTAATGACATCCTTCTGAAAGCAGGATAGCCAGAAATGCACACAATACTATAAATGTGACCTTTCCAACATTTGTATAACTGCAGCTTGATGTCCCAACTCCTAAACTCAATGGCCTGACCTGGTAAAGTGAGAAGGATTTGTTTCACTAGCAAACCAGCAAGTAAACTAATATGCCTACAGCAGCAAAAAGTAGAAGAGCAAGAGCACATTGGAGTGTGTAGTGTTAGAATGAAAACATCAGTTAGTACATAAGTATTCAAAGTGGTCGATATCGACCTCTGGGAGTTGATGGGACAATCCAAGAGGTCGACTAATGCCAAGGGGTCAAAAGGGGATCGTTAAATGGTGTAGTGGGGGGGGGGCAGGGAGAGGATCAGTTGAACTTTTGTGGTCAAAATAAGGGATGTGTCTATGGAAAATAGCACCTTTGGCAGGAGTGGCTAACCTCTTGCGAGAGCTGGGTTTGGTCGCCGCCATTTTGTATTTGGCTCAGCCTTGTAATAAGTAGAGAGTGAAGGACTGATCAGAGCAGAGAAAAAAGAGGTGCGTGTACAATGCCACCAACTCCACTCAATCCAGTGCCACTGCACCCCCAACGTCCAGCGCTGCCACCCTCCATCCAGTGCCACCACCCCTCATCTAGTGCTGCCAATCTCCCCCAATCCAGCACTACCACCCTCCCCGTCCAACGTCGCCATCAAACCCCACCCCCCCCCACCCACCACTACGGGGGATTCTATACCTGGGGGTCGATGAGAGAATCCAAGATTTCATGAAGGGGTCGATGGTGCAAAATCTTTGAGGGCTCAGAGTTATTACATAGCAAGTTGTTAAAGGCCTTGGTGACATGCTGAACTTCCTTAGCCTTCTAAGGAAGTTGAGAGGTTGGTGCACTTTCCAGATAGTCACCAAGGCAACTGATCCAAATCAGGTCTCTGGAAATGTTTACTTTCAAGGACTTGAAGTTATTGACAGTCTCCACTTTAGTGCCATTGCTAAAAATAGGGACTGATCTCTACCCTACCCCATGCTCCCCAAAATCTATAATCGGCTTCTTTGCCTTAGTGACATTGAGAGAGGAGTTGTCATCTTCCTTCTTTTAGATAACTTTACCATAATATTAGCTCAAAAATACAAGTCAAACTCTCTTAATTAACAAATTATGGCATTTCATGAAAATAAAAACTCCACCTTCCTTGCTTTAGATACATTAATATTAGCACAATCAATACAACTAGCAAGTAATTTCCAAACAAGTTGCGTATTATTGATCGCAATTATAAAATAAAAAGCAGCAGGGTGTGTTTGCTTTCCCACTCCTGTCAGCAGTCTTAACAGGGTGGAGAAAACATGAAAGTTTGCAGATGCAATCACTGAAATAACAAATGCTGGAGGAACTCAGCACATCAGAATTGTGCATAATAAGTATTCATTGTTGCCTGAGTGGAGGGAAACCAGTCTATATTGGCACCATCAACACTTTTTGAACAAAGTTTCATAATTTTACATCATAATTCATCTGGGTGGAGCAACCCTGGATTCCTGCTATTTTATAAATATCCTTTTCCATTTTCATTTTGCTTCATTCCTTTTAATTTAGCCTTTTAAAATTATAAACAAGGCACCATGTCAATATCATTGAATTCTATATCATGTTAAACAAGCTCACATAGCAAATGATTACACAATAGTCTCAACATCAAAAGATTGTGATGTTTGGTTCTCCAATCTCTGGTGTGAAATCAGTAATAGAGAAATAAGGAAATGTTGCTATAAAAACAGTAAAAAGAATTTATCAGGAACTCCCTCATTAAAGTAGTACTGTAAATACTATTTTTTTCCATAGATGCATGTTGGAATGTAACAAGGAAGTCACACAAACAATTATTTTAAGTTATAAAGTCCATTTTGAATTGAGAAATTGGATTCATGAAGCTTATTTCACAAACTGAGGACCTCCTAACCTGCATTACAGCCAAACAAACACACTTGAAGTATAATTACAATCATAGACAGAATGCAGGAAATTCTCCAAATAGTTTACAAACATAAAGTTCCTTCAAACAATAAAATGAGAGTGACCTCTTATTGTTTTTTACTTATCTGGATTGAGAGGCAAATATTATGTAGGTCTTTGGGGAGATCATCTCATTGGTCTGAAAAATAGGTCCAAGTAAAGCCACACTGTTCTGATAGATATCTTTCTTCTTTCTTTCTTTTCTTTGGCTTGGCTTCGCGGACGAAGATTTATGGAGGGATATGTCCACATCTGCTGCAGGCTCGTTGGTGACTGACAAGTCCGATGCGGGACAGGCAGGCATGGTTGTAGTGGTTGCAAGGGAAAATTGGTTGGTTGGGGTTGGGTGTTGGGTTTTTCCTCCTTTGTCTTTTGTCAGTGAGGTGGGCTCTGCAGTCCTCTTCAAAGGAGGTTGCAGCCCGCCGAACTATAAGGCGCCAAGATGCACGGTGTGAGGCGAGATCAGCCCACTGACGGTGGTCAATGTGGCAGGCACCAAGAGATTTCTTTAAGCAGTCCTTGTACCTCTTCTTTGGTGCACCTCTGTCTCGGTGGCCAGTGGAGAGCTTGCCATAGAACACGATCTTGGGAAGGCGATGGTCCTCCATTCTGGAGACGTGACCAACCCAGCGCAGTTGGGTCTTCAGCAGCGTGGATTCGATGCTTGCGGATTCTGCCAGCTCGAGTACTTCGATGTTGTTGATGAAGTCATTCCAATGAATGTTGAGGATGGAGCAGAGACAGTGCTGATGGAAGCGTTCTAGGCGCCATAGGTGATGCCGGTAGAGGACCCATGATTCAGAGCCGAACAGGAGCGTGGGTATGACAACGGCTCTGTACACGTTGATCTTTGTGTGTTTCTTCAGGTGATTGTTTTTCCAGACTCTTTTGTGTAGTCTTCCAAAGGCGCTACTTGCCTACAACTACAAGGTATCTGCACTATCAGATTGATTCCTTGGAAAGCAGGACTGACATAGAAAGATTGCATAAATTAAGGTTATACTTTCAGGAATTTAGAAGAAGGAGAGGGGATCTCATTGAGACATATCAAATTCTGACAGGACTAGGCAGGTTAGAAGCAGGAAGATCTTTCCCAAAGTTAGGGAAGACCAGTACAAGGGGTCACAGTCTAAGGATGAGGAAGAAGCCATATAGGACTGAGTTAAGGAGAAACATTTTCACTCAGAGTTGTGAACTTATGGAACTTGCTACTTCAGAATGTTGATGAGGCCAGTTCATTGGATGTATTCATAAGGGAGTTGGAAGTCCCCTATTTGGTAAAGGGATATGATGGTATTCAAGCAAATTTGGATAGATTTGATTCCTTTAATATTGGTCAGTACCTGTTTTCCCATTAATGTATCCCTGGGACACTGTACCAATGCCTTCCTATTGAGTATATTAAACCCTGCAATCATTATTGTACATGAACTATCTTCTTCTTTGGCTTGGCTTCGCGGACGAAGATTTATGGAGGGGGTAAAAAGTCCACGTCAGCTGCAGGCTCGTTTGTGGCTGACAAGTCCGATGCGGGACAGGCAGACATGATTGCAGCGGTTGCAAGGGAAAATTGGTTGGTTGGGGTTGGGTGTTGGGTTTTTCCTCCTTTGCCTTTTGTCAGTGAGGTGGGCTCTGCGGTCTTCTTCAAAGGAGGTTGCTGCCCGCCAAACTGTGAGGCGCCAAGATGCACGGTTTGAGGCGTTATCAGCCCACTGGCGGTGGTCAATGTGGCAGGCACCAAGAGATTTCTTTAGGCAGTCCTTGTACCTTTTCTTTGGTGCACCTCTGTCACGGTGGCCAGTGGAGAGCTCGCCATATAACACGATCTTGGGAAGGCGATGGTCCTCCATTCTGGAGACGTGACCCATCCAGTGCAGCTGGATCTTCAGCAGCGTGGACTCGATGCTGTCGACCTCTGCCATCTCGAGTACTTCGACGTTAGGGGTGTAAGCGCTCCAATGGATGTTGAGGATGGAGCGGAGACAACGCTGGTGGAAGCGTTCTAGGAGCCGTAGGTGGTGCCGGTAGAGGACCTATGATTCGGAGCCGAACAGGAGTGTGGGTGTGACAACGGCTCTGTATACGCTTATCTTTGTGAGGTTTTTCAGTCGACAGCATCGAGTCCACGCTGCTGAAGATCCAGCTGCGCTGGATGGGTCACGTCTCCAGAATGGAGGACCATCGCCTTCCCAAGATCGTGTTATATGGCGAGCTCTCCACTGGCCACCGTGACAGAGGTGCACCAAAGAAAAGGTACAAGGACTGCCTAAAGAAATCTCTTGGTGCCTGCCACATTGACCACCGCCAGTGGGCTGATAACGCCTCAAACCGTGCATCTTGGCGCCTCACAGTTTGGCGGGCAGCAACCTCCTTTGAAGAAGACCGCAGAGCCCACCTCACTGACAAAAGGCAAAGGAGGAAAAACCCAACACCCAACCCCAACCAACCAATTTTCCCTTGCAACCGCTGCAATCGTGTCTGCCTGTCCCGCATCGGACTTGTCAGCCACAAACGAGCCTGCAGCTGACGTGGACTTTTTACCCCCTCCATAAATCTTCGTCCGCGAAGCCAAGCCAAAGAAGAACCTCTAAATTTTAAAAGGCCCTTCAGCCCACAATGTTATGCTGAACTATAATCCATACTCAAACAGTGAAAATCAATGAAGTTCATGTTTCCCACAAACATCTGTCAGAAATCTGATGGTTATAAAGTAAAACCAAATATGTTGTATTAGCTCATTAGCTTGAGCAGAATGCTGAAGAGAAAAGAGAATTAAAGTTTCAGTTTGATGAAATCTGGGAATATTGCAAGTATACTTGGAATATTGTGTGCAATTCTGGTCACCATACTGTAAGCATATGGTTGGGTAAAAGAGAGTACAGAGCAGCTTCACTAGAATGTCATTAAACAAGAAAGTGTGAAAATGCTGTGATTGTAATTCAATATACATCTGTGCTGGAAAAACTAAGCAGGTTATGCAGCATTCTTTATGTAGCAACGATACATAATCAATATTTTAGACCCAAGCACTTTGTCAAGGTATGAGCAAAAAGCAGGCAGGCAGCTGAATAAAATGGTAGGGGAAGGGGCAGGAGAAGGAATGCAGGATTATGGGCAAGAAGTCATAGGTGGATCTGGGTGGGAGGACACAAGAGAAAAATGTTGGAGAGTGCCCAGACAGAATATTAGGCATTGCTCCTCCAATCCACTGCAACTTGGAAGATCAACACTTAATATTCCATCTGGGCACTCTCCATCCAGATACCATTAACATCGACTTCCCATTTCTGTTAGGCCCCTGTCTATCTATCTCTCTCTCTTTTTCCCTATCCCTCTGTCTACTTTCCTACAGATCCCCAACCCCTTCCCCCTCCCACCCATATGATCTCTTACCTGTGGGCCTGTGCTCCTCTCCTGTCCCTTGACCCACCATTTTATTCAGGTGCCTGCCTATATTCTTTGCTCATACCTTGATGAAGGACTCAAGTCTGAAATGTTGGTTGTGACCTGCTGAGTTTCTCCAGTACATTTTGTGTTTTAAATTCACCAGAATGTTACCTGTATCAGATAAAGAAGATAATTAGAATCTTGTCTCACAGAAGAGGTGTCAAAAACAAGGGAACCACATGTTCAAGGTGAAAGGAAGGAGTTTTAAAGAGGATTTGAGGAAAAAAAAGATTTTACAAAGACTGGTTGATATTATGATTCACAGAGAATATGGTTGAATTAGTTGCAATCAATAAGTTCAAGAAACATTTGAACAGGCAATGCATAGAAGGATATAAACAGATCTCAAAAGCGCAATTGGGATTAGTTGGATCGTATGGTTCTGGTGGGCCCAAGAGCGAGCCTATTCTGTGCTATATTAATCAAAGACTCAACCTGCTTGAGGTTTCCTGCTGGTACAGTTTTACTGGATTTTAATTACCGACTATTCTAAAACGAGTTTAACATTATTACTGTAATGATTTTTTTTTCTTGTACCTAACACTGGTTTCCTTGAATCTTAACAATAATGGTCTTCTATTGTGTTACATTGTTAAAAGGAAAGAGAGTAATAGGCCCAGGTGTGTTCAATCTGGCCCCAGCTCACAGTCAATGCTCTCCCTCTCCACTCTATCATGCCAGCCTCATGCCCACATGACCATTTTCATGCCATGGATCTGGAGCACACAGAGGTCTGCCTATGTCAAAGCAAATGATGCACATCACTCCACAAATTATCCATCTCCACTTCTTGCCCCACCTGTGGAAGAGTCTGCAGCATCATTAGCCACTTTTCCCTCCATTAAGCTGGAGGGAAAGCAGGTTATCCTTGATTCTGATGGACTGTCAATAAAAGTTCATATTCTCAACCATAACCAAAAGACTATAAGAGCAGAATCAGCCCTACTCCCCTGCCTTCTCCTTATATCCTTTGATACCTGGACTATTCAGATAGCTATCAATCTCTGCCTTAAATACATCCTACAACCTGGCCTCCAAAGCCAACTGTGATGGTAAATTCCAGAGTTCACCACTCTCTGGCTGAAGAAATTCTTCCACATCTCTGTTTTTAATGACTGTCCTTCAATTCTGAAGATGTGCCCTCTTCTCCTTTCCATGGGAAACAACTTTACCATATCTACTCTGTTCAGGCCTTTCAACATTTGAAATGCTTTTATGAGGTTACTGCTTGTTCTTCTGAACTCCAAGGAGTGCAATCCAAGACCATTCAAGTGTTCCTCATATGCAAATCCCTTCATTCTATAAATCATTTTTGGGAATATTTTCTGAACTGTGTCTAATGCCAGCACATCCTTTCTAAAGTAAGGAACCCAAAACTGTACCCTGTACTCCAAATGAAGCCTCACCAGCAAGGTGCGTCAAAATAAACGGTGTCAAGGATGACTTGCAAGAGCTGGCCTTGGTGGCCACCATGGCTTTGGCCTTTAAATAAGTTGAGTGGTTGTGCTGGTGAGTGGTGGTGCTGGCAGGGGGTACTGGTGGGAGGGGGGTTGGCGCTGGCAGTTGAGGGAATCTGACTTGGTCTAGGCGAATCGAGCCTCCATCTACACTAATCGTACCTCCTTCAATGCGCCACTTGTAGTAATCGGGGGGGGTGTGGGGACAACTGGGGGCCCGGGGCAGTGAAGGAGACCATCGTGGGCATAAACAGCTCAGCGGCACACCCTTTCAAGTGGCACCCAGGGCACTTGCCATACCTGCCATACCTTAGACACGTCCTTGGTCATCAGTGCTTTATAAAGCCTCAACATCATATCCCTGCTCTTATATCCTACTCCTCTAGATATAAATGTCAACATTGCATTCGCCTTCTTCACCACCAACTCAACATGGGCGTTAACATTTAGGGTATCCTGCACAAGGACTCCCAAGTTCTTTTGCACCTCCAAATTTTGAACTTTCACCCCATCTCAAAAAAAAGTCTGTATGACTGTACACTTTCCAACAATGTATTTCATTTGCCACTTCTGTGCCAATTTTCCTAATCTCTGTCTCTCTGCTCTCCATTTCCTTCTCACTTTCTTCCCCTCCATTATCTGCAGCTAACCGAACCACAAAGCCATTTATTCCACAATCCAAATCATCAACATACAACATAAAATGAAGTAGCCCCAATACTGACCTCTGTGGCACATGTAACAGAATATGTTTTGGGAGATAAATTGGGGCAAGGTTTGTTAGTGTAGGTCACATACAAACACTTTAAAACAGATCTTATTTAAAATACTGGAGCTCTGCTCATGCTAGACATGTTGGGGCCAACAACCTTTGTAAACATTTTGGAGAGTGCCCATGAGACTTCACTAATGGATTATTGTTTACAAAAAGGCAACAGATGAAAGAGATTGTAGGAGCTACAGCTTGGTGGAAGGGAACTTGCTGTTCTAATAGTGGTTTTGCAAGCAGAGAGAGTCAAACAGGCTTTCTCTCTAAGAGAGAGAGAGACAGAGATCAGTTCTACAGTGTTACTGTCAGCAACAGCAGCTGGGACTAGAACAGGACAAGCTGAGAAGCTTGTGGAAAACCCCATTTGGAAGACAGGTTGTGAGTTCTTAGTTCAGCCTGGTCAAAGCCCTTGTGGTTCATGCAAGAGGAGAGGACCGGCTGAAATAAGAGAAACAAAAAGGAACTCTGTAGTAACCTGAAAGAAAAAGGTCATCATCTGGAAAACCCTGAAGGGGGCAAGTTATCATATGGAAAACCCTGAAGGGGGCAAGTTTCTTCGGCAAGAAGTTGAAGTGGCTGGGTGTCTAGCGCACAGCAAATCTCTCTCTGAAAACCGACAAGAACCTTCCTCAGCGGTAACCATTTACTTTTCAAGCCCCAAAGCCTGGTGAACTTTCTGTTCAATTCTACGCACAGTATAAGAAGTGCCTGCCACCAGTGAACTTGAAGGAGTGAGAAGAGAGATTGGACTGTGAATCAAAGAACTTTTCTAAACTTACACCCACCTTGCATATACATGCGCTTAGAATTAGAAAGGGGCTAAGAAGTTAGGTTAGTTAAGTCAACAGTGATAAGTCAAAGTGTGATTCTGTTTTCAGGTTTAAAAATCATTAAAAGCAACTTCTGTTTATGTGACCATTTGCCTTGGTGAATATCTATTGCTGCTGGGTTTTGGGGCTCCTCTGGGCTCGTAACAAACACCACTGGTAACGGCTAGCCAATGAGAATAGAATCCTTTTATTCCTACTCTCTGTTTCCTGCCAATCAGCTCTACCAAGTCAGTACCTTTCCTGTAATCCCATGAGCTCTCATCTCGTTACAGAAGCCTTATGGGCAGCACTTTGTCAGGAGGTCTTTTGCAAGTCCAAATATACAACATCCACTGCATTTCTTCTGTCTAAAAACCTGCTTGTGGTTTCTTCAAAAAAACTGCCGTGGATTTGTCAAGCGAAATGTTCTCTTAAGGAAATGATGGCTGACTTTGCTCTATCTTGTCATGCGACTCCAGTACTCCACAAGCTGATCCTTGATAATTGACACTAACAATCTCCCAACCACCGATACTGGGCTAAAAGGTCTATTATTTTTTTTTCCACTGCCTCCCTCCTTTTTAATTAAGCTGCATGACTCCACAACTCCAATGACTAGTTTGAGGAATTAAAACAAGTACAAATGTCACCCGTCTGGTTCTGCACACACCCAGAAATGCCTTGCAAGATTGTGCAGAAGTTCATATATGTGATTTTTTTTACCTCTTGGACAAAAAATGGCTTCTTGCCAACTTGCTTCACACCCTTAGTTTGGCATTTCTTGATAACGGGTGAGTGGACAGGTTGACTGTGGCCGAGTCAAAAATTAGGAAATTAATTATTAAAAAGTTAAAAAAAACAACATTTAAGCTTCTTACACACCTTAATATACGAGTAAAAAGTATTCACCTGTGCAACCTTTCAAAAGCTAGAATCATGCACTCAACATGGGCTGAAGTCACCACGCACTGATGCCTCCTGGAAGTTGTAGTCCTGCCATAGCACTGCTACATGCCCCCACCACCCCCCCCCCCCACCCCGAACCCCAGAACTAGCAGAAAGGTTTGTTTATTTTTTAGGTTGTCTACCTCTGCAACAAACTGTTGGCTGCTACAGTGGGGAAGACTTGTCCACATGAGCTGGTTTAAACCTGTCAATAGTGAAAGACTGTGGCTTCCCTCCAATGTCCAAAATACAGGTCGACCTAGTTTGTCTGAGTATCCTGTAAGGTCCTTCGTAGGCCATCTATAAAGGTTGATCAAGTGTCTCCTTCAGACTAAGACATATTCGCAGTTTTTGAGGTCTTCAGGCACAAAAGAAGAGTGACAATGGTGGTATAGGGGTCAATTTTCCTACAGACTCCTTTAGCCTAGTCAACAGTTCCTTAGGTTCATCACTGAAGTTGGAATGGTAGGGGACAAACTCCCCTGGAACCACCAACAGTGCACTATACATGAAGTCTGCAGGTGAAGCTTGGAAGTCCTCCTTTGGAGTTGTTCTAATCCCCAGTAATACACAGGGCAGCTCATCAGCCCAGTTTGGGCCCTTGAACCACCATTCCATTGGCCTGGGGATGATAGGCATTCATATGATGAATTGTTATACCGAGCAAGTGAGATAAGGCCGTCCACAGTGAGGAAGTAAATTATGGTCCTCTATACAAAGTAACATGCATTGGTGAACATAAATGTGACACCCAGGAACTGAGAAACGCCTGACCACAAGTGTCTGTAGTAACATTTACCATAGGCATAGCCTCGAACCACCACATAAACCTGTCTTTTACTGTAAAAAGATAATGGTATCCTCTTGAAATAGGAAGCGGACAAATGATGTCCACATGGATATGAGCAAAATGCTGAGTAACTCCCAGGAAGGACTGCAGTGGTGCCTTAGTACGCCACTGAACTTTTGCTTTTCCATAGGCAATGCAGGACCTCGCCATTTGTGTAACATCTTTTTTAAGACTGTGCCACATGAACCTGTCTGAAACCATACAAACAGTCGATCTAATCAATGGATGTGAGAGATCATGTACAAAGTCGAATACTCGACGATTCCATGATGCCAGAACTACTAGGAATGGGTGTCCCGTTGATATATCACAGAGAAGTATTTTGCCATTAACTCCAAACTAGACATCTTTCAATTGCAGGTACGTGATTGCAGTCCGATTCATGTGCTTGGGTCACGGCCAAAGCTGTGCAGTCAATACCTTGATCTACAGACGAAACTTCAAGAGGAGTAAAGCGGGAAAGTGCATCAGCTATGACATTGTCTTTTCCATGGAGAATTCTAAAATAAATGATAATTGCCATTGTTGTCAAGCTGACCAGGGCTCTGTAACCTTGGAAATTGCAAATGTTAAGGGCTTGTGGTTGGTTTACATAGTAAAATCTCTGCCCTCCAAAAAACTAACGGAAATGTCAAATAGACAAGCAAATGACCAAAAGCTCCTTATCAAAAGCACTATATTTCTTCCCTGCTTCACGAAGATAGTGGCTGAAGAATGCTAACGGTTTCCATTGCCCATTGACATATGGATGATGTGCACCTCCTATGGCCATACTGGAAGCATCTGTAGAAAGGGCAGTGGCTGCATTTAAAACTGGGAAGCTGAGCACAGTGGCATGTGTCAGCAAATCTTTCATCTTCCAGAAGGCATTGTTTCCATCTTCAGTCCAATGGATGGTTCTGGCATTTCCAGACAGTAAATCGAAAAGATGTTTCGTGATATGAGCAGCTCCCAGAAGAAACCAATGGTAAAAATTTACCATTCCCAAGAATTTCTGCAGGCTTTTAACCGTAGCAGGCCTTGAGTACTTGGTAATGGCCTCAACTTTGGATGACAGCGAAGTTATGCCTTCCTAAGTAATCCTATGCCCCAAGAAATCAATTATTTCTTGTCCAAAAATGCATTTCTCTGGAATGCAACTTTTGAAGATGAATGAAAAGTGTACGAAGTGTTCCAAATGTTCTTCCTTCATCCCATGCCACTAAAATGTCATCAATGTAAATTAAGACATTGGTCATACCACGAACTAAAGTATCCATCACCCATTGGAGTGATTGAGCAGCATTCTTTAACCCGAATGACATTCATAAAAAATTGAACAACCCAAACGGGGTAATTATTGCTGTTTTTGGTACTTGGCGATAGCCACGCACCAAGACTATTTTGGAGAAGATCTTCGCTCCATGCAAATTAGCTGAGAAATCCTGAATATGAGATATTGGATAATGATCGGGGATGGTAACATTGTTAAGCCACCTGTAATCTCCACAAGGTTGCCAACATCCATTGTGTTTCGGGACTATATGTGATGGAGATGTCCAGGGAATGTCGGACCTATGAATTATGCCTAGTTCCTCCATCTTGACAAACTCTTCCTTAGCTAAGCGCAGCTTCTCTGGAGATAAGCAGAGTGCTTTAGCATGGATAAGAGGGACCTTAGTACAAATGCGATGAGTAACACTGTGCTTTGCAATAGAGACAGAAAATTGTAGAATAGTAATCTGAGGGAAATCTTCCAAAAGCTTGGAGAATTCATCTAAAGGTTTACTTAATGTTTGAAGGTGCAGAGCAGGGGTATAGGCATCTGCCAGAGGATAGTCTGAAAAGTAGTTCCATCTATTAGCCAAAGCCCTTTTAAGTCGATGAGGAATGAATGAGCCCGAAGCAAAGGTCAGGATACTACTGCTATAATAAATAGCCAAGTGTAGAGATAATTCTTGAACTTGACATTCATCCTCCTTGTGGCAAAGGTCGGAATGTTGGAACTATTAACTGCTCGTAGTTGCAGGTCCAGGATAGGATAGCATGTGTCAAAACCAATGGGTGGAAGTACATTAATTTCTGAACCCATGTTCACCAGAAATTTTCGCTGGGACAACTGGTCCCATACATATAGTAGGCTTGCAGGAGTCTTGCCATATGCTGCAGCCTTTACTGGCATATGGCCTGGGCTTTTCCCGCAAACGGGCAGGGTGGAAGGCACTTGCGGGCATTTACTTACCAATGCATGTGGTAATAAAGCCAAGACGAGGTGTCCACAGGCTGCTTGCTTGTCTTGGGGCATTGCCTGCTTGTAGGGAGTGATGTGCTAAGATGAGGCACGGGGTCAATTTCAGAGGGGTGGGTTGTGCAGACTTGTCTTTCCTTGTTGTGCTTTTTATACAGCCATAGAATGTCTGCCTCCACCGCCACAGTGCTTGGGTCTTCAAATGAACACTTGGATAACAAGAGCCTATTATTGGGCTCGAATAACATATTGGGCCTTTTGCCAGCTGCCAGGAACAGCATTTCATCCATTAGTTCTGAAGGGGTGTGGTCTCCCAATCCATCGAAATTTAGTAGTTTGGCTGCCATTTCCCTACAGGACATACAATATACATGCAATTAAAGTGCTTTTAAAACGTCATACTTGCTAGTATGTGATGGATCGCATAGGAAGTTGACCTGGTTCAGGGCACTGACAAGATGGTAATAATGAGTGGCATCCAATTCGACTTGGCGAACGTGAAATTATGCTTCAGCCTGTTGAAACCACAGTTCAGGCTCAGCTGTCCAAAAAGATGGTAGCTTCACAGCAACTGCTACGGAGTCCATGTTTGTCCAAAAATACATTTTTGGATTTGCCAGTGTCACCAATTGTGGCCACTGGAAATCACAGTGGACACGATGAAATAACGACACAATGTGTTTCTAGGGTGAATTAAATGGATTTACTCTTCATAACCCTCACAACCTTTTAAGTCAGAATCACACGTTCAACACGTGCTGACGTCATCACGCACTGATGTCACATGGCCGGTTTGATGCCTTCTGGGAGTTGACTGCCACCATAGCACTTGGACTTAGTGGGCTAAAGGTTTTATTTCAGTTTTGCATGACTCCACAACTCCAATTACTAGTTTGAGGAATTAAAACAAGTACAAATGTCACCCGTCTGGTTCTGCACATACCCAGAAATGCTTTGCAAGATAGTGCAAAAGTTAATATATGTGGTTTTTTTCCCTCTTTGACAAGAAATGGCTTCTTGCCAACTTGTTTCACACCCTTAGTTTGGCATTTCTTGATAATGGACGAGTGGACAAGTTGACTTCTGCTGAGTCAAAAATTAGGAAATTAATTATTAAGAAGTGAAAAAATAGCATTTAAGCTTCTTACACATCTTAATGTACAAGTAAAAAGTCATCAGTATGTGAAGTTAGAATGACATAATTATCTTCATAAATCTTTTTTTTAAATTGTGATTGTACCAAACATAATTCAGCTTTTCTACTGTGTGACTGTGGCTGTCCATATATATTAGGTTATGCCTGGGCATATATGACTTTTCAAAAGTGCTACTAAGAACTTTGTAACTTTGACTCGTTAATTCTTTTTTTTTAAGATTTGTATCAAATATCAATTTTATTTGAAAGGCATGTCCCTATTCAAAATGTATTTCTATCTTTTGGTACCAAAACTGTAATGGTTTCAATCTGGGTTAAATAGTTTGTACTACATAAATGTATTTTGTATTTTTGTATGCATTGATATCTGAATTTGGTTTATTTACTGTTAGACAGACATCCCCTGATTATCCCATCCTGTCCATATCTTAGTACGATGTGCATACTGCCTTCAGGAGAGTGAATCCAAAGAAAACATCCAGTCCGTATGGAGTGCCTGGCCAAATATTAAAAATGTGCTGACCGACTTATCTATGTATTCACGAATATCTTCAATATCTCACTCCAACAGGGCATGGTACCCACCCATTTCAAACAGGTGTCAATCATACCAGGGCCCAAAAAGAGTGTAATTACCTGCTTTAATGACTATCAACACATAGTATTTACATTAATAGTGTTGAAGTGTTTTTAAAAACTAGTGTTGAAAAATATCAGCTCTTGTCTGAACAGTGACATGGATACGTTCCAGTTTACCTATTGTAGCAACAGGTCTACAGCAGATGCCACCTCACTGGCTCTACACAAAGCCTTGGAACAACTGGACAGTAAAGATGCATTCATCAGTATGCCTTTTATTGTCTAGAGCTCCACATTTAACACCATAATCTCCTCAAAACTGATCAACAAACCCCAAGACCTGGAGTCAACATCCCACTGTGTAATTGGATCATGGATTTCCTCACCTCCAGACCACAATAAGAACATCTCCACAATTTCCATCCATACCAGATCACCTCAAGCCTGTATTCTTAGCCCCCTGCTCTATTCACATTATAGCTACGACTGTGTAGCTCAGTACAACAGATTTTCCAACAATAGTAGTGGGTTGTATAAAGAAAGGTGATGAGTCAGCATACGGGATGGAGATTGAAAACTTGGCTGAATGGTGCACCAACAACAGCCTTGCACTCAAATGTCACCAAAACTAAGGAATTGATTGTTGACTTCAGGAAGGGAAAGCCAGAAGTATATAATCCAGTGATCATTCAGGGATCAGAGGTGGATAGGGTGAGCATATTTAAGTTCTTGGGAGTCACTATCTCAGAGGATCTTTCCTGGACCCAACACACTAATGGCATTATGATAAAAGCACGTCAGGCCTCTACTTCCTCAAGAGTTTGAGGAGATTTGGTATGACACCAGAAACCCTGGCAAATTTCTACAGAAGTGTGGTGATTGCCTGCATCAGGGTCTGGCATGGGAATACCAATACCCCTGAGCATAAAGCCCTCCAAAAGGTAGTGGACACACCCCAGGACATCACAGGCAAAATCCTCCCTGCTATCGAGAACATCTACAGGGAACTCTGCCGTCGGAGAGCAGCAGCAATCATCAAGGATCCACACCATCCATCACACATTCTGTTTTCGCTGCTGCCATCAGGAAAGAGGTCTTGGTGTTACAAGACTTGCACCACCAGGTTCAGGAACAGTTGCCTCCTCTCCATCATCAGACTCCTCAACAACAAATTCAATCAAGGGTTCTTATTTATGCATTTTATTGATTTAAAAAAAAAATTCTCTCTGTATTGCAGTTTGTTTACATTCATTATCTTCTTTATTTGTTTACATGTATTAGTTTTTTTTTGCAATACCAATAAGTGGTAATTCTGCCTCACCCACCAGAAAAAGAATCTCACAGTTGTACAAGATGCAGTGTATGTGCTCTGTCAGTTAATCTGAAATCTGTTAATTTATCCTCTGAGCTCTAACCCTAATCTAGGTCAACTACTGCATTCTATTTAATCCTTTATTCTTCTTTTTTTAAACTCCTTTTATAACGCTTCTTAAATATTAGCCTGATTTCTCCTTCAGTTACTTTTTTTGATGATGTACTCCACATTATCATGGCCCATTTTATCTTACCAATTGTCTTAATTTTCTTCATTCATTGTTCTTGTCTGTCTGACTTCTCTCTGAGGTACTTAGTCATGTTGTTGTCTTCCAATTCTTTACCTGACCATCCCACAATATTATTTGAATCATTCAAATTAGATGATAGGCCCTTGCACAGTAGGCCTTATTAAAGTTACAATAACAATAATTTTCTTTCCAATTTTGGTAAATTGGCCATTCTTGAGCAATTTTGCTTATCATCTTCTTCCACTGCCTGTCCTGAGAGGAAGCCTCAATTTAGAAGTTCTTATTTCAGCTTTGCAAATTTGCTACCACTGGACCTTCACTGATGCACCTCAGGACTGTGGCTCAGCCTGCTCTTGTTCATGCTACTGACTCATGACTGCATAGCCAGATCCAGCTCCAACAGTGTCATCAAGTTTGCAGATGACATAACAGTAGTTGGCCTCATCAGCAACAACAATGATTCGTACTACAGAGAAGAGGTGGAAAATCACGTGAAATGGTGCGAAAGTAACAACCCGAGACTCAACATGGACAAGACGAAGGAAATTATCAAGGAATTCAGGAGGACCAGAAATGACCACCTTCCATTACATATCAACAACTGAGTAGTAGAGAAAGTGGAGAGCACCAAATTCTTGGAGTTTACTTAATTAGTGTCCTATCATGAACACGCAACATCTCCTCACTTGTCAGGAAGCCACTGCACTTCCGAAGAAGATTGAATAAGAACTCTATCCTGAGCATCTTGTCCAGTTGCATCACAGTGTGGTACAGTTTCTGTGTGGTACAGTTTCTGCAGAGAAATGGACCAGAGGTCAATCCACAGGATCATAAGAATGGTAGAGAGGTTCACTTATGTCTCCCTTTCCTGACCATCAACATGATCTACTGAGATTGTTCTCTGAAGAGCGTGTGAAAAATCATTGCGGACCCTTTCCACCCTGCACACAGTATCTTTCAGCTGCTCCCATTGGGGAAGAGATACAGGAATATCAGAGCCAGCACCACCAGGCTGAGGAACAGCTTCTTCCCACAGGCAGTGAGAATCTCGAACGACCAAAGGAACTGCTCGCCCTAAACATCCAAGACTCTCATGTGCACAAAACAATATTTATTTATTTATTTTTATAGATCTATTATTTATCCTGCATATGTATTAATTGTCTGTATGTGTGTTATGTCTGGTTGTGTGTCTGCATGTTTTTGCACCGAGGACCAAAGAATGCTGTTTCGTTGGGTTGTACTTGTATAATCAAATGACAATAAACTTGACTTGACAATCTTTGGAATTTCCACCCTCCTCTAAATCTGACCTGGCACATCTATAATTTAAATTACTCCATTGGAGATGAAGTCTTCATTTGCCTTGTCAGATGCCCCACTCTGCTATCCCAGAACTTAAATAAAAACCTTTACATGTATCTCAATGTCTAATATTTCTCACACTTAGATGATTTACCCTGGGTTATTAATCATAATAAAGACCTGCAATAAGTGCAAGCTGTTACACTTGTCTGCAGTTGAATTAATTCATCTGCAAAGTGTTTGTTGGTTTAATTTCTGAGCAAAGAATAATATTTGAAACAACTTTAAATACATGGTAATTGACAGTTTTTTCATGTTAGTGAAGTTATTTCTTTTTAGGAACTGCTAAAGAGAAATATTAGCTAATTGAGAAAAAATGCAATTCAGCTATTTGCGACAAATGTTACGTTGCAATTGATTATTGCTTAGGGCCACTTCTTAGTAACAATGATTATTTATTGATACTGTATGTGGAATAAATTAAACTATTACAAATTAGCCAAATAATCTTAGAAAAGCAGAATGTTCTCTTTAATAAACAATAAATCAAAGCAAATATCATGTAAACTTTTTAGTCGTTAATATAAAAATACATTTTGCTTTTCATCTCTTTTTTGAGACTTACAACTTTTTCCATTGTGCTTTGTTCCAGAGTCAGATTTTGTGTAAGAGTCAAGCAAACTGGTTTGTGCAGACCAGTTTCCTGCAAAACGAAAGAGATGCAGAAATCAGTTCACTTAATTTCTTCTCTAGCTGCTCTTGGTGACTACAAAATAATGCTGAATTATATTCAATAAAATTGGGTCACTGAGCAGGTCAAGATTGAATTTAATTGATATAATATGATTTCTGAATTATTGAATACTTCCGTTACATTACTCTTTTTCAATTTAAATTCTTTCATTTTCCATTGCATATATTTAAACTCTTGTTTCTCCTACTGGAATTATTGATGCATCTCTCTGCACCACAATGGTATTGCTAATTCCAGGGAAGGAGAGGATATTGTACAGCTTTATAAAGATAGCATAAACAAGCAGTGCATTCTATCCTAATTATATCCATATGATCCATGACAACCATATTAAGCCCATGTTTAACTAATTAATCTTAAAAAAAGAAAAAAAATAACAAAAATCCTCCTACTCATCTAACCCCTTCCTCTAAACAAAGTTAACTTGTAAAATTGTAAAGATGTGGGTCGAAAAGTGACCTTCAGACACTAGACAGAGAGTCTCTAGAGCGAGCATCCAGACTTCTTAAATCTTCCAATTATGATAATAATCTAAGAATGGGCCCCATCTTGTCAAATTGAAACTTTCTATCTTTAATGTTATATCTAATTTTCTCCAAGCTTAAATAGGACATAACATCATGTAACCACTGGGCATGAGTGGCTGGAGAGTCATCCTTCCATTTCACTATCAATGAGATAAAAGCTAAAATTCTTTCATGGGTTGAAGTCAAGAATATATCCTCTTCTTGAAAAAAACCAGAAAAGCAATGAGAGGGCATGGTTCTAATTTGATCTTTAGAATTTTTGATGAGCTAATAACCTACGACAGTGACTAATCTTTGGTAATCTACTTGTGGCTCAATTTGAAATATTATTTATTTTTAATTGTACTCCTGGTACATGCCTTATTTTCATGCTTCTTCTTGTATCACAGTAATTCTCAGCCATTTTCTTGGAATATACTTTGAGGTTCTAAAAGTAAGGGGTGAAGCTGATAGTGATAGGAGATTAGATAGTGAGGAGGACAGACAGAAGGTTTTGTGGCAGCAGAAGTGACGTGTAGTCTCCAAGGTTCAAGAGTCAAGGATGTCGAGGAGTCACGCGATGGAGTAGTGGCCGGACGGTGAACTCCAGCCCTCTCCAGAAAAGTCGGGAAAAACAAGAGAAAACACAAAGGCACAGAAATAAAAGTTACAGAAAAGTGAGTATAAAGGTGGAAAGAAGATGGCGACAAAAAAAGAAAAGTCGAAAGCAACGGTAAGAAGAGAGGAAGAGAAGACAAAGGAGGAAAAAGGTGAAGGCCTTACCTGTCCGAAGAGGCCCGCTGCGGAGAGAGAAACCCGCTCCCTCAGGTCGGTAAATAATGGACTACAAAAATGGCTCGCAGAGCCGAGCAAAAGTGCGCAACCGCGCATGCGCGAAGTTTCGCACATGCGCGATGCGAATGAAAAAAAACACACCGACGGGAGGGGGGACCAGCTGGGGAGTCGATCTCCACAGCCGGCAACGACAGCTGCAGAACACCTGCAGCAAGAAGAGACCACAGAAGACAATAGAAACAAGATAGAAGAGGAGGAAAGGGCAACAAAGAAACAACAGATGGTCAACCCAGAGGAAGAAGAAGAGGAAGAGTATGGTGAAATAGAAGAAGAAAAGATAGGCAAGGTAAAGGATATACTTGCTCTTATTAAAGGATACATGGAGTCATTTAAAGAATGGCAAACACAGGAATTTAAGGATTTAAGAAAAAGAATAAACAACACAGAGGAGAAAATAATTAAAATGGAGATGACCTTAACAGAAATGGGAAAAAAAATGGACAAGATGGAAGAGCGGGCAGTAGCAGCAGAAATGGAGGTAGAAGACTTAAAAAAGAAATTGGAGAAATCTAATAAAAAAACTAAAGAGACACAAGAACTACTAGCTCAAAAAATAGATACAATGGAAAACCATAACAGAAGAAATAACATAAAGATAGTGGGCCTTAAGGAAGATGAAGAAGGCAAGAATATGAGGGAGTTTATAAAAGAGTGGATCCCTAAGACCCTAGGATGTCCAGAACTACAGCATGAAATGGAAATAGAAAGGGCACATAGAGTATTGGCCTCTAAACCACAACCACAACAAAAACCAAGATCTATTGTAGTAAAATTCCTAAGATATACTACAAGAGAAAAGGTACTGGAGAAGACAATGGAAAAAGTAAGAGAGGGCAACAAACCACTGGAGTATAAAGGGCAAAAAATCTTCATTTATCCAGATATAAGTTTTGAACTCCTAAAGAAGAGAAAAGAGTTCAATACAGCAAAGGCGATTTTATGGAAGAAAGGGTATAAATTTATACTAAAGCATCCAGCGGTATTGAAAATATTTATTCCAGGACAACAAAACAGACTATTCTCGGATCCAGAAGAAGCACGAAAATTTGCAGAACAATTACAAAAATAGACTGAGGGAGGAAGACGGGTAATGAGAGTTAAAATGATCACGACTGATATGTATGTGGGTAAAGACAAAAATAGACTGAGGGATGAAGACGGGTAATGAGAGTAAAAATGATCACGATTGATATGTATGCAGGTAAAGAGGTATAAGAGTGAATAGAGACAATGAGCATACATGAATGTATCGGTACTTAGAGGAAAATATAGATAGTATAGACAAGAATTAATAAGGGAAGGTAATGGAATAGAGAGAATAAGGAGGGAATTAAAAGAGGGACCTTTGTGACATATGAAAAGTGAAATCTTTTCTGGGGGAGGCGGGGTGGGGGGAAATAGCGGTCACTGCAAAATCAGTTGACGCTTGCGAGTGGATTCGCAAATCCAAATGGAGAGGGGAGATGTGGTTGTCCGACAAGGGATAAAGGACAACTCAGGAGGTGAAGGGGAGATTGGGGATAAATAAGATAGAAATAGGAGAATAAGGAAAATGTTAGATGTTGTAGGAATGTTGTCTTATAAAGAGTTGAAAATAAGAAAACAGAAATGGAAAAGGAGGAAAGGTAATGATGGAAAAACGGAAAGAGAAGATAAACAAAATATAAAAGGGCTACGCTGAACTATATGTCTTTAAATATTAATGGAATACATAACCAAATTAAAAGGAAGAAACTACCAAATTTAAATGAATAAATGTATTCCATTAGAAAAAATAACATATTGGTTAAGAAATAATATTGAAATATTCGAACAAGTATAGGAGCCTTACATTAAATACAATAGCGAAAACCTACCGGGGACAAACATTACCTAAGTTGATGGAAGGAGAAGGAAAGAAAAGAATGGACTCAGTAGAATTTCTGGTGTAATTTTGTTGAATGACAACATTGTCTGACTGGCTTAATGCAACCTAGATTGTATACCTAAAATGGATGAGAGGGGGGGGTGGGGGGGTGGTTTGGGAGGAAAGGGGGGGGGGGGGAGAAAAAGTCACTGTATATGTGTGAAAAGAAATAGTGTATATCATGGCTAATGTGATTTATGGTGTGAAAAATAAAAAAATTAAAAAAAAAAAGAGTCAAGGATGTCACTATCTATTAGAGAACATTCTCAAGAGGGAGGGTGAACAGCCAGAGGTCGTTGTGCACATTGGTACAGACAACAGAGGAGATGAAATCCTGCACCATGTGGATAGGCTGAGAAGCAGGACCTCAAGTGTAGTGATACCTGGATTATTTCCAGTGCCATGTGCTAATGAACTCTGAAATAGGAAGATCAGCCAGATGATTTCATGGACGAGGAGCTGGTGCAGGGGACAGGGATTCAGGTTTTTGGATCATTGGGATCTCTTCTGGGGGAAGAGGTGACCCGTTCAAGAGAGATGAGTTGCACTTGAACTAGAAAGGGATCAACATCCTGGCAGGCAGGTTCGCAAATGCTACATGTTGGGTTTAAACTAGAATTGCAGTGAGGTGGGATCCTCTACAGGACAGAGGCAGGATCCTCTACAGGACAGAGGCAGGTGAGAGATTAGAAGTTGATATGAAGGGTGATGAGAGAAAGTTTAGTGGGCAGGAAAAAGGCAGTGAGCGAGGAAGGACTACTGGTTTAAATTACACCTATTTTAATGCTAGAGGCTTGTCAGGTAAGCCAGATGAACAGGGCATGGATAAACAAACACAGATGACTGGGATGTGGAAGATAAGATGAAGGCACAGAGTTTTTTATTTATTCATATTACAGAAACGGTATCCACAGGACATCAGTTTAAGGTGAGAGAGAGAAAGTTAACAGGAACATGAGGTTAATTTAAAAACAGAAGGTGGTGAGTGTATAGAACGGGCTGCTGGAGGAGGTGGATAGGTAATATTGTAACATTTGAAGAAATTTTTTTGGATATATGGATAGGCTTAGAGCAATGGTTTTCAAATTTTTTCTTTCCACTTACATACTATCTTGAGTAATTCCTATGCAATAGGTGCTCTGTGATTGACAAGGGATTACTTAAGGTGGTATAGTGAGTGGGAAAAAAAAGGTTGAGAACCACTGCTCTAGACCCAATTGTTACTGAAATATTTTGCTTGTGAAAAATTGTCATTGGCCCATTTCCTTTGGAGTTATGAAATCGTGCACATAGCAAGTCATTTAGGTACGATTAAAACAGTGGTTTTGAAACTTTTTCTTTCCACTTACATACCACCTTAAGCAATCCCTTACTAATCACAGAGCACTTATAGGGATTATGATATATGAGTAGAAAGAAAAAGTTTGAAAACCACTGGTTGAGAGGAAATATGGGCGAATTGCAGAGTGCTGGGGCTAGTGTTGATGGGACATTTTGGTCGATATGGGCAAGTTGGGATGAAGCCTGTTTCCATGCTGTATGACTCTGTGACTCCATAAGACACTGAATCAAGAGAACAAGACTTATTTTTTATTCATTCCTTTGTACTGAGATTATCTAAACACAAACCCCAGATCAAATCTGGAGAATTTATTCTGAGATAGATTCAGAATGTCTTTACCAAATAAGAATTTAACTAAATAGTTTCATGAAATTTAGTCCAATACCTGAAATGCCAAATGTTTGCTCATCGACCATCATCTTGCTCAGTAGGTATCACTTTCAGTTTATTTGACTGTGACTCTTTGATAAGCAATAATGTGTGATTCTGCATGCATGGATAAGAATTTGCTTCTAACAGTTATAGAATTCTTTGTCTGTCTCCACCACCTTTTATAAAACAGAATATCACAGCAGTATTTAATGATTAATAGATGCTGAGTCATTGCAACCCAATTACAAGCCAAAGGGTTATGTTTATTCCCGTCTTCTATTTGGTAAGACTGAGTAGAATCTCTCATTCAACAATGAGATGAATTAAATATGTTTTATGTAAGTGGGTTATTTTCTTCATCTCATTCTTCCTTCACAGTGAGCCCTCCTGCCTATCCCTCACCCCCTTTAATGTAGAAAAGGCATAAAGAAAAAAATTGTTAAAGTACAGATGGATTGAAACATCAGAGCCCAGGAAAGCATCATCTGTGCTGCCTTGTCAAGGTCCCTAAGAAATTTGTATGTTTCAATGAAATCATCTCTCATCCTTTTATACTTAATGAGCATGGACACAATCTGCTTAATCTCTCCTCCTACATCAACCCACGATGGAAAATATGCCAAGAATTGATGGTGGTAACATTTCCTACATCGCAAGTATGTCTTTTCTTAGGTGAGACCTAAATCTGTACCCAATAGCCCAGAAGTGGTCTCACCAACACCCACATAATTTTGTTGTCTTTTGAATCTGACCTCTTACATTAAAGGACAATATACTGCCTGTCTTCCTAGTTACTTGACTCTCACCAGCAAAAGACTGGTGTCACCTAGTCTTCAACAGCATGACAGTCACTTAGATATTCAAGATTATTGGTGATCTTTTATCTTGTTGTCACTCTCTTACAATAACCTCAATTTCTTTAATATTCAACAAATTAGTATTTTTTGGTTTGAACAAACATAGTGATTAATCCATCATTGAAACATCAATGTTCTGTACAGCTCTGGAAGCATATACTTGCAATAGAGGGAGTGCAATGATTTTTTGGGTTGGTTTGCTGAGAGGTGCAAGAATTTTGTTCAAATGGGTTGAAGAGTATGGAATGAGTGTGGGAGGTTAAGTTGAGAAGAATAAATATGGGTTTTGATGTGGGACAATACTATGTTGAGAAATGAGGAGGATGTGTTGATGTCTGGTTGGAGGGTTTGGTTTTGTGGAAAGAGATAATGTTCTGAGTGGCAGGTGAAAGGTGTACTGAGAATGCGAGTCATTGATTACAAATGACATAGAACAGAATTGTGGGCTGTGAAGAGGGAATGTAATCTATGTGGATTGAGACTTTGAGACTTGGCAACAAAAGTAGAGAATGAGTTGTCTTTTTTTTGGTAAAATGGAAAATTTGCTGAGGAGTAATAATGGGGTTTTTGGGAGTTGGGAAGGCATGTGAAGGAGCAGGGATTAGGGATGAGAACAGGGCGGGAGTGTTAAGCTACCTCAAGAGAATATGAGGAGTCTTTGCAGTAAGGAGGCTTTGTTCAAGAATGGAATATCTCTGGCTTGGTGGTGTGATGAGCAGATGGTAACTCAGTGAATCATGGTGTTATACTGCAGGGCAACCAAACCTTTGGCCCAATTCATCCATTCCAACCAAGTTGTCTATTTGCGGTAGTCCAATTTGCCTACATATCCCTTTAAACCTTTCTAACCATTGTTAGGTCTGCTTTGTTCGAGAATGAGTGAGTCAGACACCAGACTGAGTCGAAATCAAGGTTCTTTATTATCGGATTGTAACACTTGCAACTAACAGTGTTAGTTGGAGAAGGCGCATTCTAACGATATCAGCAAGTGGTGTTTTTTTTATACCCCAGGACACGCACTTAGTAAATTATCATACCATTACATTGTCCAATGAATAAGCTGTTGCTACCCTTCACTGTTAGTCTGCTGCTCATCAGCTTGTTAGTGCCAAACTTATCTTGAGCGTACAAGGTCACACCATCCTGTTACTCCTTAGTACTGGGTGACTCCTTCTCCAGTCCCATCTCATGATGTTTTTACCTTACACCATGTGCATGCCAAAATGTCTCTTAAAAATTGTAATTGTTCCCAACTATCCAGATTTCTCTGGCAACTTGTTCTATGTACACATGCCTTCAGCATGAAAAAGTTGCCCCTCAGGACTCCTTAAAATCTTTCCTCTTTCACCTTAAACCTACGCCCTGCAGGTTTAGACTTTCCTACCTTTGGAAAAAAACTGTACCCATTCACCTTATCTAGGACCCTCATGATTTTATATATCTTTATAAGGTCAACTCTCAACCTCCTTTGGACAAAATAAATCTAGTCTATCTAGTCTCTCCTTCTTAGTAAAATTCTTATGAATCTTTTCTATATCTTTCTTATAGCTTGGCAACCAGAATAAGATACAATACGCCTCCCAAACAGATTTTAACCACACTGATCACCTTTGTCACTACTTTCAGAGAACTACGTACCTGTAACCCTAAGTCTTTGTTTGACAACATTTTCCAGGGCCCTACTATTTAATTTGTAAGTTCTGTCCTGGTTTGCCTTACCAAAGAGCATCAGTTCACACTTGTCCAAGTTAAATTCAATCTCCCTTTCATTGAACCACTTCTCCGTTTGATCCACATCCTGTTCCTTTCTCAGATAACTTTCTTCACTGTTCACTATACCAGCAATTTTGATGTCAACCACAAACTTACTAACCATGTTCATTGCATTGTTGTCCAATGGTTAATAGAGATGAGAAGCAACAGTTGGGTAAATAATATGATCAGCCCCAATCTGATAAACAACTCCACTAGCACCCTATGGCTCCTTCCATGAAGCTCATTTTTAATCTATTTGGCAAGATCATCATGAATCCCATTGATGCACAGTAAATAACTCCAGAGGCTGAGACATAGTCACTGATCTATAGGCTTTTACTCACAGTGGACAAGGCCCTCATCCTATTTGTGACCTGGGCTTTCTGGGGAAAGGTCTATCCCCCTTCATAATTTTAAATACTGTACCTTTATCAAATCACCCCTCATTCTTCTACACTCCAGGGAATAAATTCCAAACCTGTTTAACCTTTCTCTGTAACTCAGTTTCTGAAGTCCAGGCAAGATCCTAGTACAGTACAACTCCAATTACCTTAATGGTCGGTTCCGGGCCTAATTTGGATACACGTTTTTTTTTGGAGAACTGGTCATTTTTTTAAAACAACTCAGTAGCAACAGCAAATCACTTGTATCAGTGTTTAAAATACAACAAACAACAAGGGAAAGCTTATTAAGCATTAAAATAATGTTTAATTCTCACCAAAAAAATGTTGGTCACCGCCGATCACTTACACTTCCCCACCGAGGCCCCGCTTGTCCCATGAGTCCGAGGGTTCCGCTTCTGTCTGTAACCTTGAGGTTCCTGTTGCCACCGGGAGCCCGAGGTCCACTGCTGCTTGTGCACGGGAGCCCGATATCCGCTGATGCCAGCATCGGGAGCCCAAGGTCTGTTGATGCTAGTGTCGTGAGCCCAATGTCCCCAGTCAGTTCTACTCAAAAGAAATTTTGGATAAATGAAGATTTCTGATTTGAGATAAGTAAAATTAATGACCTAGTAGTTAGGGACCCTCTTGGAAAAAGCAATCATAGTATGATTGAATTTCTCATACAGATGGAGGGTGCAATCATTAGATCTAAAATTAGTGTATTATGCTTGAACAGGGGAAACTAGAACAGGATGAGGGAGGAATTGGTCAGCGTGGACTGGGAGCACAGGCTAGTTGGCTGAACAGTTGAGGAACAGTGGAAGACTTTCAAAGAGATTTTTCACAGTGCTCAACAAAAATGTATTCCCATTAAAAATAAGGGCAGTAAGGGAGGGAAGAGTCAGCCTTAATTAACTAAGGAAATAAAGGAAAGTTCAAAATTAAAAGCTCATGTGTATCAAGTAGCCAAGAGCAGTGGGAAACTGAAGGATTGGGAAAACTTTAAAAGGCAACAAAGGACAACCAAACAGGAAATAAGGAATGGGAAAAAGGATGATGAAAGTAAATTAGCACAAGATATAAAAACATAGCAAAAAATAATTATAAATATATAAAATGGAAGAGAGTAGCTAGAGTCAACATAAGTACCTTGGAAGATGAGAAAGGGAAATTGATATTGAGTAATGAGGAAATGGCTGAGATATTGAACAAATATTTTGTGTCAGTCTTCACAGTGGAAGACATGCCCAGTATGCCAAAGATTGGTGATAGGGAGGTGAAGGGAGGTGGGGGCCTCAATAAAATAAACGTAACAAAAGAGATAGTGATGAGCAAGCTAATGGGACTGAAAGCGGACAAATTCCCTGGTCCTGATGGGGTGCAACCCAGGATACTAAAGGAAATGGCAGGAGTTATAGTCCATGAGTTGGTAGTCATTTACCAAAATTCTCTGGATTCTGGGCAGATCTTGGCATATTGGAAGACAGCAAATGTCACACCATTTTTTAAAAAGGAATGTAGGCAGAAGATGAGTAACTATTGGCCAGTTAATTAACATCTGTAGTCAGGAAAATGGTTGAAGCTGTCATTAAAGATGAAATAGAAAGACAGTTAGAATTAAGGGGTTCCATCAGGCAGAGGCAGCATGGATTCAGAAAGGCAGATCTTGTTTGATAAACTTACTGGAGTTCTTTGAGAATAAAATGGGTGCTATAGATAGAGGAGAACAGATTGATGTTGTATATTTGGATTTCCAGAAGCGTTTGATAAGGTGCCACACAAGAGACATCAATAAGATACAAATGAATGGAGTCGGGGGAAGTGTATTGGCATGGATTGAGGATTGGTTAACTGACAGAAGGCAGAGAGTTGGGATAAATGGATTTTTTTCTGATTGGCAGACAATGGTAAGTGGGGTGCCACACCCCTCTGTGCCCTACAGTTCACTGTGCAAGTTCTTTCTTGGTTTGTCCTTCCAAAATGCAACACCTCACACTTGTCTGCATTAAATTCCATCTTCCATTTTTCAGCCAATTTTTCCAGCTGGTCCAAATCCCTCAACAAGTTCTGAAAACCTTCTTTGCTGTCCACAACGCCTCCAATATTAGTGTCATGTGCAAACTTGCTGATCCAATTTACCACATTATTATCCAGATCATTGATACAGATGACAAACAATGGTCCCAGCACTGATCCCTGAGGCACACCATCGTCACAGGCCTCCAGTCTGAGAAGCAATCATCCACCTCTACTCTCTGGTTTCTCCCATCCAGCCATTGACAAATCCAGTTCACTGCTTTACCATGAATATCTAGCATCTGAACCTTCTTGACTAACCTCCTTGTCAAAGGTCTTACTAGAGTCCATGTAGACAATATCCACAGGCTTTCCTTCGTCAACTTTCCTGGTAACCTCCTCAATAAACTCTACAAGATTGGTTAAACACAACCAACCACAGTTTCTGGCTATCCAAATAATTGTACATATGATCTCTTAGAACACCTCCCAATAATTTACCTACTACTGACGTCAGGCTCACCAGCCTATAATTTCCAGGTTTACTTGTGGAGCCTTTTTTTAAACAACGGAACTAACTTGAGCTACCCTCCAATCCGCCAGCACCTCACCCATGTCCTGAAATGAGGGGGAAGGGACGATGTATAAAAAGGGCAGCATGGTTGGCGTAATGGACAGTGCCAGCAATCAGGTCTGGGGTTCGAATCCTGTGCTGTCTGTAAGGAGTTTGTGCATTCTCCCCGTGTCTCTGTGAATTTTCCTGGGGAATCTGGTTTCCCCCCACCATTCAAAACATACCAGGGATGTTGGTTAATTTGGTGAAAATAGGGTGGCACAGACTTATGGGACGAAGTGGGCATTTACTGTGCTGTATGTCTAAATTTAAATTTAAAATTTCTACATGTTCAAACCAAAATGTATTCAGTATTATTTAATAGCCTTGAATAAAATTTGGAATGTCCACTTTAATTACATGTGAATTGTTTGATTACAAATTTAAAACTGTGGAGCACAGGGGAAAATAAATGAAAAAATTGCATTTGTCCCAAATATTGATGTTCATAATGGGGGTTGGATATTGGGGCTGAAAGTAGCATGGGTATGTTGAGGGAGATATGTTGGAGGGAAGGATGTACTGCCTGATTGAATGGTCAGGATAGAGCGTACTTTTATTAGCTTTTGGTATTTAGACACCACTTGCAATTATTGCCCTCCCTCCTTTAAAATTGTGAGCTTACAAAACTTGCAGAGTACATTTCTGCTGCTGGTGCACCCCAGCACTTCATGGGTGTACATAGTTTTCAACTCCTAGATTAATTTTGAGTCAATGAAGTGGAAGTTGTCCTTGGTGTGAAGGGGTCTTCACGTGGACAGTGCAGTGGTCCCTTCCACCATTGCTATCATGACATGGATCAGCAAGAGGGATGTGCAGTTTCGGCTGCGGCCAAGGATATTCTTTTTAACCAATCCTTCTGATCAAGTATGATTTACTTCCAGTTCCAGTTCTGTGGGGTTTCTGAGGTGATTGATGCCCACCACTGTGGGAACCACAGACTCTTCCACAGACAGATCCTGTTGTGAGAAGTGGCGGGTGAGTTGTTCAGAGGCTGCTCTTCCATTTATACCTGTGGGCTCTCACTACACAGTCTCCAAGTTCTCAGGCCACAGCTGGTCAAGAAGCCATCTCTCAGCAATAACGACTCAGGGTTGACATTGCCCTCCAGGCACCTGTGTGAAGCTTGCGTGTTCTGTCTGTGTTAAAAACACACCAAAATGGTGGAGGAACTCAGCCAGTCTTGCAGCCTCCATAGGAGATTTAAAAAAATATTAGCAGCATTTTGGGCCTGAGCCCTTCTTCAAGGAATAAGCAAAAAACAGGAAATCTCAGAATAGAGATGGTGCTGACTGGAGGAGGAGTCCAGACCAGCAAAACGTGTTGATTGGATATGATTAGAGGAGAGGTGATAATTGATTATGTCTGTGTGAAAGGAGACCGAGGGAAAAAGGAGAGACAGAGCTGAGGAAAGGTGATGGGGGAAGAAGTGGAGGGAAGGGCGGTTTACGAAAGCCAGAGAAATCAATGTTGATGTTATGCCATCCTGTTAAAGGGGGCCCAAACAAAGATGTTATGAGGCTGTATGAGGCTGTAAATGAACTGCAGACCACACACCTTGATGGACTAATCATTATCACTGTGGATTTCAACCGGGCAAACCTCCAGTCAAGGCTACCTAAATTCCATCAGAATGTGGACTTTGTTACAAGAGGGACGAACACATTGGACTTTGTGTATACGAACATTTCTGATGTGTATCGGGTGGTCCCTCGCCTCCACCTTGGATACTCAGAGCACATCTCTGTAATGCTGATCCCAGTATACAGATCACTCGTCAGACGCTCCAGACCTGTTCTGAAACAGGTTAAAACTTGGCCAGAGAGGGCCATCCATGCACTTTAAGACTGTCTAGAGCACACTGACTGGAACATGTTCAAGGAAGCAGCAACTGATGGCGACTAAATCAATCTAGAGGAGTATATCAGATCAGTGATCAGCTATATCAGCAAGTGTTCAGATTATGTCACTGTGCCCATCATAACTCGCCCCAATCAGAAGCCATGGATGACAGTGGAGGCACACGTGCTGCTCAGGAACCAAGACGCTGCTTCAGAGTGGACAAGGTAACCCTAGTTATTGCAAGAGCCAAGCTAAGGACATCAGGGAAGCAAAATGTGCACATGCCCAGCACATTCACAGTCACTTCCTGGTCAGCAAGGACACACGACATATGTGGAAGGGCATCAAGATATCACCAACCACAAGACTACACCATCTGCCTGTGCTCCCGATGCCTCCCTCCCAGATGCACTGAACAACCTCTACATGCCCTTTGAAGCGATAAATGACATTGCAGCGAACCTCTGCAACCTCTGCTCCAAGTGACCAAATGCTGTGTCTTGCAGTGGCTGAACTGGACTGGATAACATTCCTGGCAGAGTGCTTAGCGGATGTGTGGCTCAGCCAGCAGATGTTCTCATCGACATCTTTAACATCTCCCTGAGAAGCGCCGTGGTCCCAACATGCTTCAAAGACACCACCATTGTCCCTGTGACAAAGAAGTCGTCTGTGTCCTGACTCAATGACTACTGCCCTGTCGCACTCATGTCCATCGTCATTTAAGTGCTTCGAGAGGCTCATCATGGGCACATCAAGCTCCTGCTGCCCCCATTACTAGATTCTCTGTCATTCGCATATAAACCCAACCGCTCTACAAATGATGCCATCATCACTACCCTCCATTTAGTCCTCACCCACCTGGAAAACAAGGACTTGTATGTTCAAATGCTGTTCATTAACTTCATCTTGGCATTAAACACAATTATACCACAGTACCTGATAAGTAAGTTGAGCGTGCTGGGTCTAAACACCTCCCTTTGCAATCGGATTCTCAAATTCCTGTCAGAGAGACCTCAGGCAGTCCGAATCAGTAACAGCACATCCAAGACCATCACACTGTGCATGGCGGCCCCCAGGGCTGTGAGCTGAGTCCACTACTCTTCACTCTGTTGACCCACGACTGTGCAGCTCAAACCACATCAAGTTCATTAATGACATGACCATGCCTGATCAGTAAGAATGATGAGTCAGCATAGATGAGGTGCAGTTGCTAAAAGACTGCTGCAGAGCCAATAACATGTATTTGAAATTTTAAAAAAGAGATGGTTGTTGACTTCAAGAGGGCCCAGGAGAACCATGCTCCATTGACCATTGATGGCTCCACCGTTGAGGTCATCAAGAGTATCAAGTTCCTTGGTGTGCACTTGGTGGAGAATCTCACCTAGTCCCTTAACACCAGCTCCATAGCCAAGAAAGCCCAGCAGTGCCTCGACTTCCTGCTAAGGCAAGTTCATCTCCCACCCTCCACCTCCATCCTCACTACATTCTATCGAGAGCATCCTTTGCAACTGCATCACCACCTGGTTTGGATGCTGTATCTCATCGGACCATAAGACCCTGTAGAGGATAGTGAAATCAGCAGAAAAGATAATTTGAGGCTCTCTTCCTACTATGAAGGATATCTACAACACTCAATGCAGGCAAAAGGCAATAGACATTGTGAAAGACTCCATACACCCCTCATGTAAACTGTTCTCCCTCTGCTATCTGGTAGGAGATACTGCAGCACTCAGACCCTTGTGTTCAGATTGGGGAACAGCTTTTTCCCACAAAACATCAACTCCTGAGCTCCCTGAACATTTGTGGATAGAGTACCACAGACTGTTACTGTATACGTCTTAATATTTAAATGTGATTAACTTGTATTTTAATTTGTATTTATGTAAATATTGTTATGAGCCTAAAGGACCCCAAAACCCAGCAGCAATAGATATTCACCACGCTAAATGGTTACTTAAACAAAAGTTGTTTTTAATTATCTTTAAACATGAAAACAGGATCAAACTCTAACTTATCACTATTAACGTAACTAACCCAACTTAACCCCCTTCTAATTCTAAGTGTGCGTGCATGTAATGTGTATTTAAATTTAAGAAAAGTTCTTTGGTTCACAGTTCAATCTCACTTCTCATTCTTCAAAGTTCTCTGGTTGCAGGCAATTCTTAAACTGTGCACAGAATTTAACATGTATAAAGTTCACCGGGCTTTGGTGCTCGAAAGGTAAATGGTTACCGCTCAGGAAGGTTCTTGTAGGTTTGCAGAGAGAGATGTGTTGTTCCAGAATTTCCACAACTGAGGTACCACCATTAGTCACCTCAATATCTTGCTGATGGAACTTGCCCCATCAGAGTTCTCCAGTTGATAACCTCTTTCTTTCAGGCTATCACAGAGTTCCTTTCTGTTTCTCTAATTGCAAGAGAAACATTAGACAGATAGCACTTTCAGCCATCCGCCACTCTGGAGCTTCTGTTTTGGTTCCAACAAGCTTCTCCTGGCTTGTTATAACTTTCTGTGTCACACACAAAGACTCCCTTCTGTCTCTCTCTCTCTCTCTATCTGAGATTCAAACTGCCAGCAGTATGTCCTTCTTTCTCTCACTTGCAAAACCCTCGACCTTCTCCAGCAATCAATAGGAGTTAGTCTTCTGCTCCATCAGTTGTTTAGGTAAACAATAACCTCTCAATGACCTCTGAGTGAGCATTTTGCAGAGAGGTCAAAAGTCTTGCAAAAAGGTCGAAAACAGACAACCTCACTCTGGTTATTCTTCCAAAACAATAATCCATTCATTTCATGACATCATTTCAATTAGCAACTACTTGTGAAATATGCATAGCATTCTCCATAGTTTCTGTAAAGTCACTGAATATGAATTCTTCAGTATTTCAAATAAGATCTGTTTTAAAGTGTGTGTATGTAACCTACTCTAATTTTACCAATTTATCTCCCTAAAACATTCCCAAATATTCCATCACAATATGGTCCATGGTCCTGGAGAAACACTATCTTGTCTTTGCTGTGCGAGCATGCTATGAACGATAACTAAAGGTGGCGTGACTTGACTGAATGACTTTCAGTTGGATGGTGCTCAGTTGGAAGATGAGATGTTGATGCCATCCAGTTGGAGGGTGCTAGTCAGAGATGTTAATACAATCCATTTCGAGGGTGCCCAGAAAGAGGTGGCAATGACATCCATTTATAACAGAGTCTTAACAAATCTTTATGAAATTTTATAACAGAGGTAACAGAATTGACCAGAACATAGGGAGACACAAAATATAACTTTTTAATTACTGAAATTAAACATGACACAGAAAATAGATATGATATGAAATTGATTTTTATAACTTTTAATAGAATGGCACACAAAAATGAAAATGAGACTTGTTAATTTGGGTTGGGAGTCATTTCGTTAATATTTTATGTATAGTGAGCCTAAAATATGCATAAAGCATTATTATTAGTGTTAGAAACAGAAGTACCTTCACAGAATTTGCTCGAGACAAAATTTGAGAACAAAGAACATTTATTATACAAAGTTGGGTGCTTCCCCTTACCCTGGGAATACACATACACTGGGGCTCACCCAACTTTTATACAGTTGATTTCAGTATAGGAATACCCTCCTCCCCCTTACATTCTTCTGCCTCCTGGATAGGTTTGGCATTAGGCAATCCTGCCTGCCTACGTGCTGTTTCTGTGAACTTGGAGGACCAGGGGGTATCCTGTCGGGTGTATCATCCTGTCATTATCCTCATTGTCCTTATTCACAAACCTGTCTTTGTTCTAATTTACACCTTCCCAACTCTCAGGGCAACAACCTCTTCATATGTAGAACTTGCTAATACTGTCTAGGGCTTACTAATTACATATGCAAAACCTGCTAATTCTATCTAGGGCTAGAAGACCCTTATCTTATTCAGACTGACTGCTTCCTACATTCTAATATCAATTTCTTATCCTGTTCCTACTGGCTTTATTCATTTACCCATATATCTATATTAGTTTCCTCATCTTCATATTTTTATATCAGTTTTACTCATCTCTCACATTAGTGAAATTTCAATATAATTAGTGTTATTATTCAAAACTGATACAATAAAGATTTTTTGGGAAACCAACAAAAGGTTTATGTGGGAGACGCGAAATGTACCCTCATTTCCAGATGTGAATGCCATCTGAACGCTGTTCTCGCTGAGACCCTGGCTTTCCTTCCCCACGGACCATCCGATACGCTTCCCTCGCCCCAAGGACCTGCTGGACCACCTGGTGGGGGGTGGGTGGGGGGTTGGGAAGCACTTGAATCAAAGGAAAAATGGCGAAGAGAAAAAAAATAGGGCGGCGCTGACAGCGGGCCGATGGGCGGCGACGTGCCGTATCTATGGTGAACGCCATTGCGTCACTTCCGTCTCTTTCTTTCCGCCCCCCGCGAGGCGCTTGAAGGTCGACACTAAAGACATCGGTGAAGTTGGTGGACGGTAAGGAGCCGGGCGTTTTTTTTCTCCCGTTTTCGGAGGTGCCTCTTGCCTCGGGGGATGTCGCGGGGAGCATGCTGCTTTGGGATCTGCCGGATCCCGGTCGTGAGAGCGGGTTTCGGGGCGAAAAGTGAACGTTGGTTCGTCGGGCCTTGGCACCACGAGGAATCACAAGGGGCGCCCCGCAACCGGCCAGGACCCCCCGCCTCCGGGCCAGGACCCCCCCGCCTCCGGGCCAGGACCCCCCCGCCTCCGGGCCAGGACCCCCCCGCCTCCGGGCCAGGACCCCCCCGCCTCCGGGCCAGGACCCCCCCGCCTCCGGGCCAGGACCCCCCCGCCTCCGGGCCAGGACCCCCCCGCCTCCGGGCCAGGACCCCCCCGCCTCCGGGCCAGGACCCCCCCGCCTCCGGGCCAGGACCCCCCCGCCTCCGGGCCAGGACCCCCCCGCCTCCGGGCCAGGACCCCCCCGCCTCCGGGCCAGGACCCCCCCGCCTCCGGGCCAGGACCCCCCCGCCTCCGGGCCAGGACCCCCCCGCCTCCGGGCCAGGACCCCCCCGCCTCCGGGCCAGGACCCCCCCGCCTCCGGGCCAGGACCCCCCCGCCTCCGGGCCAGGACCCCCCCGCCTCCGGGCCAGGACCCCCCCGCCTCCGGGCCAGGACCCCCCCGCCTCCGGGCCAGGACCCCCCCGCCTCCGGGCCAGGACCCCCCCGCCTCCGGGCCAGGACCCCCCCCGCCTCCGGGCCAGGACCCCCCCGCCTCCGGGCCAGGACCCCCCCGCCTCCGGGCCAGGACCCCCCCGCCTCCGGGCCAGGACCCCCCCGCCTCCGGGCCAGGACCCCCCCGCCTCCGGGCCAGGACCCCCCCGCCTCCGGGCCAGGACCCCCCCGCCTCCGGGCCAGGACCCCCCCGCCTCCGGGCCAGGACCCCCCCGCCTCCGGGCCAGGACCCCCCCGCCTCCGGGCCAGGACCCCCCCGCCTCCGGGCCAGGACCCCCCCGCCTCCGGGCCAGGACCCCCCCGCCTCCGGGCCAGGACCCCCCCGCCTCCGGGCCAGGACCCCCCCGCCTCCGGGCCAGGACCCCCCCGCCTCCGGGCCAGGACCCCCCCGCCTCCGGGCCAGGACCCCCCCGCCTCCGGGCCAGGACCCCCCCGCCTCCGGGCCAGGACCCCCCCGCCTCCGGGCCAGGACCCCCCCGCCTCCGGGCCAGGACCCCCCCGCCTCCGGGCCAGGACCCCCCCGCCTCCGGGCCAGGACCCCCCCGCCTCCGGGCCAGGACCCCCCCGCCTCCGGGCCAGGGCTCATCAGCGACCGCTCAAAATACTCTTGAAACCTGCCTAATAATTTCCTGTTTAAAAAAAAAACGCTGGAGAAACTCAGCAGGTCAAACTGTACTTGATGCATAACCAACGTTTCGGACTTGAGTCCTTCAAGATGCGTTGAAGATTTTGAGAGAAACAGATGGGGAATGGTGAGAGGGAATCCCACAGAACTCCCTTCCAAGAGCAAAAGGGGTGGAAGAGTTTAATCCCGAAACGTTGGTCACGTATTCTCTGCCCCCACCTGAACGTGCCAGCTGCGTCTGCTGGCGCATTATCTGCGTCCGAGCACCTGAAAGCGGCTGAAGGACGCTGTTTGACCTGCTGGATTTCTCCAGCATGGTGTTTTTACTTCAACCACAGTATGTTCATTTAGCTGCCAAGACGTCCTTTGAGCTGTTTTTTTAAAAAAAACCCGTCCAGTGTAATATGCAGTGTATGTTATGCTATTAACATGTTTAAAGGTGTAGAACTTTAGGTGAGGAATGAATGAACTGAATGTCCATTGATCAAACAAACGAGATTAGTAGAATTTGGATATTGTCGTCAAATGCAAGATATTGACCACATTTCATAAACTCTTCAGTAATAAAACTAAAAATGTTGGTAATACTCTGCAGAGGAAGAAAACAATTTGTTTTTATTCTAAATTATATTTTTAGCTAATGGGGAATCTGCTTTGGTAACTTTAAATTTATGTACTTTACTTTGTGTCTGACAATCGAGGGTTATAATGTGCTGAACTAACCATGTTTAAAGGATTAATTATTCTCAAAACTTAATTATTAAAATATTTTGAAGTCTGACAGGCAATGTGCGAATTGGCAAAGACATTGAGCGTTTGACTTTTATTAGGCCTGTTTGGCTTAAGAACTGGATTGGTAAGGACATGGACTGTGATATGAAGTGACATCTAAAGCCAGTCTGATTTAATATCTTGATTTTTATATAAAAAAAAGTTTTAATACCTTTTCTGACTTTACATATATTTGGTTGGGGTGGATAGATAATCTTAACCATTTCTGTTTGGATTTGGTTTGTTTGGATTTTCCCCATCCTTGGATTATTAAGTACCTTTTGAGTTTCAGTAAATTCTATTTATTCAAGCCGACTGTAGATGAACATAGGGTGTATGGTTTGAGGATTAATTTGCAGATAATTGCCACAAAGGGAATTCAGTGAAGGTGTACCAATTTTTTTTCTGGATCTACAGATCTGTCACAAGGGAGATTGAGTGGACTTAGTTGAGTTTGGAAGCATGCAAGGGAAGATGTGGGCAAAATATTTCCCCATGGCCAACAGCCTGAAGCTAATGCTCTCAGGAAAAAGGTGTTTGACGTTTACAATTGAGAAGAGTAATTTCTGCACTCTTAGATTTGTTGGAATCCTCAATACTGGGGGCTAGATCATTGATTGCATTTGTAATAGAGACCAATGGATTTTATAGGAATTAAGCAGAAGGGTAGGAAAATTATTTGATCATGACCTTGAATAATAGAGCAAAGCAAGTTCATAGTCAAATTGCCACCTTCCATTTTTATTAAGAATGCACCTGAAGAATAGGGTTAGGGTTAGATTGTCTCTGGCCTTCAATTAATGGTTATTTTGATATAGTTTGTAATTCTGCATCAACTGAGAGTGATGCCCCACACTGATTCTAAATACTCAGCCCCTTATTTAATGGTGCCAGTGCCAAGTAGATCATTATAGGTGAAATGTACTCATCCAAGCTACCAACACCCATGGATCCTCACCCCAGCTGTTCGCTCACCAGAGCTCTCAACACCTCGACTGCCCACTTATCCGAGATCCTGGCGCGCAACTGTGGACACTTGCCTCAGCCACCAGAACACCAGAACAGTATTGATCCCTACAGAACTCCACCAGTCTCTAACCTCCAGACGGTATACTTTATGTCCACTATCTGTTTTCTACAGACAAGCCAATTTTTAATCCACACAGCCAAGGTTCAGTGAATCCCATGTCTCAGTTATGAATAACTTTCTGAATGAACTAAAATCCATAAATACCTTATCAACCATCCTACCTTCAACTTTTGTTACCTCCTCAAAAACTCAATTAGGCTCCTGAGGCACAATCTTCCCATCAAAATACCATGCTGACTATCCTTGAGAAGATTGTACTTCTCCAAATGCTCAAAAATCCTGTCCTTAAGAATCCTTTTCAATAATGTGCACACCACTGACGCAAGACTCCGAGGTCAATAATTCCCAGGATTCTCCCTGCCACTTTTTTTTAAACAAGGGACACATTTGCTATTCTCTAATCCTCTGGCACCTACCCTGTGGCCAAGGAGGATGCAAAAATCATAGCCAATGTCCCATCAATCTCTTCTCTTGTTTTCTTGGTAGTGCTATCCTTTGAAATGTTAATATGAAATCCTATATATAAATTTTATTTAAAAAAATGTGTGTGTGTATATATATATATATATGCTCCACTGATCTCCATCGAAATTCCATTATTGTGTGCAATAAATATTCATAATTTAAAAGACCCAATTAAATTCACATTTATCCAGTTGCTGTATCTGCAGAATAGGCCATTTTGCTACCACTTTAGTAATTTAAAAATAATTATTTGGACCAAAAATCCCTGTAATCTTTCAAATGCTGTTCTCATTAATTGAGATTTCCAATGTCAATTTAATGCTTTGCTTTTTTCTGTGAGTAGAAGTGTTGAGGAGTGATTGTACATTGCCCTCTACAGGGCATCTGGAATACAGTTGAACAACCTATGTAATTAAAGGGAAGTGGAAGGTCAAGATGAGGAAGTACAGTATTTTGTTTAGAATCATGTGTAGAGAAGAGGTTGTAAAAACTTGATTTTCAAGATAATAAATGCTGTATTTAAAATCTACTTAAACTTAACAATTTTTTGGTAAGTTTACTTCACATTTTCAGAGCCATTGTTGAGTGAAGAAATAGGTTTGGTTGGTCAGCAAGGACTCTGAACACAGTTTTGATGTAGGAAAGGATTTTATTACAGAAGACAAGTGTGGGGAAATGGCAACTGATGCAGCGTGCACGCGCGCACACACAAAATAAACTACTACATACAATGATCAGGGAAAAATCGCTATGATGCACCTCCACCCCTTGACTCAGTGCAGGCATGGCTCTGCTACAAGACTACAATTAAACACTCCCAACTCTTTTAACAGTGTACATCTTACCAACAGTTTCTCCAGCACCCTTCCATATTTCTAGACCTGAGTGAAGCAGGGTGGTCCCAACCTGGCAAAGAGAGAATAAAGAGCACATGGCACCTTTATAGTGCTAGAGGGACAAGCCCACATCATTTACCGGGGGCCAATGGCTCAGTGGCAGGAGGATTAATCTAATTACAATGCCCCAAGGCCATTTACAGGCATCTTGGAGCATGCAGTCCAGGTAATTTACACGGATCCAGCAGCAAGATGTGGGGTGGAACCATACCTTGATTGCCAGCTGGTGTTTCCTCTGACTGGGTAGGGGGTAGTGCTACCACATGATAGCCACAGCCCTTCCCAATACAGCTATCCATGATGTTCATTTATTTAAGAAATAGCTGCCGGGTGTAAAGGTACTATTTTTCTGAAACTTCACAATTTCCACTTGCATTTGATCTGCTAGCTAAAAGCTGTCATTTGGTAATTCTAGTAATAATTTGTCTTAAATTAGGTATTCTAAATATTGTAATCAAAGATTTTGTTTGGAATTGGCATTCTCTTTATATTCCACCTACTCTTGCAATCTATAATACTTTAAAAAGTATGTACATATGCTGTATTAAATATATTTGTATAATCTATACATGTTAAAGTTAATGTATATACTTTATGTACATTATATCTACACGTGAACAGGTTTGCTTGAGCTGGTATTATTTTGCTGGATTTTTCCATTTAACATTATCCATCCAACAAATCTGTAATTTGTGTGTCAAATTTTGGGTTCTAATTTGGATTCTGATATTCATATTCTAAAGTATGTTGGGTAAACCATGAGAATATATTGAATCTCAAGTTACGGTCATTTATTTCTGATCTTGTTTTCTTTCAGGTAACTACATTTCTTCAGTTAATCCCAATGGATAATATTAGAACTGCCATTTCTAATTTTGTAAGTAATTGTTTTGATGTCACTTTTGGTATATGGTGATATGAATAGTCTCCTACTGTGCTTGAAGCCACAAAGTTTGTTGGACATTGATTGCAATTTTTCGTTGGTGGGGGGAGAAATGGGTTTGGGTAATGTGGAGGGAGAATAAATAGTATTATATGGATTATATCAACCTTTCTCAACAGGGCCCTGGGCTGTAGTGTGGCCCATTTAAAGGTGGGGGGGGGGGGTGAAGATTGAAATCGTGACTTAAAAAAAAATAAAAAAATAAATAATTTAGTCTGTAGGAGAGGAGTATGGAAGAAACCAACTCAACTTGACTGCTTCACAGGGAAGGGAGCCCATAAACTTTTAAGAGTGCAAAGGGGGCCATAACCCCAAAAAAATTGAGAATTGCTGTATTATATGACCTCATCATTATGTGTAATAACATTTGATCTGAGGACAATAAGACAGTTCTGGAATAAAGTGACTGTGAAATTAGAAGATCTTGCATTTGAATTGTTCTCTTATTACACCTGTTACTTTGCCTTAGTTATTCAGGGTTTTTCATTTACTACATTTTGCAGTTGAATTAACCAGTTTTTAAAATTTTGTATGTACTAATGTTTAAATCCCTTCTATGATGAAGGATTTCCCAATGAAGAAGGGTTAGAATAGGGCTCATGCCCTGATGATGATAGGCTGTGGAGAACTGTGGAATATAATCTCATGTTTTTTTTAAAAAAAAACACACATTTTGGGCAGAAACAAGCTGCTTTTTTTTGGATGCTTGAGGATCTGTGGAATTCTTGACCTAAAAAAAAACTTCAAATGCTTAATCATTGAATATTTTTAATGTTGAGAAGAGAAGATTTTTGAAATCTGATACAAATTTGAGAATATGGAGATTAGGTGGAAAAAGTGAAAAGATTCAGACTTCATTTAGAATAGTGTGTCCAAGGATAGCCATGGCTATACAGTCTTATCCTTGTGATTTTAAATTATGTATTTACAAATTATGACTAACCTTTTCATTTGCTTTTAAGTTTGGAAGCGAGTTAAGATCATATACTCGTTTTAGTCTAACACGGCAAGCTGATGGAGATGTCAGCAGAGTTGAGATGAAATCAGCAGATACTGAGAATGACGAAGAAATGGGAGATGGAATGCCAGATGGCATGCAGACTCACATTCGGAAACCTCACAATAAATGTAAAGGAACCTTGAAAATATTCATGTTTGCCGTTTTCTTTCTTACAATAGGTAAGAGCAGCCTTTTCTACAAAACTTGATTTCCTCTTAGCCTTCCAAGCTTTGTCAAGTCGAATTTGTCATCTGATTGTGCAAGTACAATCTAATGAAAGAGTGTTCTTCTGTCCCTCGGTGCAAAACATACAGGCACATAACATTCATACAGACAAATAATACATATGCAGGACAAGTATTTTATCTATATAAATAAATATTGCTTTATACAAATGATAATCTGGAATGGTTTGTGTGAGCAGTTCCTTTGGACATTCAGCATTCTCCATGACTGTGGGAGAAAGCTGTTCCCCAGCCTAGTTGTGGTGGCTCTGATATTCCTATAGCTCTTACCCAATGGGAGCAGCTGAAAGATGCTGTGTGCCAAGAGGAAGGGATCCTCAATAATTTTGTGTGCACATCATTGCGTGGGGGGGGGGGGGGGGGGGGGGAGGGGAGAGGAGACTGGTGATTCTCTCTGCTGCCCTGATGGTCCTGTGGATTGACCTCCAATCCATTTATCTGCAGCAGCTGTATCATATTGTGATGCAGCCAGCCAGGACTGCATCAATTGAGCTCCTATGGAAGTCTTAGGAAGTGCAGTCATTTTTGCACCTTCCTGGCAAGTGAGGAGATGTTGAATATCCATGATATGTCACTAGTTAATTGAACTCTAAGGAACTTAGAGTGGAGTGCTCTCCACTCTCTCAACTACAAAGTTGTTTATGTGTACTGGAGGGTGATTTGTCCCTGGTCCTTCTGAAGTCCAAGATCATCTCCTTCGACTTATCCACATTGAGACTCAGGTTGTTACTCTTGCACCATTTCACAAGATTTCCAACCTCATCTAGTGCAACTCATTGTTGTTGCTGATGAGGCCAACGACTGTTAAGCCATCTGCAAACTCGATGACACTGGGAGCTGGATCTGGTGATGTAGTCGCGGTTCATCAGTGTGAACAGGAGCAGGCTCAGCACAGCCCTGAGGTGCGCCAGTACACAGTGTGACTGCTCTATATTCTGCTACTGACCCGGACAGACAGTGATCACACGGTCTACATGTTTGTGATTAGTAATTTGTCAGCAAATTGCAATGACTGGTAAACTTTTGTACTTGCATTTTATAATGCATTGAGGATTAATGGCTGCTAAGATTTTGACTATAACAGAAGTAGTTATTTTCTGGAGTGCACTTGAAAATAATCAAGAGGAAATAATATAACTAACCTTTCACAGAATAGGCAAAGGATGCCAAAAGTTTTATATACAGAACTAAAAAGAAATTGTGGCCAACTAAATGGTAACTGTTACCATTAAGCAAGTTGTATTTTTGAAATATATTTGAATGCATATATGGTTTAAAATTTTAAATTATTCAAAAAACATTAAGTTTGAGGGATTAGTTCTTGCTTTACTCATTAATTTTTTTTCATTTGACAACTTTTGGAATTTGAGCTTCTCTAACAAAGCTCAAAGCTCATTGCACTATTCATTACATGGGTGATGATCTGCCTTTTTTTTGGCTTCACAAGGAAGATATAATCATCCACTTCGTATTTCACGATTGCAATTTTATTGGTTAGGGCTTAATAGGATTTGGACTTGACAATGAAAAAGAAATAGTGATGTATTTCCCGAGCCATGTGTGAAATGTATATGACTTGTATATGTATATGTTCCTGTTGACTGCTACTCTTGTTGGTAGAAGTGGCAAGTTTGCCAGGTGTTGTTCCAGCGGCCTGGGACGAGTAACTGTAATGTGCTTTGAAGATGTAATGTATTTTTTCGTCTCTTTGACTCTGATGGAAGGAATTCATATTTGGAGTGGTAGGTATGGTGCCACTGAAGTGGGTTGCTTTGACCTGAATGATGTCAAACTGCTTAAAAGTTGGAGTTGCACTGTTTGTTTAGGATAATATTCCATCTCCTTCCTTGCTTGTGATGGTGGAAATGTTTAAAAATATCAGGAGTTGAGTCATTTCCAGTGTTTCAAGTATGCAAGTTGCTATTACAGCACAATTTTCAAGTGACCAGCCTAGTTGAGTTTCTGTTCACTGGTGAAACTCAGGATTTTGATTGGAGGAGGCATAAAATCATAGAGGTGAACAAAAAAAAATCTCCAGATGCTGTGGTCTAGTGCCCCACAACAAAAGTGCTGGAGAAACTCAGCAAGTCATGCAGCATCCATAGAAAGTAAAAGGCACTCGCCATTTCAGACCTGAGCCCTTAATTGGGATTATTAAAAATCTGAGAGTTACCTGAATAAAAAGGTGGGAGGAAGGAGGAGGCACACAGGCTAGCAGGGAGGCATAGCATAATAGGTGGATACAGGAGGGAAAATGAGGGATTGAGAGACAAGGGGAGGGGATTAACAGAAATTGGAGAAGTCAATATTGATGCCATCTGATTGGAGACTGTTTAGACGTAATGATTGGACAAGGGAGTCATAGAATCATGTACAGCACAGAAATGTGACCTAATGGCCCAACTCATCCCTGCTAACTCTAAAAGTCCATCAATGGTAAATCTATTTGTCTGCTTTCCTGTGACCCCATTTCTGTTTCTCTTTCAATATCGTTCTCCCATTCAATAGATTGTCTTGGCATCTACCCTTTCATAACCCTTAGGTTGTTTGTTTCAATAAGATTGCCCTTTATTCTCCTAAACTGAATAATACAGACCTATCTTGTTTCACCTCTTTTTATAGATTAATCCTTGCATTCCAGGAATTAATCTGGTGAATCTTTTGGACTGGCCCTAATATAAATATATACTTTCTTGGGTGAGGGGACCAAATTAAGTGTAATACTCCAGGTTTGGCATCACCAATACTTTGTACAATTGTTTCAAAACTGCAACCTTTTTGCAATGAAGGTCAATGTGCTATTTTCCTTCTAACTATTGCTGCACCCTGCCTGCTAATATTTTGTGTTTCACACACAAATATACTTAGAGCCCTCTGTACTTCAACTTTTTGAAGTCTTTTTCCATTTAGGTAATCCTACTAAAGTTCATGATGTCACGATTTCCCTCATGAAATGTAATTTGCCATGTTTTTGCCCATACATTCCATATTGGTGGCACAGTGGTGCATAAGTAGAGCCTTTGCTTGCAGCTCTAGTGCTGATGTCCTGACATCTAGTTCTGAATGTGTTGAATTTGCATCAAGGGTTTCCCCCAAGTACTCTGCTTTCCTCCTGCATCCAAGGGTGCGCAGGCTGGTAGATTAATTAACTGCTATAAATTGCCCCAGTGTCAGTGAATGGTAGAATTTGGGGGAGTTTCAGGCCATGAGGAATATAGTTGAATTGGTGTAAATTGTGTTTAATGGTTATGAACTTGATGGACCTATGTCCATGTTGGATGTCAACATGAGGTCCAGAAGACCCCTAAAACCAGCAGCACTAGATATGCACCAGAACACAGGGTTACTTAAACAAAAGTAGTTTTTAATTATTTTTGAACAAGAAAACATAATTGAATTTATTTCTTAACCTACCTACTTATTTCCACCTCCCCCCCCCCACCCCCAATAGTAAGTGCAGGTGTGTGTAATGTATATTTAAGATTAGAAAAGTTCTTTGGATCACAATCCAATCTGACTGGTTGCAAACAATTCTTGTACTGTGCACAGAAGTTAGCATTAACAAAGTTCCCCATTCTTTGGTGCTTAACAGGCAAATGGTTACCACTCAGGAGGGTTTTTGCTGGTTTTCAGAGAGAGATTTATTTTCCAGGACATCCACAACTGATTCCTTCTCAATCAGTCTTGCTGACAAAACTTGCCCCCTTCAGGGTTCTCCAGGTGAATCTCTTTCTTTCAGATCACCTTTCATACCGCCAGTCTTCTCCTTTGACCAGACAGCCTTCCAAAGTTTGCCAGCTTGTCCCTCTGCAACGAATTTCTGTCTCTCTCCTCTCTGTTTCACACCCTCCCTCTCTGAGAGCAAAACTCTTCTCTTATGGGTAATATTTCACTTCCCTAATGTGTCAAAAGTATCTCGAGTTCTGCTTCCAGCTCATCAGCCCTGAGGTGAAATGCCTAGTACATGTACAATCCTCGTTAACTACAACGGGTACCAGTTTGCATTTGTTGTAACTACATGCATGACTTGCTTACCTATCTGTTATAATTAATTAGGTGAATGGGATGCATTGAATTGAATATTTTCTTTCAGTGTTTGTATTGGATCATGGGATATCATAAATTTTATGTAATAATCAATTCAACTTTCACTTAATGAAAGCATTGTGTGTTGTATTGTTCTTCTCCAGGATTTCTTATTGGTTATCTAGCATTTCGTGGTCAGATGTCAGGAACAACACTTGCCTCAACAGAATCATCTCTGAAATCTCTGAAACCAACTTCTGAATCATCTTGGGAAACAGCTCCAGGGCTGAATATTGATAATGAAGAGGAGGATGAGGATGAAAATGCTGATGCTTCTGATGACTATGAAAATACTTCACAACTCTTTTTCGATGATCTTCAGAAAATGCTGCAGCAGGCTCTGCGCAACTCTGATCTGGAGACTAAGATACGGTAGTTATCTCCATGATGACCTCAACAATATCCTCCTTTGCCTTTCCTTAAGCCAGAGATGTGTAATCAGCCTTTGAGAATTTATCCACCTTTTTTCTTGCTAAGATATCAAAGACAGTAAAACCCCTGGTATCTGGCAGCTATGGGGATTACTTGATGCCAGATAAGTGAATTTTCTGGTTGTTTGAGTGTGCCGTTTGGTGAACTAACAGGAAGGTGCACCAATTTTAAACCCGTATTTTTTACCTAAATTTTCTGCGTATTTTTTGGGCATTGCTTGAATTCTGCATTTCACTGTATCTCCTTTTAATGTTGACATGCCTTAGAATTTCAGTGTCCTAACTAAAATTTCCAATTACAATGATTTTCTCCTGAAGATTAAAGATGAAACGATATTGATTTTAGATCTCTCGAGTCCTCTAGGTCCATGCATAGATTGCCCCCTTGTTTCATAATAAATCCTGCTCTTTCCCTCTTTACCCTTTTCTTCTTGCTATACATAAAATTTCCTTTAAATTTTATCTGTCAGATGGTTTGGCCTGCTAATTTTTTAGAAACCAAATCTGTATATTCCAGACGAGCCAAAATTTTGAAAGATAATTTTTAAAATTTAAATTAGACATACAGCACTGTAACTGGCCAATTTGGCCCTACATGTCTGTCCCACCCCTTTAACCTACATCCGAGTACATTTTTGAAGGGTGGTAGGAAACTGGAGACCCTGGAGAATACCCTTGCAGACACTATAATGTGAAAAATTAAGGAAGACTGGGTGGTAGACCTTGTTAGCAAGGCCTTTGACAAAGTATCACATGGTAGGCTGGTGCAAGAGGTCAGATAGCATGGAAACCAGGGTGAAATCAGAATTGGCTTGGTAGTTGCCATTAGAGGATGGTAGCAGAGAGTTAGAAGCCTATGAAAAATAGTGTACCCCAGATATAGATGCTTGGTCCACTGTTGTTTGTCATCTATGTTATCAAGTTAGATGGCAATGTAGTTATTAACATGGTTAATAACTTTTCTGATGACACCAACATTGGTGGTATAGCGTGCAGGGTTATCTGAGATTACAATAGCATCTAAATGAACTTGGAAAGTGAGCCAAGGAATAGCAGATGGAATTTAATTTGGACAAGTGTGAGGTGTTGCATTTTGGAAAGTTAAACCAGGGCAGGATTGCATAATTAATGGTTAGGCTCTGGAAAATGATGTTGAAAAGGGTCTAAAGAAGGAATATGCTAGTTGGAGAACCTTGAAACCCTCCTTTGACTCCCTAGTGACCTGGTGGGAAGTGATCAAGGAGACCTTCAAGAGGTTGTTCATCCTCATAGGTGTTCAGAGGGTAAGACAGAGATAGAAGGAGCTGAGCCAACCCCAGACAGACCTACAAAACCTCCTTTCTGCAGTCGAGAGGGGTGGATGTAAGGGAGGAACTCCAAGAGGTGAAGAGCCAGCAAGCCTTGCTATTTATCTCAGAGTTCTCCAAGATCATCTTCAGATTCAGAGTCAAGATGAGACATGCTCCCATTTCTTCTTCGAAAAGGTTCACAGAGGGAGCTCTGATCCACAGCCTTAAGGAAGAGGAAGGATCTTTCATATCCTCGCAGACAGGCATTCAGAGGATTGGAAGATCCTTTTTTTTGCTAGCCTGTATGACACTATGGTTACAGACAGAATGGCCTCCCAAAACTTCCTGTCCTCTATCACGGAGTTCTTTGACGACAACATGAGGGAATGTCTGGACCAGCTAATTACTATTGGGGAGCTAACGCACTCCATCAGTTTCTTTGAGTTGGGTAAGACTCCTGGAAGTGATGATCTACAGGCTGACTTGTACATGACTCTGTGGGATTAGGTGGGCCCAAACCTGCTGGAAGTATACAACGCTATGCTCCTGGCAGGAAGCATGTCAGAATCCATGAAGAAGGGCATCATCAACCTCATCTACAAAAAGAAGGGGAAGGAGGAGGACATCAGGAATTGGAGACCTATTTTGTTGCTAAATGTGGACTACAAAACCCTGACCAAGGCCATCGTCAATCGAGTCAAATTGGCTCTGGGACAAGTGATCCATCCTGACCAGACCTGCACTGTTCCGGGTTGGAAGATCTCTGACAGTCTTGCACTCCTCGGGGTTACTCTTACCTACGTGCAGGACGGGTGGGGGGGTGGAGGAGGGGGGGAGATGTACACCTGCCTGGTCAGCCTAGACCAGGAGAAGACTTCCGACTGGGTTTTGCACATGTACGTGATGGATGTACTCTCTAAAATTGGGGAGGAAATTCAAAATTGAATTAAAACTGCTCTGCACAGACATTTGTAGTGCAGTCCAAGTCAAACAGTGGAATGGTAGCTTTCCCATCAAGTCTGGAGTTAGGCAAGGCTTCCAGTTTTGTTTGTGTGCTGTATAGAGCCCTTTGAGGATGAGGGCTTAAGGGGAGTGATGTTGCCAGATAGCATAGGTGCCCAGGTCAAGGCCACCCTGAATGTGGACGATGTCGCGTTCTTCTGTTCGGATGCACGATTGATCAGGAAACTGACCAGAATGTGCAGTCATTTGAGTCCACATCAGGTACCAGGGTTAACCAAAAGAAGAGTGAGGCAATGCTCTTCAGTAACTGACCTGCCCGGTCCACCATCCCCTTTATTGTCACAACTAACTACATGAAGGTACTAGGGATCTGATTTGGAGGGACTGAGGTGTGCACTAAGAATTGTTCAGAGCAGATCGCTAGGGTCCACCAAAAATTGGGGCTGTGGTTTGGGCACTCCCTCTTAGTAATAGGGAAAAACTTGATCAGGTGTGAGGTGCTCTCCTTGGTGCTGTACACGGTGCAGGCCCGCCTGCATCTGTACCCTGACAGTCACCAGAGTAGCGTTCCAATTCATTTGGGGCTCCAAAATGGACAGGGTCAGAAGGAGTGCCATGTATAAATACTGGGAAAATGGGGAAAAGGGTGTACCTTGACTTCCTTCATGTGTAGCTGCATCAAGCTGTGTATATAACCAAGGTACATGGGCACCAAGTGTTGCTACGTGCTTAGGTTTTACCTGTCCTGGGGTTGCAAAGGATAAACCTGGCCCCGTTGCCACGCAACTTCCCAGCTAGCTGGAATTCTTCCAGGACAACACCTTCGAGCATTAGGCAGTGGTCAGCATGGAACATCCTGCTAAAACAGAGAGGAAGACATGATGGATCCGGTGGGATGGTTTCCTGAGCAGAATGCCCAGGTTATCCAGTGAAATTCCTCATCACTAACAAGCACCAGGACTTGGCCTGGCTGGCGGTGAGAGGAGCCCTTCCAGTGAGATCCTGACATCACCCTCAGCGCACGCTGTCCATGAGACAGCTGTGGTGGGGTGGAGACTGTTGCCCATCTTTTTGCCAAATGCAGATTCGTAAGGAGGGTGCGAAGGGGGATGCAGGGGGTCTATCACGATTCATCCCAGTGATAGTGTGGCAGAGGACTCCCTGATTCACGGACGTTCCCAGGGACACACACTGAGTCGGACATCAACTCAGTGAAGGACTCCTTTTGTTCACCCCAAAAACTGCTGGTCTTTCAGCATACTGAGATGTCGGTCTAGGAATGCTGCCGCCTGTCACATTCCAGGCTGCAGAACTACGTGATGAGGGACGCGCAGAGGCTTGGTGCAGCCAACGTGAGAACACTGGGGAAGGAGAACTGTTTAGGTTGTTTCTTCCTCCCCCCCAACCATTACACTAGGCTCTGAGAAGCTGACACTGAGGGGAAGGTTCTTAAACCAACAGAGAATGGGAAGTAACAACAAGATGTCACAGGGGTGGTGACTGAGTATTAAGGCAACAATATGAAACATGAAATGTACATCGAGGAGATGAGTGACACAATGCAAAAAGTTTGTGAACAACTTTCCTAAATAACTTGTATATGAGATGACACTAGGTAAAAGCTTGAGGAGGGTTTGTAAATGACTTACTCAATAGAAATGAAACTACGAATGTAAAGTCCTTGAACAGTATTTTCTCTTGTATTGCATATAAATTTATTGTGAATGAACTTCATGTTTTGGAAAAAAAAGCTAGGGACTTGACAATACAAGTAGCTAGTATGGTGAGGAAGGAATTTGACACATCTTCCTTAATTGGTCAGGGCATTGAATACAGGACAAATGCCATGTACAAATGTGCTGGAGAAACCCAGCAGATCACACATCTATAGGAAATGAAGGATAACCAATGTTTCAAGGTATGAGCAAAAAGCCTGAACAAAAAGATGGGAGGAGGGGGGAAGAAGGGGCAATGGGAGGAACACAGGCTAACAGGCAAGAAGTAATAGGTAGAAACAGGTTGGAGGGCAGAACCGAGAGGGGGAGTGGAGAACTAATAAAGATGGCAGTACAGGAGTTAGAGTGCCATGTTACAACTATACAAGATCTTAGTGAAAGCACACGGAATATTATACACAGTTGTGGACTCCCAGTTGTGAGAAATATATCAGTAAACTAAAGATGGTACAAAAAACATAAGATGCACATGACTGTTACTGGGACTGGCAAGGTTGATTTGTAAGTAAAGAATGGATAAGTTGGGATGTTTTTTTCCTGGACCATATGAGACTGAAGGGTGACCCTTCAGAGGTATATAAATTCATGAGGGGCATAGATAAGGTGAATTGTCATAATCCTTTTTATCCCAGGTTAGGAAATCTAAAACTGAAAGAATAGATTTAAGGTGAGAGGGGAAAGGTTTAAAAGGGATCATTTAACAGAAAGGTTGGTAGCTTGTGGAATGAGTTTCCAGATGAGGTAGTTGGCACAGAAACATTTAGAGTGTTTAACCCTTTTTAACTCCAACTATTTTTAACCTTTATGAAAAGTGTAAAGTATACTCTGGGTTGGGTCCATGGGTAAACCTTGATGAACACCAGCTCGAACTGGCTGGTGATTGGGTCTAAAACCGGGACATGGAGTTCAGAGAGTTAACAGACATTTAAACAGTACACGTAGAGGAAAGATTAAGAAGGATATGGGCCAAACATAGACAAATGGAGCTATCTTGGATAGACAACTTGGTCAGTGTAATCAAGGTGGATCAAAGAGCATTTTTCTGTACTGTTAAATTCTGACACCAATGGTATACACATGAATTTCTTTTGTCCTAACCAACCATCATTTTTGAATTTGAACTTATTTTCATATCAGTGTAAATATAATATTTTTGATGGTGGCTTCTGTTTACAGTACGATTTCTGGAGTTGGTGATCATCAAACTGGTTCCCATGGTGATCTAATTAACACTCAATTTATTAGAGATGAATTTATGAAGATGCTTAAGCAGGAAAACGTCTGGACTGACAACCACTATGTAACACTCCAGGTTAACAGGTTCGTGCCATAGAAAGATTATATTGAAAACTGATATTGATAAGCTGAAGATTTCCTCCTTACGACAGATGTCGAAGATGAAGATGGAACCATTGTCTCTAATGGTCTTGGTCTTGTAGAGCCCCTCAAAGGGCCGTTGTAATGGTGGTCTGTGTGCGCCCTTCATGAACACTTACTGGCAAGTCCTTTGGGATCCTATGCTTGGGCTGGCTGTGCAGTGGGGGTTGCGGGATGAATGGCGCCAACTTCCACCACATGCTCTTAAGGTTTGCTCCGGGTCATCCGGGCATTTATTGGGGGCCAGGAATTTTCCGGGGATGATTGTTAATCTGTGCCCCACGAAGTCAATGGTGTCCAGACCGAACTGGCACTTAGTGGGGTTGATGGTCAGCCCGAACTCACTCAGCCAGTTACACAGCTGTCTCAGGGGGCAGCATGGTATTTGTGGCAGCGGCTGGCGATGATGATATTGTCCAAATAAATGAATGCAAATAAGAGGATTGGCCCTGCTGGAAGGTTTGTGCCGCATTCTTTAGACTGAACAAACCAATGGGGGTTATGATTGGAGTCTTGGGGATTCCCTGGAGGTGAACTGGAATTTGGAGATACTCCCAGATGAGGTCTACCTTGGAGAATGCCCGTACCTATGCAGATTGGTGGCAAAGTCTTGGATGTGGGGCACAGGGTATCTGTTGGGCTTAGTGGCCTCTTTGAGGTGGCTGTAGTCCTCACATTGTCTCCATTCCCCTGCTGATTTGGGCACCATGTGGAGTGGAGTCTGCCAGATCTTCACACAATCCCAAGCAAATTCATTGTCTGAGAGTGTTATAGAGTCCTGGTGGTGGGTGGGTAGCTTGACTTCCCTAAGACTCAGTCTGAAAGGTTCTGACTTGCACCGAGCACTGTCCCTTGAGGTTGACCAGCAAGCAGTGGGCCTGAAGGAAGTCTGTCCCCAGGAGCGATTGCACCACTGCCTCAAGGGTAAAGGTCCATGTAAAGCAGCTGTTGCCAAAATGAAGGGGGATGGTGTGGGTTCCTAAAGTTCGAATGCAGGAGCTATTGGCTGCCCTCCATGTTGGGCCCTGTTTGCTCCAGGGGATGTCGAGGCAGGGGGTAGGACACTTGGTGCTTGTGTCGACCAGGAAATGTCTGCCCGACAGCAAGTCCCAGACGTGGAGGAGGCCATTACGTGGGCCAACTGTCTGTCATATCCAGGGTATTTCCTGAAAACCCAAAAGGTGGGCAATATCAACAGATCTTCACACCCATCGCTGGTGGTAGTAGCATAGCTATCCCGGGGTGTTCACCTGCCTCTCTGCTGATCTAGATCTCAGCGGAGGTTGTTCCTGGGACTTGCTGATGTGGTCTACGACGACGCTGGCATATTTCTTTGCTCTCCAGAACATGTCCGCCCATGTGGCGATCCTCTGAGGGTTGCTGAAGTCCTCATCTGTGAGAAAGAGCCGTATGTCCTCAGGCAGCTGCTCCAAGAAGAATTGCTTGAACAGGAGAGGCAAGGCTTGTGGCCTCGGTTAATGTGAGCATCTCGCTCATTAGGGCAGATTGTCCTCCAGTCTATCCATATGCAGCAATCAGGCAGTGCACTTGCCCCTGGAAAGCCCAAATGTGCGGGTAAATAACTCTTTGAGGGCTGTGTATTTGTCTTTCTCTGGAGGCTACCATAGGAAATCTATGACCCTTGCTGCTGTGTCCTGATCGAAGGCGCTCATGATGTGGAAGTAGTGGGTGTCGTCAGCAGTGACACAGCAAAGCTGGAACTGGGCCTTAGCCTGCTCGAACCACACGTGCGGTTGTGAGACCCAGAACTGAGGGAGCCTGCGTGAAAGGTCGCTGGCTCTGCTTGATCTGTCATCTTTGGGTCCAGCTATCGGTTTGACCTGTTGGGGTCACCAATGTAGCATATGTGCTACGACGAGTGTAGAAGGAAGACACACGAGGAGTTGAAATCGAAGACTTCTTTATTGCACTAGCAATTCTGCTTATATGAGCCCCTGGCGCTGAGGTTGGGCCCACGTCGGGTTGGCCGATGTTCCCGCCAGAGTTCCTAGTCTTCCCACCATGCGGAGGTCACCTGGGATGACGTCCTGTGTCACACTCAGATCCATCAGTCGACATGTTCGTAAGCTATTTTGTGGGCCAGTTCAGATCTCTTCTACAACTTGATAATTACAATTTCAACTGAGTGCTGAAATCTGATATTTAATCTCATAACATTATTCTGGTCCAATGCAAAAACCATTTACCAATATACTCCAGAAATTAATATTAGCTAATTTTTTTCAATATCTCTCTAGCAAATCTCCAAATCGCATCTGGATTGTTGGTGGTGGAAATGAAGGAGAGATAGAATTAGAAGAGAAAAATTCAGAAGTATATTGTCCTTACAGTGCAAATGGTACATTCACGGTAAGAATAAAATATTTTCAAATCTTGATGAGTTATTCAATTATATTCTAGTAAATTTCCTGTGTACTCTAGCCTTTGGGTTGATGTCTTAAAAAAATACTGCACATTTTTTTTCCTGCAAGTTAGTCTTTTGCTGCTTTAAATTTATGCTATGCCATCTCAAATTTCTATTTTGGGAATTGAGCATAATATTGTCTGGGAGAAAAGATTGGTTTTTGGTGAATTTTGTAAGTGCATGTATCTATTGAAAATGTCTCCTTTTAACAATGAAGGAATAGTGGTTGCATTTGATATATTCACTAAAGACTGCACAAATAAAGTCCATGGACTTTGTTGCTTAGTGAACTGCTTTTACCTTATTTGCTCGAGGAGTCAATCTTGGCTCAATGTTAATAGTCCATTCTATGTATTCAGTCCTAAAACTCTAAAAGAATTGAAAACTTAACCGAAGCTGAGATTTTAATTGTACCAAGTTGACTACATTGATAATACTAAGAACAAGAAATTTCTGATCAATACTTGTCCCTCTATCAGATCCACCAAATAATTAACTGGTATTTTCATTTGTTGTTTGCAACTGTGGTTTGTCCATTAATGGCCATGTTTAATCAATACTTTGATTAGCAAGCTGTCAGAATGGGAGGTACCGGCCCACTGCGACCATCAGCCGCTGGAAAGTTTGTGCTGCACTGAAGGGCACGTGCAGGAATTTGAACAAACCAAAGGGGGTTATGATTGCAGTCTTGGGGATGTCCTGGGGATGAACTTGATTTGGTGGTACCCCCAGATGAAGTTCACCTTGGAGAACGCCTGTGCCCCGTGCAAGTTGGTGGCAAAGTCTTGGATGTGGGGCACGGTTATCTGTCGGGCTTGGTGGCCTCGTTGAGGCGGCGGTAGTCTTAATCTTCATGCTGTCTTCAGTAATTACAAATTATTGCCCACTATTTTCTTATGGAAGTTATTTGCAGTTGGATGGAATTGCAGTCAATGAACCAACTGAAGTGTTGGGCAAGAGGGTGGGTGAATGACCTGGACTAGAGATGAAAACAATACCTAGTTCCAGCCACCAGAAATACTCTGAAGTTCTCTTCAAATAACTATTAATCTTCCCAACTGCCTGTTGAATGGATGAGCTTTATGCTAGACCTGACTATCTTTTTGAAAAATATTCTTGCTCCTGAATTGTCACTGCTGAAATAATGGTGAGATTTCTGGCCACAGACATCTGCTCTTCTCTAACATAATGTTGTATTAATTCTATATTGTTCTAGGGCAAACTGGTATATGCCAACTATGGGATGGAAGAGGACTTTAAAGAATTGCAGAAACAAGTGGATGTCAATGGCACTGTCGTTATTGTTCGCGCAGGGAAGATCAGTTTCGCTGAAAAGGTTTTGAAAATAATTAAGTGTGAATTACCTTGTAAAATGTTCTTGCTTTTGCGAACAGAGCTTTCTTTCTTGCCAGTTCTTGCACTATTTTTCATTTGCCAGATTAATGTTTTGAAAATGAAGAAATTTAATCCCTTCAAATTTATAATATTTTGAAAATGAAGAAATTTAGTCTGCACAAATTTATAATCCCCCCACCAAACAGGAATCCAGTGGGCAAAATAAATGTGCATAATGGGCATATTTTAGACTTGCCTGCCTTATTTCATAATGATATATCTGTATATTCACATAAAATTCTACTTTGAGATTATTCAAAAACATGAAGACTAGAACTTTGCCACATTATTCACCAGCTGCCATCATTTTGCCCACTTTCCAAACTCGTGCGAATGTCTGCAACTTTTGCCTTTTCTGCAAGCTTGAATGTATCATTGATAAATAGCTGAGACCTCAGTACAGAGTCTTAAGCTTGAAATGGCCAGTTATGTGCAAATTTTGTCAACCCCACAAGTTGTTAACTGGTGTAGTAATCTTTTAAAATGCATCCTCACAACCCAACTGAATATATTAAACATAAATTCCCTTTATAAGTCCACATTGATCGTGTTTTAAAGTGCTCTTATATAACTTGAAAGTAAATTCTAGCTCAGTTAATCTTAATTGATCTGCATTTTTCTTCTTGAAATTACTTTTGATATTTTGAATTTACTGGCTCTTCCAAATTTTTAGAAAATAATGGCTACAATCTCTGAAGCTTTTTGACATTTTGAATTTACTGGCTCTTCCAAAATGTTGGAAAATAATGGCTACAATCTCTGAAGCAGCATTTGGTACATAGTGTAGGTCAAAAGTATAGTGATTTATCAGCCCTTGTAGAAAATGCTCTTCTGAACTTTAAAGGACTGGATACCCAACTTAAACCATTCACTTAAAGTCGAGTCTTGCACAGAAATGTGAGAAAAAAAATCATTAAATAATATAGAGCTAGCAAGTAAAAATCTATGATATTCAAAAGATTTTCTAAATTGAAACCAGATTAACAACAAAATCATTGGCTAACTTAGAAGCTGAAAAAGGTAATGGTGCTCCAAGTATTGAAATAAGAGAATATTTTTTAGCACAATTAATTTGTAAATTAATCCTATTTGAAGTGTCCATTCTGTCCTTGTAATGAATCCAAAATATGATTCATCTAATATTTGCTGCCCAATAGGAAAATCTAAAATTAGGTAGTGCCAAGCCTCCTTTGTTTTTAAGATTTTTAGAAAAACTTTACTAGCTATTTTGTTTCAGTTTTCCAAATATATTTTCTCATTGTGTTCTTCCAATTGTTAAAAGCACAAGTTAGCAATTCTTATTTGCAAAGCCAAGCCAAAGAAGAAGAAAGAAAAAAAGAAGTGAACCGGTGTGGACTCGAAAGGCCAATATGGCCTGTTTCCGCTCCGAAAATGGTTATATGGTTATATGATACTACCGGTAATTCAGCTACCACATTACCTTAGACCATAAAAAAAATCCAAGATTTTTCCATAACATGAACCTGTATAATTGGCACATGAAAGGATATTCTGCAACTCTTGGGTTTATCATGACCCATATTGATGGCCTATTAAAATTTTTATTTGCCTTAACACTGCACAATTTCTGTTTCAAGATAATTAGAAATGTAAAATTAATGAAGGAGTGTTTTTAAAGTATATTTTCCATTTTTAGGTTTTAAATGCTGAGAAAATGAAAGCTGGAGGTGTTCTAATCTATCCTGATCGCCAAGATTATGATCTGAATGGAGATGTGGCTATGTTTGGACATGTAAGTGTGATTGCACTCTACCTTAATGTGTAGCTGAATTTATACATCTGTTTTGATTTAGAATAGAAGATTTAGTCGTATCAAACATTAATAAATTTCGATTGTGCTGCTTTATAATAATTCTGAAAATGAGGAAGTTGTAAACCACCCAGTTCAGTTTCTCCAGAGACACCCTATTCATTTTCCTTTTCCATAAAAATTTTCCTTAAAAAAAAAAAAAAAAAATTTTGAGCACAAATTTGAAAAAGATACTGAACCCTTGGAAAGATATTCATTTTAATACAATGCACTCTCCCTATTAAAGTTATAGGTAAATCATTCCATCTATTTAAATCTTCTTTAATTTTATTAAATATGGAATATAATCTATATAAATTTTCTAAATTGATATCAGTTCTAATACCCAAATATTAATCGGATTATTCGTCCATCTAAATTGAGCTACATCTTTACAACAGTCATAATTTCCTTCTACCAATGACAAAACTTCACTTTTATCTCAATTAATTTTATAACCCAATATTGCACCTTAATCTTGCAAAGAATTCTCCAGACCTGTTATATAAATTAATACATCATCTGCAAATTTGGGCGAAAATAGAGTTGGATAAAATTAACGAGAAGTTTATGGCTGAATTTATTTATAAATGGAATTCAAAATTGTTAATTGGTGTAGACCCACCAATTTTAAAACATTTAATTGAAATATGAAATAAAATTGTTTAACAGATAGGTGGGAATGGGAAGATTTCAATGAAAATTAAAATCAGAATAAACCTTTTCCTTTTACTGCAGATAATCAGTTTTGAAAATATGGAGGAAAATGGCAATTTAAAAACAAAAGTTGAAGATCGTTTTGAAGCAGGGAGATTTTTGTCCTTTGATCGTATAAAAGAGAAGTTTCAAATCCCTTCAAATACTTTTTTCTGTTTTTATCAGAAAATAAAAATTTGATAGTTTAAAATTACCTAGGCAATCTTCTTTAGAATTATTACTTACGAAGGAAGATTCAAGTAAATTTATTTCTGAGATGTACAAGTTATTACAAAATAAAATCCCTAAATTAGATGTTCATAAATCGACAATGAAATGGGAATTGGATTTGAATAGAAAGATAGATTAAAGTGTTTGGAGAACTTTGTGAAAGGATAATATGACTAAATGTACTTTATAGGTTGGTACAATATAATTTTTTACATCAATTGTATTTAACCCCTCAGAAATTGGAAAAAAAAATCAACTTATTTCTTCAGATTTGTTTTAGGTGTGGTCATTCGAGTTGGTCTTCCCTTAAGGTTAAAAGTTTTTGGTTACAAATAAAATTGTTTTTATAGTAGGTATTAAAAAGATTTACCATTTGATTCATTGTTATTTTGGGGATATTAAGTCAATCGCTTTAAGAATGAGATTGATTGTATCAAATTGAATTTTTACACTAGTCTTTGGCTGTTTCTAAAAAAAATGTTTAGCTATTACATTGAAGTCTGATTTGGTTTTAAGAATTAAAAGTTAGCATAATGAAATGAAAGCTTGTATTCCTTCAGAAAAAACAACATACAACTTGAGAGATAAATATTTTTTCTTTACTAAAATCTGGAGCCCATATTTGAAAGCTATTGGTGTTAAAATTTGATCTCTCAGTCTGCTTTGGTGGATGTCACTGCTTCCGCAACCAAAAAATTTGAATACGACTGTATTTGTTGATGATCTCCTTTTTCTTGTCTTTGTAGGTGGGTAAACGAGGAGGGAGGGCATTAGTGGGGTGGTTGGAAAGGTTGGGGGTTTTTATTTAATTACATTATGTTGTACTAATATACTGTAACCAATGTTATGTTATGTGATTTAAAAAATTTAAATAAAATATTTTAAAAATATATGAATGCTTAGAGTGGAGAAAAGTGACTAGAGTTTTGTACTGGAAGAATTTCAAGTCATCTGGAAATATAATGAGAAATTTAATATAGTATTAATTAACTTGCATGTTATACAATTAAATTTTTCCACTTATCAATTTATTATTACTCATGTGTAGTTAAATATGCAAAGAAAAATATTCTCTGCCCTCAAGTGATTGATCATTTTGTTAATTGCATATAGTTACAAGTGCTTTATTTTGTTTCCTAAAGGTTCATATGGGCTTAGGTGATCCTCGGTCACCTGGATTTCCATCTTTCAATCATACACAGTTTCCTCCAACCAAATCATCAGGACTTCCTGGGATTTTGGCTCATTCAATCAGCGCCAATGTTGCCTCTCGACTTCTCCGGTTATTACACTTGCATTGTTAAATATGGTCGTATAATTGTCTTGACCTTTGGAAGCATTTGTCCTTGGAAGGATCATGTTAACCATATTATTCACACTTCCATCACTTTTGATTAACACAGTCAAGAATCTTTGAATGATTTTCTTTTTTACTTTTTAAAAAAAACCCTCTTATTTCAACTAGATTTTTCACCATTTTGCTGGGATGAGAAATTTCTAACTTTCAGGGAAGCTTCCATCTTTGAACTTTCCATTCATTAAAGTTCCAACCTGGGAACCCTACTATCCCAGGCTTTCATCCTCACAGTGCCTTTTCTGGCCCTCTTGCTGCCATACAAATAGGTGTGCAGGGCAATATGTGGGGGTTGTACCTGCAGTTTGGAAGTGTACCATATTCACCTTGCTGATGCTGAAGCGAGAGCCTTGGGACCTGAAATCTAGAAGCCCAATATTGTGTCCTCTTACAGTTCAGAATGAGTTTTGTATCCTACTCTAATTGTATTGCTGGGTCTGCCACTATAATATGACTCACGAGTGTAGGTATCTCAATGCCTTTTAATTCTAGTTCCAAAGAACTGTTTGAAAGAGCTGTTATGAGCCTGTATGATTATTTGAAATACCATACCTGCTGAGGCCTTCCAGATTTGTACAGAAAAAAAGTACAGGTGATGAAATTGTGGGTTAGAAGGGAAGAAATCACAAGTCTGGGTAGTGGACCATTGGCCCTTTGACAGAAAGAATTGGGAAGCTAGATTTTTTAAAAGAAGGAAAATCTTTTGGCTTTTATGAATTGGATTAACTTGGACAGAATATAGAAGTGATTTGAAACATAAAATTGGGTTTTGCAGAAGAGGTTTTGGACTGCTCTATTCACACAGTCCAAATCCCCCGTTTTCCCATCTGCCTCTTTGAATGATTTCTCATTGTTCGGAATACTTCAGGGCTTTGTTTTTCACCACTCTCATCCTAGTGGCCTGCAACATTATACTGATCTATTAGCTTAGTACAAATGAGCTTTAGAATATTTGATATTTGTGACTCAGTTGTGCATAATGTTAAGATTTTTTTTACTGAATTGACATTCAAATATAGTGGTCATAGACCTACTCTCTTTTGCTTTATATTTTATATTAGTCTTCATTTTCAAAGTTAACATGTTTTGTATTTCTTTAATTCTGCAGATTTTAGTAATCTTGATTTTTTTTTTAGTTTTCTTGGTGGTGCAGATGCTCCAACCAGTTGGCAAGGCATTGGATCCAAACTTGGACCAGGGTTTAATGATGGTGGACAAATAAAGCTGGAAGTAAATAATGTTGAAGAAATAAGAGAGATCCATAATGTATTTGGTGTCATTAAGGGTAACGAAGAGATGGGTAAGTTGCTAACATGATATCCTTAAAGTTAATGATAAACCATGACAGATTAGTAAAAATTAGTTCAGATAAGGACTAGAGGCAGGAGAACAAATATTTGTTAGTATTTTTCTCTTACTAGCTTTTGCCTCAGATTGAATAATTGCAGGAAAAAATTTCTAAAAATCAAAATGCAGTTAAATTTATTAGGATTTTGCAGATTACACTGGACAACAAAGAATTTGCTACCTGAACACTTTCAGGTATATTTTATGGATTTTGGGCTGCTGATCACGATAATCGCCTTAAAGTTTTCTTGTTACATACGGCTTTTAAGATGTAACGTATTTTTGTAATTTCCTATCATTTTAAGTCTACTAGTATATTTCCCACAAAGCAAGCAGTCAGTCCAAGAATGCTTGGGCATGCATTTAGTGCAGGTGCTATGTCTTGGGCCTGGGCATGCTTAGTCAGGATAGATGTAGACAGGCTATAAAAGCAGCTCACATAAACATGCTATGCATTACATTGATATGGATTAAATGCATGTTGATGCACATGTTCTTCAGACAATAGCAGAGTGAATGTACTTAAAAACACCATTTATTGTCAAGATTCAATACAGCAGAAATGTCATATCAATGTCACAACAGCTGTAATACATTGTTACATTTGTGGAGAGTATACGCTTAAGATCAAAGACGCAACATGACTGCACTTAAGATAGCCTATGAGCTCTGCTTTGGTTGTAAAATTGGTGAGCTAGACAAACCTTTGGCTCCTCGCATTTGTTGTGCAACATGTGCAGTCAACTGGAGAGCTTGGCTTTTGGAATTAAACAGACTCAATTCCATAAAAGTTGATTTAATGTTTCTCCAACTTCCTGCATGATACAGAAAATCTGAAATTCTCTTTGTGTTCAGCTTGAACCTCCTATCACAATCCCCAATTTTTTTTTTTCAGGAAGAAAACCTTTTGAGAGAAAAAAATTGTTGTCCATTCCAGGAATCAGCATTGTGTTAATTTGATATAAATAAAATGGTGATGGGAGGTGTGATTTGAATGGAGGTGCAGGCAGTCCCTGGCTTACGAACATCCAATTTACGGACAGTTTGTAATTACAAACGGACTAGGCGCAGCTTTACCAGTCGTCGGCTCAAAGAAGAACATTGTCCACTATTTTGAGTCTGATCACCTGATGCCTCCTTCAGCAGCACTCCCACGTGCATTGGCTTCATGATCCTCAATCGGTAATGAAGTCCCTGCAACTAGCTGAAAAGAATGTCAACAAACGAAAGTGAAACATCCCATGGTATCCATTCATTTGGAAATCACCCCAGAAGGGCCCGACAGCCGCACACAGGAGTCCCAACCAAACCTTGTTGGTTTTTCACATTCATTGCACCCTGATACACCCTTCAAGTCAACCTATATTAAGTGTTGAGGCACCTGAACTTGTGTCAGAGGCTGTGGGTTTGTTCAAAGCACCAAAAGCAGAACGGCTATTTCCATGCTCAGACAGAGAGTGTGCTCTTTTTCCCTGAAATGCCTTTCCTCTGGGATGACACTATTCTAAGGTCTTGATGGCTCTCTTGGAATCCTCAGTAAGTGCAAGATATCCAGTGGCATCAGTTTAAACATCTGCGCAGCTCCAGTCAACACCCTCTAGGCAGAACGTGTTGCACTGGAGAGAGTAAGAGCAGATTTGCCTTGCATTGCCTCAGCTGCAGTATTGCCATTGTGAGAAGGCTGAGTTTATGCTGAAGGCTAGGGTGGGGGTTGTATGTGAGGGAAGTGTCCAGATAGAGGTCGACGACATAATGAGGGGATGGATAGGATAGCTAGTATATATAGTAAGACGAACATTTGACTAACTGACGCTAAATAAGAACCATATGTACCTGTCCCGACTTACCTGCAAATTCGACTTAAAGACGGGCTTAGGAACTGATCTTGTTCTTAACCTGGGAACTGCTTGTAGTGGGAAATCTACAGTAGAACCATAGAAAACTACAGCACAGAAATATGGACCATTAGGCCCTTTTAGTCTGTGCCAAACATCATTCATCTAGTCCCACTGACCTGCACCCATTCTACAAACCCTCCAGACCACTCCCCTCTATGGATCAACTGGATGGATAATTGGAAACTTATCCTGAACTGAACTGAAATTATTGTCTGACCATCTACAAATTTCTTTGTGTTCAATGTTGATTGCTCATTTTGTAAAACAATTACTTTAGAAGCACTCTAGCTTTCATGTTGATCAGAATCTTCCAACAGATATTGCAGGTGTTAATATGGAAAAACCTGGGGTGACTGTATTTCTTCATGTATGCAGATTAATGTCGCTGCCATTTTAAAAAGATGACATTTTTCCATTTTAGATCATTATGTTGTGATTGGTGCGCAGCGCGACTCCTTCGGCACTGGTGCAGCAGAATCTGGAGTAGGAACTGCTTTGTTGTTGGAGATGGCAAGAGTGTTTTCAAAGATGGTTGAAGGTGAAAACCGATCTTATTTGGCTTGTGATGAATACGTCCAGTGGATCTGATTAGTGCAAATGAAAGTGGAGTCCCTGAATAGAGAGAGAGGATTTGGAGTGAATAGCCATGGCTATAAAGAGGGAGAATGTGTGTGAAAGCACAGAGAGACCCAGGAAAAAGCAGAGATGAAGAAATCATAAATGTGAAGATCATGAAAGTTTGGGGAGAAGATTATAAAAACCAATTATAAAGACTGGGGATAAGAACGATAAATGCCCATGAGAGCATCTGGATGGGGACACAATCTCAGAATCCTTTAGGATTTGTAGAGGGAAAATTCTTTCAATTGAAGTGTTATGAATCTGTGGAATTCCAATCTTAGTAGTAAAGGCCAATTCATTGAATGTGTTTGAGGGGATAGATTGACTTCCAGAGACACAAGGTGGAATGTTGCAAGAGCAAGAAAATGGATCAGTTGCCAGCAGAGCAAACTCAACAACAGCTTGCCCTCTCTCTCTCTCTCTCTCTCTCATCTCTATTTGTCAAAGAGTAAGAGCAAGTTGATGAAAATGTTAAGAATCATTGTGTTTGAGGTCTAAAACAAAACTGCTGGTGAAATGCTCAGGTATGGCCTGATCTGCTGATCTGTTAAGTATTTTTTTTAAATTTTTTTATTTTTCACACTATGAACCATTGTGACCAAAATACACATAAACATTTCCCTCTTGAATATACACAGTGTCATTTTCTCCCCTTTTCCCCCCTCCCTCCTCCCCACCCACTCAACGTTCAACATATACGATACATTAAACAATGCCATCACACAATGAAACTAAACAAGAAAATATGTGTCATCCACTTTTACACACTGGGTCAGTTCATTTCATCGTCTTCTCCTTCTGTCATTTTAGGGGGTGGAGGTCCACGGTAGGACTTCTCCGTTGTGTTCCATGTACGATTCCCAAATTTGTTTGAATACTGTGATGTTATTTCTTAAATTGTATGGTTTTTTTTCCAATGGAATACATTTATTCATTTCTATGTACCATTGCTGTATTCTCAGGCTATCTTCTGATCTCCAGGTTGACATAATACATTTTTTTGCTACAGTTAAGGCTATCCTAATAAATCTTTTTTGTGTTCCATCCAAATCGAGGCCAAGTTCTTTACTTCTTATATTACTTAGAAGAAAGATCTCTGGATTTTTTTTTGGTATGTTGCTTTTTGTGATTTTATTTAATACCTGATTTAGAAAATCACAGGTATCAGATCTTTTAAGTATTTGAAGCATTTTTTTGTTTCATTTCCGATTCCTGCCTGTGCTGTACATTGCTTTTAGATGTATTTGTTTTTGCTCAGCTCTGTAGTACTTGACCAGGCATTGTGGGTGTTTAAAGACCTGCTAGACTGTAAATTGTTTGAATACTGATTTTATAGATGGGTTCAGACCAAGAAGAAGTGTTATCTTCGCCAGCTGGAGCGGTGGTGATTTTGGAGCAATTGGAGCAACAGAATGGCTGGAGGTAACCGCCTTGACCACATAAATTCTAACGACATTGTTTCTGTCATGTAATTAAAGAATGTACATATACACCAAAATTATTACTTGCTGTATTTGAGCATGTATTTTGTTTAAACAACAACAAATAATATACAATACCTTGGATAGAAATTAGCTTCCAAACTATTTACACGATAGACTCCTCAGGGATAGGGTTGGTCTGGATTTTCATTTACCAGATACTTGGGAAGTACTTTTAAAATTCAAATTTAAGGAAAATAAAGAAGAGATGAACAGGTACATTTTGATAATTTATTAACAAAGCATTTTTTCTATCAAATTACCATGTACAAAAAAAAATTGTTAATTTCCGCGACTTCTGTGCATCTGTGGTGCTTACACCTGCACGCACCGATACAAAAGCCCGCTAAATTTAAAAAGTTTGAGAGTTTTCGAGAAGTCTGGATCCTCAGGTAGTCCAGATTTTTCTGGCATTCAATTTTTTGGACTTTTACTGTAATTTTCTGATTAAATATTTTGATATAGTTTTGTGCATTTTTACTCATTTGTCAGGCACAGTTTCCAATATATTGCTTGATGGTGGAGCATTTACTTCAACAAATCTCAGCATCATCTTTTATTACACTGAATGTCAAGCATTGCAGCCTTGCGAGTGTGTCTTGCAACCCTTGGATGCACAAGATTTATCCTTCAAATTTGATAGTTCATTGAATCAAAAGCACCACCCAGAATGTGTTAATTGTAACAAATGGCACACTGTATTTCATTCAGTCTCCATCTGTAAACTGCTTTCCCACATAACACAATCACGAGTGCAGGCTCTGCACTTTTAAAGCTGCCAAATGTGCTCTCAAAAAAAACTGGGTTGCATTAGAACATTCTTTTTGTAAAACAACAGTTTACTGAAATACTACCAGTGTTTGTGTATAAAAATCTTCTTTTAATCTTTTAAGATTGCTATTAGATAGGCAGGTACATCTCTACTATATTAAAGTAGTCCAGAAGTGTTTAAAGTCATCAGTTATGTTGAACCATGTTTCTGCAGGTTGAAACTAGTATCTTGCAAGTTTCAGTCCTAAGACTTGTGAATTGATTCAGCCAAATTAGAGTTGCTTTGAACATATAGAACTTGATGTTAAACAATGAGTAATATTTTTCTTTGAACTACTTTCCTTGGCTAAAATAAACTCGGGAGATTTGAAACTGACCTGAACTGAGACTTGCATTAATCTTTTCGTGTGGTTATCAACTGGCATAATTCGTTACCATAAACAACTTTTTTTTGGCTTTAACCAGTTAACCTAATGTGTGATCTTCAGCATATCCTAGAAGTGTGATGGGAGTTAAACAGTTAGTCCTAAATTAACATAAAGGCAATTGGCATCTGATGTGTTGTCAAAAAATATTTGAGGTTCGATTTATTATCCACCTTAAGAATTGGGTGAAAAGAGGATTTTATTTAAAAAAAAATATATAATTTGTTAAACAGGAGATGGTATTAATTTTAACTGATCTTTCTTCTCAGGGATACATGTCTGTGATGCATCTGAAGATCTGTGCCTACTTTAGCCTTGACAAGGCAGTGTTAGGTAGGTGCATGTATAATGGTATTTTTTTGTTCTTGTGGAAGTAGATATTGGGCAAATGTGGGGGAAAATTGTTTATAAGCATTTGATAAAAACCATCAGTGAACTGGGCTATATAATGCACTGAAGGTAGTTAAAATTTTTGAAGGTTGCAGTTTGTCAGATAATTCAATGCTAAGTATCTGTTTTAAGATTATCAGGAACCTCGGAAGAGGTTGCCATAATATTTGAACTTGGGTACTGTGTGTTCTTACCAATTCAAGAGTATTATACGAACATGCTAGACTCATGACGATAGAATGAGTAAATGTGGCTAATGCAATTCTATTTAACCTGCCTGTTCCTTGAGGATTTTTTTCCCATCAGAATTTCATGACTGGTTTGTTGCATAGTAAACTGTCACAAAGCCAAGTAAATACTTGATTTCCAAACATTAATGTTGGAAAGAATAGAAAAAAAAGGAGGAAAAGAGGAAAAAAGAACCACTCTTAATTTTGTTCCAATATATATTGACTGATGTTGTAACTTACCAATTACTCAAGTATTCCTTAATACTTAAAGAACAAGGGAGAGATCCAAAAATTTAAATTAAATCTTAAGCAATTCATCTATTTTTGTTTCCATCCCCCACTCCCAAGGTCTTGTAGAAATTTTAATCAAGAGGAGAATGCAATTATTCTAACATATCGATCATAAACCAATGAACTCTGATACCTTGGCCTCTTACTGTTTAAATCCACTATGGAACCTTATTGGTTGCACCTCCAAACTGATTTTTGTTTTATGGGATAAAGAAAACCTAATTCTGTCAAATCCAAGCATGAGTAGAAACACTTTCCTAGTGGACTAATTGTGGTTTCTGTTCTGTCCCAGGAGGAAACGACTTCAAAATGTTTGGCAGTTCCATGATGCATAGACTAATTCGAGATTCTATTTCTATGGTAAGAATACAAGTTTATTTAGAGGACTAACTGTTACAATCTCTGATGCTATTGTTTAGATTGATCCTGTCATAGCTTTAGTACAGTCAATTGCCTCAATTACACTAGAGGATATTATCCGATATCAGACACACCTTCAGTTGACATTGGGTGTTTCGGCCTTTTAAACACAAGGCACCCTCTGCCATGGCAGGCCTACCAGAAGCTGATCAAACATGGGTGTGTGTTCCATAACTGTTTCTCCTAATGATCATTTGGAGCCAAGATACAATCCTTTTCAGGCGGAGCCAGTGACTGCTCATTTCTGATGAGTCAAGCAGTCACTGGCTCTGGCTGTAATAAATCTAAATTGATCCAGGATTTTATATTTAATCCTTGCCTCCTCTACAATTTTGGTAGGCAACTGGGACTCTTTGAAATTGTCAGGATTTTAAATTCAAAATATTCCTGCCATGTGACAATATGGAAGAGAGTTGAGGGATTTCTGTGCTACTTATTGCTAGCTAAGCATTTAGATCACTGAGCCTTCTATGCCACTGTATGTTTGATAAAAGAAAACTGCTGGTTTTCTATAATGTATTTATTAAGGTCATATATTTCTCCACAGGTAAAGAGTCCATTATCTTCAGAAACTATTTTCAAATTAGCTCTTGCACGTAATAGAAATTGGGAGGAAGCGGTGTAAGTTTTTAATCTTTGTTTTAATTCAATTTTCCTTTGAATAACATTTTCTGAATTAACTAGTCTGATTAACCTATTTGCAATTTGAGAGATTTTCTTGCTTATGTTATTTTTGGAACTCGATTCTAATTATTTAAGAAACATTTTGAGATACCCTGGCAATGTTAGTTAAAATTTTATGTCCTATACTTTTTCCAATAAATAAATCTGACATGTACTTAAGATGCTTTCTAAGTGCCCTCTTGAATCTTGGGTGAACCTTCCTGTTTCAGATTTACTTTGCTGCAAAGAATAAAGTAAAGCTTGTTCTTGTATAATGCTAATTTCAGAGCATGTTACATGCATGTGAAGTGGAATGACCAATCAGAAGGCGGGTACCAGGCTCCTTGAACTATACTTCATTTAAAAAAAAATGTAATCCAGGGGATTGCAGTATCTTTGCAAAAAATATCAGTAAAGACATGGTTTAATTCAAAAATTAATTCCAGAAAATAATCTTTAGTGCTTCAAAGAATACCTAATTGCACAAAGAAAATGTTATCTGAGCTCAATTATTCAAAATTAAATGAGATGGATCTGATCAGAAATTCACTTGTATAATGTAGATGTAATAAAAGATTGATATCTTTTGGCAGTTCTACTAATTAGTTTTACTAATTATTCTTCCTTGCAGTTTGACGCCAATGCCTATGGATACCAGTGTTTATGCATTCTTGGCAATTGGTGGGATCCCAGCTGTGGGACTCAGATTTGTCATGGTATGTTGACCTTCAGATTCATGAAAAGCCTTGAGGGAGATTTGTGGTGCAACCCATCTTTCCCTTCAACCTGTACCCCAGTCCATAGTACTGAAACTCTCTTGAGTATCTACGATAGAATATTTCCTTTTACTTGTGTTATTATATTGAATGCCAAAAGAAGCTAATTTAGGAAAAGCTGATGGTGCTTCAGTCACTCTTGCTGTTGGAGTTGATCTCTTCATTCAGTAGTGTAGCCAGTAAATTGAACAATGTGTCATATTTGTATTACAAGTGGTAGGGTGGGGGAATCCTATCTTTGAGTTTGGACTGGATCTCTACAAATCCACAAATTTGCATAATTTCACCTAATAGCAAAATGTTGATCCTTTTGCAAATAACCTCCAATTTAAAAAAAAACATTCTGGTATAGAACCAACACAACCTGTTGCTCACCTTCATTTCTCTCTCACTGAATTGGACACTGAATTACTCAACTCTCTTCTGGGTCAATAAGTGGTCAAGTCATGACAAGTTGACCAAGATGGGGTCTTGGGGCGTAGCTATCGTGGGTAACGTGTCAGGAAGCTCTGAAACAAAAACAGAAAATGCTGAAAATAGCAGGTCAGGCCACACCTTGACAAGAGGAGCAAACTCAAAGTGGCTGCCAGGCCAGCCTGCCGATTACATCTGGAATTTGGTTTTTTGATCCAAGCCTGACCGAATTCTACTGTGGAGACTGGTTTATATACAGTATACATAAAAAAAGTCCTTGAACTTTGGAGTGGTTTGTGCTGACAAGAAATCAGAATGGATTTTAATTTGAGACTGAGCAGTGCACTCATCTCTGGAACTGATTTAATCTTATATTTCCTAGAGCTCAGGCAAGACTAGAATTCAGTACAATACCTGCTTTCTAGCATTGTTTAGGGCATGAGCAGTAGGAGTCTGGTGAATCTGGCCTCTGGGGAAGCAAGAGGTTTAGCTGAGGCCAAGGTCAAATCACCCAAAACCATATTGAATGTGGATCAGGGGCTAAAAGGTTGATATGTCCCAACTACTTCTGTTTCTTATGTTTTTCTTCATTTGTTTTTTAAATTTTGCTAATAAATGGTTAGGAGTGTTATATGTCCAACAAGATGCTGTAAAAAACAAAATGCTGAAGAAACTCAGCACGTCAAACCGTGTCCTTTAATTAGCAGGGGTGGCCAAACCGTGGCTCGCAGGAGTACCTTGGTTGTGTCATGATAGTGGGGGTAGTTAGCAGTTGCAATTGGAGCGAGTGGCTTTTGTGAACAATGGAATTAGCCGAGTGTGTGATCCAAATTCCCAATGCCCCAGCCGCCCACCCACTGGATCTCCCAACACCCTGACTTTGGATCCTTGCCCCTGCCGACCTCCCATCCAAACTCCTGACACCCCGGCTGCAGATCCTAACCCCAGCCATCTGTCCACTGGATCTCTCGAATGTCCTAACTTCTGATTTTTGACCTAGCCTGCTGCCCATCTGAGCTCCCGATGCCCTGGCCACCATTCTATCTGAGCTCTTGAAATGCCACCCAGCTGCCCATCCAAGTTCCTGGCCATCCGCCCATTCAAGCTGCTGACACCCCAAACTGCCACCTGTCTGAGTTCCCAATGCCCTGGGCGCCTCCCATCGCCCCATCCGAGCTACTGACACCCCGACCATGGATCTATGCCTAGTTCAGGCCACTGCCCAACCAAGGTCCCATGCCCCAGTTAAAAGAAGTATGTGTGTAATTGTCAAACTCCTAAATTTTACCCTAAAAATTTATCCACAAAATTCAACTATTAAATACGTGTGAACTTTTTGACTATTGAAACTAATACAAATTAGCAGTTTAAAAGCTACATAAATCAATAAATATTATGTACATATATTTTTTATTTATATGTTTTTGTTACAAACTCTGCATGTTAGTAAAAATGTGTTTGTAATATATTTTTTATGGCTTGCAGTTCTCATACATCTGAAGTTTATCGTATATGACTTTTGTGTTAAGCAAGTTTGGCCACTCCTGTTAAATGCAGTAGCAAAGATAAAGATACATAACCAATGATTTATATATGTAAGACTGTGGAGAAAGATCTCAGCCAGATTCCACCCCTACAGCATTTTTCTGTATTTTGTTTTTATTTCATTGTATTTCAATATTATCGTGAATTGATGAAGTCAGTTGTTTTCTTTGGATTTGTAATATTTTTTACTGATCTTGTCATTTTCAGGGTGATAAATATCCATACAATACAGAAGTGGATACATTGGACACCCTGTTGCAGTTCACTAACAAAAAGCTTGAGGTTATAGGTCGTGCCATGGCTGAAGTCATTGGAATTTCAGTAATTAAGCTAGTCATGCACCATAGCCTTCCACTTGATTACCACAAATATTCTAACGAACTGACTGAGCACATCGTTAAAATTCAACAATACAAACCAATGCTGGAGGTAAACAATATATAGAATCTTTAGTGCTAATTGGATGGAATGGGAGGGACTGTGACATGGATAATGGGGGAAGAAAGTTTGAGCTGATACAAGTCTCTGGATTTATTCGAATTGCTTGCTCAATGAATCGTGGATGCTTATAACCAAGAAGGGGTTAATGGTTATTGTGCACCTTCTGAAATCTCCAGGTGATTTCTGATAAAGATTGCAGGTATGTGGGAAAGCCAGATCCGTCAGGATTTTGAGGTATTTTTCAGAAATACTTCGTCAACATCCTCAGACACTTTGGGACTATATTCACTAGAATGTAGCAGTACAAAAAGGTGGTTCCCAATGGGTAATGAATTTAGACCCTGCAGTGATGCCCACATCTTGAATTGGATTTATTTATAAATTTCCTGTTGGAATTGATGGGTCAGATCTACACTGCTAAGAAATTCTCCCCGCCTCTTCCCAGTTTGCATGGAAAATGGAGATGCTCTATGTCACTGCTCGAAACATTGCAACATATTTACCCTGGTCAATCTTTAATATTTAAATAACAAGCCAAAGGAGCTTATCTAGTTATTTATTTGGCATATATGGAACCTTAACATATAGATTAGATGTTATGTTTGCTTATATCAGCTAATTTATTTTGGAAAAAGGAGCTTTGGCCCTTGAGTAGAAACAGTTCTTTAAATGCATGTTATTTTTTTTGGTAGCTGCCCCTTATTGCTATCTTTGGTTTGCTTCAGTGCTCATTGTAATCATATTACATGACAGACTTCACATTTTATAATTTTGAAATACTAGAACAACAAAAGAATTTTAAGACATTTGTTTGCTGGGAAGAAATAATTGTTACTTACCACCAACAAACTGGTCCTTTCTTTGTTTCAATCAAGTTTTGGCTGTTTAATGTAACAATAAGCACCACCTTTCCCAATCTCAAATGACCTAAACGTAAAGTAAATATCTCCCAGAATAATGAAGCCATGTCAGAAAAAGACCTTGTAAATCCAATGTGTTTATGTACTGCCTCATTGGCTTTTGTTTGAGGGTTAATTTAAAACCTGGTGTAGAATGATTATTTCTGGCTGCCCTATTTTTTATTTATTTACATAACAAATTTTGTACTGGTATATGTACTGAGATGACTGTGATCTCCCTATATTCTTCAATTTAGCTTCAGTTTCTCCACGTAATTTAAAAAATCTCTGGAGGAAAATGGGTATTCAGATAAATATTCATGTTTATTTTGTACAAAATAACTAGTACAGTGGGAAGCGTTTTTGTGGAAAGTGCACAGTTTACTGAGTTGTAGGAAAGGAAAAAGATCAATTATCATCAAGCAAGAGCAGCATGATAGCATTGTTGTGGGGTTCATTCAGGAGCCTAGTGCCTGTGGAGAAGAAATTGTCTTTAAGTCTATTGGTGCAAGCTTTCATACTCTTGAGGTTTCTTCCCAGGAGGAGGAAAAGAATGTCCGTAATTTGATGCATCTTTCTGTGTGTTGGCTGCCTTTCTCAGGAAAGGGGAGATGTAGATGGAGGGAGGGCAGTTTGCATAATGTTATGAGCTGCTTTTGCAAACTTCTGTGGCTTTTTCTGATTTTGAACAGCACAACTCCCGTAACATGCTGTGATGCATACAGCAATAATGCTTTCCGTGATGCACCTGCAGAAGTAGATATTCAGATGTAGTCAGTTTTGTACTTTGAAGGCTATATATCAATTTCCTGTCAGATGTAATATGAAATATGTTTGTATCATCCTTTTACAGGAACGTGGACTGACTATGCAGTGGCTATTTTCAGCACGTGGGGCCTACTTCCGTGCTGCAAATACGTTGTATTCTGAAATGGGTGGATCTGATTTACATAATACTTTAATCTGCAGAATCTACAACAATCGGATTATGAGGGTAAACTTCTAAGATCTTGCACTTCTCCGATCTGTGCTGCTTTGTAATGTTAAAACTTGGGATGAACACTAATGGGGTATTTTTGGTAAGATGAATGTAGATCAGATTTTAGGATTGTAAACTTTAGAAAGAAGATTTGTTGGTTGTTGGGTGCGTAGCATTGCTCATACACAATTCAATTATTCTTCTGGCTGATGTGGTTTCTGTTGGGAAAGCATTTGCCATTGTTGTGGTGGTTTCCATTCCTGTGTTAAATGGGGTGTTCTTCTTTTTGTAACATTTAAATGTGTACTTCAGGCAAGAGTGCCTAAATACAGTAAAACCCCTGGCACCTTTGAGGATAAGTAAATGTTCTGATTGTTTGAGATTGAATGTTGCGTGATTGGTGAACTAACCACTAGTGGGTGCCAATTTTAAACTTTTGGATTAATGGTATTTATCGATTTATTTTCACCCAATTTTTTTTGCCAATTGTTTGAATTTCAGATAACAGGGATTTTACTGTATGTCTACTGCACATAAAAGAAATGGTACCATCCAATGCATTTCAGCATATTTCATAGCTCCATTTTAGGTTTGTGAGTTGAGTTAAAAAAGAATAACAGTTATTCTACTTGTTCCAACAGGTGGAATACCACTTTCTTTCCCCTTACGTCTCTATAACCAGTTGCCCATATAGACACCTGCTGTATGGCAAAGGACACCACACTTTTAGTGGTATTCTGGAGCAGCTAGTACTTCTGGAGAAGACACCAGACCTTGCTGATTTCAATATGATTCGCGAGGACATAGCATATGCTACTTGGACCATCCAGGGAGCAGCTAATGCACTTTCTGGAGAAGTGTGGACTAGCAGCAATGACTTCTGATCTGTGACTTCAGCGGCATTTATGATGGTTTGTCTATAGGCATAACATTTGCTCATGTGCTGAGATATTATTGCCTTTAGTACTTGTAGAATTTATGAAATATGATTTTTAAAAACTGCAGAATACTCTCAGCAGATCAGGTAACAAATATAGAAAAAGAAACTACAGATGAGATCCAAGGTTGTCCTTCAAATTCCTTTATTTTGTTTTAATTAGAAACATTGTTAATATAACATTTGAGCTGCAAAAGATACTTTTAAGAGGGAAAAAAATACAAGTTTAAGAATCAACAAGAAATTTCTGCAGTACAAATAAAGGGGCAGTAATAACTCAGCTTTATCGTTTTGAACTGCCTGTACTTGCTTTACAACTGCTGCAAACCATTTTTCATTAGCCTTAGAGAGAGAGCGATGCTTGCATTTTGAACACATCTGGAACTTGCAACCATTTCTCAATAGCTATTACATTGCGGCTGCTTGAAAGATCATCTCTTATCAGATTTTTCTAGCACAGGTGTTGGCAAGTTTCTATCATTGGTATATTACAAGAATTGCACCTTGATGACCCAGTGAATCAAGTGTGACTTGGGCTAATGAAAAAGTGGCTTTGCCGTATATCCCTCCATGTGGCTGATTTAGTGTTGATTTTCAATTGTGCAGTGATGAGCAAAGGGGTACTTTAAAACTGAAACAAATTATTGGCAATACTTGGTAGGATGATTTGAATGAACAGTTAAATGCTGGAATTTAACTATTCATGATCAAAAAAAAAAAAAATCAATGAAGGTGAGTAAATTGCATGAAGTTTGGTTGGGAGATATGTTGGCGGTGGTGAAAAACATTTTTATAAAAGTGCATATTACAAGCCAAACTGATCTACTTTTGGTGTGCTACACTACACCGAAAAACTGTTCTTCAAGCCAAATTACAAATTTAGTTATTCAATGCAGGATATCATTGATACTAAGGAAAAACAAATGCAGATGCTGGAATATGAAACTATGAATAGAGATGTTGGAAGAGCTCAGCCAGTTGATCAGCACCTGGGGAAAAAGAAACCAGTCAGTTTTTGGGGCCAGTAATTCTTCCTAGGAATTGTGGAGAGTCTAATTTTCAAAGAACTGGAGGCAGGAAAGAGGTGTAAGACTGTAAGATTAGGTAATATGAGGAGTGACCATTAGAAGGAAATTAAAGAAATGGGGTAAGAAGGGGATGTGAGGATGATGATAGAAAATGATAGTTGGAAAATTCCGTGATTGTACAAGAGGTTTGCAAAGTGCCGAGACACAAGACACAACCTAAAAGGTTGTTATTTTAGTTGATGTTGCAACTATGGCAGTGGAGGAAGGCCATAGCTTGAGATGGGGTGTGGAATGGAAGTAGCATACATCAAGATGGAATTGCCCAATATACATTTGGTGTCTCCAAGAGGAGGCCACATTGTGAATACAGTTGACTGGATTGGAAGAAGTCCAACTGAATCCCTACTTCACCTGGAATGATTGTTTGGGCCTTTGGATGGTGCAAAGTGGTGACTCTTCGATTCCTACTCCCATTGCAGTTTCTCTGGTCACCTCCATTGCTATAATGAGGCCTAACGTAAATCATCCACCCAGGCATTTACACACTCTGTTTGTATTGAAACTAATGAGCCTCAATTCAGTATCTACTCATTAATTGGTTGAATTCCCATGACGTTGCACACAAGGAACAAAAAAAAGTTGTATTTATTACAGATTTTCATATTCTGATTAGAATATAACAACTTTTTTCATCATTGACCCTGCAAGAAGTGATAAAGAGATCTTTTCAAATTAATACACTGGGATTTACAAAAAAACAAATTGGCAGCATTACAGGACATTTCTATAATGTTTTCTAAGAGGAGCAGATTTCAAAATGATAATTATTTGCAGCAGTAAATGATTAGGGAAGAAATGAAGCAGGAATTGGTATGAATAACTGCTAAGATTAAGTGGCATGTGGGGGGCAGGAAGTAAACTACCCTTTCTGATGTTGGAAATCTGAAATACAACAGTGTAATATGCAAGGGATAAGACATTTAAAATCTGCTGGAAAGGATTTTCTGCAACATGTAGAACACAACCTCATTGACAAAATTAATAAATTGGGCTATTTACGCAGCAGAGATGTTTATGTAATAAAGGTAACTGGGAAACTTTTTAAATAAATTTGCAGTGCTGGAAAAACTGAAATGAAGAAGAAATAAATGTCTTACCTGATCTTGGTCATTGAAAGCACACTTTTTATAGCGGAGTGTGTGAGGTCATTTTCTTTGTGCCTGGGATGAATTTTAATTTAGACATACAACACGGTAACAGGCCACTTCAGCCCTCGGAATCATAGTTAAGTTTGGAATCTTAATTACTGTCACAGTCCTAACAAAAACCTTTGCAGTGATCTCCCCAATTCCTCTGCAATGAGCTTTTCTTGTTTTTAATTGGTGCTCCCAAAACTACAAATCTTTTAAAGCTGTAACCAATGGTAGAATTCCAGAGTTTTGCAGCTGGTCTCTTTAAGTAAGTACTACCCTCCCGCCCCCCACCCCTGATTAGAGTGCTGCATCTCTTGATCCAAGTGAGAATTGTATTTCCGTGGCATAAGAATTATGATTTGCGAAGAACAGACCCTGGATATCCTTTTATTTGAACTTCATAGTTATACTCAAAAGATTAGAAGTTGCAAAAAAAGTTATTTACTTTACTACAGTGTTTTTAAATTGGTAGCAAATTATTGGATTTGGTGACTTCATTATTTCCAACAATGGGTAAACCTTTGTTCATCACCCTTTTCTATGTCAATTGTTAAAATATGCAGTGAAAAGTGTGTTGTAAAATGGATTAAGACAGGCATCTCGTGTGAAATGCATTCTGTTCTGCAATTTCAGTGGATATTTTGAGATACTGAATGTAAAGGATAATTTGTCAAATCACAAGATTTGTTGAAAATTTTAAATGCATTTTAATTTGTACAGTTGCTGATAGTTTGAATATTGTATGGTGCTTGCTGATGTCTTCAAAACCTAGAACGTGGTGTGGGAAGAAATCTCATACTTAGTTCTCTTAATCCATTTAACACCCATTTGATTATTTCACTGTTGCCTGTCTATCAAACTAGAATATTGACCAAAGTGACAGGGCTCAGTGCTTCCAATGTATAGCATTTTTCAAAATGATGTATCTGAACTATCTCCTAGTTAAATGAGATTTGAGCTTAAAGATATGAGAATTGGCAGTAAAGTGGCTGTGCAACAATCGGCATAGCAGGTTCCAGATGCTTGGCACTTGAAGAAACCACTGAGCCCAATTGTAATGCCATTTTATTTCCACCAGTCAGCACTGAAATGTTTATTTTATTTATCAGTGACAGAGTTCACTATAAATAGTGTTTTATCTTTTTTAAAATAAGATAATTATCGGAAGCAGTGCCTTCCATAATTATGACGGTTATACTGTCGTCAACCAGAAAGCAGCATCTGCTACTAAGAAATGAAAGCCTCTGACATTTCTGCAAATTATAAACCTCATTATCGGGAGCAGTGTCTTCCATAATGTCATAAAATAAGGTAGTTTTTGCCTACCAAGGTGTATATCGGAAGCAGTGTCTTCCATGTTTCACTAAGGTGTATAAGAATTATCGGGAAATGGAATTCCCATAATTTAACGTTACTTGAATAGTGATGGGGTCATTGTGTGCTTCTGATCAACTGTAATGAGTTTTATTTGCTTGTTTATATTGCTTGTGGTTTGTGTACTCCATTGGGACCTTCAGTGCCTTGAGAATATTTTTTCAAACCTCTAACTCAGTTTCAAATTGTTACTTGGATGAATGGTCATAAAAGAAATGACCAGCAATTGGGCAATAGAAAATCTAATTTAAATCTTTATAAATGACTGCTGATTCATTTATAAAGATTTTTCATTTATATGATTTTTGAAGTTCCACACTGATAACTGGTGAGTTATTTATTGTGGGTAGGAGACTGTTGGCCAACCAGGCATCAATAAGGACTCCAATCTAAACCTGATGTTTGTTATCCTACCTATGAGTAGGAGTGAAGGAGCGTCCTTTATAATTCAATTTGGTTGCATTGTTGAAAGTTTTGAATCAAATCAGCCTATAGCTGGCTCTGTTATTCAGTACCTGAATAACACAACTATGTCTGCAATAATTGGAAATGAAAATGGGAAATGCTGAGCAGGCCCAGCAACATCTCTGAGATGGGTGTGAACGTTTTGGGAAGATGACTTTTCATTGGGATCTGTGATAATTTGGTTGGTTGACAAATGGTTTCTAAATAGAGACTGAATTTTGACCTTTCCCTAGAAAGTGGTTAATTTTGCTTTTTTTATAACGCAAACTATGCCCTTTAAAAAACGATCTTGGGTGACCTACAGAAAGCTTAACCTTTTCAAGCCATATGGATGAGTAATGATGTTTAAATATCTACGCCTGAACACTATCACTACACAAAAATTCCCCAAGTGTTAAGACTGATGATCTACAATTCAAAACTTTCACTATGTCACACACAGTGTGCTTGGTATAGACAGAGACTTGATGGGCTGAATAGCCTCTGTGTCATAAGGAAATCTGGAATAGGGTGACATAGCCTTCTGGGAGGCTTTATTTCACAACCAGTATAATGGTTGGACAGAAAATCTGGTCCATTTTCTCCTGCAGTTTTCCCAGTTGTCAGAAGAGGAAATCTTTTTCATCAACAGAAATTTAATAATTGTTTAAAGTTTGCCCAATTGCTGTGTTTTGAAATCCATTTATTGTGGGAGTTTGGGCAACTATCTTTCACATTTCTTTATATAAATGAATGGGGTTGAAGGTTCTCTGTGATGGTTGTTATAAAGTATGATCAGGTTAATGCAATGTATGAGAATTTAATTTTCCAAATCCAACAATGTTTTTTGAAAAATATTTGAAATATTAATTTGTTTTTATTTCTCCCTCCTCTTTGAACCTATCCCAAGATTAGAAATGGTAATGTTGATTTATCAGATATGTCTAAAACTGTGATTCCTGAGGATGTAGGCTATAATTTAAAAGACTAATGAGAAAATCTGCATTCGTAACAACGAGGTTTCTTTAGCTTCTGTAATGTTCATGTTCATAAATATCTAAAATTGTTGATAAATGATTCTGCAGTAATTTTAGTAATGTCTTTTGCACTTAATACTAGAGTTCTTTTATTTGTATTCCCTTGTTTCACAAAGCCACTGGCTACTTAATGAGCCTGGCTTTAATCATGCTCTTCAACTGCACTGTATTCTGAAAACTGGTAATTGTCTTATTCTTGTTTTCTCAATGCATGGGACTTGTTTTAATCACTGTCATTATCTGATCAAGTCGGTCTTTTCCTGAAAGCTATGTAGATTTAAATCTTATTCCGCTTTGTGTCTAGGTTTCAAATAAATGTTAAAATTATTTATTTTGGATTCCTTTGTATTTACTGTAAAGAAGGTTGTTAGTTCATCCTGGAGGTATGGTCAATGTTCATGATTCATCAGAGTAGCCACACAATGTTTCTTAAGGTAGCCAGGAATTGTAATTTAAAAAAAACTATCATTTAAATGGTCTGTTTGTTTTTTTTTAAAGGCTGCAGCCTCTTTTCTGAGCTACAACTATTCAGTTAGCATGCAAACTACCAGTATGAAATGTGAGTTCAGTTGAGATGTCTTGCAGCAGACAATTAGATTGCCAAATGCTTATAGAGTTTGAACAAAATGAGGAACGATTGAAATACAAAAGTCTGCAGACATTGTGATTGTAATAAAAAAAACACAGAAGTGCTGGAGGATCTCAACAGGTTTCAAAGTGTCCAGATGTCTGACAATAAATCTGAAATCTAATGTTCCTCCTAAACTTCGACCCTTTCACCCTTAATCCATGTCCTCTGGTTTGTATCTCACTTAATCTTAGTGGAAAAAGCCAAGTTGCATTTGCTCTATCTATATCCACAGCTTGTTATTAGAAGTCCATTCAAAAGTCCTGTTGTGTTTTGGTGGCATATCGGGACATAGAGTACAGTCTCATGTCCTTGTGTTTATTAAATTTAAAAGTATTCTTGATGCAGATCTGACTATGCTGTCACACGATCTCTTTCTTTAAATTGACTTAGTTTGCTGGACAGTACATTTCCCCGTATCCAAAATGCTGGGAACTGAACGTTGTTATGTTTTTGGGGGTTTTTTTCAGATTTCAGACAAAAGTGAAAAAACCAAAAACATCACAGTAGTATCAGCCCTCGCCGATTTTTTTTAAATTTTATTTTATTTTTTTCTTCTCTTTTTCCCTCCCCTCCCACCTTCTCACTGCCACTAGTCCCAACTACAGTCCCCGCTCCTGCCCGGGAGGCTGCTCTCCTGGTTGACACTGGGACAAAGGATTCTTCCAACCACTTGCAGCTGCGAGACGGCACACATTAAACCAAGTACAGTGAAGAGTAAAGAGGAAATGGAAGGAGGGAGGGGAGGGAGTTACCTGAAATGAGGACAATCGGCTGACCTCTGCCTCTAATTTCCCCTAAGCACTGCCTGACCTGCCGACTTCCTCCAGTTGCTCACTGATGTCTCGAGATTCCCGCCTGCTTCTCTGAGCCGACATCCAGTGGTTCAGTGTCTGTCTTCGCAGCTGGTTCTGAGTTCTGTTGTCAGAGTTCCACATGGGCAAGTTGGTTTTTGGATCTTTTTGGTATTTAGAACTTTGGATATGGGGAAATGTATAATGATTTTGCTGAAGATCAGACCTGCATTGTCTGACTCAATTTATTGGCTGTCACTTATTTAGAATGACATTGAACTGTCAAGTTCAATATTTTTTACCATAATGTTTTGGCCAAGTGGATCCTGCTTGAAATGAAGGATAACCATTTTCATTATCTCTATCTTCAAAGCAGGTAATTGTAGCACCAGGCAACATCTATTTTGATGTGCTGCGATCCTTGAGTTGTTTGCACAAATAGTCACCACTGGGTTATCATAGCAATTAGCTTGATGCTATTATAGAGCCAGCGACCTAGGTTTGAATCCAGGAGTAAGGAGTTTTTACATTCTCCCCCTCTCAGGTTTCCTCCAAATGTACCAATTTCCTCCCACCCTGCAAAATGTACCGGAGTTGTAGATTAATTTGGGTTGTTTGGACAGCACAGGCTGCTGTATGTCTAATTTTTTTAATTAAAAAAAAAAATACCTGAACTGCATTTATTGCCTCTCTGTTGAGGATAATGATATTGTTTTTTGTTGTACACAGAAGTAAAATGTACAGATGCACCTGCTTGCTGCAGCCAAACAGGTCTACACCACATTAATTGCACTATCGGCCTTCTCTTTTAGAGGAAAAACAGCCTATACAGTCTCTCTTCATAGTTGAAATATTCATTTCAAGTAACCAACAGCACTCTCTCCAGTCCAATTGTATCCCTCCTTTAGTGTGACAACCAGAACTGCACACCATCTGCAGACGACCGTTTTATATACTTTATGTGTACTTTAACTTCCCAACCTTGCACTCAACGTTACCAAAACCAAGGTGCTGAATTTTGACTTCAGGAAGGGAAAACCAGAGGTGATCTTTGTGGGATCAGAGGTGGAGAGGGTGAGCAAATTAAGTACTTGGGAATCACTATCTTGGAGGATCTTTCCTGGACCCAACACACTGATGGTATCATGAAGAAAGCACGTCAGCACCTCTACTTCCTTAGGAAGTTTGCAGACGTTTGGTATGATACCAGAAACCCTGGCAAATTTCTGCAGATGTGTGGCGGAAAGTGGGCTGGCCAGCTGTGCCATCGCCAAGTATGGCCACACCACTACCTCCAAATGTAAAGCCCTGCAAAAGGTAATGGACATCACAGCAAAACCCTCCCACTATCAAGAATATCCAGGGGGAATGCTGCCTTCAGAGAACTAGGCACATGTCCTCACTGCTACCATCAGGAAAGAGGTACAGGTGCCAGAAGATTCACAGGTTCAAGAACAGCTTCGACCCTTCCACCTGACAACAACAAACTCGATCAGACTCATTTAAGGTGTCTTGGGTGTGCACTTTTGATTTTAAAATTCTCTCTGTATTGGAGTCAGTTTGCTTCCATTTGCTATCTGTTTACAGGTCTTTTACTTGTATGTTGTGTAGTTTTTTTTGTACTACCAGTAAGTGGTAATTCTGGTTCACCCGCAGGAGAAAAGAATCTCAGGATTGTATTTGTTGCATTCTGATATAATCAGACTTGTTGCACGCTAATAAATCTGAAAGCAATATATTGAGGCTTTAGCTAAATATCTTGTATCCTTCTCAATTGCCTGTTTTCCTGTTGCCCTCTTTCTTGCCTTTCAAATTTTGAAATTCTTCAGTCTTTACTATCAATGCTTTTCATGCCCACCTGCCCCCCCCCCCCCCCCCCCACTGTTATAAGTACCATTTGTCACCATTTGATACTAACCTTTCTTTTCCCATGCCAGGTATGACCATCTCACTTACCCTACCCCCTCCCCTGTCCCAAACAGATGAAGTCAATCCCTTTCTTTCTTGTGCGATAAGTCAAAGGCACCCTAAGATGATGTAGGGCTGTTTTTTTATCCTAAAACAGCTCACTTAGGAAGTGTGTTTTTGTTGGCAGTTAAATTTCACATCATGGCTAAATGGCTGGTTGCTGTTTTTGGAGAAGGGGGAATGAATGGTCAGGAAACCTACCAACTTCTCAAATATCAGCACATTCTTTTATATCAATCCACTTTGTCTATCCACTAATGACAACGGTGCAGCATTAGAGTAGATTCCACATTTTTTATTCGAGTACATATACAACCCTGAGATTCTTTTTCATTTTCCTGTGAGTGAGGCAGAATCACCACTTATTGGTAATGCAAAAAAAAACTCCGCACGTGTTAACAAGTAAAGGTAATCTGCCATACAGAGAAGAAAAAAGTGCAAGAGTCCTTAAATAAGTCCCTGATTGAGTTTATTGTTGTGCAATCTGATGGTGGAGGGGTAGCAGCTGTTCCTGAACCTGGTGTGGTGAGTCTTGTGGCACCGAGATCGCTTTCCTGATGGCAGCAGCAAGAACAGAGTGTATGCTGGGTGGTGTGAGTGGAAAGAAAAAAATTGAAAACCATTGTTTTAATCGTACCTAATTGACTCGTTATGTGCATGGTTTTATTACTCCAAAGGAAATGGGCCAATGACAATTTTTTTCAAGCAAAATATTTCAGTAACAATTAGGTCTCGAGCAGTGATTCTCAACCTTCCCACTTACGTACCACCTTAAGCAATCCCTTACTAATCACAAAGCACTGATGGCTTAGGGATTACTTAAAGTGGTATGTGAATGGAAAGAAAAAGGTTGAGAACTACCATCTTCAACCCACTACCATCAAGATTACTGTGCACTGGATGGAAAGGGTTTTCTATAATTTCTCGAGCCCTATTTAGACAATGCTCCTAATAAAATAGTCCACAGAGGAAAAGGAGACACCAATAATCCTCACTTTTTTTTTGATCTGCTTGGACATCTGCTCTGATGCTTTGTAGCTACCATACCATACAACTATGCAGCCAGACAGGAAATTCAACTGTGCTCCTTTAAAAGTGGCATTCCACTAAAGAAGATCACTTACAATGAGGAAGAATTATGACACATATGTTAAAATATGGAAACCTGATTTGAATTATATTGGCACCCCGTTTGATTATTTCCCCCTACTTGCAAAAAAGATGGCGCAGATGTCGTTTGTGTGTGTGGGTATTTTTGTGAAGAAAGGTAGTTAATTATATTAATACAAGTTTATTGATTAGTTTATGATTTGAGTCTGTAAAAATCAAAAATACAATAATGGAATGTATGTGCCGAACAGGAAGCCAAATAAAATTAAATTGATCCCTTCTGCTCCATTAATTAAGATCTAAAACTCACAGCACAATAACTAATCGTTGGTGGTTGGTGTGAGAGCTTTTAGCATCTCACGTTGCATTAGCATGGGTTTGCTCTGTTCAGACATGCCATGTCTCCTCCACTCGGAGCACTGTTAAAAAACAGTGTAGGTGTCTGTAACGTTTGACAAGCTGGGCTATTTTGCCACAACCTACTGCACTCCCGAAACCCCACAGATTCATCTTCTAATCAGAACAAAGACGCAGCGTGAAACTGGAGTGCCCCAGTAACCTGCCAATGCAGAAAAAATATTAATATTCCATTCTTTGTGCACCAGGCGTTAGCTGCGACCTGGGTCGCTGTCAAATCACAATTCTATGGAAAAATAACAACTGTGTCCTTTTAACCCAACCCTTGGAAGTAGGAGCTCTGGAGTTTTCTGCTCCATTGTTTTGCGGTTCTGTTGCCCCACAGAAGCGGCCCAACTCTGCATTTCCCACACGAAGCGTGACCAACAATTTTATTTGGCTGCTTATGCTTTTGTCTTTCTCAGTTCTCAAAGACCTTTCCCTTGATATGCCGTGACATTCTATCCAACTTCATAACTCACCAGAGAACCAGCTGGACCAGAAGCGGTGGTGGTGGATTCAGACAGCGCTGCGCAGAACTCTGCGTTGTCTATTCACGATACGGAGTGAGTGAACAAGCAAAATGCGTTTGAAACATTTCACCCCCCCTCCCATCTCTTTGATAAAATGTGATTTAAAATATCTCTCCGACAATTACCAGTCACTGACATCCTTAATATTTTGTTTCTTATATTGTTACATCTTTTGCAACTTCCTTTTGGAATCCTTGCCATCCAACCTGCTGTCAAAATTGTGACTTTGTTAATTTACCACTTGGGTTTGATGAAACAATTTGTATGAATTTATTGATGTTGTCCTATAAACTGAAATGATATATGCTGACTAATGTCCAGTGCAATATTAGTCCTGGGTTGGACCTTTTTTTGTCCAATTTAAACACTCCTGATCTTCGTGTAAAAGGTCATTACCCCCCCCCCCCCATGTTTCTTTAGAGGTATACTGTACAGGAAATAAAAATAAATATTCGTGTGGTGAGGTCACCATGGTTAGTGCGGCAGTTCAGTCTATGATAGAGCAACAATCACCCAGGTTCAAATCTCATGCCAGTGGAAAGGAGTTTGTATGTTCTCCCCGTGACCTGAATTTGCTTTCTCTGAGTGTTCTGGTTTCCTCCGAAGTGTATGCTGTAGTCACATAGTAAGTGCCCGTAGAAATCCCAGACCTGACTGAAGTATGAAGTGGATAAGTGCAGTTTAAGTTAACCTTTTAAGAGAAGGAAAGGTTTGGGAGCGGAATTACATTCTCTCGCGCAGATCCTCCTGATCATGGAAGCTAAATAATATGCGATGCTAAACCATGTTTTGTTCCCATCTACACACCATCAACCTGGTCTTATTTTAAATTTCAGTTTATATTCTTCAATGTGCCGAGCGGAAACCGGGTGAATTTTAAAACCGGGATTACATCTATAGTAACCACCTATAGAATATACATATGTAAAAACTTACCTGAGTTGTAAATCAGTAAAAAGATCCAGAAGGTGAGAGCTTTGAGTCTCTGCAGTCCGCTAGAGTTTACGGAGCAGGTTACATAACTTTATTGCAATCACATAACTTTATTGCCGTAGGGTGGGTGGAGTTAGTCAACGTTGGCGGCTGTAGTAGCTGAAGTAATAAAATACCTTTACACATTATCTCACTGCATTAAAAAATAGTTTGTGATTTTTCAACTTGTAATGGATCTGTGTTGATATTAAAACTGGGTTAAGGTTGAACTATATATCTTATAAATATGTCTCAAGTATGTAGTGGTTTTGGAACAGAGTTTTACGCACACCCATGCAATACATTCAGAAGTGATGCCATCTTTCAGAGTCCTGACGTCTACAAGCCAGAGGTACGAAGCTCATGTGATTTCCAAGAAACTGTTGCTAACAGCTATTAAAGATCCCAGTAAATGGTCATATGATTTCAAAGAATTGGAACTGACCTCATTTATTATGTAAATAGTCAAATGATTTGGAGAAATATATCGTCAAATTCAGACATTTTGAATGAGAAGGCTGCAGGAGTTGAGAAGTCGAGACATCCTGGAAAGTCCGGAGTAAGACAGGGAAATACTGGTCTGTACTATATCACAGTAGCCGGAACACCGGTGTCAGAACTTCATGAGGCAAAGGTGTTATGTGATGCCTAACAAAAGGGGACAACAGAAATGTGGATTTTGAAAGGGTGCAGCCTCAGCTTGGAAGGAACTCCATTACTCTTAAGAAGCTAAGAGGGGGTTGAGGATAATCAGTGTGTGAGTTTCCTGGGGAAATAACTCAACAAGATTTGTGTGTACAGTCTAAGCACCATCAGCATTAACAAACACTTCATTACTGCTTTAAACAACAATTTAAAAGAATTATGTTTTGTAATCACTTCTTTACTGCAATTTAATAGACCTTCAAGTTCAACATGACTTTAAAATACTGGGCCTTAAAAATAACTTTTCAGACTCAAGTTTAAACTGAAATAGTTTGGACTTTAACACTAACACACACACACACACACACACACACACACACACACACACACACACACACACATTTATACAATTACATTCGGGCATAGTGGAGTTTAAGCTTAGAATTAGTTCGGTGAGAACTGTTTTATGGTAATAGCTAAATAAAAACTATTATTTTGAACTTGTCCCAGTCTGGCGAATCTTCCATTGCTGTTCTTATGTTAGTACTAATGGGGGTCAGTTAGTTCGTAACAAACTAAAACTATAAACTGACCGCCAGCAAATTCTGACCAAAACAGCACTTGTGTTGCACACAAAAGATGTCATCACAACGTCACCTTCCCTTCCCGTTTTGACCCAGCAACATAGGTCGCCTTTTTTTAGACTGGCCCTGCTTCGCAACACTCCACCTCTTACACTACCTACCTTGGCAGATTAAATATGGGTAAGTTCAAACCCCCCCGTCTTCAGTGCATTCATACAGCTAAGCGAAGCGTTTGAAAGGTGGATTATACCCAGCTTTAATTGTCTGTGTAAAAGGGGTATTAGATTCTCCTACTCTAGGAAGCGGAATATTACTATTTACTTTATTAGTGCCTCTCATGTTCAGTTTTTACACTGATACTTCAAGCCAGATATAATCTGCATTTAATATGCCTTGCCTACTATATAAAGGTGACTAAGGTGTATTGGCGGGGGGGTCATTTCAGACCCATTTTTTATTTGCCAAGTGAGGATGTATCAGAGGTGAAGCAGGGCGAGCCATGTTGCTTGGTTCAAAGGAGAAAGGAATGCGACATCCCACCTCTTTTGCTCCGGGAAGCTGGCTTGTTGTGTAAACAGACTTACTGACCCAGCATTTCTTCTGTTCTATGTGAACTAGCAAACTGGCTTCCAGAGATTGGTATTGTATACAGCAATAACCCAGGTTTTTAGTAATGGTTTTATAACCCTCAATATGACCCCCCCCCCCCCCCACATCACCCTGCCAACCTCCTACATTCTAAAGTAAAGCAGCTTAATTTACTTTTCCTGATAACTTCCCTAATTTTGGCACTTCTTAAACATCTGTACTCTTTCCAACATTCCTTCCCATAGCTAGGCATCCAAAGCTGGACACGTACTGCTAGTGTGGTCTCAGTGACGCCTTGGATGACTTCCAACATTATGTTCCAACACTTGGATTGCACTCATCAAAAGTGCATTGTTGTTCATTGATTTTCCCACTAGATGGTGGAATAAGGCTGCACAGGAAGCTAAATTACAAATTTGTTGCTGTATTATATTATTCTCATGATTGTTTTCCCTTTGAATGAGTTTTAATATCACAACTAAATTTTGTTTATTTCTCACTGTAGGATTAACTTTAAGATCCAACAGTAATTAATTATTTTTTTAATAAGAATTTTGGTTTCTTTTATTTCTTTATTCAAATTTTAATCTCAATTGTCAAAGAAGAAATAATTAATAGGGCCACACAGGGTTCCATAAGTTACAAGTTGCTATGGTATTATCTCTACTATGCAGGAATTAAATTCTATTGACTCTAACAAACCTGAGGCATTGACTTGGCTTTTCTTTCTACTGATGTGGTCTGACCAATGGAATATTTTCAGCATTTTCTGATCATTTTTAGATTTACAGAATCTGCAGTTTCTTTTATTTTTCTATGGGGGTTAAAGCTGATATAACTTTCCCCTGAACTGTTTCAGTATAATTACCCCTTCTACCTGCCCAGGGAATTCTCGGCCACACTGTTAACCGCAGTCTACATCCCACCTTCGGCAAATGAAGATGAAGCCACGAAGGAGCTTCACACGCCATCTGTGAAGCCCAGATGTCCCACCTTGACGGTGCCATGATTATTGCTGGTGACTTCAATCATGCCAACCTGAATATGGTCTTACTATGGATTCAACAGCATGTCAGCTTTGCCTCCAGAGGAGAGAACACCCTAGATCGGGTGTACACCAAATACTCTATTGGGACTACCCCTCGCCCCCATCTTGGTTACTCGAATCACATATCCATCCTGCTAACCGCAGCATACAGACCACTGGCAAAATGAAGTAAGTCAGGGCAGAGGGAGATCAGGGGGGGCCCCAGCAGCGCTACAAGACTCCTTTGAGACCACAGACTGGAGCTGTTTCAGGAAGGTGGCCACCTTCAATGGTCATGTCAACATAGAAAAGTACACGAGCTCAGTGACTGACTACATCAGCAAGTGCACTGAGACCAAATGCTTCACAGCCAGGGCTAACCAGAAACCATGGTAGGACACAGAAGACCAGGCACTTCTCAGAGCTCATAATGCTGCCTTCAGGACAGGCTTCAAGTGCCTGGTGATGAAACACATCAAAGCACAGTTCCCAGAGATGCAGGACCCATTTCAATTTGCCTATAGAAGAACCTGTTCCACAGACAATGCTATAGTCTTGTCCCTTTCACTCCATCCTGACCCACCTGGTGAACAATGCCTTTATGCCAGGCTGCTGTTCATCAACTTCAGCTTGGTGTTTAATAAGATCATTCTCCAGAGGAGAAACCGTCTTCACTGGGACTCAAAACCCCTCACTAAAACTGGATCTGGACTTCCTAACGGAAAGACCACAATCTGTCTGGGTCAGTAGCAGAACGTCGAGCACCATCGTGCTTAAGCACTGACACACCTCACGGCTGTGTGCTCAGCACACTCCTATTTATGCTACTGACTCCCGACTGTGTTGTCAGATCCAGCTCCAACAGTGTCATCAAGTTTGCAGATGACACATCAGTAGTTGTCTTTAACAGGAACCATGATGAATCACACTAGAGAGAAGAGGTAGAAAATTTGGTGTATTGGTGCGAGAGTACCAATATGAGTCTCAACGTGGACAAGACGAAGGAGATAATCATGGACTTCAGGAGGACCAGGAATGAACACCCTCCACTGAGCATCAATAACTCTGTAGTAGAGAGAGAGCACTAAGTTCTTAGGAGTCCACTTAACTAATGACCTATTGTGGACACATAATATTTCCTCACTTGTCAGGAAGGGGCAACAGTGACTGCATCATTAAGTCAATCTTCTACAACTGCTCTTATCAAGAATGTCCCAGCCGACTGCATTAATGTTGCTTCAGAGAAGTGAATCAGAGGTCAACCTAGAGGACCATAAGAGCAGCAGGGAGGATCACTGGAGTGTCCCTATAACTCCAAACCTCCTCCACCCCATTAATGTGATCTACTGGGTCCATTGTCTGTAGAGGGCGTGCAAAATTGTCAAGGACCCCTTCCACCCAGCACACAGTACCTTTCGGCTTCTTCCATCAGGAAAGAGATACAGGGGTATCAGAGCCAGCACCACCAAGCTGAGGAACACTTTCTTCCCATGGAGAATGCTGAACAACCAAACGAACTGCTTACACTAACCACTTTGCTGGCAGTCAGATTATAGTTTTAGTTACCAACTAATTGACCCCCATTAGTACTAACACAAGAACAGGAATGGAAGATTCGGCAGACTGTGATAAGTTCAAAATAATAGTTTTTATTTAGCTATTAACCACATTTATTTATTTATTTGTATATATAAAAATACCTGTCCTGCAAATGTATTTTTTGTCTGGATGTGGGTTATGTCCAGTTGTGTGTCTGCCTATTTTGCTCTGAGGACTGGAGAACCCTGTTTTGTCAGGTTGAATTTGTGCAATACTCATGCTGTTTGAGGAGACCGCCTTTTTCCTGTGAGGGGCGAGCTGTCCTTAGGAAGTGACGTTAGTGCATTGCAGCGTCATTTGTGTCCAGCGGAACACAACACAGAAGCAGCGATGTCCCCCGGGCAACACGTGTTGCCAACTGTGGACTTCTCCTCGGAAGAGAAGGGGTGCCCATGCCATCTTGTGTCGGACGACTGGGGCAGCGACTTGGCCTGTCTAACCACGCGGTCACTCAGCCTGCTAATATAATCACATATAGTAGAAATTCATTTGGAAAAACTTTGGTTCATATTGTATTAATGAAATTAATTCCTGGTAAGACAACTACTGGTAAATAAAGTAATCTCTTGTAAATGTAAAGAAAAAAGGGAAAGTAAAAAAGGGGGAGAAATAAATTTAAAAAAAGCAAATAAAAAGGAAAGAACGCCCCCCCCCCCATACTAATCCTACCCCTCCCACTAAAAATGGTCATTAGCCAAAAGTAAGCCAAGAACATTTTTCTGATGAAAGTTTAAAATCTCTGTCACACTATTCTGTGCCATTGTTTAATCTTGAACTAAAATAAAGTGCTCCAATCATTCTGTTAGGGATTCTGGGTCCACCAATGCGATGCTATAGCACAAAATTATCAGTTCAAAAATTACTACCACATGTCAATGAGGCTACTATTGGGTAAAGTGTTTTTATCCTTTGGATATCAGTGGTCTTACCTGATCTACCCTTCTAATTCTAGCAATTCAGTTCCCTGTTCAACATAGTTTTGCAATGTGTATTAATATGGAGCAAAATAAATATAGGTTGTGTGAAGAAAGAGAAGCTTGAAGGACTCAGCGGGTCAAGCAGCATCCATGCATAGAAGTGGTCAGTCAACATGTCAGAGTGTCCATTGCCAAAAGTCCATGTCCATTGGTAAAACTCTCATTGGCCAACTGCCAAAGGATATGACTGCCAAATAGGCCCCATACGCAACAAGGACAGGATTCTCCCTGTCCTCACCTACCACCCTACCAGCTTCTGCATCCAACATATCCTCCTCTGACATTTCCACCATCTACTATATTATTCCATCACCAGACACATATTCTCCTCTCCACTTGCACCCATCCTTCCTCTCACTTCAATTATTTGAAGTGAAGCAACACTTCACCTGTGATTCTTCAGGGGTCATCTGCTGTATGCAGTACTCTGGTTGTGTTCTCCCCTACATTGGAGAGACTTGACACCAAATGGAAGATCTCTTTGTTGACCACTTTGGCTCTGTCGCAGCAATAACATGGATCTCCCAGTAGCAACTCATTTCAATCCCCCTCCCCAACCTCATTCCATTAGCGACATGTCTGTCCATGGTCTCATGCACTACCAGACTAAGACCACTTGCAAATTGGAGCAACAACACCTCATATTCTGGCAGAGCATCTTCCAACTAGAAGGCATTAACATTGACCTCCAGTTTCCATTAACACCCCCGCATCTCTTCCTTGTCTCCTTTCCTCTTGCTCTGTTTCTCTCTCTCTCTCTCTCTCTTCCCTTTTTCTTCTGTCTCCCTTCACAGAGCCAATAGCTACCCCTTTCCATATCAATTCTCATCTTTCCTCTCCTGATGTCTTAATATATCCAATTAATATGTTTTGTCTGTTGGTCTGTACTCTTCTCTTTTCAATTCTTCCTTTATCACCAGCTTTTTAATATGGACCCCTTGCCTCCTTTTTGCTCACACCTTGAGGAACTGCTCATGCCCAAAACGTTGGTAATATATCTTTATCTCCTATGGCCACTGTGAGACTGAATGAGTTCCTCCAGCAATTCTGTGTTTTTACTATATTTACAGTGTCTGCAGACTTCCATGTTTTACTCGAGCTAATACAAACAACTAATTTACTTGAACTGCACCTCACCAGCCGACCAGTTCAAAAATAGTTAGTCATAAAAAGATTTTAAGATGCAAGGCCCTTTTATAGAGTAAAAAAATGCAAACGTAAAGGTGGAAATTTTACACCCTTCGGTCGCAGAACTTACTGACTGGCTCTGAAGCACCGACTCCAATCCCTCTTTAACCTAGTGTCAGCGGTGGAATGCAGCGCTCCATCATGCTTCATGAATGTACTGCCGCTGCAAGTGGCTGGCTAGGGGGCGGGCTGATGATGTCGCAGTGCCGTCGTCAGCCTGAGACACAGGAGCGGGATTTCTAAAACGCTGACAGCACGCAGGACTTCTGCCTGGACGCTAAGATGGGCTGCAAACATCACAATCAACTTTCCTACCTGCTCTGGATCGCAGTTTTCCACTATAAGGCTCTTTCTGCGCTGGGCACGCGTGCATGTCGTCGATTCGGCGGACGGTGCTACAGCACGAGTCGCACAACCTCCATTGGCTCCAGAGGACGCTACAAGGCACATCACTTCATAAATACAGTGCAAGAGTAGCCTTTTAGGGCTGCTCCATAACAAGGTATGTTCAATTTTTTTAATATTCAAAATTAGCCTGCCTTGAAGTGGCGGCTCAACATAAAAATTCCTGTAGCCAAAGGGAGGATGTTTGGAGGTAAGAATAAAAAAAATAAGGACTAAAAAAGGAAGGCAGAAAAGATTAAACAAAAGGTGTCGGGTAAGGTGACAGAAATCTAGTGAAGCTATAACTGCTGAATCATTATTTGAAGTAATATCAATTAAGATATCAAAATCTTGACAAATATATGGGATTATGTGTATGTGGAATCAAAATATATATTGCCATTATCAGATATAACTGTTGTTTCAGATTAGATAAAACAAATGAGTATGGTTAAACTAGTAATAATTTCAAGCATTGAAAATGCCATGCTAACAGCAACTGAACAACTATATACACTGGCCAATGTGCACATCAAAAGGCCTCATAAATAAATAATGTAAGAAACTTTTCACACCAGTGTCATATTGCAAAGTCTGAGAGGTCAAAATTCTTGGGTCAAGGATCCCAAGGGATCTCGGCAGGGTATGGCACACTGGCACTGAATTGTTCGTGATCTTCCTTCCTAATTGATCCTTTTTTGGGGTGGCAGGTGGTCGCCACAAAGATATTATAGGGGTCAATTCTTGTGCATCAGCTGTTCATAATGTAGTCACTCACATTTCACTTCTGGAATTCAGCTCATTGGTTGATGTTTGGTACCCAAAATGGGCATTGGTTGTGGAGAGGAAGTGCAACTTGATATCAGTGTCGATGACATTTTCCATCTTTGCAGGCGTGGAGTCATACAGTTCAGAAACAGATCAGTTGGCCCACCACACCCATGATGGCCAGCAAATATCCAATAATATTAATTCCATTTCTGACACTTCATCCACAATGTTCTGTGCCTCAGCAATTCAAGTGCTGGTCTCGATACTTATTAAATGTTGTGAGAATACCTGCCTTACCACCTTGTGTGTTACAGATTCTAACCATCCTCCATGTGGAAAAAAAGTATTTCCCAAGAACCCCTCTAAACTTCCTATCCAGTTATGCTAAACTTAAACTTTCTAATTTTAAATAATTCTGCTCCTGGGAAAAGGTTTCCTTTTATCTATTCTATCTGTGCCTCTTGTAATTTATTATTCTTTCATCAGAATTCCCTACCCATGACCCCTGTCCTTAGCCTCACTGAGTCACAGAGTAGTACAGCACACAAACAACTTCACTTCACACCTGCCTTTCCACACTAAACCTATTTGCTCTCATTAGGGCTGTGCCCTTCGCTACCTTCCTTTTCAAGTATCTGTCTAAATAGCTCTTAAATGTAGTGATTGTACCTGCCTCCACCACTTCCTTTGGCACTGTGTTTCAGAAATCAACAACTCTGTGTGATCTTCCCCTGAGATCTCCTTTAAAACTCCTCCTACTCTCCTTAAGCCAATGCCTAAATACAGAAAGATTTGAGCCTGAACCCTTTATCAAGACTTTTTCTTTTTCTCCCACTGACGCTGTTTGACCTACTAAATGTTTGCAGCAGATTGTGTTTTGCTTTTGATTCCAGAATTTGTAGTCTCCTCTGTGTCTCCAGTTAAACCTATAATTTTTGTTTTTCAGCAATCTTGTTGCTGGCCAGCAGATACATTCAAAGCAGATTGACAGGTTTCCTGTCCTGATGATCAGTGAGTTAGATGGCTTGTAATCCATGGCTTGAATCTCTGAATAATTTAACCACTGTACTACTGGCTTACAGGTCAGGTCATTTGACTGAGTGCTACTAGTGCTACGTTACCCAGTACTACCTGTCGCAGGGTCAGGTCGTCAGCGACTGAACTGGCTCCCCCTGCCTGGTGTGGAATGTGGCTAGACACCCTGCAGGATGAAAAACAAGATCTGTTAAAGGGCGGATTATGCCTCACGTAGGGTCATCTAGCAAATATGTGCAGTGAAGTGCGGGAAGGGCATTCCTTGCATCAAAGTTTGGTCTGGTCATTAACTGCAGCAGAGCTTCCCCAGCCATCTTGGACCTCACCATGCCACTGGATCTGGGAAGGGATGTCGAGAGGGTGGGTCTGGACCTGTGCAAATCCTACTCACCTAAATCCATTCACGCACATGCTGTCCCTCTCTGAGGAGTGGGGTATCCTCCTATCAAGCCCCACAAACTGACTGAAAGGAACCATCATCATCCTATGGGATGGATAGCCAAAAAAACTGGCATATGTAGTGTGCATAATGTTACTCTTCTCTGCATTAAATTCTATTTGCCACTTTTCTGCCTGACTGCACAGGATCTGTTGAGCTTCCTATTGATTAAGGGTTTCTTCTTCCCTATCAACCACATGAGTAATTTTTAAATTATCTGCAAACATCTTTATCATGCTTCCTGCACTTGTACAGTATATATAACGGAAAATAAGGGATTGACTACTGAGCTCTCTGGAACCTAGATTGTTAGAGACTTCCTGCTACAAGACTTCCATTAATCTTTTACTTCTTGCATTGACAGTTATGCTGGGAAGTTTCATCTTTTTGACTAGCTTGTTGTGTGAGAACTTGTCAAAGCCTTGCCAAAATCAGTATTACCTTCTCCAAATATTAATGCTTAATAAAACATAATCTTCTGTATATAAATCATTCTGACTGACTCAAGTTACTCTATGCTTTCCTAAATGAAAGTTATGCTTCAGAATAGATTCCAATAACTCATTCACCATTGGAATGGATCAAACTTCCTTTTTTCATTTAATTGTACAATATTAGCAGCCATCTAATCCTCAGGCACCTCTACCGGGAAAACTGAAAATATAGGCATGTTGGATATGCATAGCAGGCCAAGCAGTACTTTTTAAAATTAAAAAAAAATTGTAACAGGCCATTTTGACCCATGAGCTCATGCTGCCCAATTTACACCCTATTAACTACAACCCTGGTACATTTTGAACGGTGGGAGGAAACCGGAGCCCTGGGAAAAGCCCACACAGAAATGGGGAGAACACACAAATTCCTTACAGACAGAGTGGGATTCAAATCCTGGTCCCGGTCGCTGGTGCTACCAAAGGCTTTGTGCTAACTTCTTTGCCAACTGTGCGGCCCGTACCTTTTGCAGACATAGATATTATTTCTTTTTTTTTAAAATTTCAGATTATTAGTATCTGCATTTCTTGCTCAGCCAGTTTTGAATAATGATGATCAGGACATTTGTAATGTTCTCACCTGCCTTCTTTAACTGTCTTAAGGTTTATTTCAGACAGGCCTGAAGTTCTAATTATTACCTAATGCTAAACCAATCCAGGAGGCAGAAGAATGTTAGGGGGAAGGTATCTCTGTACTGAAATGAACTGTATAAAAGTTGGGTCTGCCCCAGTATCTGTGTGTCTTCCCCGGGTAAGGGGAAGCACCCAACCTTGCATTGTAATAGTATAATAAAAGTTCTTTGTTCTCAATTTTTGTCTCGAGCAAATTCTGTGAAGGTACTTCGGTTTCTCACATAATCACGTTTATTGTCATCCGATTGCACAAATACAACCCAATGAAGCAGCGTTCTCTGGTCCTCGGTGCAAAAACAGGCAGACACACAACCAGACACAACACACAGCCAGACCAAAAATATTCATAGATACAATAAATAGTTTCACGAATATGAGAATCTTGGATGGTTAGTGTGAGCAGTTCCTTTGCTCATTCACCATTCTCACTGCCTGTGGGAAGTAGCCACTTAACCATCCGATGTCCTTTCCCTGAGACAATATTTGCACAGTGCTCTGCTGAGATTTTCACATCAGCATCTCCCCCCACGTTTGGAAGCCGACCCTCCTCTCAATCAATGCAAGTCATAGACAATAGAAAGGTGCCTTTATTCTCGCGATGGCAATCATACTTACTTTGTGGCCTAAAACGGTTGTTTGGTGTTTCCCGGTCCCATGAACACCGAGGGGGCACCTGAGCTGCCAGGTGAGGTCCCGGGCGCCTCCCGCCAGCGGCTCCTTTAAGCCGTGCAGGCGGTGGTGCGCAGGCGCATGGCCAGTGCGGGACCCCGGTTGCGAACGGAGCGGCCGGGCTTCGGGGCCTGAGGAGAGGATGATCCTGAGGAGCAGGTGAGCAGCGACTCGCCGACGGTTTGCGGGCGAGCGCGGCGGCTCGGCCCTGGGTGGGGCGGCTGGAGGGCCGGCGACCGGAGGACGGGGCGGGAGAGGTGGCGCCTCCTCTCGCCGTCGGTTGCGCGACGGACGGGCTCTGGCTGACACTGATCACCGTTGAAAGCCGTGTAAAAGTTGCAGCATAAGCCGCAGGGCCTTGTTGTGATGGGAGGGGGGGGGGTGAGGGGCTGGGGGGCTGAGGAGCTGAGGGGCTGGGGGGCTGAGGGGTTGGGGGGCTGAGGGGTTGGGGGGCTGAGGGGTTGGGGGGCTGAGGGGTTGGGGGGCTGAGGGGTTGGGGGGCTGAGGGGTTGGGGGGCTGAGGGGTTGGGGGGCTGTTGGGGGGCTGAGGGGTTGGGGAGCTGAGGGGTTGGGGAGCTGAGGGGTAGAGGGGGGCTGAGGGGTTGGGGGGCTGAGGGGTTGGGGGGCTGAGGGGTTGGGGGGCTGAGGGGTTGGGGGGCTGGGGGGTTGGGGGGTTGGGGGGCTGGGGGGCTGGGGGGTTGGGGGGTTGGGGGGCTGGGGGGTTGGGGGGCTGGGGGGCTGAGGGGCTGGGGGGGGGCGGGGCGGGGGGGGCGGGGCGGGGAAGAGGGGTGGTATTATTTTGTTGGGGACGTGTACGGAGCGTCGCTGTTGATGAAGTGATGGAGTGGCCGGTGAGGGTCTCTGCGTGAAGGCGATGAGGGGCTGGGGACCCTGCAAGTACGTGGGAATACGAGTGCTGGAGAAAGTCCCTGCATGAAGGCTCTCAAGCCAGAAATGTTGGTTTCCTATCTTTATGCTGGCTCTATAAAGTCTGCTCTTTGACCTGCTGCTATTAAAATGTCATAAAGTTTATCATACAAAAACTGGCTCTTGGTCCTCCATGTCCATCAGGTATCTAACTGTACAAATGCAATTTTCCAGTACCTGGCTTGTCAGCTTTCTCTGCTAAACGACTTCAAGTGTTAATCTAAGTATTTTTGAAGATGCTGTGAGAGTACCTCAACCACTTGGGTGACAAGTTCCAGAATTATTTTCCTCATTTCCCCTCTTAAACAATGTCATGGACATATTTGCTAAAAGGAAATATTTTTCACTGTCGTACCAGTGCTATGACTAGCTTTTGAAGTTGTTTAAGAACTTTGTATGTCCTAATGAAGTCAGTTTTATTCTTCTAAAATTTGGACAATAGACATATGGTCCACTTGAGATCTCTTCACAAGACAGCCCCTAAATCCAAGAAAGCAGTGCAATGAGCCTTTGCTACTCTCCCTCTATTGCAAGAACATTTGTCTTTCATTAAGGAGGCCAAAATAGTAACCAATACTCCAGCTCAATCTCGCATAAAGGTCTGAGATCATTGCAATATCCTATCCTTTTACCCACAATTTCATGCAGGAAAGGCCTAACCTAGCATTTGCTTTCGTAATACCACCTACAATAGATTCTGACTGCCTTCGACCTTGCATACATGAAACTTGCACATCATCAATTCCAAGAAGACTTAAATCATCTACCAATCACCACCACTAAGACTAATAGGATAGAACCATCAATTCAGCTGAGTGAAACAACCATAGAAAATGTGGACCACTTTCCACATCTTGGAAGTCACCTCTCTTCCAATGTTGTCCTTTGAATGGCAATAGATTGGGAGATGAGGAAGTGCAGAGAGACCTAGGGGTTCTTGTGCACCAGTCACTGAAGGCGAGCATGCAGGTACAGCAGGTGGTTAAAAAGGCAAATGGTAAGTTGGCCTTCATATCAAGAGGGTGTGAGTATAGGAACAAGGATACCTTACTGTAGCTGTACAGAGCCTTGGTGAGACCCCACCTGGAGTATTGTGTGCAGTTTTGGTTGCCTTATCTGAGGAAGGATGTTCTTGCAATGGAGGGAGTGCAGAGGCGATTCACCAGGCTGATACCTGGAATGGCAGGAATAACTTATGAGGAAAGATTGTGCAATTTGGGATTGTACTCGCTGGAGTATAGAAGATTGAGAGGGGATCTCATAGGGACATATATAATTCTGGCAGGACTGGACAGAATGGATATGGAAGGGATTTTTCAGATGGTGGGGGAGTCCAGAACCTGGGGGCATGGTTCGAGGATAATAGCCAAACCATTTAGAACCGAGATGAGGAGGAATTTCTTTACCCAGAGGGTGGTGAATCTGTGGAATTCATTGCCGTAGAGGCAGGTTCTTTGAATATATTTAAGAGGGAATTAGATATATTTCTTCCGTATAAGGGAATTAGGGGTTACGGAGAGAAGGCGGGGACGGGGTACTGAACTTTAAGATCAGCCATGATCTCATTGAATGGTGGAGCAGGCTCGAAGGGCCAAATGACCTACTCCTGCTCCTATCTTCTATGTTTCTATGTTTAATATTAAGATCCAACATTGCCTTAAATGCGCTGGAACAGGTTTTGTATGCCCCGAATAAGAATCTTTTATGATATTTGAATGGACACCAAAATGCTAGTGTACAAAGAAATGGTGATCCAAATGCTTCTGTATGCCTCGGAAACCTGGACAACATACTGACAACATTTAAAGGCAGTGAAAAATTCCACGAACACTATCTTTGAAACATCTTAAGTATCAGCTGGGAAGATAGAAGAACTAACATCTGCACACTAAATGAAACAAAAACAACAAGCATTGAAGCCTACGTCATTAAGAACCAACTAAGGTAAGCACTTGTGTTGTTTGGATAGAAGATGAACATCTGCCAAAACAAATCTTCAACTCCCACCTTAAAGAAGGGAAACGTGAAAAAGATGGACAACAGAAGAGATTCAAAGATGTCTTAAAATCCAACGTGAAGAAATGTAACATCGACATCAGTCATTGGGAAACCAATGCCAAGGACAGGAAACTCTGGAGAACTATAATCCAAGAAGGAACAGCGACTTTCAAAGCCAGCAGATGTCCAGAACTAGAAGAAAAGAGAAGTAAATGGAAAAATAGACATCAACAACCAAGGCCCAATCTGCCACCTGGAACTCCCTGTCCTGATGTGGAAGATCTTTCAAAGCCAAGATTGGACTCAAAAGCTACTTGAGAACCCATAAATAGATCAATGGAACAAAGTCCATTATCCTTGACCTCGAGGGTCAATCAATGACTACTGGATTGTATACCTCTGGCTTTCCTTTCCTGAAGTCAACAATTATCTCCTTAGTTTTAGTGACATTGGGTGCAGTATTGTTGTTGGTGCACCATTCAGCCAAGTTTTCAATCTCCCTCCTGTATTCTGATTCATCCCCTTTATACAACCCACTACTGTGGTATTGTCGGCAAATTTGTAGATGGTGTTGTTGTCGTATCGAGCTATGACAATGATGTCTATTGAGTTATATAATGAGAAGGGTTTTCCGTCCCTGATCTTAATTGGGGTGGAGTTTATAATTGACTTTGGTTCACTTATGCTAGTGAGGGACAACATTAGGTCCTTTTACACTGCCCTTAAAAGACTGTAATTAATCGCCTTTTTACCACTTCACTTACCTGTGTGAACATGATGAACACGATATGGGGGGGGGATGGGAGGGGGTCATTTTCATCCTGGTACTTAACCTGCCAAGGTAGATAATATCAGAGCTGATGTGCTTTGAATCAGCTCCAGTGTAAAAGGCTTACCCGCCTTCCTGGGACACCAGTGCTGAAGTGCTGCAGGTCCCAACTCCTTTTCAACTGGGATGCCAGGTCCCTATGTAAAAGGTCACTCTGAACTGTCTTTTCATGGATCAGTGTAAATGCTCTAATCCGGCCTGGCTTTAAACACGGTCGTTGACGTGCCAATTTAGTGGGATCTCTGTGTAAAAGGGGTAATTGATGGTGATTCCCATTCTGAACTACTCTTCAGTGTTCCTGTTGGCTGACTGGCTTAGTTTTTGGGATCTACATGCTAGCTGCATTCACTATCCTTGTTTATAGTTGTCCATGGCCTATTACATGTGGAATCTGGATGCTTTTTCTGGAACGGTTACCATCACTCTTATCACTACCAGGCTTTTAAAAAAATGAATATGTATTTAAAAAAACAATACAGGTGGTCCTCAACTTGCAACCTACATGAGTTACGTCCACCTGCACATACGACTGTTTAAAAAAAAATCTTAATGAAAACTACTGTACAAATACATATTTTGATTTAAAAGTACTATATACAGTGGTCCCTGCTCCTGGAAGCAGCCTGAGATCTCCGAGTTACGACCAACTCATCAGCCCCTATTACGGTCATAAGTCGGGGATTATCTGTACGTATATAAATACAGAAAGTTGAAGTCAGCAGTTTAGTAAACGGTATACTATTCCATTACTTAGACACATCAGTTATCATGTATTTGCAAATTTAAACTAAATCATTCATAGGTTTATAATGCAAGTTTTAACTAATTTCTGTACAATGGCAGGATGATCCTGAACTGACCAGACACAGAACTTCTACAATTTAAAAAAAAGAATAGCTTTATTTACTTGTATAACATGCTAACAATAATTTCAGATTAAAATGCAATCCTTGATATCTCAGACATGTTGCACCTAATTAACTTGAGAAGACGTAGCACACACACATATTTTATATGACACTGTTTAGTTTATTTTGGGGAGAAATGGCATGATGCTTGAGTTCAAGTCATATGTAATACTTTTGGGCATTGAGAGTGTCACATCTGCAGCTATTTCCTTTTATAAATATTTTGTATGTTCGCTGCACCATAACTACAGTTATGTTTACCAGATTTTCTGTGCAGATGCCAAGTTATAATAATGCTGCAGGTGAACAGGAAGGAAAATTTTTACAAAAGCAGAAGATGAAATTTGCTGCTTGATAGTTTTGTAAAAGCTATTTAAAAACTTGCATGGTGTATTTGTGTACTATTTGTTATTATGTTCTGATTCATTTTCAATAGTTAGTTCTGAAACAACATCTAAACTGGCTCTGCTGCTACATAGAAAAAATGCAGAGCTTTGAACAGATGTAATTATTTAGCCATTAGTTTTCTGATTCAGCTTTTACTTTTGTTTGCGGGAGATGATATCTCTTATCTTGTGTATGCACACGCAAGCAAGAGGGGGAAAAAAATGAAAAGCCTGACACTGATAAAATAAGTTGATGCTGGATTCTGTGATATATTCTTTCATTGATTTGGCCAGTTTTTTCTTGTTGTAAATAGAAAATTGAACATAAAACTTCAGATAAAATGAAATCCAAGATAAAAATAGAAAAAATTATAACGTGTGCACAGATGGAAGCTTGCATAAAATGAAACTTCTTTCCATAGATGCTGATTAACTTTCGAAGTTTTCCAGCATTTTCATTTTTTTTTAGATCTGCTTTAATAACAAGTACTTTGATCAAAAATGAGAATAAATGTGAGTTCTACCTATCACGTGGCATTACCTTTGCAAAATCTATTGAGTGCAAAAACAGTGACACATTTTGTGATCCTGCATATGTTACTGTAATTTTATGATTTTTGAAACTTATAAAGCAAAGAAAGTTTGAAACTTGAGAAAATGAGATGGTTGACAGCAGCTTACATTTATACAATGGTTTTACTTTGTTTAAAAATAATCACTTTGCCAGTCGATTCCATTCAGGTAGCACCTTTCTCGTGAGAAGGCCTCGGTAATTACTTTAGTGGGTGGGCTCACTGCAGCCTATTTAGCCACCAGCACACATTTGGTGGAAAGGAGATCTTGTTTATTGTATGTGATAACAATCGTGGTTTCTCTCGAGGATATGCCAACTAGGTCAAACATAACTGATCACGCTTAAAGTTTACATTTTCATGTTTCCGAGGAGATTTGAGGATCTGATGATCTGATTTACAGCATAATTCTTACTAATCTTCTTCTCCCTCCCCCACCCCAATCAATAAACATTGTAGATATGTGTGAAGAAGAGCAACAGTAAAAATGTTTGAAGTTTGCCAGCAATACTTATACAAAGGTCAAGAAAGAACTTAAAATAATGTAATGACTCAAATTCTACTGGCTAGTATCATAATTGCTGTTCCCACTCTGGGCAGTGTACCATGTTTCCCATTCCTGTCAATTGAAGTCAAGGAGAATCGGGTTGCAATGAAAGGCAGGAGTGGGAGGAATTGCTGATTTGTAATTACGTTAATGTCCTTTTCAGTGGAATAGATGTTCGTCTGCATGTTTTCTAAGAAATGTAGCAAGCTGAAAAAGATTCTATTCAATTCTTGAATTTCCCACTTGTACTGAAGATAAAAAAGATGTATACAATAAAAAGCATTTTTATCACAAATAATATCTTGGAGTTATTACAATGAAGTTATTTAGATTTAGACTTATTATTGTCACGTGCTTTGGGATTCAGTGAAAAACGTTCTTTTGCATGCCATTTAAAGGCAAGCAAAGAGTCGTTGGCCTCCAATTCCATCTTGCATAAAAAGAGTTAAAGAAAAGTAAATCAATGTGCAAGGATCAGCTGCCTCCATTGATGTAGCTGGCCCAGTAACCACTGCCGCAGCCACCTCGACTTGTTCCCGCAGAAGGATGCCTGCAGACAATAAGTTTGAGCCAGCTGCCTGGGGTCCATTGCTTCTCGGGTCCCTGGATCTGATTTTCTAAAGTTGTCAGTGTCTGCTGCTGGATGGAATGTCTGCTCATCACATTTCCTTGAATGGAACATTGCCCAAAGCATTGAAACATTCAGATTATGTTGTTAAAATTACTTATTCCAACAATTCATTTTTCTTTTCAATTGAACCATAAAGTGATTAACCTAATATCAACTTGAAAGTTAAATTACTGTGAAATTTGGTTGCTTTTGTTCTTTTGATGCCCATACAACTAAGGAGAGGGGTTTATTCTGTCCCTGCTTGTTCTACATACACATTGGGACAGATGTTTTTTAGAGGGGAAATTATTTTTGTCACTGTTGAAGAACAAAATATTTTATGGTTGATAAATTTCTATATTATAACATAGTGAAAAGTGATATTTCTCTGGCTTCCAACTTGGTAGTGTATGGAATGGAAACTGGAACCTTCCATTTGGTCACTATCCATGATCTGAGCAAGAAAAAAAAGCCTCAATTTCTTGATATTCCAGGAGGTGCAAGTCCAGTGAATTTCTGGGAGCTTGCATGTTTTGGGATTGCAAAAATGAAACTAGTCTCTTTTTGTTTTATTCTTTCAAAACATTGCAAATTGTCATGCAATGTTATCACATACTGTTATTTGATATTTGGAATTTGGTATGGACTTCTTGTAAACCTTGTCAAAAGTAAATGTTTATTTAAAAAAATGTTTTCCTGAAATCAATAGCAAATTTAAAATAAAGAGTGATTACCCAGCTATAGGAAAGACTGGAAAGCATGGGGAAGAGATTAGTAAGAATGTTAATGGGACTGGAAGGGAGGCTGAATGGGCTGGGACTTCCTGGAGAGTAGGAGGCTAAAGGGTCATTTATGGAGGTTGATTAAATCATGAGGGGCATAAATATTGCAGGTAGTTACAGCTTTTTTTTTAAACCTTGAGAAGGAGAATCTAAAATTAGAGGGCATAAGAGAGAAAACATTTAAAAGGGACTTCAAGAGCACCTTCATACAGAGGGTAGTTGGTATGTAGAATGAGCTGCCAGAGGAAGTGGTAGAAACAGGGTCGATTGTAATGTTCGAAAGACATTTGGACACTTGGGTGGATAGAAAAGGTTTGGAGGGATATGAGACAAATGGGACAAGCTCGGTTGGAACTGTCTGAAGAACCCGCAGTAGAACTTGCTTTTAACTTTGCTTTGGCGTGAATTTGTTGTTGGAAGAAAGTTTGATTCTAATTACAGGAAAGGACCACAAACAAGAAGCGATCTTTGTGCTAAAAATAGTTGGCTTCTCGTTGTTGGTTATAATCTTTTGTATCATTGTTTGAGAGAATATAACAGGCAGTGCTGCAACCAATCCTTCTGTCCCCATTACAGTTGTAAGTCAGGACCTACCTATGGAAGTAACTCGTGTGTTACTGGAGGGTTGTGTTCATATAAAATTGTGATTTTTTTTTTTTCAGAATATGAAGCTGCATATTCTAAGAAATGAATTTTATGTTGATTTACTAACTTTGCATGATTTTGTGGTTGAAAACTTGGCTGAATAGTGTACCAACACATTGTCACCAAAATGAAGCAGCTGATTGTTGACTTCAGGAAAGGAAAGCCAGTGGTATACAATCCAGTCATCAATGGGGGAACAGAGAGAGTGAGGAAATTTTAAGTTCTTGGGAGAGAGGGTGGGGAAATTTCAAGTTCTTGGGAGTCACTAACTTGGGGGATCTTTTCTGGATCCAACACAGCAACTGCTGTAATAATGAATGTTTTCCAGTTTTAGAAGTGGTAATATGTTGTCTTGATGACAGAGCAACAGTGTGACACTAATAATCTGAAAGATAAATATAATTCAACAAAGGGAAGACAAACAGCAGGTGACAATATTGGTGAGTGCTCTTAGGAATCTCACCCCACTATTAAGGAAAATAAAATGTCAACTTTTGCCTACAAATAGTCAATTACATCTTCATTATCATTATAATCTTTTCAAATGTTCCTGATATTCTTCTGATTTCTCTAATTGCCATCAAACTCCATCACAACTTCTCCACCCCTGCCCAAACATTTGGACACCATCTAATACATTGACCATTTCCTTGAGTTGCATATTTCATTTCACCTAAGTAACACTGAAGAAATAATATTAAATGCTTTCAAGCCACAAAATAAAAAATATTTTAGTAAAACTATCCTTTAAGTATATGAGTGAAATAACTTGTAATTCATTTCTGTGCATGGTCATTCAATCTCTTGACAAAATTTGTTCTAAGGAAGGGTCATTGACCTGAAAAATTAATTGATTTCTCTTCCCACAGATGCTGAGTGCTTATAGCATTTCAATGTTTTTTTGTTTTAGATTCAAACACCTCCAATTTTATTTTTGTTTTAAATTTAATCCAATGTGTTACTTTCTCTTGAGTGCTGTGAATTTTAATTTTTCTAAACAATTTGCCATTGTTAAATACCTTGCAACTGTATTATTGGTTAAATGCACTGTCCCCCATCTTCATGTGACAAATCCACATTGTTCTCCTGTGCTTCTCTTAGAGCTCTCCCTCCAGATATTTTTTGAATAATTTACGCCATCAAAGTCAGTCTGATTTGTCTGTAATCATTCCATTCTTTTAAAACAATTGTACAACATCAACAATTGTTTAGCCCTCCAGAGCCCTGACTGAGATAAATAACCCAGGAAAATCATATTTGAATCGGCACTATTTTGAGGACCGTGCCTTATCTGATTTGCACTATAATAACTGGAAGGAAACTTGATAACTAGCATCCCGTCAAACTGTTGTTTTTACCATGGCTGCAACACAAACATAGGAAAAACAAATCATAACTTAAAAATTGGCTTTTTGTATTTTTGAGATTTGGAGCATTATCAAGACCACTTGGAGTAGGATGCCAATTAGTTCAGTTTAATCTGAATGCTCCATACACACAAGTGCTGCATATTTCAGTTGTCAGTAAGCAGACACCTTTTTTAATGAATGCCCTGATGTCATTGTGGGAAAGAATCTTCAGGATTTTTTTTTGTCACTGAAGTACATGTTGAGATGATATCCAGACTTCTCATGAGAAGTACTGATTTTGTATTTCTATATTTCGTTGGTTACATCAAGGATAGAATGGTAGATGATCAGAGTGTGAATCTATTTGGAAACAACATGTGGTACCTCAGACCCTGTAAATGATATTTTATCTGCACAGATATCCCCCGCTATCCAGAAGTAGACCATTCATATATAACCATATAACCATTTATGGAGCGGAAACAGGCCATGTTGGCCTTTTGAGTCCGCACCGGTTCACTGATTTTGTGCGCCCTCTTCAGGCATTGGTCCCAGTAGATCTTCATTCAATAACGATGGGTGAATTCAATGCAGGTGGAATCTTATTGAAATTAAAAGCAAGGTTGTTGTCCTGAAACTTTTCAAAAGTGATATGGTGTAAAGTGAAGAGGCAATTACCTTTATAGGGGAAAAATTTTGAATATTCCTAGACCCACTGCCCTGTGCTCTCCCATTAGCTAGCTTAGAGTCCCCACACTGATCCCACTGCCCCGTGCTCTTCTGCCAGCCCGCTATCAGTCCCCACACTGATCCCACTGCCCTGCGCTCTCCCAACAGCCCGCTATCAGTCCACACACTGATCCCATTACCTCACGCTCTCCCAACAGCTAGCTGAGCTCTATTATTACTTTTTGCTTTCTTTCGTAAAAGCAAAAGTCTTCTTTGGATTTCTTTCGGTTAGTGGAAACAAAAAGATACTAATGTAGGTCTTCGTAAAAGCGAAGTGATGTAAATCAAACTTTCAAAAAGTGGGAGTTAACTTTTATTTCTCTTGTTGGCACCTGCATACAAATCAATTAGAATGGACTAGCAACTTCTTGCAAATTCAAATGAAGCCTTTAGGCCAAATGCTGTTGACAACACTAATGAATTGCATTTACAAATTGCTTTTAACAAATAAAAATATCATGCAGAAGCAAAAAGGGAAAAATGGATGTCAAGCTAAAGAAGAGTAACTGAGATGAAGAGATAATTCCAAAGAAGATTCTTTTTTTGGGGGGTGGGGGAGGAGTTGTTGGCTGGCTGATGGATAGAAAGATTGAGGAATTATTTCCAGAGCCACAAGACCAAGACAAGTGACAGAGTGTATACTCCTATTGTGCACCTGTTTTCCTTCTTGATTGCCTGATTTTCTTCTGATATTAAAATGTTCTAATTTTTCAATTATGACCAGTCATACTATTAAATATTACTCTAGCTACTGTTATGCTTTGTTTCCATTGCTGCTTGTTGAACTATTCAAATATTTTGTCAAAATGGGTATTTAACAGGTCATCCAATAGCCTTGATCATATTGCCTTTATGGGTTTCATTTAAAAAAAAATCCTATTCAAATAAAGTTTGTTTTAATTCTGGTGTTAGTTGTGGTTAGCCCTGACTACCACCCTGTGGCACTGACCGCCACTGTTATTGAATGCTATGAGCATCTGATGATGGAATGCATCAAAGCAGAGATGCTGGATCCATTTCAATTCACCTATAAAAGAAACCATATCAAAGACGATGCTGTAGCCTTATCCCTTCAATCTGTCCTGGCCCACCTGGAGAATGATGCCTCATGTGCCAGGTTGCTCGTCAACTTCAACTTGGTGTTTAATGTGATCATTCCCTGAAGGCTGGTGGAGAAGCAGCCCTCACTGGGACTCAACAGCCCCTGGACTCTGGACTTTCTCATGGAAACACCACAGTCTGTCCGGGTTGGTTACAGAAAGTTCCCATCATCAGTAACAATAATGAGTTGCACTACAGAGAAGAGGTGGAAATTCTCCTAAAATGGTGCGAGAATAACAATCTGAGTCTCACCATGGACAAGATGAAGGAGATGATCGTGGACCAGGAACAACCACCCTCCACTACACATCAACAACTCTTGTCATGGAGAGAGTGGAGAGCACCAAGTTACTTGGAGATCACTTAACTAGTGACCTAATGTGGACATACAATATCACTTCACTTGTCAGGAAGGCGCAATAGCTACTGCAGTTCCTGATAAAACTGAACGAGCCTCCATTATGTCAACCTTGTATAGGAGCTTTATCGAATGCATCCTGACCTGGTGCATCACAGGTCAATCCACAGGACCGTAAGGGTCTCCTTCCCTCCCCATCCCCACCCCCTGAACCATCAACGTGATCTGCCGGGATCGTTGTCTGAAGAGGGTGCACAGAATTATTGAGGACCCTTTCCACCCTGCACACAGGATCTTTCAGCTGCTCCCACTGGGCAAGAACAACAGGAGTATCAGAGCCAGCACCACCGGGCTGAGGAACGGCTTCTTCATGTGGGCAGTGAGAATGCTGAACGACCAAAGGAACTGCGCAAACTAACTATCAGAGACTCGTATTCATGAATATATTTATTTATTATATATGAATACTTGTCCTGCATATGTATTGTTTGCCTGTATGTGTGTTTTGCACTGAGGACCAGAGAATGCTATTTCGTCGGGTGGTACTTGTGCAGTCAGATGACAATAAACTTGAAGTCTGCAGATTGTGAATCAAGACCCACACCAGGCACTCGAGTGGGGGAAAAAGCAATCCTAAATCAGCTCTGCAGTGCAGTCCAAAGGATTTTTTTTCTTTTTTAATCTTTTTTTATTGGTTTTATAAAAAATGCTGTGCAATGAAGAAAAGGGAATAAAACTGAAAATACTCTCTCTCATATAAATAAAATCTACACATACACATAAACACCTCACCCAATCTATGAAAAAAAAATCTGAGGAGCTTATGTTGAGGGTTAAGTATATTTTGTAGCTTTGATTCATACCGTGAATTAAAAACAAAGGTAAGACTATATCTCATCTGGAAGAGTGAGTACATTTAATCACATTAAAAACATTTACATCAAATGAAAATAAGACATAAATGGTCGCCATGTATCTTCATATTTCACCGATGAATCAAATACATGATACCTAATTTTTTTTTTTCTAAACTTAAACAGGACATAATATGAGAGAAGCATTGAAACAGTGTTGGAAGTTGAGAGTATTTCCATTTGAATATGAAGATTCTTCTAACCAACAATGTAGAGAAGGCTGCAACCCATTACACAGGTACAGAAAAACTTGAGGCTCCAATAGCTCAGTGGTTAGAGCACAGGTCTTGTAAACTAGGGGTTGCGAGTTTATTCCTCACGGGGGGGCCTTATTTCTGTGAGGGATGCTTGACAAGTGGTGATTCTCTGTCTTCCTCAAGTTGGACAAAGTTAAAGAACTTCATGTATGTTAGATTCTAAATGTAGTATTACATGGCAATAATGGATCCTTTAACCTTTCAATAACCCCCAAAAAAACAGTTATTGGATCGGGTTGTAGTTCCACCTAAAATTTCTTTCCAATAGATTTATAAAAATGGACAAGACCAAAACTTATCAATGTAGCAATATCAGATTTGCATCTGTCCCAAGTAGGGTTAATATTAGAAAATGTATCATTTTGAATTGATTAATGAACATCGGGTACATATTAAAGATGTATTCACCAGTTTAAGAATCTTGTCCCATAGATCCTCTGATAAGGTCGTACAAGTTCCAATTCCCAAACCTTTTTAATCTTATCGTGAAGAACTGGATGTAATTTCAGTAATCTATCATATACAATTCCAATTCATCCTTTCTGAAAAGGATTCAATTGAAAAATATTCTCAACTAGATCTGGTGGATATACAAATGGAAAGTCCAGTAATATGGTAATTAAGAAATTTCTAATCTGTAAATATCTTAAAAAAAAGATATTTGGTAAGGCATATTTACTTGTCAGCTGTTCAAAAGACAATCTTCCTTAAATAAATTTTCAAAATAAATACCTTAAATTTTCCATATAGAAGATTAATGAATTATTGATAGTCGAAAAAAATAATAGAGATAGCACTTGAATAAACAAAATTTTAAAATTAAAACATTTCCTAAATTGATACCAGATTCGCAATATATGTTTGAGTATTGGATTGATCTGAGAAAAACTAAATGAAAGAGAAGTACCCAATAAAGAGGCCACTGAATATTGCTGTATAGATTTCAATTTAAAATCTGTTCATAATAGATGATCCAATTTCTCAGAATAAAAAATCCAGTGTTCGAAAACTAATATTAACAGCCCAGTAATAAAATCTAAAATTAGATAGAGCCATACCTCCTTATTTTTTCAATTTTTGTAAATAAAATTTACTAATTCTAGAATTTTTGTTCTTTCAAATAAAGAAAGAAACTTTTGAGTCAATATTTTTTTAAAAATGACTTGGGCTGAAAACTGGAATTGTTTGAAATAGATATAAAAACAGGTAATTTTATCACTTTAACTGCATTAATATGATCTATTAAAGATAATGATAAAGGAGACCCTCAATTAAAAGACAATTTTACATACTCAAAGGAGAAAAATTGAGTTTATATAAATCTTTAATTGTTCAGTAATTTTAACCCCAAAGTATGTGAAATTATCTCTGACAATCTTTAATGCACTTGATAGGGATCTGCATATTAATTGAGAAAAAGTTTATTTTTATGAATTTTAATTTATTTCCAGAGAAAGTCAAAGGATTTTCAACTGTGACTTTAAACTAATATTCCTTCTGGCTTCTCAGGAGCCCCAGGAAACATTTTCAAGAAGAATAGCAGGAGTTCTCTGTGGCCATTTTTATTCTTCAACTGAATGCACAAACAACAAGTTCATAGTACATTAAACTGTATAGCACAGCACAGGGCCTTCGGTTGCGAATGTCTGTGGTAAACACAATCGTGATGCCAAATGAAAGTGAATCTCTTCTGCTTGCACATGATTAATATCCCTCCATTCCATGCAGATATAAAAGCCTCTTAAATGCTGCTTTTGTATTTTTTCACCATTACCTTGGCAGTCCAACCAATTCTTTGCTTTTTTTTATAAAAAGCCCCACACATCTCTCTGAAACTTGGTCTTCTTCAGAATGCATGATCCCTACTATTTGACAATTTTCCACTGAGAAAAAGATTTTGATTGTCGATCCTTTCTGTACCATTCATAATTTTATAAACTTGCATCAAATCTCTCTTTAGTCTCTGAAGCTTCAGTGAAAACTACTTAAGTTTGTCCAACTGCTCTTTATAGTTTATATCCAGTTTAAATCCAGGCAACATCCTGGTAAACTGGAAACACATGAGAGACATCAGATGCTCGAATCTTGAACAAAAACAATCTGCTGGAGGAACTCAGCAAGTTGAGCAGTATCAGTGGGGAAAAAAAGAATGGTCTTTGTTTCGGGTCGGAATTTTTGATTAGGCTGAGTATGCAAAGAGGAGGCAGCCAGTGTAATGAGGATGGGAGGGGTCAGCTGGGGGACTGGTGAAGCAGGGAAGGGTGAAAGATGATGGATTGATGGGGAGGTGGAGGCACCTGATTGGCAGATGCTGAAAGGAAAGGAAAGCAAGATAAAAAGGGCTTCAGGTGAAGTAAGATGAGCCATATAGGATGGAATTAGAGATGATTGGAGAGGGGTTATTAGTGGAGATTAAAGCTACCACTGCTGGAATCTGATAAGGTAGCAATGGGTGATACAATGGAAGTTGTTGGGGAGAGGTGAAGGACAGATGGAACCAAACTAGTTTCAAGATTCAAGATTTCTTTTATTGTGTAATAATACAGAAAATGTAATATGACATGAAATTTCTTTTTGACTGCCGTAAGGCACGATTAGCAATGCCCAGCACCCCTTAGAGTAAAAACGAATCCCTTCAGAGACACTGAGTGCTGTGGATTCGCCTCCAGTGCTCCCACAGCCTCTGTAGCTGCACAATTCTCTGTTCTCAATTCTCCAGTAGCCTGCAGCCTGTGTGGGTCCTTCGACTGCAAGTTGCCAAAAGCCTGCCAGTTGTGAGGGTCCTTCAACTGCCGAGCTCCTTACTGATCTGCTGCTGTGGTCACCATTCTGTGGGATCAGTGGGGTGGGAGGTAAGTGTTCTCCCAGTTTTTAGTGCCCAGCATTGGTCCGCTACTCCCCCAGTTTGCAGCCCATCATGGACGGTTGCTCAGCATGGGTGCTGCCATCTGGGCACAGGAATAAAAGAAAACAGTTGGCTCCTTTAACAGGCCCTTTTAAGCCTTCATGGTGCTGTCGGCATTAGGACTGGGTGGACCAGAACTGTGTCTCTGCTCCCCACTCTCCTGCATTGGCACCAGCAGCACTGCTGCCATTACAACAGCTTTGGCAGTGCCACCGTACTTTTTTTTCTACCAGCTATATATCCCATCCCCACTTCTTTGTACCTTCAGCAGGTATCTCTCCCTCTCCCTCTATGATTCCCTTGTCTGCTTATCTCTCCCGACCCACCTTTTCATGACACCCAATACTTTACCCTGTAGTCACAGGAGATGAAACACTTGCTCTTGCACTTCCTCCCACACCATCACCTTGAGACCTAAGCAACCCTTCCATGTGATGCAGATTCACATGCACCTCCTCCAATCTCATCTACTACTTTTGGTGCTCCTGATTTGGACTCCCCTGCATCAATGAGACCAAGGGCGTACTTGGGGACTGTTTGGCAGAGTAACTGCGCTCTCTGCAATAGCCATCCTGAGCTCAACACCCCTCAATAGTGGGTCAAGTATCAAATGTTGAGACTGAATACAGGAAAGAGACTGGTGTTTTCTATGTCATGGTGCCAAGGTAATAACCTCTCTCTAAACATCATTAAGATGAAGAAGGTGGTTATTGACTTCAAGAGAGTGGCAGAGACCACACCGCTGTACACATTAATGATGGTGAAGTGAAAGAGTAGATAACTTCAACTTAGGAATAAATCTCTCCAGTGATCTGACCTGGGCCAATCACACCCATGCAATTGTCATAAAAACAAACCAACATCTGCTACTTTTCACGCAGTATGTAAATGTTTTAGGAATTGATGGTTTTTTTAGCCAAGTTTGTAGATGATATGAAGATAGGTGGAAGTATGGAGTTTGCAGCAGGTCTTCGATAGGTTGAGAAAATGGAAAAACAAGTGGCAGATGGAATAAAGCATAAGGAAATGTATGGTAAAGCACTTTAGTAGAAGGAATAAAGTCAAAGTAGGCCATTTTCTAAATCATAAAAGAATTAAAGTGGACACCAAAGGGACTTGAGTCCTTGTGCAGTAGTGCAGGATTTCCTAAATGTTAACTTGCAGGTTGGGTTAGTTGTAATGTAGACAAATGTCAAGTCAAGTTTATTGTCATTTGATTGTACAAGTAAAACCCAATAAATAATATTCTCCAGTCCTCAGTGGAAAACATGCAGACACACAATTAGACATAAAACACATACAGACAAATAATACACATGCAGGACAAGTATTTCATCTATACAAATAAATAAATATTGTTTTGTACATATGAGAGTCTCGTCTCATGATTAGTGTGAGCAGTTTCTTTGGTCGTTCAGTATTTTCACTGTCCCTGAGAAGAAGCTGTTCCTTAGCATGATGGTACTGGTTCTGATACTCCTCCATCTCTTTCTTGATGGGAGCAGCTGAAAGATGCTGTGTGCAGGGTGGAAGGGAATCCTCAATGATTTTGCATGCGTCTTCAGACAATGATCCCAGTAGATCATGTTGATTTGGTGGGGGGGTAAAACAACCCATTGATCTTCTCTTCCACTGTTATGGTCCAGTGGATCGACCTCCAATTAATTTCTCTGCAGCAACTGTACCACACTGTGATGCAGCCTGCAGGACACTCTTTATAGAGCTCCTGTAGAAGGTTGACATAATGGTGGCTGGTAGCCTTGCCCACTTCAGTCTTCTCAGGAAGTGCAGTTGCTGTTGCACCTCTCTGACAAGTGAGGAAATGTTGAGTGTCCATGATAAGACACCAGTTAAGTGAACTCCAAGGAACTTGGTGCTATCCACTTTCTCTACTACAGAGTTGTTGATGTGTAGAGGAGGGTGGCCATTCCTGGACCTCCTGAAGTCCATGATCATCTCCTTCGCCTTGTCCATGTTGAGGCTCTGGATGCTACTCTTGCACCATTTCACGAGATTTTCCACCTCTGTAGTACGCCTCATCGTTGTTGCTGATGAGGCCAACCACTGTTGTGCCATCTGCAAACTTGATGACACATCTGGATCTGGCGATGCAGTCGTGGGTTAGTAGCATAAACAGGAGCGGGCTGAGTACACAGCTCTGAGGTATGCCATTTCTGTTTTGACAGTGCTTGACATTTTGCTATTGACCTGGATAGTATGTGGTGATAGGACAGTTTCCCCAACAACATCTGGGGAATTATCATATTAAATGCCAAACTGAAGTCAATGAACAGCAGCCTGGCATATGAGGCTACATTCTCCAGCTTGGCCAGGGCAGAGAGAAGGGACAAGGCTATAGCATCGTATGTGGAACAGTTTATTCTATAGGCAAATTGAATTGGGTCCAGCATATCTGGGTGGTGAGCTTTGATGCCTTCAATTATCAGAAGCTAGAAGCATTTCATTAATGCGAAGGTCCGTGCCGCAGGATGGTAGTTATTGAGGCTTGTTATTGCTGCCGTCTTGGATACCGGGATGATGATGGGTGTCTTGAACCCTGTAGGAACAATGGATTGCTGCAGTGAGGTGTTGAAGATGTCTGTGAAGACCTCCATTAATTGGTCTGCGCAGTTCTTCAGTACCCGACTAGGAATGTTGTCTGGTCCTCCTGTCTTGTGTGGGTTCAACTTGGATAGGGTTCTGTTCACCTTGGCCGTGGCTATATAGCGGGTGTTCATCAGGGGAACACAGAGCTTTCTTTGGCATTATCCAGATCTTCTCATCAAACCGTGTATGGAAGGCGTTCAGTCTGTCCAGAAGGGAGGTGACATTGTCCTTAATTCGCAAGATTGACTTGTAATCCATTTATATCCTGATCTCTGGCCACATCCGCCTTGTGTCGCGCTGCTGTCTGTGGATCTTCTGTATGTACCCCTGCTATGCCTTCTGGATTGCATGAGAGAGTTCAGCCCTGACTGATTTTAGTGCCATCCTATCCCCTGTCCTAATGGCAGCATCACAAGCTCTGAGAAGGGCCTGGTCCTCTACATCCAATCATGGTCTCTGGTTAGCCCAGGTTGTGAAGTATTTGATCTTGGTGACATCCTCGATGCACTTGCTGATGTTCACATGTCCCTGAAACAGCTCCAGTCCATGGTCTCAAACCACATGGATAAAAATACAGATTATCTGATGGCATGATATTGCTGTTTGTGTTACATTGTGCAGTATTTGGCTGTTGTATTACTGACATTACAACAATGTCTGCTTAAAGTACTTAATAGAAGGCATTTTGAATATCTTGAGGTCATGAAGTGTAAACTTGTCTCAAAGTGATGACGGGCCTATTGTCTATTTTTAAAAAAAATTCTATTTGACCTCTGAGAATGTACTTACTTTAAATTGTTTTTATCTCTTTTCCTGTTTTTTTTTAACTCAATACCCAAGTAAACGTGGTGGAATGGTTTAATTGCTTCCCTTAAACACTTGCTTTTTCTTTTTGTTGATCAGCTTCTTTGGCAGATTTAAAAAATAAGTACACCAGATTCAAAAGCAAAATTCTGTGAATTCTGGAAAAATATACTAAAAACAAAATGTTGGTGTTGTCCATAACATTCAGCAATTTCAGTTTTTTCTGTGTATGATTGCTTCTTGCTGTGACTGCTACCTTTCAGGAATGACAGGAATCTTTGTGTAAATGGGAAATATTAGATCACATAAAATAGGAGTTTCGTTTTTGTGAAGAAACTAATTGTACTTTTGCCAAATCCTTCATGGACTTAATGTTGGCTTATTATTGCCAGATTTATTTTTTGACTCTAGTTTCACAAAAAGCGTCAACTCTGGATCATCAGCCCTGATTAACTAGTCAAATATCACAAGTGTGAATCCACCTTCGCTTAAAACAAAAGTAAAATGCTGCATATGGTAGAAGTTTGGAATAAATTCACGACATATTCTTCTGATTTCTCTCTCTGCACAATAGCTCCCTAATCTACTGAATTATTTTTGTTTTTCACAACTGTGCCCTTATTTGGATAAAAAAAGTTTACTGTCAATTGAAATCAAATAGTGCTCTATGGTGTCCTGATATCATCCCTCTCAATGGTTTGATTTAATTTAGCTCTGCTGAGCAGTATAGCATGTGGAAGACGCCCACAATTGCATAGTTATCATGGCATGTGTGTGGGCTTCTTTCAGGGGGAGTGGGTGGAAAGGGTGGAGCTTGGCATAGTATTGAAATTGCATGTGAGGGCAGGTAGGGTAGGGAAGGGATTGGAGCTTGTTTCTCGCTGCACAGGGAACATCGTGGATTATAATCATGGTAAACAACTCTGACACTCACTCAGTTATGTAATCTATGTGGGTGTAGTCTGGAAACTACAGTATTTAATTTCAGTGCTTTGATGATCCACATTGTTAACAACAAGGCAATCTGTGGGAGTTCGGAAGGTTGAGCTTAGAATCTTGATAAGCAGCTCCTTTTTAATCACGCACCTCTCCAGTCCTCTGATGGAAATTAAAAGGAAAATCAGTCTATTGCCATATTTTGTATCAGAATTAAAATGAACTGGCTTTTGTTTTTGTTTTTATTGGTTCCTTGTTGGTTTTCCAGCAAATTCCCTGAACAAAGAAGATAAAGTCAGTCCTTCAATGCATTTGTCATGGAAAGGCCACAAACCCACTTGGTAATTGCTGATAATTAATAGATACCTTTTACCTTTAGAATGGAGACTGTCATTGAAGTAATTGTATATGTGAATGCAATAAACGATCTGTAAAACCAAAATGTAGAATGTAAAGATGTGAAGGAGTGGTTGAGGTTGATGAAAGATGAAAGGAAATAGGCTTAAGTTTAATAGCTATTTCCTGTAGCACTGCCTTGTCATCATCTGTCGTTTCCTGTAATAGAGTTGTCAACCTGTGCCGAGGCAAACATTTTTTTTTGCCAACTACCAACCCCTTGTACTAAAATAGTCTAGGGCTTCTTTGCTCTTGAAATGTGTGAATGAGATTTCAGACATGCCTTTCAATGAATGATAAAATTCAACCTGAATTCTGGCATGCTATGTTGCAGATCATTGAAATGGAGACAAACTAGTATAGGGTGAACAAGAAATTGCACAGATACAGGGTACAAAAGGGCTGGAAAAACTCAGCAAGTCACGCAGATGAAGGGCCTTTTACTTGCATCAATGTTTCTCCAGCTCTTTTGAGCACTGCACAACCTTGTGTGCCTTCTGTTATAAAATTTCGAACAATGTTTTGATGTTAAAATTATTCATTGAAATACCAATTTATTAAAGCTGCAAGAATAGGAAGCTGTTCTTGAAATTCAGAAAATGTTGTTTTGCAGAATATGTTTGTTTTGTGCAAAAAGGTTAGTTTTGATATTAGAAGAAGTAAAGCTTTGAATAATTACGTGCTCGTTAAGTTAACTGTAGAAAGTAAATGAAATTGCACCATGAATTTTCATCTTTGTGTTCATTGTCTTCACAAATTGCTGACTACACACTGTGTTGCCTATGAATTAGAAATATCATTTGCATTCCTCCTGACTGTAACAGCTTTCGGGGGTTTCTACAGTGCTCCCGTGGCTGCATGCACTTATTTTAAAGAGAGAGTTCTATTTATTAGGTCTGTATCAACAAAGTATTGTAGTGGGCCCATTAAACATTCCCTTTCACTCCTACTGTGGTTGTGTTATGACATTTCTGCTGGTGATTTGGCCAGTTAATTAAACATGCTTCAAAGGTCTGGAAAAATCATTCACCCAAAGCTGTTTGGGCTTTGAATGTACAGTGACCATTTGGTCTGGCAGCCAACCTTTTGCCTTTTTTCCCACTCCCCCTTACAGCTTTTTGAATCTGGATCATAAGTATTATGGCAAAAAGGAAATTCTCAAACTAAACATTTTACTGTCTGTCCGAGTGGACAGTACAGCACTGGGGCACCTAATCTAATTGGTAGATGCAATTGTGAGTGTGGGTCCTGTGATTAATCTAACAAATTCCAATGGAGTTTTATTCCATTTCGATAGCCCATTTATAAGTTCTGATGACATGTTAATTCTGTTAGCAAAAGTTATGGAAGACAGTTCTGTGTGATTGCAAGAAATAGCCAGAGGGAAGGAAGAATATGAGAAAAGGATTTTTTTATCAGAATGATTTCAATATTAATTAATTATGAAACTTGAATTTCTTATTTATACAAAAAGATTGGTTCTGTTATTAAAAAAAACAAATGTGTACATATCGAGAATCTGTCATCCATTTACCCTTTTAGAGAATTATTAGAAGGAAAGCCATCAGTTTGGCAACTTTCATGATCTTGGGATGTTCCCAAGTGCTTTGCATGCTACTACAGGTGCCTAACCTTTTATTTGGAATTCCAAAAACCGGCACTTTTTCCAGAAGATGACGTGACACATAAGTAATGTTAATTTCCCTTAATAAATCCTCCATTTTCAGAGGGAGGATCCCCCCACCCCCCCACGAAGTCCCTGTCATCCACACCCTCTTACCTTCAGTGGAAAGGTTACTCTCGGACCCCAGCACTCGGTGGGAGTGAAGCAGGCAGCAGCAGCTGGCTCAATGCTGGAGCAATAGCCATCTTCCTTACCCGTAATCCCCTATGCAGCTGGAATTTCTGGTGCTGGCAGAGTGGTTCCAGCTGTGTGGAGGATTATGGGTAACAAAGATGGCTATTGGTCCCACAAGGTGCTGTCACCATGATCTGGTGCAATGCTCTGTAAATCTGGGCTTGGCAGTACTGCATGGCTGCTGCCGTGTCGGGAGTTACATGGGGGTGGGGGCAATGAACGGCGCTGCTCTGCCGGTGTGTGCCTGAGGGCTGGCCCAACGAGCTGATGGAGCACCTGAAAGCTGCTGGCGCTCAGCTCCACCACCCCAGTGGCCCGCTCCTCCTGCAGCTCTGCACCTTGTGTCCAGCCTTCTGCCCCTCTTGGCCACTGGCACTGAGCAGCTGACGCTGGCCGCCTTTTTGGGTGAGCTCCTGGGCCACCCCATTGCCTCCAGCCACCACCTAACTGACACGCTGGTAGAGAGCCTCCTGTACGACACACATCAAAACCCCCCCCCCCACCCCGCTCAAAATAGTCTGGCCCTGACCCGGAGGGGGGGGCACCATGGACAGATGGCTGGCTTGGTGGGGGGGCGATGGATGGCTGGAGCGGGGTCGGGGAGACAAACAGATGGCTGGAGGGGGCAGTGGGGGGGGGGGTGGGGTGACAGACAGCAGAGGCTAGGTGCAAGACATTTGCTTAAAGGGACCGAAATCAAAATAATTCTGAAATCCGGAAAATTCCGAACAACAGCAGGTGTCCGGACCCGACGATCCTGGATAAAAGATTAGGTACTTGTAAGTACTTTTTAAAGTGTCATTGCTATTTTTATTCAAAAACATAGCAGCCTCTTTTCACACAGGCCCAAAGAATAGCATTTAGAAAACTGACATGATAATTGTGGTTCAAACCCAAATTATTTAATTCAGCATGTAAACTGGCCAAATATTTTACTGGTTTAACTAGAAGGACCTGTTATCGTGTTGTGTCCCCAAAATAAAAAAAAATAAACCTCAAACAACAGTAAGAACTTGAAAAGAAGTTCTTAAACCTAAAATGATTAGGTTCTACGAGGCAAAAAAAGAACTAGGGAGATGTCAGTGTTTAGTAATAAGAGAAAATATTTAAACTGTTCTAGTAGCAGCTGATTTGAGCATGTTTCACTGTTCTGATGAAGAAATTGGTTATTTCTTGAGAGAAGGAGCCATTGTGGTATCTTTCTACTTCCACGTGAGATATTAACATGTTCCATGGTGGCAGTGATATCTTGACAGATTGAGGGCCACAGAAGGAGGAGGTAGATTGATAGGGTTTGATACTGGAATTTGTACTGGAATTATATATAATATATATATTTATAGGTGAGGACTTTTGTAAAAAATAAATAATAGATTGTATGAGGTTTAGAGGGACAGATACCAAGTAAAATCGCTGTTTGATCAGTCTTGCTGAAGATGTCCATTGTTGAATTAATTTACTGCTTGATCAGTGGTTGTTCAATTTTCACTTTTGCCAGTAGGCTTTAAAATTATAACATGTACAATTTCTCAGATTTTTCAGAGGGAGGAACTTGATTTACATTTTGGGAAACCATATAGTTTGCATTATGCCACTAAAGAATTGCTGAAGTAATATTGTCCCATCTTGCAAGAATAAATGAAAAACAATACTGTTTTTCTTGACTACTTACTACACATTTTTGTTCCACTTTTCATTGCCTGTATATTGTCGGACTCTGGCTTTACCCTCCCCTCAATTTGGTCTATGTGTCGTCTGAGTCCAGCGTGCTCGTTGAATGAAGTGATAGGAGAAGGTATTCGGTTTCACAATCAGTTTATTACATAGCACAAGAATAAAGCTTAACAGAGCTCTGGTTCAGTCGTTAGTTCATAGGTCTCTTGCTCGGTGAGCTATTCCCCAAGACTGACTCTTACCGTCCAGTCTCTTCTGATTATATAGATCAATATCGTTGCACTGAACAAGAGTTGGCTTTTTTGATGGGCTCCTTGCCTAAGATTTATCTCAAGCAACTTCCTGCTCTGCAGTTATCTATGGTGTCGACCTCCCATCTTAATCTCCCAGGCCAGAACATTCTGTTGTTTTAATCAACACCTTCCATTTACCCTTATGACTCCTCATTCCTACACAAGTGGTTTATTTATTTTGTTTTACTCTGACATTCTCAGTCACGGTACTCTTATCACTTATCCTTGCAATTCACTTATCTTCCTGTCAGTGGCCTGTTTCATAATAAATCACTCGACACTATGGTTCCTCCAACCTCATCCTGTCTAACTTCTCCTATCTGATATCCTGTTATTCCCATGTATAACTTTGATGTTTTCTTTCTGGACTTGTGGTTTAAAGTTAGCAGTTTAGTGTAACCTTGGGGATGAAAGTATTTTCTCTCTTTGTATTTGGAGTCAGCAAATTCTACACATACTATAATCAGCCAACTTTTCTACATACTGTGGCTGTTACTTAATTACATTAATATTTCCCATAAACAGTATAGTTGAAGTACATAGTAAATTGCTACATAGTAATGGATTAATGAATACATAATGAATAGTACATAGGCATATTTTCCATGATTACTTAACCCCTAGGTTCCAACAATATGTAATCGTCATATTCAACCAAGTACATTCAGGAATCCTGTGCAGTTGGTACAACAAGAGGGGGTGTGGGTGGTGGTGATGTAATGGGGTTACATAACAGGACAATAGTCTGTATTGCAATTTTCTGAAATTGTTTTATTTGATTTACTTTTGGACAAATTCTGAGAGTAAATTTTATTCTTTACCTCCAATTTTTGGGTAAGTGATTTGTTACTTCTGTAAGTGTCAATTTCTGCATACTGACTAATGTGACGGAATGGGTTAATTAAATATACGTTTATAAAAGGGATTAGAATTGGGTTAGCTGTTGGGTTACATGCATTTTTACAGACAGAACACATGCCTTGCAAAGTCTGAGGGCAGGTGCAAACAGAAGGTTCTGGGCTTTAGCAACATTTGCAAGCACACCCCAGAAACTGAAACATTTGCAGAGAGTTGGGGGGGGTGGGGGGGGGGCATGGTTTTTTTATAAATAAAGGCTGTAAATCGCAACATTTGCAAACTGAAACAAAAAAAATAACAGTGCCTGGAACATCAAGAGGGGAGGGGCATAGAATGAGAGAGAAGGAATTAGCAGGAGGCAGTCTGAGAAAAGGCTGGACAGAAAAGGTTTCCTTTTTCAAGACTGGGCAGTGTTCTGATATGGTAGCCTGAGTGTACTCTCTGTGGAAATCAGGAGTGGTGGCTCGCCTTCCCGGTGTGGTGAAGAGGCAAAGAACTCTGTGAGAAGAACCTGGAAAGAAGATGAGTTTCTTCTGAAAGACACTCTTCTTTGGAGTGCCCATCAAGCAACAACCATCTCTCTGTAACCCTCCACAACTTTCCTGCCTGGTAATTCTAAGTAAAGCACTTAGAATGTAATGACTATTTGATTCTGTACACAGGATTGAAGATTACTGGAAACTGTAGCCTTGGAAATGTGGACAGTGGAAGATTGGTCAGTAAAAAGGACTCTCTTGAAAACGCATTACGTACAATTGCACTTAGATTGGGCTGGGGGAGGGATTGTGTAAATAACTTAGTGTTGATCAGTGAAGTGTTGGTCTTGTTGTTCTATACAGAGAATTAAACTAATTTTGTTTAAGAAACCATTGCTTTGGTGTATTTCTATTGCTGCTGGTATATGGGGTTCACTGAACTCATAACACTGTCATATAACTTTCTATAATTGTATATCTGGGTCAATAATCAAACAAGCTGCTGTCTTTCAACACATTTTGCAATTATCTTTTGTTATGTTGCATCAGCAGAAACACAGTGGAGATTGATTTCACTTGAGAGTTGGATGATGCTTTATTCATGATGATTCTATTTTTGGTGCTGACTCCTCGATGTGAGGGTCAACCTTTTGGTTTTGTTGCAGCTTCTGATGACGTTAATGTCTGTACTGTCAGTAAAGTACTCTATGTAGTCAATGGGTAATTTACCTGGTATGTCCCTTCTGTTTAGAGCAGCTTTGACTTTTTGATTGTGTATTTGAGTGGATGTCTGCTGAGACGAAACAAATTTCAAATTTTTGAAATTATTTCCTGCACTTCATGGCACCTTGAGAGACAAATGTTACATTAGAAGGAATACGATTTTTGTGGAAAGCCATCTTAAAGTATTCCTTAAGGATAAAACATTTCAGTGAATATGCAATATTAGTGTGGTACTATAGACAATGCAAAGTATCAGGGAAAATTTCCTTCACAGAGTGCAATAAATCAGATATTGTTAAGTATATTGTGGCAGAGAATTTATATATAAAAGAAACGGGGAGTTGTGTAACCCCAAAACCTTTATTTTGGCTGGATTAGCGCATACGCAGAGGAATGTGTTACCTCCGATCTTCTGATCATAGTATTAGGCTTCAATTTAAAACCTCATGTTTTCCTTCATACTAGAGATAGGATCTTGTGAAAGATACAACACGATTCTCTTCGTTCATGTGTTTCGTGGGGATGTGTTTCATAAAGTAAAGGTTAAATAGATTAAGATTTCATTTCCTGCCTGGAGTGTCAGAGAATGAGGAGAGATTTGAAAGAGGTATGCAAAAATATAAAGGGTTAGATGGGATAAATGCAAACCATTGAGGTTAGGCAAGACGAGAACTAGAGCACTTGGGTTAAGGATGAGGTGAAATGATTAAGAAGAGCATTAGGGAGATTGTTTTTCACTCAGAGGGTGATGAGTGTGTGGAATGAGCTACCAGCTGAAGTGGTGGATGTGGATCCTAGAGTGGTATACAGGGCTATGGACTGGGTGCAGATCATGGAGATTAGATGCTATATTAGATGCATGGACTAGATGGGCCAAAGGGCCTGTTCCTGTGCTGTAGTGTTTCATGGTTCTGTAAGTGTTTAAATGTAAGAACTGATACAAAAGAGAAACATGGGCTGTTTTAGGTATTTGTGAACTTTAAATCAGATTATTGAGGAAATTCTATTTCTAGAAACCAGCAGTCGAAATGAATACCAGTTGTTCTCAACATGATTAGCAATTTTGTAAACCATTTCTCCTTGCTTGAATTTTGAAATATTATCAGTAGACAACTGTGATAAATCAGTAATCAACATAGGTTGCAATTTTTTTTGTAAATGGTCTCCCTGATGTGGGGGAAGCCACACTGGGTTCAGTAGGTGACCTCTTCAGATTAACAAGTGTTGCTTCACTTGAAAGGACTGTTTGGGGCCTTGAATTATGGTGGGAAAGGAAGTGCAGCATTTTTTGTGGTCACAGTGATAGGTACTGAGGGAACGATTAGTAAGAAGAGATGAGTGGAGGAGACTTGGCGTAGAGTGGAGATGGGAAGATGTGTCTGGTGGTGGGATCATGTTGTAGATGGTGGAAATTGCAGAAGGATGTCATTTGTTGGATGTGGAGGCTGGTAGGGTGGAAGATGAGTACAAGGGAAATCCTATTCTTGTTACATTTGGGAGCTGACAGGGCCAGGGCAGATGCACAGGAAATAGAGGAGATGTGGTAAGAGCTGAGTTGATGGCAGTAGAGGGGAAGCCACTTTTTTTTGAAGGAGCCATCTACTGCTCCTGTTGTGGCATTCTCTACATCAGAGAGATTGGTTGCAGTCAGGGAGATTGTTTTGTTGAGCACCTTCGCTCTATGCGCTGCAATAACAGAGACAACCCAGTATCGAACCCTTTCGATTCCACACCCCATCCCCACACCGACGTGTCAGTCCATGTCCTCATGCACTGCCAAACCAAGGCAACCTACAAATTGTGGAAACAACACCTAATATTCCATCTGGGCACTCTTCAACCAGATGGCATTTAACATTGACCTTCATTTTCTTTCTCTCTCTCTCTTTCTTGTGTGTTCTGTCACACTCTCTTTCTCACTTAAGAGTTCTTTCTCGCTCTTGCGGTTTCTCTTTCTCAAGCATTTCTCATCTTACAACTGAACTTTGGAGCATGGGAGACATCTATCCATATTTGAATTTAAATTAGTCATCAGATTAGAATTTCTGATGATCATTGAAACTTGCCATGTTCTCTTCCTCTAAAGAACATTATCTGCCAATTTTCATGTCAGTAACTAGTGAGCACTTGTATTTTCTTTGAAGTTCATAAAGCCAAATGTGGCTGAGTAAATTGCGTGGGGTGAAATTAGCAGTGACAAGCTGTTGGTATTTAGTAATGCTTCTTTTTATATAACCATATAACCATTTTCAGAGCGGAAACAGGCCATGTCGGCCTTTCGAGTCCGTAACGGTTCACTAGAACAACTCCACTAGCTCAATCCTCCCGCTCTCCACCAGCAGACCATGTGCTTTCTTAACTACCCTGTCTACCTGGGAATCCACCTTCAAGGAACTCTGTACCATAACTCCAAGGAACTCTGTACCATAACTCCAAGATCCCTCTGTTTCTCTACATTCCTCGACACCCTCCCCTTAACTGCATAAGTCCTATTTATATTATTTTTTCCAGAATGCAGCACCTCACACTTGTCAACATTAAATTCCATCTGCCATCTTTCAGTCCACTTTTCCAAACAAACCAAATCCTGTAATCCAAGAAAGCCTTCTTCACCATCCACCACTCCCCCTATTTTCGTATCGTCTGCTGCTCATGCTTTATTGGTAGGATAAAGTTGCCTTGGGCCATACATAATCAAGCACAGTGAGAAGTACACACCCTACAACCTTATTCAAAAGCATTTTGAGAATTAAAACAAACGCTGTAGTATCTGCAAAACTCTAGGGTTCTCATTTTGGTTAAATTGTTAGTTTTTTTGATGAAAATGAACCTCCTTTGTATTTGACAGATACTTGGATCACTAGCAATTTTTAAAAACATTTTTCCAAACTACACTTTTGGAAAGGTGATTTGTATGTAGATCACATTCTCCTGTGCCTTAGGAAAAAATATAAAAATGCTAACAAAAAAAAGTAGTACTATGGTTGAAACTGTTCGCATTTTCTCTCAATTTTATTCTGATTTGCCATCAATCATACAAGGTAAGCACAAAGGTTAAAATGACATTTATTTTAAATTTCTCGTGCTGCCTTCACTTCAATCAGTTTTCCAGAAGTGCACAACCCTATCAAAATGCTGTTAGTAAATGTAGCCATGCAGTATATTGGAAAATGTCCAGTTATTGCAGAGACCTGATCCAGCAGAATTTGGCTTTTATTGCTCAAGATCCTGAGAGTAGAATTCAATTTTGGCTCATTGGTTTTCCTTTCCTAATGGGAAAGGCTTGCAAGTAATAAATTGAGAACAAAGTAGGGATTTAGAACATAGTACATCAAACATTACAGCACAGTACAGGCCCTTCTATTCACAATGTTGAGCCGACCTATGGAACATTATTCTAATTTTTCCTCACTAAACTACTTTTCTTACATTCATGTCTATTGAATGTCCCTATTGTACCTCCATCATCATTCCCAGTAATACATTTTGAAAATATGGAAAAAATGTTTTGAGGATGGCGACAGTGGACACGTTAAGGAGCTGTTTAGGAAATCGTTTGGAGGTGATCGAGAAAGAGTTGTTTTGTAGGTGCAAAGTGATTAAAATAATTTGGCACAGTGTTTTATGAATACAAGAGATGGAATCTGATTTACAGTCAATAAATACTGTTTGCTATTTAATTTTTTCAATTATGATCTTGAAATGCCTGCTTTTATTGCTCATACTTAAAAATATCCTTGAATTGAATGGCTTGCCAGATCATTTAGGAAAGTATTTAAGAATCAACCAAAGTGGTTAATTTGTATTCGCATATAGGCAAGTTTGGATAAGGAGGAAGATTTCCTTTCCCTGATAGACATCAGTGAACAGGCAAATGTCGCTGTTTATACAATGAATGTACCAAAGTACATTTGGGGTGTTGTGTTTTTCCTAAAAGGATTGTGTAAAAGTTTCATGATTTACTCTACTGCCCTCTGTAGGTAATGTAATACTATGAAGTTACATTCAATTCTTTCTTTGGCTTGGCTTCGCGGACGAAGATTTATGGAGGGGGTAAAAAGTCCACGTCAGCTGCAGGCTCGTGCATCTTTTGAGGGGGAGGACGTGGAGGGGGAGGACGTGGACCTGTCCTCGGGCCTGCGCAAAGGAGCTTTTAGGTGGAGTGCAGTGCGCGCAGTACTGGCCCCACCCTTTACACCCATGGTTCGTGTGCCGTGGCCAAGCAAGCTGGGACGTGGCAGGGAGGTCCTTGGGTCGTAGGTTTTATATCGGAGTGGCCTTCTCCTATGCAGGTTTCTTACCCGGGCTGGAGGGGCCTGCCTCCCCTCCTAGGTCGGTCCATACTGCCCGGACCGGGGCCGAGGCCGCCGCAGTTCACCCTGTGCCTGGACTGGGGCCACCGCCTCCCACTCCCTGCCCGGACAGGGGCCTCCGCCTGCCTCACTCGACCGAGGCCGGGGCCGCCGTCTCCCCCTTGCTCCTGCCCGTATCGGGGCCGCCGCCGTCTACCCTTCGCCCGGACCGGGGCGTTACATTCAATAGTAGTTAACTAATCAGCAAAAAGTTCATCCCTGCTCCACCTTTCAATAATAAAGTGACTCAGCACCATTTTAAATGCCCTTAATTCTCTTGGAATTTGCTTTGTGGCTGAGCCTTCAGGCCCCATTGAGTAGAAGATTACAGCCTCACAGTTTGGCGGGCAGCAGCCTCCTTTGAAGAAGACCGCAGAGCCCACCTCACTGACAAAAGGCAAAGGAGGAAAAACCCAACACCCAACCCCAACCCACCAATTTTCCCTTGCAACCGCTGCAATCGTGTCTGCCTGTCCCGCATCGGACTTGTCAGCCACAAACGAGCCTGCAGCTGACGTGGACTTTTTACCCCCTCCATAAATCTTCGTCCGCGAAGCCAAGCCAAAGAAAAGAAAAAAAAAGAATTTATCCAAAATGATTGGGACCGGGCATATGTATGATAAACTTGTTTTTGGAGAACTGGCCATTTTTAAAAAAAATTGCCCAGTAGCAACAGCAAATCACTTGTATCAATGTTTAAACAACAACAGACAACAGAGGAAGGCTTTTTAAGCATTAAAATAATGTTTAATTCTCACCCAAACAAAATGTTGGCCACCACTGATCACCGAAATGAACCCAGAGTGGCTGCTGATCACCGAGACCATCCAGCTGCTGATCACCGACACAAGCTCACTGCTGCCACCGATCCCTGGGGAGGGTTCCTGGGCTGGTGGAACTCTCACTGGTGAGTCAGTGGGCTCCTTTCTCCCCGGTCACTGGACCTCCTAATGCCGGAGTCCTGATTCCAAATCCTCCCGTAGACCTACTGCATGTGCACATTGGGGAAGTAGGCCGAGAGGAAGATTTGGCATCCGGTGTGCTGAGGAAGTAGAGAACACCATTGAACCCAAGGTCCTACTCCCGCTGTGCAGCCTGATGTCCCCGTTCCTGCCTGGAAGGCTGCTTTCCTTAATGACACCAGGATGAGGGATTCTTCCAACCACTTGTGGCTGGGAAAAAGTGGCAAGTAGTTTGAGAGGGAGAGTGGAGAGGAAAGTCAATAGGGGTAAGTAAGGAAGAAATGGAAAGGGAGAGGGGAGGGAGTTACCTGAAACGAGGACAATCATCATCTAATTTAATGTCAAGTTAACCTTTTTCAACCTGTGAGGTCAGAGGTCAGATCAATAAACATTTTGGATAAATGAGGTTTGAAATGCCATCTAAGTCGATCAGAAGTGATAGAAGATGTTGGAAATACCGACGCTGGTAGTATGATAATAACTGTAACCAGAGATGAATTGCGTTTCTGGGTTAAGACTCTTGTTCAGAATTGATTGCTATTTTTGCAAATGGAATTCCAAGTTTTGATGTTCCATTTTTGGACTCTGTGATATTCCACTTCATACCATTGTTCTTATGTGGCTATTTATAATCAAACGTGCTCTCTCTGAAATATTAACTGCTTGTTGGATAGGCAGAAGGGATATATGGTAATTTTGGACACGGAAGGATTTGCCAATTTCTACCTGAAACAAAGTGCAATTCAGGTGGAATCTGAATCAGATGCACATAAATAACTTGCATTTATATTGAGCATCAAACAAAATTTACCACTTAACCAATATATGGCAAGGCAGCTGAATAAAGGCTTAGACAAAAGACTAAAAGTTTTTCTAATATTTGGCAGTCTTGATTGACTTCGACATAATGATTGTAGATGCAATTAACCTTAGCCTTTAGAACTTCTCTGAGATAGTTGCCTGACATTTACCAGCCTCTTCAATTTCTTTTCTGCTTTATCCTTCTCTCTCTTTTAGAGCCATTTGGTTGATGAAGGCCTGCTGACTTTATGACTGTTGTTCACAATCTTACATTTCTAGAATATTTCTATATCTATTTCAAATTTTGTTTTTAGTCACCTGGCTCACTGGTCAGAATTTTAGAAAAAAGTTCAAAACTTGAGAAAGTCATCACGGGCAGTCTTTGGATTACACAATTCCTGAGAACTGTCCATAGCTGAGTTTCCAAAAGTCCAAAACAGCATTTTTTTAAAAAGTTGCCTATATCATATTGCTGTACCTACAGACAGTAGTGTGTAGGATGGATATACAGTATATAGATAGATGAGTGCAATCCATCAAACATTCTCACATTTAATTGAATAATCACCCTAACATTTCCCATCATTAATGGAATATATTATTGTAAACAGTCCTTAATGAATACCCAGGAAACATTTTATTAATATTATTATTGTCAAATGCTTTAAAATAAATAGGAGAATTTATGTAAACTAAAATTTCTGTAAACTTGAGACCCCCTGAGGTGAATTTGCTGTTTTTCCTTTGCAAGTGAGCTGCAAGAATGTGATTTAAAAAAAAAATACTATGATGTAATAATTTGTTTGGAAGTATTTTTCTCCTTTTGAGGGTCCCTTTAAATGTTGAATATCCTGTTTGAAACTATCACCTTATATGTGTGCCAATTGACATCTGAAAGTGTCAGTTCCTGGAAATTGCTAGGATAATTTGATAATGAGTTTATTGTAATATATGTACAATGTACCAAAGTTCTTGCTTCAGCCAAACAGGTACTCATGAAAAAATAATAATAGTAAATTTAATTAAATTAGAAAAGCCAGTAAGTACATAAAATAAATTCACACTAATCCTAGTGCAAGAATAACTAACATAATAGTGCAAACAGATCTCTTGTGCTGCCACCGCAGTGCAAGAAGAGGTTGAAGATTCTACTAACTGCTGGAAAGAAGCTTCTGATCGAGGTGCTGGTTTTCTGGCTTCTACACTTTCTGCCTTGGTAGCAGATTTCAATTTTTAGATCAAAGTTCAGATTTATTGTCAGAGTACATACATGACATCATACAACCCTGAGATTCTTTTTCCTGCAGGTGAAGCAGAATTACCACTGTACACGGTGTATACATATAAACAAAGAAAGAACTATAAACAGATGATGAATGTAAACAAACTGTGCAATACAGAGAGAATTTTAAAAAAAGCAGTGAAAAGTTGTGACCAGGATGAATGAGATCTTTATTCCAAAAACATGATTTGTTGCAATAAAAGCAGAAAAACTTAGAAATACCTGGAGTTCAGGGAACATCTGTGGAAAAAGAGTTAACCTTTCAGGTGATGACCAGCATTTGCAGCATTTCTGTTTGTTTCAGATTTCTTTTTGTATGTGAACTGACAAGTCTCCTGGGAGTAATTGCTGGCTTTGTGGTGATTTTTCACTTTGGAATCAGAAGGGTCAAATCGGGACATTGTTTTCTATGCAAGGAGATGTAAACTGGATAATGTTGTTTAAAATTAGAGAGACACAGGAGATTGCAGATTTAAAATCAAAAGCTAAACACAATCTGCTGGAGGAATTTAGTGGGAAGAATGATCAAGTTTCAGGACAAAACCCTTTATCAAGACTGGGGATCAGTTTCAATCAAGGGTTTTGGCCTGAATTGTTGATCATTCTTTTTTCCCCTCTGAAGCTGCATGATTTGCTGAGTTCCTCCAGCAAATTGCTGTTTAAAATCTTGGTTCTGTACTTTGAGAACAAACAACATTAGATTACTTTTGGAAATTACTTTTTAATTTATAAGCATGTCCTTGTCCGTAATGAAATAATAATTTTCCTTCTAATAGCGTTCGGTATTCCCAAGATAATGAGATCACAATCAAGTTAACAATATGCAGTATCAAAATTTTTGTGATGGGATTTCATGAGATTTGATGTTGCTGCCATTTTATTTGTCTTAGCCTTTAGATACTGGAATTAACTGTTGAGTTCAAGCTCCAGTATGGAATTGCATGATGGCCAAATCATCATTAAATTCTGAATAAAGCAATGTATTTGTTTGACACCATCTTTCACAGATGTCTCTACCGAGTAATCAACTCTGCTAATATACTGTATATCCTTTGCTATATGGAAGAAAAAGAGGTAATTCACTGATTGTAAGTTTTTTTTGAAGTGCTGCTGGTAATGTCCTAGATTCTAAAACAGGACAAATTGTAAAAAATAAAATCCCCACTTTTGTCCCAATTTGCTACTGAATGTGTTTCATCTCAATTTTCTTCTTGAGCAAGCAACAAATACATTGATTGTTAACAATTTTATTTCATGGCATTATAGAAACTTTTGATTTCTTGAGTTGAGTAATTGATGCAGGAAAGAAGACAGCGCCACAAAAAAATCAATGTGCTTCATTTAAATTTTTTTATTGCGGTTACACAGAATGCTGTCACTAAGCTGTTTCCTGTTCCACTTCACAAATGATGTTTTACTGCTCTAATAGCTGCAGAAACATTTAAACTTTTGTTGATTACATGGTTTGAGGATTGGAAAGAAGCCTTCTCGTTTCAATTTTGAAATGGAGAATAGATCTATCAGATTCACTCCTGAGTGTTGAATTCTTGACACATCTTTGATGTTTTGCTCTCTGTTAAACTAAAGGGCTAAGTTTGCTAACAGCTTTTGTATGAGTCTGGATAATATACAGACAACACCGGAATGCTTTAGAGACATTTGTGTGAGTTTGTTGAACACGAATTAATTACTGTTTCTGAAATTGATTTTTTTTCAGGTATTGTATGGCTAGGCCTTAATTAAGGAGATTACTTTTACAACTTGTTACTGCAATGCCATTAGCATTTGCACAAAACAAATATTTAAAAAAAAACCCAGGCATCTGGTACCTGTGGGGATTAATAGATCCCAGATAAGTGAATTTTCCAGTCGCATGTTGTGTGACTGGAGAACTAATAGTGAGGCTTGCTAATTTAATCTATTTATTTTCTGCATTTTTTTTTACTGGTTGCTTGAGGCTGCCGGTTGATTGATTTCTAGATAACAGGAGTTTTACTGTAGTAAGATTCACTTATGATAATTCTTGCCCAGTAGCTTCTAGCAAATTTGGCATTTTGGGTTTTACCCAACATGAAGCTTTTTTTTCCAGAGATTTTTAAACTTGAAATGTAGACATAAAGCACAGTAGCAGGCCCTTTTGGCCCACGAGCCCATGCCTCCCAAATGCCCCAATTAACCTACAATCCCCAAACATTTTGAAGGGTGGGAGGAAACTGGAGAGCTCAGAGAAAATCAACACTGACAGGGAGAGCATATCTGGGTCGCTGATGCTGTAATAGCTGTTTATGGGCCCAGAGGACCCCAAAACCCAACAGCAATAGAAATTCACAAAGACAAATCGTTACTTAAACAAAAGTTGCTTTTAATTATGAAAATAGGATCAAACTTTAACTTATTACTATTAACTTAACCCCATTCTAATTCTAAATGCACATGTAAGTAATGTGTGTATAAGTTCAGAAAAGTTATTTGATTCACAGTCCAATCTCACTTCTCTGGTTCTCTGGTATCAGGCAATTCTTATACTGTGCACAGAATTTAACATTTATGAATCTTCACCATTCTTTGGTGCTTGAATGGTTACCACTCAGGAAGGTTCTTGTCGGTTTTCAGAGAGAGTTTTGTGCTCGTTAGACACAAACTGGTTCTTTCCGATCAGCCACTTCAGTGTCTTGCTGAAGAAACGTGGCCCATCAGGGTTTTCCCCTTCTCCCCCCCCCCCCCCCACTTTTCTTTCTTTTAGAACAGCCAACAGCATTCAGACAAACTGCAGCTCTGGACTAATCTTCCAAGTCCTTTCATCTGTTGCTTTCCAAAACAATAATCCATTATTCCACACCATGTCCAATTAACACTTACTTGTGAAGTCTCCATAGGCATTCTTCAAAGTTTTTGCAAAGGCACTCAGAGCCTGAATTGTTTGGCTTGAGCAGAGCTCTGGCATTCTAAATGAGATCTGTTTTGAAGTGTTTGTATGTGACCTACACTAAAAAATCTGCCTCAATTTATTTCCTTTAAAACATATCTATATACAATATAAAATATAACATAATCTGTTAAATATCATTGTGCTAACTGTGCCACCCCAATGTATAAAAGTCCCAACTCTTTCTTAACACATGCTTCACAGATAATCATATAACCATATAACAGTTTATGGCATGGAAACAGGCCATCTCGGCCCTAAAAGTCCACGCTGGTTCACTCAAACACATCCACTAGGTGTCCCCCCCCCCCCCCCCCGCCTGCCTATTCTCCACCCATAACCCTCCATCCCCCTCTTATCCATGTATATATCTAGCCTCCTCTTCAATGAAAGAATTGACTCTGCCTTAACTATTTCCTCTGGAAGATTATTCCATTCAGCCACCACTCTCTGAGTGAAGAAGCATCCTCTAATATTTCTCCTAAAATTTTGCCCCCTTACCCTCAACTTGTGTCCTCTTGTTTCAACCTCCCCTGCTATCAGGGGGAAGAGTCTACTTGCATCTAGTTTATCTATTCCCTTCATAATTTTAAACACCTCTATCAAATCCCCTCTCAACCGTCTACGTTCCAGTGAATGAAGTCCTAACCTCTTCAACCTTTCTCTGTACTCTAGGTATTTTAAGCCAGGAAACATCCTTGTAAATCTTCTCTGCACCCTCTCCATCTTATCTATATCCCTATAATTTGGAGACCAGAACTGAACACAATACTTTAAACCTGGCATCGATTGGATCATTATAATTTTCTTCATCAATTATATTTAACTCCGGAGAAATTAAAGAAATAATTTTATTTCTTCAGATTCATGTTTGACATGTCATAAGTAAGTCTGTTCCTTCTTACGTTCTACTTGGCTATGTGAGATGGGGAGACATTTTGGAATAGATTTAAGGAACTTTTAGAAGCTGTTTTTAAATTGAAAGTTCGATTGATTGTTTAGCATTTTTGTTGCATTACATTAAAAGATCGAGTGTGGAGTTAAAATTAAATAAATTTCAAATTGCTTTTTTGAGGTTGGCTTTAGTTGTGGCTAGAAAATGTTTGGCATGTATGGAAGAGGTTTTTTTGGGGGGGGACAAGTCGACATAATCTGATGTCAAACCACACATGTATACTGGAGCAAAGGGACTGCCCAATTAGTTTGCTTTCCAAACACAAGGAAACACGGAAATATTATTTCCATTTCTGTCTCTTGGGTCCCAATTAACACCTAATGAGATAATCTGAGTATTCATTGTTGTGTGATTAATTTCCAAATGGAGTTGTAAGGCAATTATCACCTTAATTGCAAGATGTCCTAACTCTTTTTAGTAGAGCAATAAAAACAATGATCAGACCATCTTTTTGAAAACCTTATCCCGATAGGGTAAAAATATATTTATATTGATTATCGTATTGTACATTAATGATAGTATATGAAATCACAATCAACCCATGAGTATTTATTGCCCTGAGAGAAAAAGAGAAAATTTTAAAAAATGACTAACTAAATTGGGGGGGGGGGGGGAAGGGGAGAGACACTCAGTTGCTCTAACCCCCTCCTACTAAACAAGGTTGGATTAATATTATTAGCAGTCTTGGAATCGAGCAGCGACCTCCGGAGGTCCAGCAAAGCACACCAATCTACCACATCCATGTACATTAATTATTCAAATTGTAGTAATAAACTATAAATGGACCCCATGTCTTATCAAACATGTCCTTAATTTTCCTGACATTATGTCTAATTTTCTCCAGACTCAAGAAGGACATGGTGTTCTGTAACCATTCCAAGTGGGTAGCTGGGAAATCATCTTTCCATTTCAACAGGATTTTTCTTCTGGCCAGCAATGCAGAAAATGCTAAAACTTGTCTTTGATCTAATGTTAAATTTATATTCTCATCCTTGGAGAAGCCAAATATTGCCATGAGTGGACAGGGTTCAAGATTGATTCTGAAAAATTTTGAAAACAACTGTCCAAAATTTTCTTAATTTGCGACATGACCAAAACGTGTATCAAAGAGACTTCAAACATTTTACATTTATCACAGAATGAATTGATATCAGGATAAATTTTAAAAAGTTTAACTTTAGAAAAGAGTACTCAATGAACCACTTTAAATTGAATCAAACTGTGTCTAGCACACATAGAAGGATTATTGATAAGGCCTAGAATTATGAACCAATATTCTGAGAAGTATAAATTAAGATCGTTCTCCCCTTCAGTTTGATCTTAATTAAGGAAATCGTCTTTATATTCACTATTTTATAATATAAAGCAGATATTATACCTTTATGCACAAAATGTAGTTCAAAAACTTCATCTATAGAATTCAGATCAGGGAGACGTGGAAATTCTGGAAGTTTACATGCCAAATTTAGTAATACATAAAAAAGTCTATTTGATACATTAAATTCTACCATCAATTGTTGTAAAGATACAAAATTTTGTTGAATAAAAAGATCTTTAGAGCTCTTAATCCCTAGCTGATTCCATTCTTCATAACCTGCATCTAAATGGAGGGCTGGAAAAGATGATTAGACAGAATCGGACTAGTGAACAAAAATCCTCAAAATCCAAAAAAAATTCCTGAGTTGAACCCAATTTCTTTATCTCTGTCTCATTATTAACTTCTTTGTTAATTTTAGAATAGAAAAAGATAAGGATGAGCCTAAAGCTGCCCACTTAGATGTATTTTTAAAAAAGATTTCAGCTCCATTTCAACACAGTTAGGGCAGTCGACTATTTTATTAAAATGTTACAACAAATATCAGCTTCTCTCTACGAAGAAAATAGATTTCCAATAATTTTGAAATGTCTGACAAACTTTAGTCCACTCAAATATCTCCCTTTTCTTCAAAAGATTGATGAAAGGAAGAGCAACCTCAGCAAAATTTCCTATAATATCCTGCCATTCCTAAAGACCTCACTGCTTTCTTGCCATTGGGAATAGGAAACTTAGAAATTGCCTTCACCTTAGCTTGAATAGGTGCAACTTTACCATAACCAACTACATGACCTAAGTACGGTACAGTGATATTTTCAAATTGACTTTTTGCTAAATTAACAGTTAAGTTTACTTTTGATAATCTTGCAAACAATTTGTCCAATTTACTTAGATGTTCTTCCCATATGTCACTTTTTGTGACCAAGTCATCAGTATAAGCATCTGTATGTGTTAACACTTGGATTACTGAATGAATCATCCTTGGAATGTTGCAGGGGCATTTTTCATGCCAAAAGGTAACACATTATACTCATTAAACCAGATGGAGTTACAAAAGCCAAAATATTCTTTCCTCTCTCAGTTAGAGGCACACACCAATAACCGTTTAACAAATCCAACTTAGTAAGAAATTTAGCTTTCCCAATTTTATCAATACAGTCATCTATTCTCGGCATAGCATAAGCATCTGTTTTAGTTACTGAATTAACCTTCCTGTCATCTGTACAAAACCATCTGGTTTCGGTACCAGAATTCAAGGAGAAATCCAAATATGGGTTTGAAGTTCTAATAATATAATTTCTCAACATATATTCCACCTCCTGATCCATTATTTTACTCTTCTGAACATTTATTCTATATAGGTGTTGTTTTATGGGACTGGCTTCTCCCACATCCACATCATGATAAATCACTGATGTTCTTTTTGGCACATCAGGAAACAAATTTGTATATTTCAAAATTAATTCTTTTAACGGCATCTTTTCTTGTGACTTAAGATGACCTAACTTTTCCTCCAAATTTTCCAAAATTTCCGAGTTAGATAGGCATACAGGAACCATGGTCTCTTTAAGGTTACCCTCAAAAGATTCTGTTTCCATAATCTTATGATCTATACCATCCTCAACCCTGTCAACAACTAACATCTCTGATACAGATTGTTCTGCATTACCTTTTTCCTCTAAATAAGGTTTCATTAACAATTCACCCTTCATGCCATATCCACAAGCCATTTCTTTCATCTCCTGTTCATTGACATCTTTGCCCCTTAAGTCAATAAGATTTGTATCTCTCCTCTGTTGCTGAATTAGCTCTTCCCTTGATAAAGAGAAATCCTTAATCTCAAAATTATCCTGCTCTTTCTAAACTATTTCAGAAGCACTGGGCAAGTCTCGATCAACTGGATCTTCCTCAGGTCTCATCATTTTCTTAGTCACAGACCTTGTAACAGCACATGCAGGATATATCTCACAATCCTCTTCAACCTCATCCTTACTAGGCCGATTTGTTAATCTCAAAACTGACCCAACTTTATCCCCTGCCAAATCATTCTCTAATAAAAATGAGGCTTCCTGCATGGATAACTTTGAAATTACTCCAACTACAACTGGTCCCTTAGCTAATTCTGAATTCAGCACTATGTTGCGAAGAGATATTGACTCTACCTCACCTCCAACACCTTTAATCAAAGTAGTCTCCACTGTGTCAGTCTTCTGATCAAGAGTTAAAACATTTTCCAACTGAGCAGCCCCAGTATCTCTAAGAATTTTAACCGGAACCTATGATTCTCCCTCCTTTACTGAAACCAAACCCTCTGACGCAAAGAGTTTAAAAACATCCATGACACCCTTACCAGATTTGGAACATCTGCTCTCCTTAAATTCAACTGTCTGAATACATGCTTCTGGCAAAACCTCCTTTTCTCGTCTCTTTTTCAACACCAGACAATTCGCAATGACATGACCAGGTTTATTACAAAAGTGACAGAAGTTCTGACTTTCCCACTTTACCGTCATCCTTTCTCTTAACATTCTCTCCACACTTAATTTCAGGCTTACTATTCTGCTCCACATTAACCTTCTGAACAGGCTTAATAATCTGTTCCACGTTAACTCTCTGAAAATGCTTACTTCAGGTATTCTTAAATGTATTTTTGTGAATTAGAGTAAATTTGTCTGCTAATCTAGCCGTTTGCTGCCATATCCCAACGTCACTCTCATTCAGGTATAATTTTAATCTAATTTGGAACACACCTTTTAATTTCCTCAATTAATATCAATTCTCCTAATCTGTCAAAATCATTATTTATTCCTTTTGAAGCATGTTGAGGATAAAACCATTTGTTCTGCAAATTCCACTGGACTTTTTGATGTCATCTATTTTCACTGTGGAATGGCAACATCTTCAGTAAGATTGCATCAAGTTAGTGGCTAGCCCACCTTTGCTACTTTGGGATAATCTCATCTGAAGATGCAATGTCAAAATACACCAGAGAATGTGATATTTTTATCCCAACTTTGCCCTTCTCCTGATGACTACCTTTATGTGGTTGCTTTAAGCTTTGCTTACGATCAAAATATCCAAACACTAAATGTCACTTTATGCTAAGATTCTACCTGACTTTGGTGTCATGAAGGAAGAGCGTGGCTTCCTCACATGATGCTTCGGTCCTTTATGGAAAAGTTTCTATGGATAAACACCTTTTACTGCCAATCCATTGGGCAGCAGTCCAATATTTGTAGGCCTTGTGTCTCCATGTAATGCTACCGGTTTGCATGTTTTTAAAGTAATGACATTTATTTATCTTTAACATTTCCAAATCACAAAATTTCTCCATATATAGAAATATTAATTTGTCTACTGAAACAGTTTAGTGTGATACAGAGAGGTGAAATAATTTATAAATCTCACTGATTTGAACTTGGAGATGTGATGACAAGTTGCAAACAAATTTAGTGTTGAAGTCATACAACTGATTACCAAAAATAAAAGATGCAATGCTTGAGATTAATTGTCAGAAATTGGCATGATTTGAGGGTATGTGACTGGGATATGTAACCTGGGACACCAAAAATATTGTATTAATTTAGAATTTAGCATTAAATAGGAAGTGAAACTAAGAGCAAATTAACTTGGTCAAAAGGTTCATTACCCAACCACAAGCTGAATTATGTTCCAGACAGTTTCCACCTCCATATGGCAAATCAGTTATGCCTTGACACCATCCTGACGCATTTTGTTTGAGAGTGGAAATGAGGAAAATGACCTAAGAGCTAAGTCGGTGTTGTTCTGCGAGGAGAACTGATGAAATCACTTCTGTGCATTTATATTGGATCTTTTGCTGATGTGGTTTAGGGTGTTGGCCTATGTTGACAATTTGGCATCTGTGAGTTAATTGCAGGCTTAAAAGCACAGAAGAATGTTCATCTCTGTCTGCTTTAAGGCCAAATATGTTTTAGTGCAAGAATGCTTTAGAGGCTTGATTTTTACATTGAATTGGAAAAGAAAGCAGTGCAAAATAAGAGTGGACAGGTATGTAAATATTCCAAGCAGAAATATATATTTATTTCTACTTGTGTACTGCTGTACAATTTTATTATAGTTATTACAAAGCATTCTAAGTGGTACATATGAAATACACCACTTGGAAACTTTTTGAACCTGGCTGAAAAGTTGCACGGTAAATCTGGAGCCTGGATAAGAAGTGGAATGATGAGTAGAAAATATGCCTTTTGAAAATATTATTGTTTCTATTTTGTAAAAATGACTTTGATTCAAAATCCCAGTAGAAGAAGATCATGTTTGAAAATATTGCCTTGATGCAGCTTAGATTTAAATGAATCAATATCAAAATTAAGTGGATATAAAAAGAATGGTTGTAGTTTAGTGCTGAAGAATATGCTGGACATGAAAAAAAAATACAATAAAGGATATCAAAGTGGCTGAGGAGAAGCAGGCCCTTTGGCCCACCCACCAAGCCCTTGCAGATCAAGCTAACAGAAACTTAATGATAACTAACACATCTGGCCAATTTATGCACGCTAACACAGCCTATTGCCTTGAGATTATTCACCTTAACTTGTCTTTACTGATGTTTGTGAGCTTTTTCTAAATAGAAAAGCACTCGCCTGTTCAATTCTTCCTCAAACTTTTCAATTTTCTTTTTCTTTATTTTCTGGTGCTTTTATAAAATTTTCATGATGTGGAAATAAGAATTGTGCATGTTATTAAAGTCGCCCTGACAAGGCTCTGAAATGTTTAACATAACTTTACTACTTTCAGATTGTATATCTCAGTACTTGGTTTTCATTTATAAAATTGCTTTGATGAATTGTGTTAATTTTACTGATCTTTATCACCTTGAATCTCCTTTTGATCTCTGACCCCATTCAATCTCTTACACTTTAGGATGTAGGTGATACCCAGTTTTCTGACCAATGTATCTCATCTTTGGTGTATCAAAATGAAAGGACATTTACTCCTAAGAAGTAAATATTGTGTATGTAGTTTTCTTCCTTGGTGTGGGCAAAACAAACGCCTTGGCATCATCTGAAAATTTTGATAGTACAGTATTGGAATTGATGTTCCCATCGAGTGAAGTCTTTGCGATATGGACACCAGCTATGGTTAGATGTTAGTCCAAGGGTTGATCTGTATCAGTGATGTCGACAGAGTGGTACACCAGTCAGTCCTTCTTACAGGAAGAAGGATAGGGAGAAAAATATTTTAATAATTACAGAATGTGAAATTAAGATTGGACATGTTCTATTTGCAAAAGTGAATTTTAAAAATTATTCCATCTGAAATGTTTATTAAAGTACTGCTATCCAAATACATAAAATTAGTTTGTTATGGCAATCATGATTAAGTAAAACATTAAAAACTCACTTCATTACAACGAAGTACAAAGTTTTCAGTTTTATTTCACAAAGTCTTTAGTTTGTAAATATATTGGAACTGAATTGGCAGTACATGGTGGGATCGTCCTTGCTGCTGTTAATAGCTGGTTATCTCACAAGCCTCTAATTTAGCAGGAGCTGTCAAATACTTAAAATATTTTACCTGATATTTTTTCTAATAAAATTTATAAAGAGCTTATCTATAATAAGAACTCAACTAAACAAATACCTAAGGCTTTGGCATTTGTTCCAATCGAGCTAAGGAGAAAAGACTAATTGTTGCACTTTTGATACAAGGTTCTTTTCTGAATACATACCATAAGTGTTGGCATTTCTCTCAACATCTGCCTCTTGCACTGAAATGAATTCTTTCAAGTATCTAGAATTACTGAGTGTAGTCCGCTGTCTAATGGCGACATTGGGATTCTCCATTCACAGTGGCTGACAATTATTCAGTCTGATCTTGGTGAACCTTTACAAGTTCAGTGATATTAACCCATAAACTCCAGGCTACAAAGTTTCTGTCAGTTCTCTGAATTCTCTATATAAGCTCAAAGCAATAGCGTCAGGAATCCACCTCGAGTCATTGATATTTCTGTAAAACTTTGTGACATTAACCTATAGTTGATGCCACTGAGATGTGATGAAATAAAAATATTTTCTGCAATGTTCTAATCTGTATAATGCTCCTTCTATATCTGCAAACTTTTCAGTTGCTGATCCCAAATATTTTCATGCCACAATTTGCAATAATGTACATCCTTTTTTTAATATTTTATTTAAATTTCCATATGTTCATTAATGTCCGAGTACAGAGAAATATCCATCAAACATCTCATCAATAATATATGCTATCATATACCCCAAGCCCTTCCACCCCAATAACAATCCCAAAGACCAGAAAAATAAAAAGAAAGAAAGTTTAAAAAATAAAAAAAAGAGAGAATGAAACACATCTGGTTACTAAAATTTCAATGCATTCAGTCAACTTTTGCCTTTACATTATTAATCATATATTAATTCTAAGGTGATGATAAGGTTCTCTGAGGTTCATGGGGTACCTTCATAAACTAATACCTTAATACTAATATGGCACTACATTTTAAAAAAAAGTGTTGGGTATAAGCTCGCCCTCTGCTGGACATCATGACGTGGGCGTCATGATGTCACCTTTCCATATATATATATATATATATATATATATAAATAAACCCTGTGTGTCAGTAGTCAGGTTAGTCTAATAGAAGTAAAGGATGAGAAAGCATCATGTCCCCAAGTCTTAAATGTATACACAACAGTGGCAACGAGGAATGAAATGAACCCTACACATACTCTATGCACCAACCTTGAGAAAGAGAACAACTACCTTACAACCCCAATAAATTTCCGCCAAAAAATCAAGGTGAATTTGTGCCAGGATGGTGAAGGGAAAGTTCAGGGAATTCATCGAAGTAGAAGAAAGTTGGAATAACTACGTAGAATGGTTTAACTACTACTGCGTAGCTCACAATATTGTGGAAAGTCCTTAAGACCTTGCTGTCCCTGGAGGATCCAGGGACAAAGACATTCAATGAATTATGCACAGCTCTAAGCAAACCATTTAAGCCCCAAACCACCAATTATGGCAAAAAAATGATTCTACGAAAGGAGACAAGGACTAGGTGAAGCAGTAACTGAATACCTGGCATCGTTGGGCAAACTGGCGGAGCAGTCATTTCGAGCAGTTGCTAAATCAAGCACTGAGAGGCAAATCGCCAAGCAAGGCAAAAGTTATGAGGATTAGATCAAGACGTTACGTTACAGATTGCAGACAGAGCTGCCTGCAGCTCTGAAATGACAGATAAAAACTTGGATGTGGGTCAACCAAAATACCCAAACACTCAATGCCCAAGGCAGAAGAATTGTTTCAAGCACTAAAAGGGCAAAAATTCACAAAACTAGATTTGTCACAAGCATATCAACAAATAGAATTGGACAAAAAACAAAATCAAGGGAATATGTGACAATCATTACCTATCTGGGACTATTCACTTATACACGTATGCCTCTCAGTTGGGTGTTAGCTAGATGATATCATCATCACGGTGCGAAACAACAGCGAACACTTACAAAACCTTTAAAAGGTTTTAACCAAACCAGTCTACAACAGGCTAATATACAATTACAAAAGGACATATGGGTCTTCATGCGCCCCTTAGCAACAAACCTTGGGTTTACAAACAACAACGAGGGGGTGCGAATGAATCCAGCAGGAACAGAAGCCGTTCGCAAGGTCCCGCACCCAACCAACAAATTGGAATTACAGTCCTTCCTCGGACTTGTTAATCGCTACCGAAAACATATCCTTAATATGTCTACACTATGCAGCTCGCTGAACCAATTACTCAAGAAAGATCAAACATGGTATTGGAACACAGAAACTAAAAAGAAAGTCGATCAACTAAAAGAAATACTAACATCAACAAATAAGGTGCTGATGCACTATGACCCTAGTAAAGAAGTTACACTAGCTGGGAATAGGAGCGGTACTATTCCAAATCACAGAAAAAGGTGAGTGACCAGTAGCGTATGCTTCACGAACATTAGCCACAAGCGAACGCAATTACGCCCAACTAGAAAAAGAAGGATTACCAATAATTTTTGGTGTTTTAAAAAAAAAAAAAATTCCACCAATATCTTTATGGAAAAAAAAATCACCCTGATCACAGACAACAAGCCTCTTAGTTTAATCCTGGGGCCACACAAAGGTATACCAGTAATAGTTGCAGCCAGAATTCAAAGATGGGCCATGCTACTAGCGGTGTATAACTATGATATAAAACATAAACCAGGAACACTCAACAGCTATGAAGATGCCTTTCACGCATGGCGCTACCCAAGACGGAACAACGAGAAGAAATTATTAAATGGACAGGAGAGGCAGCAGCCATCAACCAAGAACAACTTCAGCAACTGCCCATTACAGCCCAGATGATCGCAAAGGAAACCCGAAAAGAGGCAAAGTTAATCAAGATCCCATACTTTACCCTTAATGAGTGGCCCGAATCTGAAATAATTCCAGAAGATCTAAAACCTTACCACACATGCCACCATAGAACTATCAGTTGATGAAGGATGTTTACTATGGGGAACCCGTACAATTATTCCAGCCAAATGGCAAGCTACCATGTTATCAGAACTACACCACAACCATACGGAAATGTTACAAATGAAGCCACTGGCCCAGATGCATGTCTGGTGGACCTCCTTAGACAGAGACATTGAATCAACAAAGTATGTCAGTCAATGCAGCCAAAAATGCTGCAAGCTGAAGCTAACGCATGGAAATGACCATCCAAAACCTGGCATCGGACTCATGTAGACTTTGCTGGACCATTCATGGGTGAGACTTTCCCAATAGCTGTCGATGCACACGCCAAATGGTCAGTAGTTTCACAGCTGAAAAATACCAAAGCAGGACCCTCGATTGGCTGTCTACGAGCTATCTTTGCCACTTATGGAACCCTCATGAGTTAGTTATGGAGAATGGGCCTCAATTTATATCAGAACATTTTTAAAAATTTATGCGTGACAATAATATCAGACATATTTTCTCTGCACCCTATCACCCAAGTACTAAGGGGGAAGCAGAATGTTTTGTACAAACATTAAAAAAAAGCAGTGAAAACCATGAAACTTCTAAATGCCTCCTGGACACACAAAATCGCAGATTTCCTTTTGGGATACAGAAACATGCTGCATTCTACCACAAAATGCACCCCAGCACTGTGGACCAGGCTGTCCACAATTCATCCAGATCTGGGTCTCCGATTGCAGCAAAAAAAAACCAAAACCGGCATCGCCACAGACCTCACCTAGAACATTGGAACTGGGCAAGAGAGTTCTGGTACAAGATTATAAATAATATAAAGACCCATAGGTGGTAGGAGTAATCTTTCAAAAATTGAGCCCCTGCTCATACTCTGTTCTAGTGGGGGACATATTGTGGAAGCAACACATTGACCAATTACGAGCATTGACTGACACTAAGGTTTATGAACTGGAAGAGATGGAATTAGATCTGCCGTGGCCTGCCCCGACCATCCCACCCCTCAGACCAAGTGGGGGCGGGGGGGCAGAGATGGTCATGGAGCCGAGGAGTCCAGTAACTGAGTCGCGCATTCAGGAGGGCAGCGAAGACAGGCGTGCAGTCAACGCTGACTCAACGCTGACCTGACTACGGGTCCCGAGCAAACCACAACGAGGCAGACCAAAAGAGAAAGAAGACCACCTGAATGCTTTAAGGACTATGTGCCCTGATTATTATTAAATATTTCCCTTTTATAATTATAATTACTAATGAGATGTATTCTAATTCTCACTTGTAGTCCTGGGCCCGATATAATCATATTAGTTTGAAAGAGCCCAATCAGCATTAACTGCACGGGGTGGGGGTGGGGGGCCGGGGGTGGGGGGCTGGAGGGGGAGAAAGAGTGTTAGGTATAAGCCTGCCCTCTGCTGGACATCATGGCACCCACGTTGTGATGTCACTCTTCCATATATATGTATAACCCTGTGTGTCAGTAGCCAGGTTAATCTAATAGAAGTAAAGGATGAGAAAGCATCACGTCTCCGAGTCTTAATTGTGTGAGTGCATGCACAACAAAAAGTATAATTTATTTCTTAAATTATGTGTAATTTTCTCAAGAGGTAGACAACTATTTATTTCATTCAGCATGCCATCTGTCCATTCCCAAATGCAAATCTGATTTCCATGACTCTACTATATATTTTTCTTGCGAAATGCAATTTTCACAAATGCCTCTTGAAACATCATAAGTTTCAATTTTGGCCTTCTCCCTGATCTATTACCTAATAAAACAAAAAAAAGCATTGGATCTTGAGCAAATTTAAATCCAGTAACCCATTCTAAAAATACTCTTTATTCAGACCAAAATAGTCTCAATTTTGAACATGTCCTGAGGGGTGTGTAAATATATTTTTTTTAAATCGTACCAATCTCTTGATTACACCTGAAACATTTATCTGATAAATCTGATTTCAGACTATTTCATTTCTGTGGGGTAAGATATAATTGATGTAAAATAAATATTGAACTCATCTGTATCTGACACTTATTCCAACCATTTTTCCTCCCCAATACTGATATTTAAATCAGTTCTCCATCTCTGTGTAGATCTATGAATTCCTTGTTTTTGTATTCTCTTTTGCAATAATGTGAACATAGCTGAAATAAACTTCTTAATAGATTATTACAAATCAAAATTTCTATTTCACTCCTTTCAGGCAATAAGAATGTACATCCTTGAAGTGATCTGTGAACTAAGGATGCAAAATATGTTGCCAATCGCAGTGCCATCTTGCTGGATGTTAAATTCCAAATAGGCACTGGATTTGTCATTTTCTTGAACTTGTAATCTATGGAAATATTTCTGTTAAAATGTTTCAGTTCCTATGGCTACACCTGCACATTGTTAACTGTTAATGCTAGGAGGTCTTAAAATGTTCTTTATTTAGACCTTTGAGGAAATGCCTACTGATTCATTTTTTTGGTTCTGTTTCTGTTTTGCTGTTGAATGATCATTTTGAAACTGGCAATGTTCAGATAAGAATAAAGTAGGGGATTCATGAAAAAGACCATGAATTTTTAGATTCTGTTCCTTTCACCCTATTTTTTCTAGTTACTATTGTTCCTAACTATGCATCCTTGGAACTTGCCTGGCACCTGTTCTCATGCTCCCGTTGAATTTTCCAATCCCACTGGTTCCCATGCTGCTCTGAAACGTATTGGGGTTAAGATTGTGTAAGATCGTAAAATGAATTTAAAATGTGTGGCATGTTAATAGGAGTAACGTCCAAATTTGCAGAAAATCTGTCAGTGTCAATATACTGGAGTATTATAATTTTGTTGGGCTATAAGATTTTGGTTGATTTTAGGGATAATAACCAGTTAAATTAGACCATGGCTGTGGCATCAATAGGATGATTCATTGTGGCTATCATTTAACTATATTTCAAAGCTGGGACAACACAGAATTGTCAAGCAAAAGCCAAAGCAGTGTCCTGGAAAGAATATTCAGTACATGCAGCTGGTATGTTGATTTAACAGGACATGCAAGCTTCATGCTGTATTTCATTTTTGCTATTTTCTGTATCAGTAGTTCTTAACCGTTTACTACCAATAGATTACCGTGAATCACCCATAATTCACCATCCATGAGAGAGTGGGGGAGCTGGCAAACTTGGACACCCTTCCTGGATTACTGATGGGACTGTGGACATTTTTTTGAGAATTTTTTTGTTAACTTTTCAGAATTAAATTTTGTTCGATTTTATCAGTAATACTTGTCTCCACTGTTTTGCAGACCACTTACAACAAACCCAGGGCTCACCAGTGATTATATATTGCTGATTGAGAAATTTCAATGGCACACCATGAAGTCAATTTTCTTTTGTAAAGCCTAGATTCAATAATGCATTATTTTTCTTTCCAAACACTGCCCAGCCAAACCTCTCTGACCTTCTTATTGGATCACCACCACATGATTGATCCTGACGCTAACACTCTGGTCCTCCTGCAACTGCCTCCCCTCACCCCCTCCCTCAGCCTCTGAGCCATGCAAGGAGGTGATTGATTGGACCTGTCCCACTACATAATGGTCCAGAGGGCTGACAGTTTGGCCTGACCTAGTACTATAGTGAAGGACAGGTGTAGCACGATCTGACTAGCAAGGGTGCGACTGGTTCTCTGACCTTGGCTCCGTCGCAGAACATGGACCGTCGATATACACTGGCTTTAACCTGTCGATGGAAACCACATCAGCTTTTCCATTCCTGTCAATTACAAAAGTCTTCGGGTGGCATTGTAAGACCTGAAATGGACCATCATAAATGGGCTGAAGAGGTTTGCGAACAGCATTGTGCCAAAGGAATACATGAGTATTCATGTAAATCATTCGGCACATAAACTGCAGATGACACTTGTCGCATAGGAGTAGGTTTGAATAATCTCATGTTTTGCCGAATGTGATCAATATAACTAGTCAGATTATAGAGGATTGTGCTTGGATTCTGATTCACATATTTGCCTGGCAAGGTTAACATAGTGCCATATACTAGCTTTGCTGCCAAACATCCAAGATCTGCCTTAACAGCAGTACACATTGCAAGGAAAACCATGGGTAAACGTTCGCTCCACGAATCACCACCTGCTGTCAATTGCTGATGGCTTACTGTGTGTTTACAATGTATTATTATGTATTATATGTAACCATAACCATATAATTACAGTATGGAAACAGGCCATCTCGGCCCCTCTAGTCCACACCGATTAACCTACTTAACGCATATATTACCTTGCCAGAAACATTAGCTGAAATACTGTACTGTAGGTGTACAGTATCTTGGCTATATAGTCATTACAGGTACACTGCAGTATAGCTGTGTGTGTGTGAATTTATAATTGAATAAAATATAGAAATCTATATTTCTTTTGGCATATAACCCAGAATTAAATTTGGCAATCTTAGCCACTTGAATTCCCTTTTACAATGCGGCTGTTTGAGTTGAAGTACAGTATGACACAAAAAAAGCAGACTCGAATTCAAATTCAACTAGAATTTTGTGATCATGGCACATATCTATTAATGCGAGTTTGGATGTAGGATGCAGCACAATTGTTGCTGAACTGGACCAATTACTTCTGACTATGTTTCTTTGATGATGTTTTTACACTGGATTAGACTGCATGAAAATAAAATTTATGTAATCAGATGTTGCTAATTTAGTCATGTTACACTCACCTAAAACTTGAGGTGCTGAGGAGTGCGATTGTTAAATGAGTAAGAACTTGGAATTGCCATCATTTACCAGATCACTAGTTTGGTTATAAATATTAGAAACAAGTAAAATGTTTCAATAAGTCAGCTTACAATGTCAAAGATAATGACACAATCTGTTATATCTAAAGATTGAAAAAATGTATCATTTTTGTGTGCCCACTTTTTTTTTGTCAAGTTAATGGAGCTGGATTTCAACTGTAAACTATCAGTTTTTTTAGCTGTTGCCTTCCTGTAATTGAAGCTAAACTTGATATCATTAGGTATTCAACAATGTTTTAAATTACTTTTTTAGCCCTTCCCACTGCAAGCAATCAATTTTTGATTCAATTGGAGCTTCTTAAAACAAGTGTTGTTACAGTGTGCAATGAAATACCCTCTTCTTTCAGCCTCACAATACTCTGCCCTCTGCTCCATACTGCTCCATGCCAATTTCCTTGTGATCTAGATAGTGCTTGGCACGAAGTGGGACTGATGTTTATGTGTTCATCTGTGTTCTCGTGTATGCATATAGTCATACAGCTGTTTGGCAAAGGGCAGCATCGGCCAAAAAAAAGCATACTAAGCTGGGGAAAATAAACAGAGGTAAAGAATTGAAGGGTGAGAAGTAACACATTTTTATAAATTACTGGAAAAGAGATGGGTTTTAGCAAAGACACTAAGAAATAAGGGAGCATCAAACTTGTGTGAGCCACAAAAAGATGGAGAAATGATCATGTGTTTTTAATGCAGCATCTCTAAACCAGTAAAGCAGAAGCTGAATGGTTTAAAAGCAGCTGATGCAGCGTGCGAGTTTGTGCGTGGGGGATAGAGGGCTCCACACACACAATGTGCTATTTGCATTGTGTCTCTGTGTCTGTAATCTGTGTAAAACACTGGGGATTTGCATATTACAGCACTGAAGCGACCCAGATGGGAAGGTGATCAGTAAGAAAGTGAGCAACGGATTTTTAATGCAAGGTTCTTGAAAACGGCTGAATTCCTTCTCTGAGAATCTATCTTGCATGTTCAATTGTGGAGATCTGAAATTAATCATCCAGACATGAGCGACCAGTCAGAGTACCAACGGCTGTCGAGCGAGGAAGAGGAGGTATAGCTGTATACTCTAAATGTATTTCATGCCCATGCAATTAATGCATATCATGCAGAACTTTGTTTCAATGTGGTAAATAGGCTTTACACTGACTGCTTTTCATGCTTTAGGATGTGTCCCATCTCACTGGGATAAGATGCTCCAGCTTGAGAAATGCTTTAAAATCTGTTTACATTCACTAGATTGAAGCATTTTTGTTTTGCAAAACAAGTGGTTAGCATTTTATCATTCAAAGACCATAATAGTCGAATTCATTTGGTGTTTGTTGGTCTAATTTATATTTAGCACCATTGAAAGCAGTTTTTTTTGTTGATGATAATGTTGTCCTTTCATTATAGGTAGACTGTGGTCTTGAATTTTCTATTTTTTTGTATTTTGGAAGGCAGCATTAGGACTTCAAAAGGCAACAGAATTCTGTAGTTGCTTGCAGAATGGAAACTGACAGATTACAAATCACTTTGTATTGGTGAACGTTTTGCGATTGAGAAATGTCATGCTTTTTTATTAATTATGAAGATCTAGTTACAGTTTAAGAGCATTTGTTAATGACGATGGTATTTCATAGAACACTACATTACACTACAGGCCCTTTGGCCCTCTATGTTGTACTGACCCATGTATTCCTTAAAAAAAAGTACTAAACACTTCCTACTGAGTAACCCTCTTTTTTCTTCCATCCATGTGGCTATATAAGCGCCTCTTAAATGTACCTAATGTTTCAGCCTCCCCCACCATCCTTGGCAAGGCATTCCAGGCATTCACAACTCTGGATGTATTAAAACAACTTACCTCTGATGTCTCCCCTAAATTTCCCTTCCTTCACTTTGTACATACCGTATATTTTGGCGTATGTCGACCTTCAGATAAGTCGGGCCCCCATTTTCAGTCTCATTTTCATGGTTTTATCATATATTTGGCATATAAGATGATTCCCCATAATTTTCTGCGTGAAACTGGTGTCCAGGCCTCCCAGCTTCAACCCATACTTTGTTACAATGCCCCAATTGCCAAGTAACAAATAGGTAAATTATGAAAGCAAGTTTTAAAAGAAAAAAAACAGTAAAAAGAAAACCTTTGCTTCTGATTGGGAAGATGCTAAATAGTGCTGGGTCTAAGTCTTCAGCATTGGCTGTGGCCGGAGTCGGCGATGGCTACTCCATTCTCAATATCGGGAACAGTGCCATTTGCTTTGAAGAAGGCACCTTGCTACCCAAGTATGCTTGCAGCAGGAACCACAGCTATGTGTCTGCTTGGGAGGCACCGGCTCCTGGGCAGAAGTGGGGACCTCTGGCTCTAAAATAGTAAAATATTTGGGTGGGTTATGGTGTTGGTGGAGAGGTGTCAGGGAGTGGAAGTGGGGAGGTGCTTCAAGGGTTGTCTTGTATGCCAAATCTAAATCGAGTGGTTTTTTGAGTTGAATTTAAGATCTCAACTTTGTATGTGGTGTATAAGACAACCCCTGATTTTTGAGTGCTTTTTGAGGGTTTCAAGGGTCAACATATACACCAAAATATATGGTATTTCCTCTGGTGTTTGCTATTCCTGCCCTGGGAAACAGGCGCTGGCTATCCTCCCTATCTATGCTTCTCATAATCTGTAGACCTCTATTAAGTCTGTCTCCTCTTATCTTTCAACGCTCCAAATAAAAATGGCCCAGCTCTACTAACCTTGCCTCATAAGCTTATTTTTCTATACAGTTAGCATCCTGGTAAATTTCCTCTCCACTCTCTTCATACCTTCCACTTCCTTCCTGTAATGAGGTGACCAGAACTGAACACAATACCCGAAGTCTGGTCTCACCAGAGATTTTAGAGCTGCAACATGACCTCTCTACTCTTGAATTTAATCCCTTTATTAATGAAGCCCGGCAACCCATAGGCCTTCTTAATTATCCTATCAACCTGTACAACACCCTTGAGGGATATATGGATTTGGACCCTCAGGTCCATCTGTTCCTCCACTCTAACTGACCATTAACCCTGTATTTAACTTTCTGGTTTGTCCTTCCAAAATGCATCTCCTCACATTTATCAGGATTGAACTCCATCTGCTACTTTTCTGCCCAACTCTTCATCCTATCTATATTCTCCTGTCACCTTCGACAACCTTCAGCTTCATCCACAACACTTCCAACTTTCGTATCATTCGCAAACTTACTCACCCATCCTTCTGCCTCTTCATCCAGGTCATTCATAAGAATCACAGAGCTCCCAGGACAGATCCTTGCAGTTTTCCACTATTCACTGACCTCCAGGCAGAATACTTTCCTTCCACTTCTACTCTCTGCTTTCTACCTGCAAGCTAATTATTTATTCACACAGCCTAGATTCCATGGAACCTATGTCTAATGACTTTCTGAATGGGACTTTCATGGGGGAATCTTGTCAAATTCCTTACTAAAATCCATGTAGACCACATCTACTGCCCTACCCTCATCAATTTCTTTTGTTATTTTCTCAAAAAAACTCAATTGGGCTCATGGGGCACTATCTTCCCTTCACAAAGCCATGCTGACTACCCTTGAGTAGACTGTACTTCTCCATCTTCAAATGCTTATAGATCCTATCTTTAAAAAAAACCTCTCCAATAGTTTGCAGACTACTGACATAAAACTCACCAGTCTATAATTCCCAGGATTCTCCCTATTACCTTTTATAAACAAGGAGACTAGATTTGCCATTTCTCCCATCCTCCAGCACCTCCCCTGCAACCAAAGAAGACACAAATGGCATAGCTGCTGCCCCAGTTATCTCTTCCCTCACTTCCCACAGCAACATGGGTTATATCATGTCTGGCCCCAATCTTTATGTTTTTAAGATCTAACACTTCATCTTCCTTAATCTCCACATTGTGCAGCCAGCATGCCTGTTCTATTCTGACCTCAACCTGATCAAGGTCCTTTTCTCCTCTGAATACTGAAGCAAAGTATGCATTTAGAACCTCCCCAGTCTCCAGACTCGTGTGGCCTCCTTTTGGCCCCACATTCATTCTCATCATCTTTCTGTTCTTCACATACGCATAGAATGCCATGGGGTTCTCCTTAATCCTACATGCCAAGGCTGCCTTTGAGCTATAATGTTTGTATTGGGATATTTATTTTCATTATAAATAAGTGAACACGCTTAAGGTAAAAACACCAAAATGATGGAGGAACTCGGAAGGTTTCACATTGTTGATAAGAGGTAACGATATATAACTGATGTTTTGGGCCTGAACCCTCCTTCAAAGAATAGTATGTCCAAAAATCTGGATGACAGAAATCCAGACCACCCAAGAATCTGGACTTCCCGAAAACACTCAGCTGAAATCCGAACCACTGGGAATCCAGACTTCTTGACAACTCTCAGCTTTTGTTTGCATGTGTGCATCGCGTGAGTGCCACAGAAATACTGCTTTGTGAATCGGGAAAATCTGGGCCGACCCAATCCCCGAGCAATCTGTATTTTAAGACCTTTACTGTATGAGTAAAAATCAGAGTTAAAGGGCTTGGGAGAAGGAAAGAAAGAGCAGTGGGAGGAGTACAGACAAATTGACAAAAGGTGATAATTGGACATGGATAGGAGGACAGGCGAGCAAAGATGAGAATTGATCGGGTGGGGGGGGGGGGTTCTGACTATATGAATATTGAGCTGGAGGAAAGGAGACAAAGGAATAGAATTGGGGGGGGTGGGCTCATGGAAACTGGAGAAATCGATGTTCATGCCATCTGATTGTAGGGTACCTAGACAGAAGATGAGGTAGTGTTCTTCCGATTTGCAGGAGGTCTCGTTCTGGCAGTGCATGAGATCACGGACAGTCATGTCAGCATGTGTCTTAATGCGAGAAACAATCAAAAGATGCCTTTTGTTTATTGTTGTAGGTACTAAGGTATTATACAGTAAACTTGTTACATTATATATAACAATATCTAACCACCCTTTCCATTACCTCTATCTCTTCCATCTCCCTTTCTCTTTCCAATTTCTCCTCTCATTTCCCTTTCCAGATTTAATTATTCCTCCAGGATAGCCGTAAACCTGTTGCCATAGAAATTGTCACTGAAAATCTAGCTTGAATTTGGGTACAATTCTGTTTACTTGCGTAGAAATGACATCATCAAAATAACATCATCTGTTTTCCTAGATGGGGTTTTGGAGAATGAATAATTTTTTTTGTGAAGAGTATGATATCTGAACAAGTTTATAAGACTAAGGGATTTGGCTGGTTGGAAGAAATGTATTTCTTGTGATGCTGCTTTAGCACCTGATGTAATATCCTTAACATCTGGGATGTGTCGGATTGAATTGGGGAAAGAACTTGTTTGGTGTAGTAGAAGGTTTTGAATTCAATATTAGGACAGAAAAAAGATGTACTAGCTCATTGCTGACGATAATCAGACAAAGATGGACCAGCTTCTTGTTTTGCTGTTAATTCTTTACTGTGCCTGTTCACATTTTCATTACCTTTGCTTTTTATTTGACTAATGTTATTTTGCATTCTGTGGAAGGAATAAACTGACGTAGGAATAATTTGATCTTTTTAATATAAGGTGGCATTTGGCTTAAATGTTTTCTAAGAAACTTTTTATTACCAGTAAATTAATTTAAAAGAAAAACTGAAATTGCTGGAAATTTGAAATAAAAACAGAAAATGCTGGAAATACTCAGCAGGTCAGGAAATGTGCGTGAAGGGAAACACAGTTAATGATTCTTGGATGTTTGTTATCGGTCCTTTTTTCCCTCCTATGTAGCTATTTATTCCAATAGAAAAAGTAAGAAAAAATGAGTAAGAAAAATAACTTGGGGTGTAAGTATAAAATGATATTCAGCAAAATTTGGTGCTCTTCAAGAAGCACAAAATCAGCATGAAGGCAAATGGAGTATTGATCTTCATTGTGAAAGGGACAGGAATCAGTAGAATAGAAACTAGGACTGCTACATGGAGTCATTTGATTAAACATATTTTTGTCTCAATATAGGTTCGGCATTATTTATTTGGCAATTTTTCTCATTAGTTCGGATTAAGTAATGAGAAAAATTTAAGATGAATGGGACATGCTAAAAGATCTGAAGAATGAGGGATCATCTCAGTGAATCAAAGTCTGGGGGGCTTTGGGGTATGCAAGTCACTGTGAATGTAGTGAGGATGTTTTCTTATTCGGAGAGTCTGGAGCTTGCAATTTAGTTTCAAGATAACTTGAGTTTGTTGAAGAGGAGTTTCATTTCTTCCCTAACAAATCTGAGTCTTTGAAATGTTCCAATCGAGAAAATAGTGGATGCTAAATCATATTTAAGGACAAGATACTACAAGGGAATATGATTTGACAGGGAAGAGAGTTAATGTCAAAGATCAAATCATTCAGATCATGCTGAATGCAAATTGCACACGAGGGGCCATATGATCTCCTTATGCTCCAATTTCTTGTCTAAAATGAAATTGATCAATTAGGCCCAAGTGACTATTCCTCTATTTTTGACATAATCTTTGTTTCTATAGGTTTTAATGATCAAGCTTGTGTAATTATAGCAAATGATTTACCCCCAAATTTTTAACTACATCTTTAGTGGTTGCTGAGGAATTGATCAAAAATATGTCTGCATTCAAAATCCATCCAATAGAGCAATTTACACCTATGACTGTGTTTTCTTGGTATGACAGCAAAACCATCAACAAATTCGCTGATGATACCATGGTAGTGGGTTGTGTAAAAAGGAGCAATGAGTCAACATCAAGAGGGAGATTGAGACTTGGCTGAATTGTGAACCAAGAATAATGTCACCAAGGAGCTGATTGCTAACTTAAGGAAGGGAAAAAACCAGAGGTATAAGATACAATGATCTTTGAGGAATCAGAGGTAGAAAGTGTGAGCAAATTTAGGTTCTTTGAAGTCACTATCTCGGAGGATCTTTTCTGGACCAAACACATGGATGGCATCTTGAAGAAAGCATATCAGCACCTCTACTTCACAGGAGTTGGTATGACACCAGAAATCCTGGAAAAATTCTACAAATGTGTGGTGGAAAGTGTGCTGACTGACTGCATCACAGTCTGATAATGGGGACACCAATACCCCTGAACATAACACCCTCCAAAAGGTAGTGGACATAGCCCAGGACATCACAGACAAAATACTCCTCACTATCGAGAACATCTACTGGGACCACTGCTGTCAGAGAGCAGCAGAAATCATCAAAGATCCATATCACCCAGTACACGCTCTGTTCTTGCTGCTCCCATCAGGAAAGAGGTATAGGTGCCATAAGACTCACACCATCAGGTTCATGAACAGCTGCTACCACTCTTCCATCAACTCCTTAACAACAAAATCAATCAAGGACACCTCTTACACCTTATTGATTTTTTTTTTGTTCTCTTTGTATTGCACAATTTGTTTACATTTGTTATCAGTTTACAGTTTTTTATTTTGTTTACATAGTGTACAGTTTTTTTGCACTACCAATAAATGGTAATTCTGCCTTGCCCACAAGAAAAGGAATCTCAAGGTTGTATGTGATGTCACTTATGTATTCTGATAATAAATCTGAAATCAAGAGAAATGGAAAAGTCTAGCTTGCTGCTGTTTTTGGCCCAGGTTTTCATTGTCCCATTCACAAGTGTCTCCTGCTTTAGATTGGCATTCACCCCAATGCTTGACACCATGGTACAGTACTAGTAATTTACTGATCTTGTTAGTCCTGAATTTACTGTGTGCAATCCATTAGACCCTGGCTTTTCTTATTGTCAAAATTTAATCCATTTTGATGGAGTGAAATATTCTCTATTTGCTGGCTGTTAAAGATAGGGAACTAGACTAGTTTGGACAACCTCATCCTTGTGGTAGCCAGAGACCTTTTGCATTCTCTTTAATTGGCACCAAATAGCAGGAGAAAGAGAATGCTATACCAATATATTAGAATGTGCTTTTGGAGCAATTTTTAAATACTCTTCTTGTATTGATCACTGATCACATTGACATTTTTTTTCAATGCTTCTGTGAAATGGAGTTCAGGAAAAACACTGCGCAGTGGAAACAATGAATGAGAGCTCTGCAATGATTTTATTTTGTACAAACATTCTTTTACTTCCTTAAAATCGCTGGTCTATTCTATATTGCTTGGATGTTTTGATCAGTTTCTCAACAGCCAATGAACATGTACAATTAAAAATTTATTAACTCCATTTGGTATTCTGAAAAGCACTTTGCCTTAGAACATAGAACACTACAGCCATGTACAGGCTTTTTGGCCCTTGATGTTGTGCCAACTCATATATTCCTTAAAAAAAAACTGAACCCTCCTTACCCCATAGCCCTCTATCTTTCTTCTATCCATGTGCTTGTCTAGGAGTCCCTTAAATGCCCCTAATGTTTTAGCCCCAACAACCATCCCTGGCAAGGCATTCCAGGCACTCACCTCTGCATTAAAAAAAAGTACCCCTGATATCTCCCTTAAACTTCCCTCCCTTCACTTTGTACTCATGTCCTCTGGTGTTTGCTATTCCTGCCCTGGAAAACAGGCACTGACTATTTACCCTATCTATGCTTCTCATAATCTTGTAGACCTCTATTAATCTTCTCATCCTCTATGCTCCAAAGAAAAAAGCCTCAGCTCTGCTAACCTTGCCTCATAAGACATTTTCCAGTCCAGACGTCATTCTGGTAAATCTCTGCATCCTCTCCATAGCTTCCACATCTTCCTGTAATGAGTTGACCAGAACTGAACACAGTATAAAGGTTTATATAGGTCAGCACAATAGGAGCTGAAGGGCTCATGCTGTGCTGTACATAAAGCTTTCTTCTTTCATTTGGCTTGGCTTCGCGGACGAAGATTTATGGAGGGAGTAAATGTCCACGTCAGCTGCAGGCTCATTTGTGGCTTACAAGTCCGATGCGGGACAGGCAGACACGGTTGCAGCGGTTGCAGGGGAAAATTGGTTGGTTGGGATTGGGTGTTGGGTTTTTCCTCCTTTGCCTTTTGTCAGTGAGGTGGGCTCTGCGGTCTTCTTCAAAGGAGGTTGCTGCCCGCCAAACTGTGAGGCGCCAAGATGCACGGTTTGAGGCGATATCAGCCCACTGGCGGTGGTCAATGTGGCAGGCACCAAGAGATTTCTTTAGGCAGTCCTTGTACCTTTTCTCCATAAAGCTTAATTATGTTATAATTAATTTTGTTCAAATACAAGATCAGGATTTAGAAAATTTCACCATCACTCGATGTGTCATGACATCACCAGTAAAAGGTGACCCTAACCCTAATGTGCAGTCCTAACCCTGGGAATGGCTCCTTGCAAGTGTGAGAGCGTTCAGTGTTCCAGTTAGGGATGGTCAAGTGTGTAAAGCCAAACCCCCGTTTCTATCCCAGGACACTGAACAGCCAATTTAGTGGGATGCAAGTGTGAAAGGGGCATTAGTTTCTTTGATTCAAAGTTCCCTGCAACACCTTGAAGTGTTCTGGGAGAGTCGGAATAAACTGTTAACCTGAAATGCTGAGCATTTACAGTTACAGTTACATTATGATGATCTTGGAGCAGTTCTGGCTGCTTGACCTCATCAATATTTCAGCATTTTAGCATTCATGATATTTTAATTTTGCATAATAAAGTTACATTCATTATATTTTGTATGTTTTACTTGCCAGATACTGTTCATTCATATTGGGATAATGTTGCAAAGTAACAGATTAAAAACTGAATTTCCTCCACCTATCTATTTATTATGAGGGACGCTCATTTTGATAGTTTCCACACTTGCTTGATTAAAGAAAGCTTGATTATAGAAGGCTTCAATGGATAGGACAGGAATATTGACTTTATTGTATATACTTTGTATCCTGATAATTTAAGTGAATACTCTGGTTAAAGCTTGTTTCATTATTTTATTTGCATCTTCTGTCCTCACTGTAGTTTTTCCTGATTATTCAAGGAGTGATAGTTTTTTGGCTAATGATCAGGGGATATGATAATGCTACAGAAAGGGGCACTGAAATAAAAGATCATTTATAGTTTTATTAAACGCAAGAGCTAGGAGCCGTAGGTGGTGCCGGTAGAGGACCCATGATTCGGAGCCGAACAGGAGTGTGGGTATGACAACGGCTCTGTATACGCTTATCTTTGTGAGGTTTTTCAGTTGGTTGTTTTTTCAGACTCTTTTGTGTAGTCTTCCAAAGGCACTATTTGCCTTGGCGAGTCTGTTGTCTATCTCATTGTCGATCCTTGCATCTGATGAAATGGTGCAGCCGAGATAGGTAAACTGGTTGACCGTTTTGAGTTTTGTGTGCCCGATGGAGATGTGGGGGGGCTGGTAGTCATGGTGGGGAGCTGGCTGATGGAGGACCTCAGTTTTCTTCAGGCTGACTTCCAGGCCAAACATTTTGGCAGTTTCCGCAAAGCAGGACGTCAAGCGCTGAAGAGCTGGCTCTGAATGGGCAACTAAAGCGGCATCATCTGCAAAGAGTAGTTCACGGACAAGTTTCTCTTGTGTCTTGGTGTGAGCTTGCAGGCGCCTCAGATTGAAGAGACTGCCATCCGTGCGGTACCGGATGTAAACAGCGTCTTCATTGTTGGGGTCTTTCATGGCTTGGTTCAGCATCATGCTGAAGAAGATTGAACAGAGGGCTGGTGCGAGAACATAGCCTTGCTTCACGCCATTGTTAATGGAGAAGGGTTCAGAGAGCTCATTGCTGTATCTGACCCGACCTTGTTGGTTTTCGTGCAGTTGGATAATCATGTTGAGGAACTTTGGGGGACATCCGATGCGCTCTAGTATTTGCCAAAGCCCTTTCCTGCTCACGGTGTCGAAGGCTTTGGTGAGGTCAACAAAGGTGATGTCCTCAACATCCATTGGAGCGCTTACACCCCTAACGTCGAAGCACTCGAGATGGCAGAGGTCGACAGCATCGAGTCCACGCTGCTGAAGATCCAGCTGCGCTGGATGGGTCACGTCTCCAGAATGGAGGACCATCGCCTTCCCAAGATCGTGTTATATGGCGAGCTCTCCACTGGCCACCGTGACAGAGGTGCACCAAAGAAAATGTACAAGGACTGCCTAAAGAAATCTCTTGGTGCCTGGCACATTGACCACCGCCAGTGGGCTGATAACGCCTCAAACCGTGCATCTTGGCGCCTCACAGTTTGGCGGGCAGCAACCTCCTTTGAAGAAGACCGCAGAGCCCACCTCACTGACAAAAGGCAAAGGAGGAAAAACCCAACACCCAACCCCAACCAACCAATTTTCCCTTGCAACCGCTGCAATCGTGTCTGCCTGTCCCACATCGGACTTGTCAGCCACAAACGAGCCTGCAGCTGACGTGGACTTTTTACCCCCTCCATAAATCTTCGTCCGCGAAGCCAAGCCAAAGAAGAAGAAACGCAAGAGCAGCCTACTTCTGCTTTTGACTGTTATGTATTTAAATGTGCAACTTTATAATAAAATACAATTATTCTCAGGAATTATGGAACATTTCTTTATTTCTAGCATCTATGAAATAATTAAAATTGCAATCTTCTCCAAATTCATATTTGTCATTTATTTGTTCCAGATGGGTTTGACCTGTGGAATGGAATATGATTTCTATTTTATGACAATGTTGTTCCCTTTGTGATGTATGCATTTATGCTTTCACTATTAGAACAAATGTCAAGTTTGTCATCTGATTGCACAAGTACAACCCGACAAAGCAGCGCTCTCTGGTCTTCAGTGCAAAGTGTACAACACATAACCAGACATAACACACCTACAGACAAACAATGCGTATTCAGGACAAGTATTCATTTGTTGTTTTCATAAATATGATGGTTAGTGTGAGGAGTTCCTTTGGTTGTTCAGCATTCTCACAGTCCATGGGGGATAAAGCTGTTTCTTAGCTTGGTGATGATGGCTGTGATATGATACTCCTGTATCTCTTTCTTGATGGGAGCAGCTAAAAGATGCTGTTTGCAAGGTGCAGCAACTGTACCACTCTGTGATGCAGCCATCCTCAGTCTTCTCAGGAAGTGCAGTTGCTGTTGCTCTTTCCTGACAAGTGAGGTGATGTGTGTCCAGGATAGGTCACTAGTTAAGGAACTTTGTTTTCTCCACTCCTTCCCCTACAGAGTTATTGATGTATAGCAGAGGATGGTTGTTCCTGGTCCTCCTGAAATCCACGATCATCTCCTTCATCTTGTCCATGTTTAGACTCAGGTTAATGCTCTTGCGCCTTATCACGAGATTTTTCACCTTTGTAGGGCGGTTCATCATTGTTGCCGGCAAGGCCATCTATTCTTGTGTGATCTGCAAATTTGATGACACTGTTGGAGGTGGATCTGGTGATGTAGTCGTAGGTCAGTTGTGTGAACAGGAGCAGGCTGAGCACACAGCTGTGAGGTGCGCCAGTGCTCAGTGTGATGGTGCTTGTCATTCTGCTATCAACCTGGACAGACTGGCCTTTCCGTTAGGAAGTTTAGAATCCAATTGCAGAGAGGGGTGTTGAGTCCCAGCAAGAACTGATTCTTCACCTGTCTCAGGGGAATGATTGTATTAAATGCAGAGGTGAAGTCGATGAACAGCAGCCTGGCGTATGAGCAAATGATTGTGCAAGCTACTTGAAATCCAATACACAGAAGTGCTGGAGACACTCAGCACGTCACTCAGCATTCATAGGATGGAAAAAAAAATAACCTTTTGGGGCCTGAATTATTCAGGCATCTACCGTTTTTTCTTGATACCTGATGAAGGGCTGTCCTATTGGAGTATAGAAGAATGAGAGGGGATCTCATAGAAACATTTTAAATGGTGAAAGGATTGGATAGAGTAGATGTGAATAAGATGTTTCCTTTGGTGGGTGAATCCAGGGCAAGAAGGCACAGTCTTTGAATTAGAAGGTACCCATTTAAAACAGAAATTTCTTTAGCCAGGGGTTCATGAATTTGTGGAATTTGTTGCCGCACACAGCTATGGAGGCCCGATCATTGGGGGAGTTTAAGGAGGAGATTGATAGGTATCTAATTAGACAGGGTATCAAGGAATATGGGGAATAGGTTGAATTTGGAACTAGATGTGAGAACGGTATAGGTTAGTTGCAGAGCAGACTTGATAGGCTGAATGGCCTACTTTTCCTTTAGAGTAGAGACACAGTACTCCTCTGTGAGGTTCTACCGCCCAGTCAAACTATTGATCTCTGTACAAGCTTTAAACGGCCTGTTGAAGGAGCCGATAATGGTTCATTTTAAAATCCTGGGACTGTGGGGTCTTGACCCAGGATGGTGCCGCCTGTGTTTTGGATCATCCTTAAGGGGTTACAGACGCTAGGGCATCAGAAAATGGTAAGACCACTCCCTGTTTGAGAAGGAAAAGCAGGGGCTCTGCGGTTGAAAACACGCAGCTGGCAGCCTGTTGACTCAAGGCAAGAAACCCATGCAGGCTGTGGGCAACTGGCGACTGCAGTCAAAGGACTTGCACCAGTCTGCTGACATGTCTGCTTGATGCAAGACGATGACTTGGGGTAGGTACCAGATATGGGAACTGGGATGCAAGAGGGTCCAGAGGGCACTTAAGACGTCCTTCCTAATCATGTCAGAGGTTTGGATTAGGAGCTCGGGTTGCCAATGGTATGGACCAGAAGCTATGTGGCTGCAGGAGTACTGTAGGTGAATCAATGGACACTCACTCACTCTGGAGGGACTCTCTCTTTCTTCTCTTTGATTGTAAGAGGCGGCGGGCAATTTCTACAGATGGCGAATCTTTGTTTGCCTTGCAGCATACTAAAGGTAAATTTGTGAAATATTACACCTGTTTTATTGTATGACAATAAAAAAATCTTGAGTTCTTACCTGCTGAGATTCATCAGCACTTTTTACGTATCGCACTTAACCCCAACATCTGCAGATTTTCTTGTTTAACTACTATGAATCCACTAGTTTTTAATTTTGCAGTAATTATTGTAGAATACTATATTTGAAATGGAAAGAGGCCATAGGATGTGTGTATGTATGTATATTTTTATTTACACACACACACACACACACACACACACGAGAGATGTGTTCATGTCCCTCCTGACATTTCATCAATGCTCATTAAGCACTGCACAGTGTTTGCAATAAGAGCAAAAAAATGTATCTCTCTCTGCATGTGAAATTAATTTTGTGTCACATGCAAGGTGCTTTTTAAAATCCAATAAGGATGTTTGAGCCTCTTTTCATTTGAGAACTAATCGTGACATCTGAGACCATGTCTGCTTGATGCAAGACGATGACTTGGGGTAGGCCACACAAATAAGGAAATCTTGCAGCAGAAATAAAACCTGTGGCATGCAGGATGCTGGAAATAGTAGTGAAAATGTTGGGGTGGATATTTATGCTGTGCAGATGGGAGAAACATGCCCCAATACAGTTACTGAAAGCCAGGCAGTCCTGACTTCTGCATGTAGCATTCTCAATTTGCAGCTACATTCAATGCATTAATCATTCCTTCTGTGTTCCTGTCCTTGTTGCCTGAGTAGGAAGGCCTTGCTTGTTAAATCCTGCCATCTGCTGGATAACTTTAACATAGGCTGTAGGTTGTGGAATTTGGGTTAAAAAAACGCCCAGCTCAGTCATACAGAGCAATCATCATTATGTCTTCTTATCCCTTCTTCTCAGCTCTTCTCATTACCAGCATGTAGTTAGTCCGTAGCCAGTGACTTATAAAGAGTAAAAAAAAATACAGGATTTCTTCAGTTGTAAGAGGCAAGGAGGATGTTCTTTTATTTACATGATATCTTTAGAACATTTATTTTGTTACTGTTGAATACTTTGAGTGAGAGAATGAATCATTGAATAAATTTCCTGGTTGAAGGCTAAGTCCATGTCTGAAAAGTATTTTGATTCTGATTTCTTCTAGAATTTTGCAACAAAATTCTTCACAGCATGCTCTTTGTATTTTTAATGCACATAATTGGAATGCAAATCGTAAAATAAAAGTTAACAGGAAAGAGTGTGTCTGCTAAATATAAAGCAGGTAGCATTTTAGGTCATTCTGCTAATGTATATTGTAGTTCTGTACAGTGTTTGAAAATTAGTTCCATCATGACTGAGAAATGATCAAGGAATCTGACTGAACATTGCAAACTGCTCTTAGTCAAAAAATGCTGAAAAATACATATTGGATTTTTGGAAATAGTGAGAAAACATCTTGTACTATGCAAACATACAAAATGTACCTCATGCACACATTCATTCACATGCACAAGTATGTGCACCTATACCCATTAGAGAGTACTATTATTTAACATGACTCCATTGAGAGTTTTGGTCAGGCACAAAAGTTGTTTCTGTCCTTGAAAACATTTTCTAGTTCTTTGAGAGGGGCTGCTGGTTGTCCAAGTGCAGGCTTTGGTGAATACCATGCTTTAGTGAGGAAAGCAAACAAAAGTATGGCAGGGTTCTTTTTAACTTTCATAGCTAGTGTAGCTTTTTCCTTAATGATTTTAGACATGGCAGATGAGCTCAAGCCCATGTCCTATGCCTCCTGCACAATGCAGGAACCCAGGGTGGCATGGTTAGCATCGCGGTTAGCGCATGTCCGAAAAGTATTTTGATTCTGATTCCTTCAAGAATTTTGCAACAAAACAGCACCAGCTATTGGGACCAGACTGGGGTTTGAATCCTGCACTATCTTTAAGGAGTTTGTGAGTTCTCCCGTTGCGTGTGGGGATTTCCCCGAGGGCTTCGGTTTCTTCCCGCTGTTCAAAATATACCAGGGGCAAAAGTTAATGGGATATATGTCTAAATTAAGAAAATTTTAAAAATTAAGGAATGCTGCTTGCATTTTCCAATGACAGCATATGCAGGACTTGTGTACAGCTACAGCTCGTGATAGACCACATAATGGATTCAATTGAGAGCATTTCCAGTGCTGAAAATGTTGTAGATAACAAGTTTAGTGAGTGGGTCACCCCGCAGTTTGAGGGCCTAAGGGAAGAAAGAGGTTAGGTAATAAATGGGCAGGCAGCAGCCGGAAGTTGCTTCTGGTCATCGCCCTCCATATACCACTTTGGCTACCGTTGGGGGACATGGCTCATCAAGGAAAAGCATGGTGGGTAGCTCTGCAGCACAAGATGGCAGAAAAAAAAAGTGGCAGAGCTATAGTGGTCGAGGGATTCCATGGTAAGGGGAAATAGCATTAAGTCGTATGACCACCAATGGGGTTCCTGATTGGTGTGTTGCCTCCCAGATGCAAGGGTCAGGGATATCCTGCAGGGCATTTTGAAATTGAAGGATGTTGAGGCGCATGTAGGGGGGGGGACATGTTTAACATGCCAAAGAGATGTCATGGATGCAATGGGAGGTGCGAACCTTGATGCAATTACTAACACTAAAGAGGTAGTGCTGTGCAAACTAGTGGTCCCTGGACCTGATGGAATTCATCCCATGGTAATCTACCAATATTCTCTGGACTTTGGGCAGGACCTGGTGCAGTGGAATATGGCAAATGTTGTCCCATTGTTTCAAAAAGGATGCAAACACAGGGCAGGTAACTATAGCCAGATAGCTTAATGTCAGTGGTTGGCAAAAATGCTTGAGGCTATCTTTATGAAGGAAATAGAATGACATCTGGCTAAAAATTGTTCAATCAGGCAGATGCAGCATAGATTTATGGGATGGTCATGTTTGACAAATTTACTGGATTTTTTTTGACAATATAACAAATGATAGAGTGGAACAGGTGGGTATATGTACTTGCATTTCCAGATTTTTCGAAATGTTCTATTATTATTCATCTTATTAATAGATTTCAACAGTTTCCCAACATGTATATATAGGGTACAGATTGCTGTTTATTGTCACCTTCCTTTCTCAAATAGTGATGTAAAAATACTGCTAGATAAATTTTGTGGATCAGGCATTATCTATGTAGGGTATGGGATGGACGACATTTGGTATTGTAGGTACACTGAATCAGGTCTCAACGTGTGTATTGCGATGTTCAGGGTCCTCACCAGAATTTAGAGAATTTTGGTAGATTACAATCACACATTCATCACCTCTGCAGCCACTTTCTTTTAATGGAGCTGAGGGGATTGGAGGGTTATTGGCAGAGAGCGGGAGGTTTGAGCTAGTGGAGCTGTTCTAGCGAACCGGTGCGGACTCGAAAGGCCAACATGGCCTGTTTCCGCTCCGTAAATGGTTATATGGTTAAGGTTGGGGATGGATGTTGTCAGATTTGGAAGACTTATCAGCCTTTATAAGTTTGTCTATTTTTCTTTTTTGCTAAATGATTTTGTGTAATTTGCAAAAGAATTAAAATTTCTGATGACTTCACAAATCTCCATTATGCAAGAGACATTATGAAGGAATCACATTCCTAGAAAATGGTTCACATCCTCATTTTTCCGTCACAAGTCACCTGTGCATAGATTGATGAGAGTTAAAATAAATACACCGTTGGTTTATTTTTTACATAAATTCTATTAGAGCAAATTTTATTCCATATCTCAATTTTCTAGGTGGTGAATTCTGTAAGGACAAATTTTCATGACTTGAATAATTTAAGCGCTGATGTCACCTGCCTGTTAATCTGTCTCACAGCATTGCTACTGTTAGGCCATGAGAGGGGAGACATTTGAGAGATGTGAGGGGTAAGCTTCTCACATGAACAGTTGTGATTATCTGGAACTTGTTGCCGGAGGCGGGTGGTAGAGGTGATTTCAATATTTAAAGGGCATTCAGATAGATGCGTTGAATGCCATAGACCGATATGCAGGCAAGTGGGGATGCCATGGACAAGCATTATTGTTGGTGTAAACAAGGTGGGCTGAAAAGGTCTGCTTCCTCTCTGTGACTCGTCCACTAAATTGATTTTACACATTGAGTTTGTTACTATTACCATTGTAGCGATCATATAATTTAATAGTAGACCTACCCTATCTCCATTTTTCTCTCTACTCATCCTTCTGAAATATAAAATAATATACAGTTATCAGCCTTCGTCACCTTACAACCACCTATCTATAATTGTGGTTAACCAGGAAGTATACAGATATTGAGGTCCAGTGCAATGGACAAATGTGCTGGAGAAACTTAGGATGTCAGGTATCATCCATAGGCAGTAAAGGATAACCAATGTTTTGGGCTAGGGCCCTTTGTCAAATATATCCAAAATCAGGCAGGTGCTTGAATACAAAAGTAGGGGGAGGAGGAAGGGGAAGAGGAGAGGAGGGAGGGATGAAGGGGCAGGGCGAGGGAGGGAGAGAGGAAGGGGCAGGGATAGGAGATAGAGATGGGAACGAGAAAGACTCAGAGGAGGGGATTAACTGAATTTGGAAAAGTCGGATGTTAATGCTGCCTGTTTGGAGAATGCCAAGACAGAGGTGTTCTTCCAATTATTTAGAAATGTAGTCAGATGATATCCATTTATTTGTACTTATGCTGTTAGTTCAACTGTCTTGTTGCAAGTTCTGTGTGCATTAAGATGGTGCATTTGAGATTGAGAAGAGGTTGTAGGTACATTGGGTATTGATAAAAGCTGAGGTAAGGAAAATAAGTTCCAAAGTGACAAGAGAGAAAAATTGGAGAGGTAAATAGGTGAGAACAGTGAATTGAGATGGAAGGGAGATCTTCAAGGGTTCCTTTTATTATCACCATAATATATTAAAAATGTAATATACAAAGTTCAAAGCTCAGATTTGTTGCTTGAGTACAAACATGACATCACATTGCAACCCTGAGATTCTTTTTTCCTGCAGGCGAGGCAGAATTTTTAATTATCAGTAGAGAAAAAAGAACTGTACTTAAGAAAAATTACAAATTCAAAAGAGAGAAATGTAAACAAACTGTGCAATACAGAAAATATTCTATAATAAATAATGTGCAAAGTAAGAAACATTCATCTCTGATTAAGTTTGTTGTTGGGGAGTCTGATGATGGAGGAGTAGCAACTGTTCTTGAACCCTGGCAGTGCGAGTCTTGTGGAACCTATGCCTCTTTCCTGATTGCAGCAGCGAGAACAGACCATGTCCTGGGTGGCGTGGATCCTTCATGATTGCTGCCGTTGTCAAACAGCAGCATTCCCTGTAGATTTTGTCAATGGTGGGGATTGCAGGGCTATCCAGTCAGAGGAATTGATGCCCCCATACCAGAGCTGATGCAGCCAATCAGCTCACGTTCCAGTACATTTCTGTAGAAATTTGTCAAGGTTTTCAACATTACACAAAACCTTCACAAACTCCTGGGAAAGTAGAGGTGCTGACATGCTTTCTTCACAATGACATTTTTTGGTTGGGTTCAGGGAAAGTCCTCTGAAATAGTGACTTCCAGGAATTTAAATTTGCTAACCCTCTCCACCTCTGATCCTGAGTGATAACTAGATTGTACACTTCTGGTTCTCCCCTCCTGAAGTTCATAAGTAGCTCCTTGATTTTGGTGACATTGAGTGTGAGGTTGTTTTTAGAACCACCATTAAGCCAAGTTTTCATTCTCCCTCCAGTATTCTGACTTCTTGTCCCCTTTTATACAACCCACTACCGTGGTATCATCAACAAATTTGCAGGTGGTGTTGTTGTTGTACTGAGCCACAAAATCATTGGTGTAAATTGAGTAGAGCAGGGGGGCTAAAAATGCTACCCTGTGATGGTTTAGTACTGATGGAGATTGTGGAGGAGGTGTTCTTACCATTCCTCACTGATTGTGGTCTGGAAGTGAGGAAATCCAGGATATTGAGTCCCACGTCTTGGGAGTTTGCTGATCAGTTTTGAGGGGATGATGGTGGTGAATGCCAAACTATAGTTGATAAAGAGCATCCTGATGTATGTGTCTTTCCTGTCCAGATGTCCCAGGGCTTTGTGTTGAGCTAGTGAGATGGCATCTGCCGTAGATTTGTTGCTACAGTAGGCAAATTGGAAGGGATCCATGTCGCTTCTCATTCAAGAGCTGATATGCTTCAACACCAGCCTCTCCAAATACTTCATCATTGTGGATGTGATAGCCACTGGTTGGTAGTCATTTGGGCAGGTTACCACATGATGTGTGGTATATAAATAATATACTTCAAATTTTGTCTGCCATTAGGCAAAGAGTTGCCTTGAACATTGCCAGCCTCCCTATCAGTAGGAGAGTGAGAGAAGCAAAAGAAAGCCTCTTCAGAGATTCAGTGTCTATGAATTCACCTCTGCAGCCACACAGACTCCAGATCAAACCATTGGCAACCTAAGTTCCAGATCCAGATCCTCGATACTATCAGGAAGCTTTCAGCGCCAGAGACCCTTCAGGAGTTCTTCTTTCCCTCAGCATCCACTCGAATCCCAGTTCTGATGCCTAGTTTCCCTCAAGCAAGTCTCCAGCAGCCCATCGCCTGTGTGGGTCCTTTGACTTCAAGCCACCTGCAGCCTGTGTAAATCCTTCAGCCGTTGAGCCCCTCTCTGGACCACTGCCATGGATCCTGTTGTGAATTTATTTTTATTTTGAGTGAAACATGAAAGTCTGCAGATGCTATAATTGTAGTAAAAACAGAAATGCTGGAGGAGCTCAGCAGGTCTCCCAGCATTCACAAGAGGTCAAGATGTATAATCAACTTATTGGGCATGAGCCCTTCTTCAAGCCCTTATTTCCCAAATGTCCACTGCTTTTTGTTTAAAAGCTTTAATGCATTGTCTGATAAATGTTAATTTGTAGTTTTTGCCCCATGATGGATTTGAACTCTTTGTCTTTCTTTATCATGTTCACATTTTGGCTTTGTCAGAAATATGTGGATGCATTATGTGGAATCATTTACCCTCAAAGGAGTCTGAGTTTCTTATTTTATTTTGGAAGTTAATTTATATTGCAATATGTGTATAATAGTGTATTTTTCAGGGATGTAATCCAGACAAGGTATAGTTGTGTTTACTTCAGATATTTCTTTAAATTACCTCCCACCGCCAACCCCCTCCAAAAAAAATTCTTAGCAGTAGTTGTGAGGATTATGTAGTTGGAGAATATGCTAAAAATGTCATCCATTTGTGCAGTGTACCTCTTGTCAAGGATGCTGATGTTCACCCATCTAGTTGAATGCTTTAGATGTCCCCTCTGAATTGTTTTTGTGTTGTATTTTTAAGAAAATGGCTGTAGAATTAGTTTGGGTGTCAAGTTTTTGGGTTATTTTAACTTGTTGTAGAAATTGTGTTTTCTTTGAAACTTGTATACTGTGAATAAGCTGATAATGAAGTCAATTTTTTATGCTTATGGTCCCCTCATTTCCATTTCCACCACTCCTATTCCAATACTGTTCTGGGGGTTTCCTCCTTGAATGTCCACTGGTGGGGTTGGAAAGCAGATCCCTGTTTGAGTGGTGGGTAGGTGGGCAGGCCGACTGCATCAAGTTTTTGACGTCTGCTGTGTTGATCCTGCTTTTTTTCTCTCATGGTGGTGTCTAAAATTGTCGCAGAAAGTCACAAATCATTTTAAGAGCTCTCCCACCTTGTTAAAGTGAGCAAATCTTTGTTTGCATGTACTTGACAATGTATTTTACATTGGGATAACATAATGTGAGCAAGATAACATTTTGATTAAAACTAACAAGTTTGACAGTTAGCCATTTAAAGAGTGATGAGCAGTTATTGTCTTTTAAAATGCCCTTTTCAAATTAAATGGGCACCAGATGTTTCTCAGCAGAAGGCTTTTCCATTTTGGTGATTTCAGTTGACTATTGGGCAAAAACACAGGTTAACCCTCTCCAGCTTTAAATGCAGATCTGGAATACAGCACTGCTTTATCTCGTGAGCTCCTGCTGGTTGGAAAGTGATGGGGTGGGGGGGGGGTGGTTTGGTTGGCGGTATGTGAGGAGGCGTGGAGAATTGCCTTGTTAAACCATCAGCTGAGGGGCCCACAGGAAATGAACTCTCCATCCTCCAGTTAATATTGACCTCTTGGCGTCGGTCCAAATTGTGTTGCAGTTGAATAGCAGAACAGTACAGTTTTACCATTCAGAACTCGGTCAACTCCTATAGCGTATGACAGCTTTGAGACGAATGTTATTGAAGAAAGCTGCTGTTTATTCCATCAGCAAGAAAAGAAATCACTTGAGTCGTGAACTGTGAGCATGCAAGTTCTGCGTTTACATTTTAAAGAAAAGAAAAAATGTTGGGATGTAGAATTGTGTCCCTGAGAAAATGCGGCAGTGTTCCGTGTCATAGGAAGTTGAGGAATTTTTACTCCAGGGAGAGTGGAATGGATAAATTGGAATTCTGGATTTGCTTTAAACTTAACAACTAAGGAAAGCCGCACAGCACAGTCATGAGTCGCTTTGACAAGCTGAAGAGATCCATTCCTTTTCTGGCACGTTTTCATGTTTATAAAGTAAGTTACACGATGGCTTTGATTTTTTTTAAAAAAGCGATTCTTTTTAAAAGAACATTCATGTTGACACATAAAGTGTGCTTCTGTAATAAAGACAACTAACTTTCAAAGAGAATTTACTGGTGTTACACATGCACCTTGCACAAAGGAACGCTAGCATGCACATAGCCTGTGTAACTTCCTTGTATCCCAGATATGTTAAATTGTTATGCAGTCTAGTGCTCTGCATTTCATGGGACTCAACCAAGGAGGCTGAGAGGGAAACCCTAATGGTTCGACAGCCCAGTATGTCTGTAAATACTGTTCAGGCTTCTGCCTGGCGAGGATACTCTGGTCATGTCGTAGTGTGTTGCACCGGGGATTGCTGCTCCAGAATGGGGTTCCTTAGTCATGCCAGGCACTCTTTATCACAAAGTTGACCAGATGAGCACAAACTATTATTCAATGCAACAGATTGCAGCTGTTCAGATATATTTTTACATATGATGTGCGAAGTTTCAAAACGAATTGTTATTTGTGCATGTATGGAAAAAATGCAGATTCTAAAATCTGTATAAATAAAAAGGACCTTTTTTGCCAGGTGTGATACTTAACACATTTAGGGGTACTTTCTAATGCAAACATAGCTGTCTGTTTTGCATGTGCTGACCACTTTTCACAATACAAAGACCCAAATAATATTCAAACTCTTCGTTTCATAAATGTCATGTCAACATTTATATGTGACATACAATAGAATAGATGCCAATGTAAAGGATGTTATAACAATTACGTCTTATGTCAAATGTTCTCAAGCTGATCTACAGCCGAAGTCAAAAAAGCTGCAGATTCTGGAGCTCTACAATTACAGAGAAAAAGCCTGAAGCATCAGGCAGCATTTTTAAAACAAAGTTAATGTTTCACGTTGATAGCCTTTCTGCAGAACTCTGTCAAATAATCCCTGATTTGAATGTCTCAGTGATCATAAATGTTAGTTGACTTAATACTTATTTCCAGAGTTTTTGTTTTGATACATGACTTTCTTGTGAAGGGGCTCAACTATAGGATAGCAGGTCAAATGGAAGTGGATGCTAACTTCATGCTTAATACTGTAATTCACAACCAGTCATTTTGGAATTGTACCCAGATATGAGCTGGTTCAAATCAAGAAATGAAACGGAAAACTGAAAATCTGAAATCAGGGTGCAAAATTCTGAATACGTGCAAAGGAATAACAACTATTATTTGGTAAGATTTGTACCTTGGGTTAAATGTGAATCTGACCTCCACCAATCTCTAAATGTACTCTTTCCAAGTGGGATGTAATGATCAAGAATGGGAATCCTGCCTAATTTGTTTTTTTATCAACCTTCCTTTGTTGACTTTCCAAGTGCCTACTGGTTCAAATTATTTACTTATAAGATGTTATCAGGAAACTCGCTTGTTCCAGCAAATATTATGAAAATTAAGGCATGTTTCCCCTGGTTTTTAATCTTGGACAGAAATCTAGAAATTTTCAAATGCAGATAGGTGGCAGACAAGGCTCTTCACTGCAGTTTGAGAATAATTAACCCACTGTTATCTTCCAGAGTCAAAACAGTGGAAGAGGTGCAGTGTAAGGAATAAAAATGTTTAATGTTTTTTCCTGTTACGCATGAGGAAAATAATTAGTAGAATAATGAACCTTGATGAAATTCCTTGGCTCAGTGGAAACCTGTCTGCTGAGATTTTGTATCCCCACACTGTCATGTTTTTTGTGACTGTTTACTGACTTGGATCTACTTCAGGCCAGACTTCTAATGAGTTGCACCCACTGCTTTCAGTGTCATTCAGACTGAGGCCATCTGACTCCAGTACCGGCTAAATTTGTAGCTTATTCTTGGAACAGTTAAGGGATTATTTTCAAACTATTGGCAGATGAATGCAGTATTCAGGTCATATCATGCAACGGCAGTGGCATCTGGGTGCAGATGGTGTGGGTTGTAAATGAATGAAAGAAATGGAAAGTAAAGCAAGCAGAACAGATCAAAGCAGTGATCTGGAGCAAATCAAATTGAGTTAGGTATTTCGTGGGATAGGTAAACAATTCTAGTGAGATGTAATGTTTTTTTGCTGTTGGTTTCATAGTTTTGTGAAGAATGGAATCATTTTGTTTGTCTTCTCATAATTATTGCTGCATCTCAAGTGCTGGCAGCAAGTAAGAATCAATCACCCTACCTAGGCTGTCCATCCCCAGGGTGATCTGACGCCTGGGTGCCGATTTGCGAGCATTCACTCTGGCATGTTAACTACTAGGATAAGGTGCCAGTTTGAATGGGGCTAATGAGGCAGGAAGAGGAGGAGAATAAATGAGCTTAGCTGACAAAACTAGGTGGAACAGAAAGAGGCTAGTTGAATAAAGAATGGGAAATAACAAGTCAAAACAAAAAGGGTCAAAAGGAGGAGAGTGGAGCTATGGAATAAAGGAACTATGATTTGGAAGATGTGAGGATGCTAGGGAAATGCAGTGGGGGGGGGATAGAGGATCAGGTGGGATAGTACTTTGTACATTCAATCATAATCTCATGGAATTGTTGAGGGGCCTGGAGGGTATATGCCCTACTCCTATTTCTTTGTTGTATGATACAAGAGGACAAGGCTTCTATATCCCAGTGAGTAATATTTTATCTTGATGATTGCACTTAGACCCAGTAATTGCATGAGGGAATAATATTACCATCGTTATGTTTAACTTTTAGTACCTCACAATGCTTCTGCTTTATGCGATCTAGACGAGATAAATTTTTATCTGTGATTATTTTCATAATAACTTGTAGATTGTAGAAAGGGATAAATGTGGCAATTGGAATTAATTTTACATTTGGAATCATTTTGTTAAATATGCTCAATTTTAAGAAGCTTTTTTATGGAAAAGGATGACACATTCTATGAAGTCATTAATGTTTTTAATTTGTTATGTTGGAGATATCCTTCTGTTGTTTTCCTCCTCAATATCCTATCTTAAATTGAGGCCACAGCTGTTGCAAGTATTGTTAATTTTAGGTGAATGTAAGTTAGGTATTTTGCCAATCTGACACAATAGATCTACATGTTTCTGTGCAGAAAGTCAACCCTGGTGAGTTGTTAATATCCCAGCAACTATTATCACTTCATTAATTTTTAAAAAGACCTTTTTGTAAATTCTTAAGCAGTCATTACTGTGGTGAAAGTAAGTCAGATTTTTCTCAGTATATTCGAGAGTAGTGCAAGCTTTTCAACATTGGGGCAGTTCTGTCAGTCTCACTAGCACACTCTTTCCCTTAATCCCCTCTTTTCCTTAATATGTGTGCACTTGTGTTCATCTGGTGCTCATGCTGGCTTCATCCTTGGATGACAAAAGATTGTTGGCTTCTGTTTGCACCTTGACCCTTTCTTCCCACTGTTTGCAGTGTCGATTGCCAGCTTCTTCCATGTGGCTTTTTATGTTTTCTTTTGTTCACTGTCTGCCAATTTTCCTCTGGAGCTCCATCCTCCATCAACACAGCCTCCTCAGGAGGGTTCTCCTTGTGGCTGGGATTTGAGAGTTGAAGGCGGGCGTGCTTGCTTCCCTTGGTCTCTGTCTCTATAGGGATCTCTGTCACAGTTGAGCGGGTGTTAACCTGACTTCCTGAAGGTCTTGGGGATCTGGTGTGGTTGCAGTAAATCGCAAATGTCCACCTGAATTTTAGTCTATGGGCTCAGGACTCCCTCTTGATAACAGGGAAAAATCTGGTCATCACGTGAGAGGTGCTCTTGGCACTGATGTATTTGGCACGTGTCGAGATCAGGTCTCCTCCAGTGCCTATCCCCTGCCATGATGGCCACTAGAGCTGACCTGATTCATGTGGGGGTCAAAAATGGAAAGGGTTCAAAGATTGGCCATGTACAAGTCACCAGACAATGGGATAAAAGGTGTACCCAAAATGGCCATCATCCTGATGACCACCTTTGTCATCAGGCTGTGCATGGAATCAAAACATGATGGCATCAAGTGCCACTATGTGCTGAGGTTCTACCTGTCACAGGTGTTATGAAGGATGGGCCTGGCCCTGTTGCTGTGCATTGCCCCAGTCAGCTGGATTTTGCCACACATACTATCCTTCATGGAAAAGTTTCTCCAGATAAACACTTTTGACCACAAGGCCCTTAGGCAGGGGTCAGCACAGAATGTTCTACAGACACTGAGAGATGAAGACTCAATGGACAAGGTGGGATGGTTCCCGGAGCAGACCATCCACCATCTGGTGGAATGCCTCATTGCCATTGCTCACAAACAAGCACCAGGACTTGGTCTTGCTTAGAAGAGCCCTCCCAATCAAATCCTATCTGTATAACCAGAACATCACCCACAAAGCATATTCACATTGTCCCTGAGATGACTGTAATGGAGTAGAGATAGGTCACCAACCTCTTTGCAGAATGCAGATTCGCTAAGAGTTTGTGGAGAAAGATGCAAGGGTCCTTTGTCACAATTCATCCCCAGTAGCAGCATGATAGAGGACTCTGGGATGTTCCCAGAGTCAGACATCCAGAATTGCTGGAAGACCACCAACAGTGAAAGATGCACTTTGGTTTGGCCAAAACATGTTGGTCTTTCAGTACAAGAAGATGTCAATGAGGGAATTCTTCCAAATGGCATATTTCAGGAAGCAGGGGTATATGCTGAGGACACTCTGAGGCTTGGCGCAGTCAATGTGAGGGCACTGTGAGGAAGGACCACAGTCTAGAATCCTTTTGTTTCCAGGCATTTAAGGGCTGATACCCAAGGGAAGCCCTTCTGCAACAAAGTGGGGAGTAATAGCATAGTTTCTGTAATGAAGGCAGTGCTGTAAATGGAAGTGAATGTAACTGTCTGCAGTGATGGAAATATGTGTATATGAAACTAAGGGTAGGAAGAGACTTTGAGTGGGTTTCCTTTTGTAAATAATTTATTGTGAATAAAGTCTATTTTTGGTTAAAAAAATGAAAGTGCACCTTCAACAAACTGCACTATTGCTAACTCACTTTGTTTGCATGAGGATAACTCGATATTTATTATCTATCGATTGTTTTGTATTTATTGTCGCTTTGTAATTCAGTTAAGTATGCTGTTACAGTTTTTTTTTGCATATGAATTTCATTGCATACGAACATTGTACAATGTATATAATAATAAACTCACTACCATTATCAAGCTTTCATTTGCTGTGTGCTGTCTGCCCAAGTGAAAATGTCAAAACAATCCTATGACTCTTTCAGTGAGAGGTCAGTGCGAGAGATTGCTCACTGGATAAGTGACTGCTTTTGAAACATGGCTGATCTGAAATCTATCTTGCCTTATGAGCAGATTGATTCCAAAACCTTCTGCAGTTCTGACTTTTCTTGCTATCACTGCACTCGGCATAAAGATATTCCAATAATTGTATACAATTGCCTTGGGTCTCATTTTCTCTTGCCAAGGATTTATTTTGCATGTTCTTCTTTAACTTAACATGAGTTAGCTTAGGTGTTTTCAAGTCCTCTTTGATGGAGAGGGTAGAATTGGGATGATGGGTTTATGTACTGGGTTTGACTTTGATAGGCCCAGTTGACCTTTGATGGATGTGGTGATATGACTATAATTCTCCTCTCTTCATTACACTTCTCGACTATCTTCTCACTGGAGTGCAAGTACAGGTGTTAACACCTCTACTTACGCTAGCTAAGCTTACGATTTTTCAATGTTATGATGATCGCCGTATGGTGGTGTTGGTCTGACTGTTGTTATTGGATATTGTGCAATAGCTGATGGATGCTTTGGCGGGATACATTTTATGATTTAAAATTGTTTTTTTTCAGTGTGGAATAAAAGGTATTCGATATTTAATTATAAAATAGACTTTGTTTTAGATACATCTGCCCAGCTGTAGGCTATGGTAAGTCGTCTGAGCACTTTTAAGGTAGACAGGGCTATGATGTTTGGTAGGTGTGGTATTCGTTCTCGACTTACGATTTTTTCCACTTACGATGGGTTTATCGGAACATTACTCCATTGTAAGTAGAGGATCACTTGCAATCAACAAGATGAATGAGAAACCCTTCACCTTCATTTACCTCTCTTCCAGAATCAAGTTCACTGCAAATTTGGATATTTGATCTGCAATACACAGAGGCCACGTGTACTCGTGGAGGTCAAAGTGAAAATAATCATAGGCATGTTCACTGAATGTTGACTGAGAGCAACTCCTTGTAGGTGGGTCTACCTTTGGTATGTGGGAAACAGTCAAAAATGAAATAATAAAGTCAAAGTATTGTTATTGGAGTGAAAAGTTAATTCCAGAAAGTTCAAGGAATATCAAGTACTAAGGGACATTAAAGGTTAAATAAGGGAGAGAAGAAGGGAAGCACTTGGTATGTATTGAGAGCTCAAAACAGAAGCTGTTCTGGAATAGAGGAAGCTTTGGGGGTGTTTAAAAAAAATGAAATTAAGATGACAAAGAGGGAATATAAAATATCAGCAGTGGATAAGATTAAGGAAAACCCCAAAGCCCTTTATAAGTTGATGAATGGTAAGAGTATATCAGAGAAAGAGAAAGGCCCATTTGGTATCAAAGTGGAATCCATTGCTTGGAGCTAAAGGGTGTTGGTGAGATTTAAAATCAGTACTTTTCATCAATACTCACAAATGAGAAAGACATTGCCATATGTCATCATTAGAAAGGAGGCATCAGATGTCTCAGCAGATGATATGTGAGGCAAGGGGAGTTGAGGGTAATGTGCTGGGGTCCTAGCAGAGATAATCTCAGATGACTGGAGGGCAGAAAATCTAGAACCCTCATTCAAGAAGGACAGCAAGAATATAGTAATTAATTGCAGGCTAGTGAGTCTTGTATCATGAAAAGGAAGTCATTGCAAGAACATCACTGAGGGATAGGATTAATTGAACAATTTGATAAAAGGGTATTTAAAGGGTTTCAACTCTAAATGTGGACTGACCATTTCTATCTATGGATGCTATCTGACCTGCTGAGTTCCTCCAGCAATTCTTTGTCAGCTCTGACAAAGGGTGATAAATCTGTGACCAATGGTGTATTACAAAGTTTAGTGCTGGGACTCTTGCTTTTTGTTTTATGCATTCACAATTTAGATACGTAGAGGATATGATCATTAAGTTTACAAAAATTTGTGGTGGTGTTGATAATGAAGGTAATTGTAGGCTACAGGATGATATTAATCTTTGACAAGACTGCTGAAGCAATGGAAGATGGAATTTAATCTTGATAAGGGTGAGATGATGCATTTTGGCAGGATTAACAAGGATCCAAAAATACAGTGAATGGTAGGGCTTCAAGGAGCAACTAAGACACCTTGATCTAAGTCCAAAGATTACTGTATCTACATGTAACCTATATGTAATTTACATGGATAAATTTACTTGAGATGTGACCAATCCTGGACATAACACCTCCTCACCTGTCAGGAAGGCGCAACAGCCACAACAGTTCCTGAGAAGGCTGAGGCAGGCAAGGCTACTGGCCACTTATTCTATCAACTTTCTTCAGGTGCTCTGTTAAGAGCAACCTGACGAGCTCCATCACAGTGTAGTATAGTTACTGTAGAGCATTGGATTGGAGATCAATCTACAGGACCATAAAAGTAACAGAGAAAATTCACTGGGGTCACCCTCCCCACCATTGATGTGATTTACCGGGATCATTGTTTAAAGGGGGCTTGTAAAATCAATAAGGATCCTTTGCAGATACTCCCTTTGGGAAAGAGCCAGAACCACCATGCTGATGAATAGTTCTTTTCGCAGGCAGGGAAACTGCTGAATAATTGAATAACTGCTAAAACAACTCTCTGAGATGACCCATTTTATTAATAATATTTAAATATATGTGTATATGTACTAAACTTATCTGCTTATTGTTTCCATTGTTTTCCACAGTAGACTGAATAATGCTGTTTTGTTGGGTTGTACAGTTACAATCAGATGATAAGTAAACTTAAACCTTCAGGAGTGAAAAAGGCAAATGGGATGCTTGCCTTCATTAGCTGAGCACAACTTTTAAAACCAGCAAGATTATGACACAACTTTCTAAAATGTTGTTTAGTTCACTGGTTGGAGTACTCTGTGCAATTCTGCTCACTAGGAAGGATTTAATTGCACTGGAGAAAATGCCAAAGCAATTCACCAGGCTATTCTCAGGATGGAGCAGGAAGAAAGACTGAATATGCTGGGTTTGTTTTCCTTTGAGAAGAGGAAGCTTACGGGGACAGAATTGAGCAAAATATACAAAACTAGATTGGGTGGATAGTAGGAAACTTTTCTCCAGGTTTAAAAACACCAGAGGGGATAAAGGGGCAAGAGATGTAGAAAAGATGAAAGGGAAATCTTTTTCACCCAGATGTTGGAATTCAAACCATACTGCCTGAGTGGATGGTGAAAGCAGGTACTCTCAATGTTTTAAGTATCCAGATGAATATTTGAATTGCTAAGATGTAGAAAGCTGCTGGTCAAGTGCCAGAAAATTCAATTAGTTTAGATAGGTATTTATAACAACAAACCAAATTTCCAACTTGCTTCAAGACGGTTACCGTCATGAAAGAAAAACATAATGGGAATGAATGGTGTGACAGAGTATATAGATATGTTTTTGGGAGATAAATTGGGAAAGATTTGTTAGAATAGGTCACATACAAACAATTTAAAACATATTATTTAAAATACTGGAGCTCTGCTCATGCTAGACATGTTGGGGCCAACAGTCTTTGCAAGAGCTTTGGAGAGTGCTCAAGAGACTTCACTAATAGATTGTTGTTTACAAAAGGCAACAGATGAAAGATCTTGTTGGAGCTGCAGATTATCTGGAAGAGAACTTGTTGTTCTAAGAGGGTCACATGGTTTTGCAACCAGAAAGAGTCAAACAGGCTCTCTCTCAGAGAGAGAGAGAGCCACACACACACACACACACACACACACACACACACACACACACACACACACACACACACACACACACAGACACATATCACTAGCTATGTTACAGCTAGTTACAGCATCTGGGACTGGAACAGGACAAGCAGGCAAGCTTGTGGAAAGTTTTGTAAGTGCTTTATTCAGCCTGATCAAAGCCCTCGTGGTTCATGCAAGAGGAGAGGACTGGCTGTCTAACGTTTCACTTGGAATAAGAGAAACAAAAAGGAATTCTGTGGTGACCTGAAAGAAAGAGGTGATCATCTGGAGAACCCTGAGGGGGCAAGTTTCATCAGGAAAACACTGGCTGATTAAAAAGGAATCGGTTGTGGGTGTCCAGCGAACAACAAATCTCTCTCTGAAAAACAACAAGAACCTTCCTGAGTGATAACCATTTACCTTTCAAACACCAAAGCCTGGTGAACTTTATAAATGTTAAATTCTGTGCACAGTATAAGAATTGCCTGCAACCAGTGAACTTGGAGGAATGAGAAGTGTGTTTGGACTGGGAAGCAAAGAACTTTTCTGAACTTACACACACATTATACACATGTGCGCTTAGAATTAGAAGGGGGTTAAGTTAGGTTAGTTAAATTGTGAATCTGTTTTCATGTTTAAAGATAATTAAAAGCAACCTTTGTTTAAGTAACCATTGGTCAAGGTGAATATCTATTGGTGCTGGGTTTTGGGGTCCTCTGGGCTTGTATCAATGGCTACTGATCAGTGGCTTTGACATCCATCCTGAAGTTCTTTGAGAGGCTGGATTGTGGCTCACATCAATTCTAGATCCTTGAATTTCTGTCTAACAGATAACAACATCTCCACAATTACGCTCCCTACTCTACACCCTCTACACACATGACCATACAGCTAAATACCTGAATAAACCCAATAACAGTTTTATTATGCTGCCCTTGCTTGGCACTAATTGATGTTCCTTTTCATTGTAGCCACGTACTCTGCTAATTCTGCTCTTTACGCGGTGATATGAATGTTGGAGACATAGGCGTATGATCTGGGGTGGGGGGGGTGGGGGTGGAAACTGCCCTCCCAAATTCAAACAAAACGTTGGAGAAAATTTGGCAGAGAAAGTAAAAAGATAAACAAATTAACAATAATAGCAGCCTCGCTACACCATGTCCTGTCCCTGGGCACCTTCACACCTGAGGTGCCGCACATCTCACCTCCAACCCAGGGTCTGAACATGGGCTGCGGCCTCCTCCGGGAACCGGCTCATTGCTGGAGCAATGGAACTTAGATCAGTGTTCAGGCCCTTTTGATGTCAGCGTGGACAATCTGAGGCTGGCCGTCTCATGACAGAGCAATCACAGCCCAGATGCTGACGGATTGAATGACTGAATTTCCTGCATCTCTGTGTGATTACGTCAGACGGCTTGCTTAGCATCACCCAGCGTCATTCCCACAGCAATGGGCCTTCCTCCAGATGGATGCGAGTCTCAGCCTCAGATGGAGCAGGGTTGGAGCAGTCAGGTACAGCCCTCCTGTGCCAGCAACTGGTTTTTGGAGGAGGCAGCAGCCTATTTCTTGTCCCGGAGGTAAGATGCAAGGTGTACAGGCCCCATATGAAATTTTGGGCAAATCAACCCCTCTGGTCCCCCCCCCTCAACCAAAGAGTCCCCCTGAGCCCATGGTTAGAGATAACCAGTTAGCCTATTTGCAAAAGAATTAGGTATTTTGTGACCAATAAACTTACTTGATGGTGGATATGGGCATGGTGGACAAAAGGGCCTGATTCAGAGCTGTATCTCCACGCATTCTCCAAAATCCTCTTATTGTAAAGGTCAACAACACTGTCTTCCTAATTGCTTGCTGAACCTGCATATTAATTTTCAGTGATTCTTGCACATGGTTACTTGGACCCTCTGGACTCCATATCACTTTTTAAAGAAAGCACTTTTTAACTTTCTAGATTAATGTGAATGCCTTCCTTTTTGTTCATCTATTTGTCTTTGCCCATTCACTTTAGCTTGTCTGTATTCTCCTGAAGCTATTCTGCCTCCCCCCACAACAGCCTTCATTTACACCGAGCTTCATGTCAGCAACAACCAGACAAAAACACAGAAAATGCTGAAATAATGTTCTCCTTAAAGGATGTGACATGCTCACCTGCTTAAAGGAATCCCCAAGGCCAATTCATGTGGGAATTGCATCCCGGAAGGAACTGAGAACATGCAAAATTTGTTTGAAAATGCCAAAAATGCCACTTCTCAAATGACCCGTCCACTCATCTTGCAAATATTTCTTGTCTCCTCTGTAGCATAGTCTGTGGATCCCTTTCAGGCAAGACCTTATTCTCCCCCCACACCCCCCCCCACTCCTGAACTCCACACCCCTCACTCCTGAACTCCACCCCCCACTCCTGAACTCCACCACTCCCCCACTCCTGAACCATCCCCCCACTCCTGAACTCCAACCCCCCACTCCTGAACTCCACACCCCACTCCTGAACTCCACCACCCCCCCACTCCTGAACCACTCCCCCACTCCTGAACTCCACCCCCCCTCCTGAACTCCACCCCCCCACTCCAGAACTCCACTCCCCACTCCTGAACTCCACCCCCCACTCCTGAACTCCACCCCCCACTCCTGAACTCCACCCCCCACTCCTGAACTCCACCCCCCCCACTCCTGAACTCCACCCCCCCACTCCTGAACTCCACCCCCCCACTCCTGAACTCCACATCCTGTCAACTGTATTATGATCATACAAATACATGAAATGCAAAAATTAATAGAAAACCCAAAATAACAAAGAGGCAAAACACTGGAAAATTCACCGCCTCAAATAATTGCAGCTAGTCCAGGAATATTTGAAGGGCAAGTAAAACCTTTTACAATACGATGTGATCTATAAATTCATTCCAGACCAGGTTAAATGAGAAACTCAAATGTTCCAAACCATCACTAACATTTTAACTTGAGTATTTCGGAAGGATTCGAAGTGTAGTTGACTGAGGCAATACTTGGTGTTGGTCTGTTTTGTTAACTGGTTGCATAATCAACAATATTTAGCCAGAGGAGGCGTTGAAGAGTCTGCTACTTCAACAGATGATTGCTTGTGCCTGCTCAGCTTCCTGCAGGGTGGACTGTAGTTGGCGCAGTCCTTTTGACTGTGAGTTGGTGTTTATATAGAATGAGTCTGGCAGATAACAAACTGAGTTGATACTTGTAAAATTAAATTCCTTTGCACAGTGCAAAATGTGCCACATAGAGCACAGCTTTTTAAAGTGATTTTTTTTTTAACAAAACAGTAGCAGCACTGTGCTTTTGGAGGGAAAACACTTCACTACCAGCTGCATCATTCATACTTCAAGATGGCCTGCACAAAAGTGGATTATGTTCCAACAAATTCATTTCCTCGTATTAAAAGCTTCAGTGGTGAGAAAGCTGAAATCTTTTTGTTTCTGCATTCTCACACTGATTTCTTTCATTGCTTTGGGTCAGTCTATTCTCTGTTGCTGAAGCTGGTGTCATGTTGCTATTCTGATGGTAGTTTTAACAATCGAGTCTATCTGGATTTAAAGTGGCTCCTTCACTCATCCTTAGTTTGTGCTGTATATGAGTAATGGCTCTATTTATGTACATTTGCTGTGATAGTGCCCAGTTATATAAGTCATTGAACCAGAGTTTACTGAACTGTCTGTGAATGGGTTGTCAGCTGAGGATGTTCCATATTTGATTTCATTTTTGAGGGGCAGGGGATTGGGTGGGCAGTTGGGGGAGGTGGATTGTTTAATATTTGGAGCTCACAAAACTGCTGTCAATATTTGTTTTGGCATGGCTATTAAACATCATTTTAAAGGACAGGAAGCTTTTGTGCTTGCTGATTTCTTCAGCTTCTATTCTGCTTGTCAGTCCTCCAGATTTTCCAATATAGTTGGTTGGATAATAGCAGATACTGTTTAAACAGAAATGGGTTGCACTATGTTTCTGCAATGAACTTAACTTGCGCCAATCTTCCTCTTCCCACCAATCATCTTCATTCCCCTTCTAACCCTTGGTCTTTGCTTTCCAACTTCTCATATAAATGACACTGGATGGCTGATGGGTTATATTCTATTCCTCCTCCTGGCTGCAGATGGAATTTTAATGCTGGATAAATACCACCAATAAAGGCACCTTATGGTAATATCGGCCCACATTATAATTCTGCACAACTCCTTTCATTATTTTGGTAGAAATTCACCAGTGTGTGTATCCATGCCAACCAGTGAGTGGAACCTTAAGTTTTGCTCATTGGTACTTTCCATCATTATAAAAATGAATAATTTTTTTGTGAAAACCCCACTTTCATTCATCTTTCATGATCTCTGTTGAAATTTTAGCCCTTTGTTGCCAGTCTTAAAATAAGTAAATGTTTTTGTGGGTGTACATCACATCAGAAATGAAATTCACTGTTGACAGTTGTAAAGCATCAGTCGTGGCCACGCTGAAATCGTTGGACTGAAATGAATAAGTGATGTGTGATTTGTAGAGCCATTTCCTTTTGTGATTTATTACAATGCATCAAGGGTCTGTAAGATTCTGTTCTGTGCTCTCACTCAGCCTGAATTTTAATCATTATGAAAATTGGATACTCCTACTTCCTGTTTGTATGGCTTTTGACTTCATTTTCCCAGAAACCTCATTTACTATAAATGATGTGTTTGTGAAAGGCATTGTAGGAAACTTTCATGAGTGAAAGAAAGAATGACATTGTTCCTTAACTGTACCTACAAAAGATTCTATTTTATGCTTGTTGAAGGTTTATAGTTTAAGTTCATTAAGAAATACTGTGCTTGTATTGGTGAGAGTATTGTGGTTGCAATAATTTTCAAATAGTTGGAAGGATTCCACCCACCACACTTTTTGTATTGGACAAAAGGGCAATATTGTAGCCTGCAAGCAGAAGTTTTTGACTTGGGCTGCCTAACATTTATTTCTAATGTGACAGGTCTCTGAGCTTTATTCCAGACGAAGACATCGAGTCATACACCACAGAAACAGGACCCTTGACCTCAATGTTCATCTTGACCATCAAGTACCCATCTATATTTGTCCAATTTACCTGTACTTGCTTCATTCCCTTCTGTGTGTTCAAGTGCTCTTTGGGATACTGCAAGCAGGTTGTGGCAGATTTGCCTTTACCACCCATTGAGGGAGAAATTTTCAGATCCTCTTTAATTTTCTTATCCCTTACCCTAAACCCATGTCCTATTTGATATTTCACACATAAACTAGACTACCACTTCAATACATTACTGAGAGAAGACTGTATCACGTGACATATTTCAGGTGAATTGTTAAGATGAGACTCCGTTTCCCTCCTCCATGAGAATGAACTGCTTCATGACATTCCTTGAGTGGGAGTTGTTCAACTGCCATGGTCAACATTTATTCCTTCATCTCAGCTACGGCACTCTCTCACTCTTTTTACACTAAAAACCCGCATTATTGCCGTATACACGACCTGTCTCTGGAAGCTGGCTTTTATTCCTTCCACTGAAGTTCATAACAACACTTCTCTATGCTGTATTCCATCTGTCACTTCTTCGCTCATTCTCCCAACCATTCCAAGCCACTCTACAGACTCCCTGTCCCTCCACATATATTTGTATCATTTTCCAACTTGGCCACAAAGCCATCAATTTTGTCATCCAAATCATTAACATATAATGTTAAAAATCACAGACCTACACCAATCCCCGTCAAACACTAGTCACCAGCAGCCAACCAGAATAGGCCCATTTCCTCACTTGCCTACTTCCAGTCAGCCAAGCTAGTACCCTTCTGCAACTGGTTCTTCCAAAATTCTAGCTCGTCACTGGCATCTTCCACTGTGAAAACAGATGCAAAATATCTTTTCAGTTCATCTGCCATTTATTTGCTCCCCATTATCACTTCTCCAACTTCATTTTCCAGCGGTCCCACATTCACTCTCACCTCTCTTTTACTTCTTGTATGTTTAAAAACTACTTATATCTTCTTTTGTATCATCGTATTAACTAGCTTATCTTGACATTTAATGTTTTCACTTCTTACTGCTTTTGTTAGTTGCCTTACATTAGTTTTTCAAAGCTTTCCAAATCCTACAGCTTCCTGCTTATTTTTGAAATATTCTATGCCCCCTTTTGCTTCAACAAGTAAAGACCCAGAGCCATCAAACATTCTTCATATGTTAATCCTCTCATTTTGTTTAATAAACCTATCTTAAACATTCTAGAACTCATTCTTGGTCTAGTATGGCCAAAAACATTTCTTGTTCCATGTAATTTCATCTCTTCTGAACTCTTCTATGTCTCTTTAGTCTTCTCTGTGCCTGCCCTAGGAATATTAGAGAACCTTTCAACAGCGACTCTGGTTTCTGCTCTGTTCAAATGCAATCTATTAGCCCTATAAAAGGTCTCACCTCTCCCAGAACTGGAGTCTTCCACTTAATTCATACGCATCACTGAGGCAGCCTAAATGCTTGTGGAAATGTCCCAAAGCCTCAATACTGACCTGGCATTTCTTCTGTCCTGTACTTGAAAGCACAGGATAAGATGGGCCAAATTCCCCATAGTTTTCTTCAAGGGAGATCGCGCCAGACAAATCTGTTGGAATTTTTGAGGAAGTAACAAGCAAGACTGATTAAGGTCAGTCAGTGGATGTTGTTTACTTGGATTTTCAGAGAGGCAAATGTTTCTGAAGTGAACAGCAGCCTCACTTGAGAATAACAGTCGGCCCTTGAACCAACTTGTATCCTTCAGATTGATCATGCACCTGAACTCCATAATCCTTTGATGTCTTTGCCAGGTAAAAATCTATTGATGTTGTTTATATTGTAGGTAAAATTGATTTTCATTTGAAAATCAAAGGATGTTTGTCAGTAGTGCATCCATTTCTGAAACCTATCATCTTTTTGATAAGATGTCACACATGTGGCCATGGTACTTTAGGAAAGGTACTAGCAGGCTAACTGGAAGTAGGCAAGTGTAGAAATTATAGGAAGGGTACTAGCTTGGCTGACTGGAAGTAGGCAAGTGAGGAAATGGGCCTATTCTGGTTGGCTGCTGGTGACTAGTGTTTGACGGGGATTGGTGTAGGTCTGTGATTTTTAACATTATATGTTAATGATTTGGATGACAAAATTGATGGCTTTGTGGCCAAGTTGGAAAATGATACAAATATATGTGGAGGGACAGGGAGTCTGTAGAGTGGCTTGGAATGGTTGGGAGAATGAGCGAAGAAGTGACAGATGGAATACAGCATAGAGAAGTGTTGTTATGAACTTCGGTGGAAGGAATAAAAGTGTGGACTATTTCTTTAAATGGAGAGAGAATTCAGAAAGTGGCAGTCCAAAAGGGACTTGGGAATCCTAGGTCAGGGTTCCCAAAGGTTAAGTTGTAGGTTGAATTGGTAGTAAGGAAGGCAAGTGCAATGTTCATCTTCATTTCAAGAGGACTAGAACATAAAAGCAAGAGTGTCAGGCTTTATGAGGCATTGGTCAGACCACACTTAGAGCATTGTGAGTGGTATTGGGGCCCATATCTAAGAAAGGATATGCTGGCATTGGAGATGTTTCAGAGGAGCTTTGCAAGAATGATTCTGGGGATAGAGGATTAATGTATGAGGAGGGTTTGGTCCTGTAGTTTAGAAGGATGAAAGGAAATCTTATTGAAACCTGCCAAATATTAAAAGGACTGGTTAGAGTACATTTAGAAGATGTTTCCAGTAGTGGGAGAGTAGAACCAGAGGGTGCAGACTCCAAATCAAAGGATGACACTTTAAAACAGATGAGGAGGGATTTCCTTAGGTAGAGGGGGATGAATCTGTGGAATTCATTGCAGCATACAACTATGGAGACTGGATTGGGTTTATTCAAGGCAGAGGTTGATGAGTTCTTGATTTATAATGGTGTTAAAGGTAATGGGGAAAAGGCATGAGAATGGGTGGAGAGGAAAATGTATCAGCCATGGTTTGAATGGTGGAGAAGACTTGATGGGCTGAATGGCCTAATTTAAATTTAGAATTGCAGCACGGTTACAGGCCCTTTCGGCCCATGAGCCCATGCCACCCAATTGACCTACATTTGACCTGGTACATTTTGAAAGGTGGGAGGAAACCGGAGCCACTGGAGAAAACACATACAGACATGGGGAGAACCCAGATCCCAATCGCTGGCACTGTAACAGCATTGCACGAACCATTACTCTAACCATGCTGATCATTCTTACGTTTTTATCTGCAGTTTTTGTATTTCTCTCTTGAATTAAACTATATTATTCTGAATTTTTATTTTGTGTGATATTTGCAGAGCAAAGTCAGGGTGTGGGAAAGTTTTGAAGTTAGAACTATAACAGTCACTTCAAAAAGGATTTGTTTTTGAAATTTCTAAACATGACATTTATAAGGCATCTGGAGATGCATTTTCTGTCTATTTCACAAAGACCAAAGCTTGAATACAAAGGTATTTTTTTTACTTTCAGTGTTCAGAAAGAGGCCTGTTTTGCAGCTTGATGGCGAGACTGCTGCCTTCCTGACCCCTGATTGCCAATAACAATTAACACGTGAAAGAGGAAGAAAGGAAGTAAAGATTGCCATTATCTTTTAAATCAAGCTGCAAGAGCAGTTAAAAGTGAATGAGTTTCACCAGGATTATTAAAATATGAATGGGGTTTCACTGCTTTTATTGTTCCAGAGGAGTCACAGGGACCTTTGTGCAAGTTTGTGAGAAGACTGTTTTGTTGGCATATTTTTCTTTATTAATCCTTCATACTTGGAAATACTTGCAATGATCAAACATTTTTTTTGTGATTTTGACGACACCAAGCCAACATTAAAGGAATGTGTTCTCATTGTCTTCATCTGCTTTGAATTCTGAGGATGAAGTTATGGAAACACACAAAGGCAAATGTTTCTGAACAGCAGCCTCACTTGAACCAACTTGTATCCTTCAGATTGATCATGCACCTGAACTCCATAATCCTTTGATGTCTTTGCCAGGTAAAAATCTATTGATGTTGTTTATATTGTAGGTAAAATTGATTTTCATTTGAAAATCAAAGGATGTTTGTCAGTAGTGCATCTATTTCTGAAACCTATCATCTTTTTGATATTTGCATTCTTTCTCTTTCCTTATCGCACTAGTTTTCTTTCATGAAAATTGGGCAAAATTTATTTTTTTAATTTGAATTATGGGGACATTATGGATTGTGAGGGAGAAAAGGCTTAGATTGATTGTGGAGTAGGTTTATATAGGTCGGCAGTACATTGTGGGCCGAAAGTTCCCTGCTGAAGTCTTCTATGCTCTATTCATGAGAACAGGAAATAATTACTGTTCATTTACTTAGGGTTTTGTTTTGATAGTTTGGTGCATGATTTCTCCTATCTCCAGTAAAACATGAAAGCCTGAAAGAAAGCTGTGATTGTGGTAGAGATGCTGGAGGAACTCAGCCAGTTTGCAAAGTCTGTGGGAGGTAAAGATGTATTACCACTGTTTCGGGCCTCAGCCCTTACTCAAGGTGTGAGCAAAAAGCAGTGAGGGGCCTACATTAAAAAGCAGGTGATGAGAGGAACAAGAAGGGGAGGAGTTTATTTTTGGTTCTGTGAAGAGACAGAAAAGGAAAGAGGAAGAGCTAGAGACAAGGAAAAAATGGGAGAGTGGGGCTAATGGAAACTAGGGGTCAGTGGTTGGAAGGTGCTCAGATCTAATATGAGGTGTTGTTCCTCCAATTTGTGAGTGGTTTCAGTCTGGCATTGCAGACTATGGGCAGACATATCGGCAAGGGAAATGGGTGAGGAATTGAAATGAGTTGCCACTGGGAGATCCACACTATTGAGATGGACAGCGCTGAGGTATTCAACGAAGCAATACCCTAGTCTGCATCCACTCTCTCCGATATAGAGGAGACCATAGTGGGAGCACTGGATGAAGTAGTTGACCCCTGCAGATTTGCAAGTGAAGTTAGTACTTGGAAGGACTGTTTGGGACCCCAAATGGATCACAGAGGAGTGTGTACCTTCTGAGGTGCCAAGGGGACGATTGATGGGAAGGGAGGAGTGGATGAGGGAGTCACGCATGGTCCGGTCCCTGTAGAAGGTGGAGAGAGGAGAAGAAAAGATGTGTCTGATGGTAGGATCATGTAGTATGTGGCGGAATTGGCGGAGGATGATTTGTTGGCTGCAGAGACTGGTGGGGTGATAGGTGACAGCAAGTGGAATCCTGTCCTATTTGCACATGGGAATAGAGGGGCCAAGACAGATGTGTGGGTAGTGGAGGATATCAGGTGAGTGCCAAGTTGATAGTGGTAAAGAGAAATCCACGTTGTTGGAAGAAGGAGATCTCTGATGATCTGGCATGGAAGACCTCATCCTGGGAACAGATGCGACAGTGGCGGGGGAATTGAGAGAAACAAATGGAATCCTTGCAGTAGACAGGGTGTGAAGAGGTGTAGTTGAGGTAGCTGTGGGAGTTGGTGGGTTGTAGAAGATGCCTGTCGAAAGTTTGTCTCCCGAAATGGAGACATGAGAGATTGAGAAAGGGAGAGTGTTGCTAGAGATGGCCCGTGAATTTGTCATCAGAATGGAAGCTAGCAACACAGCGGATAAAGTTGATGAGCTCATCATGGGTGCATGAGGCAGCAACAAAATAGTCATTGATGCAGTGGAGGAAGAGTTGAAGAGCCTTGCTTGTGTCGGCTTGTAGCATGGATTGCTCCATGTAGCCAACAAAAAGGCAGGCATAGCTTGGGCCCATGCGGATACTCATGGCTACCCCTTTGACTTGGAGAAAGAGGGATGTAAAAGAAGTTATTGACGGTGAGGACAAGTTCAATCAGATGGAGGAAGGTGGTGATGGAGAGCGACTGGTTGGGTCTGTGGTTGAGAAAGAAAAAAAGGACTTTGAGACCTCGATATGGGGGATGGAGATGGTAAATGAGTTCAGGGAACTGGAAGTTGTTGAAGTGATGGAGGGCATGTGAAGTATCATGGATGTAGATGGGGAGGGACTGGACCAGGGAGGAGAAAACTGAGTCAAGATAAACCGATACAGACAGGTTCAGTGGGGCAGGAGCATACGGACACGATAGGTCTGCCAGGAAAATTGTATTTATGGATCTTGGGTAAGGGTAGAACTGGCCAGTGCAGGGTTGATAAACAATGAGGTTGGAGGCCGTGTGAGGGAGTTGACTAGAAGTGATGAGTTCAGAAATAATGTGTGATGCAGTGATTTGATGAGTTTTGGTGGAATCCTGTTAGAAGGGAAGGAGGACTAACTAGTGTGCCAGTCCACAACAGTGTCATCCTTGTCTGCAGGTTTGATGGTGAGGTTGTGTTTAGTGCGGAGAGAGTAGAAGACCAGGCATTCTGAAGGATTGAGATTAGAATGGGTGAGGGGAGAGCTAAAGTTGAGACTTGATGTCTCGGTGGCAGTTGGAAATAGAAAGCTCTAGAGCAGGCAGAAGGTTGGAATGAGGTGTCCAGGAGGAGGAACTCAGCGGGTTGGGCAGTATCCATGGACTCAACCTTGCACTTGGCCCCAGCATCTACAGACTTTCTTGTCTGAAAGGTTGCTTACCTTTTATTTCTTATGGAGGCTGCGTGACCTGCTGAGTTTCTCCAGCAAGTCTGAATGTTGCAATAGACTATAGTCAATTGGCCAATCCATTCTGATTTCCATTTAACCCAATTTTTCTGAAATTTTGCATAATTTCAATATATTGGTTTTCAAAGCACTGAGTAATTGATGGCATGACTGTTGTTTAGAACAGGGACTTTTTAAAATATTTTATTTAAAAAATTTCTATTCATAACCTAAATTAAAACTATCAGTTTATCAATTGCAATTTGTTAAACTAGCATTAGCGGTCACGAGGAAATGTATCACTTGGAAGTGATACATCTTTGGGTATGTTAAGGTGCCATGCAGAGATTCAAAGTTGTATTCCTTTGGAAAAAATGACATATAATGTGAGAAATAAGTATTCTACATTCATACAAATTTGGTACCTGTACACCCAAATAATGGGATTACATATGTAATGATATCCTCCCTATGCACCTAGACCTGTGAGATTCATCTCTGAGTAGTTAGGAAAAAGTTTTGAGATGTGTGCCAGACAACTCTTTGCAATCTAAAAACTATTTCTTTCTTTTCTCTTTTCCTTTTATACTTATAGTTTTATATTATCTATATTATATTTTTTTGAAGGGGGAGATGGGAGAGGGCAGGGTTTGTGGGGTGGAGTGAAAACCATCATATATGTAACTATAGTTTGCTTCTTTGAAATCTGTATGATTATATAAATGTTATTTACTAATGTGCCGGTAGAGGACCCATGATTCGGAGCCGAACAGGAGTGTGGGTATGACAACGGCTCTGTATACGGTTGTTTTTCCAGACTCTTTTGTGTAGTCTTCCAAAGGCGCTATTTGCCTTGGCGAGTCTGTTGTCTATCTCATTGTCGATCCTTGCATCTGATGAAATGGTGCAGCTACGGCTCCTAGAACGCTTCCACCAGCGTTGTCTCCGCTCCATCCTCAACATCCATTGGAGCGCTCACACCCCTAACGTCGAGGTACTCGAGATGGCAGAGGTCGACAGCATCGAGTCCACGCTGCTGAAGATCCAGCTGCGCTGGATGGGTCACGTCTCCAGAATGGAGGACCATCGCCTTCCCAAGATCGTATTATATGGCGAGCTCTCCACTGGCCACCGTGACAGAGGTGCACCAAAGAAAAGGTACAAGGACTGCCTAAAGAAATCTCTTGGTGCCTGCCACATTGACCACCGCCAGTGGGCTGATAACGCCTCAAACCGTGCATCTTGGCGCCTCACAGTTTGGCGGGCAGCAGCCTCCTTTGAAGAAGACCGCAGAGCCCACCTCACTGACAAAAGGCAAAGGAGGAAAAACCCAACACCCAACCCCAACCAACCAATTTTCCCTTGCAACCGCTGCAATCGTGTCTGCCTGTCCCGCATCGGACTGGTCAGCCACAAACGAGCCTGCAGCTGACGTGGACTTTTTACCCCCTCCATAAATCTTCGTCCGCGAAGCCAAGCCAAAGAAAAGAAAGAAGAAGATTTACTAATGTATAGAACAGACTCTTACAGATTATATTCCCATGCCATCTACAGCTGGAGTTTGCAATGGTTAGTAAATGTGTCTGCAGGAAAAAAAAGGGGAGAATTCAAATATTTCTTGTCGTTTGTACCGAGATGCAGGGTAAAGATTTGCTTTGTGATCTGTGTAACTTCTGGATTTGAGTCTTTGGGTTGCCATATAAACGTTTGTGATGAATTCTATGCTGGCAAGGCAGTAAATGGAGCATTATGTTGGGTTGTTTTATCTTGAGTGAAGGAAATGAGAAGTGTGAGGCCACTCTTTGATGCTAGCTCACCAGTCATAAAATAGAGTGGAATGCAGTGGTTACGGAAGCTGTGTCCCTTGATTAAAGGCTGGTTAGTTTTACTTCAGGGGTAGGCAAGATTCTCAAGTCAATTATTAAGGATGAGATTTGAGGGTACTTGAAAGCTCAAGATAAAATCAGCATAGTTTCCTTCAGGGTAGATCTTCCTTGACAAATCTGTTGGAATTCTTCAGAATCAGAATTTATTGTCATGAAAAAGTCATGAAATTTGGTGTTTTGTGGAAAGATCATAGTGCAAACATTCATATTCTAACCATCTTACCAGTGATTTTAGTTCATTGATTATTCAGGAATCTGATGGCAGCAGGGAAGAAGCTGTCCCTGTGCCGCTGAGGGCTCGTCTTTAGGCTCCTGTACCTTTTCCGCCCCGATGGTAGCAGAGTGAAGAGGGCATGGCCTGGGTGGTAGGGGTCTTACAGGATAGTGGCAGTTTTTTAAGACACCGCCTCATATAGATGTCCTCAATGGAGTGAAGTCTGGTGCCTGTGATGTCATCGGCCAAGTTAACAACCCTCTGGAGTTTATTCTTGTCCAGAGAGTTGGCACCTCCATACCAGGCAGAGATGCAACCAGCCAGAATGCTCTCCACATGACACCTGCAGAAGTTTTCAAGAGTCTTCGTTGACATACCAAATCTCCTCAGACACTTCACAAATTATAACTGCTGGCGAGCCTTCTTTGTGATTGCATCAACGTGAAGGCAGCAGAACAGATCCTCGGAGATTTTGATACCCAGCGATTTAAATTTACTTACTTGAGGAAGTAACGAGCATGGCTGACAAAGCAGAGTCAGTGGATGTTGTTTATTTGGATTTTGATAAGTTGATGCACATCTGGCTGGTAAATAATTTAGGAGTACTTGATATTATGGGAATAGTATAAGCTATGGGGATAGAAGATTGCCTTCTGCCTGATGGCCAAAGAATGGAAATAAAGGGGCCTTTTCTGGATGACTGTCGGTGACTTCTGGTGCTCTGCTGAGTTTGGTGCTGGGTCCGCTAATTTTCACTTTATTGTAAATGATTTAGATGGTGGAATTGTTGGCTTTATGGCAAAGTTTGCAGATATCATGAAGAAGATGGAACATGGTATGGTTGAGATGCAGGGAGTTTGCAGAGGGACTTGGACAGGTTGAGAAATTGGGCCAAGAATATGCAGCTAGAATACAAGAAGTGTACGGCCATGCACTTTGTTAGAAGGAATAAACACGTCAACTACTTTCTAATGGGAGGAAATTCAGAAAGCAGAGGTCCTTAGGGACTTGGGAATCCTGCAGTGAGACTCCTAAAAGATTAACTTGAAGTTGAGACAATAGCAAGGAAGGCAAATGCAATGTTAGCAATCATTTATATATTATAAAAGTAAAGATGTAACACCAAGGCTTTGTAAGGTATCAGTTAGGCCACATTAGGAGTATTGTGAGGAGGTTTGGAAGGAAGGATGTGTTATGTTGGACAGTGTCGAGAGGAGGTTTGAGTCAATGATCTCGGGGATGAGAAGGTTAATATGTGTGGAGCGTATGATGGCTTTATGTCTGTACTCGCTGGAAGTTTTTGAAAGATTTAGAAGTGCAATAGCAATCAATATGAAATGGGAGGGGAGAAATAGATTAAAAGTATTATGTATGAATGCATGAAGTATAAGAAATAAAATGGATGAGCTTGAGGCTCAGTTCGAAATTGGCAAGTATAACGTTGTAGGAATCACAAGAGACATGGCTGTAAGAGGACCAAGGCTGGGAAATGAATATTCAAGGATATGCGTCCTATCGAAAGGACAGACAGGTGGGCAGAGGGGGTGGGCTGTTTCGGTTGGTGTGGAATGAAATTCAGTCCCTTGTGAGGGGTGACATAGAATCAGGAGATGTAGACTCAGTATGGATAGAACTGAGAAATTGTAAGGGCAAAAAGATCCTAATGGGAGTTATTGACAGCCCCCCCCCCAGTCAGTAGCCTGGATATAGGATGCAAGTCGAATAGAGAATAAAAATTGGCACGTCACAAAGTTAATGCTATTGTTGTTATGGGGGATTTCAAAATGCATGTAGACTGGAAAAATCAGGTTAGTACTTGACCCCAAAAAAGGGAGTTTGTGGAGTGACTCTGAGATGGATTTTTAGAGCAGCTTGTACTGGACCCTACCAGGAAGAAGACAATTCTGGATTTAGTGTTGTGTAATGAACCAGATTTGATAAGGGAAGTCGAAGTAAAGGAGCCATTGGGAGGTACTGGCCATAATATGATAAATTTTAATCTACAATTTCAGAAGGAGAAGGGAAAATCAGAAATATCAATATTACAGTTGAACAAAGGGGACTATGGAGCCATGAGGGAGGAGCTGGGCAAAGTTGAATGGAAAGATACCCTAGCAGGGATGACAGTGGAACAACAATGGCAGGTATTTCTGAGAATAATGCAGAAAGTGCAGTAAGGGGTGACCGTGGCTGACAAGGGAAGTCAAGGACAGTATAAAAATAAAAGAGAAGTATAACTTAGCAAAGATGAGTGGTAAGCCAGAGGATTTGGAAACTTTTAAAGAACAACAGAAGATAACTAAAAAGGCAATATAGGGAGAAAAGGTACGAAAGTAAGCTAGCCAAGAATATAAAGGAAGATAGTAAAATCTTCTTAGGTACGTGAAGAGGAAAAAATTAGTTAAGATCAAAGTTGGGCCCTTGAAGACAGAAGTGTGTGAAATTACTATGGGGAACAAGGAAATGGCAGATGACTTGAATAGGTACTTTGGATCTGTCTTCACTAGGGAAATCACAAGTAATCTTCTAGATGTAATAATGGACAAAGAACCTGGGGTAACAGAGGAACTGAAGGAAGTTCATATTAGTCAGAAAATGGTGTTGAGTAGACTGATGGGACTGAAGGCTGAGAAATTCCCAGGGCCTGATGGTCTGTATCCCAGGGTACTTAAGGAGGTGGCTCTAGAAATCATTGTCACATTCGTAATAATTTTCCAATGTTCTATAGATTCAGGATCAGTTCCTGTGGATTGGGGGGTAGCTAATATTATCCCACTTTTTAAGAAAGGGGGAGAGAGAAAACAGGGAATTATAGACCAGTTAGTCTGACATCAGTGGTGGGGAAGATGCTGGTGTCAGAAGAATGGCACATTTGGATAGCAGTAACAGGATTGGACGGAGTCAGAATGGATTTATGAAGGGGAAACTATTCTTGACTAATCATCTGGAATATTTTGAGGATGTAACTATAAAAATGGACAAGGGAGAGCCATTGGATGCAGTGTTCCTGGACTTTCAGAAAGTCTTTGATAGGGTCCCACATAGGAGATTAGTGGGCAAAATTAGAACACATGGTATTGGGGGTGGGGTATTGATGTGGATAAAAAAATTGATTGGCAGACAGGAAACAAAGAGTAGTAATTAGCGGATCCCTTTCAGAATGGCAGGCAGTGTCTAGTGGGGTACACAAGGCTCAGTGCTGGCAGCTATCCAAATTAATTATTTAGATGAAGGGATTAAAAGTAACATTAGCAAATTTGCAGATGATATAAAGCTGGGTGGCAATGTGAAATGTGAGGAGGATGTTATGAGAATACAGGGTAACTTGGACAGGTTGTGTGAGTGGGCAGGTGCATGGCAGATGCAGTTTAATGTGGATGAATGTGAGGTTATCCACTTTGGTGGCAGAACAGGATGGCAGATTACTATCTTAATGGTTTCATTAGGAAAATGGGTGGCAATGTGAAATGTGAGGAGGATGTTATGAGAATACAGGGTAACTTGGACAGGTTGTGTGAGTGGGCAGGTGCATGGCAGATGCAGTTTAATGTGGATGAATGTGAGGTTATCCACTTTGGTGGCAGAATAGGAAGGCAGATTACTATCTTAATGGTTTCATTAGGAAAATGGGAAGTACAACAAGATCTGGGTGTCCTTGTTCATCAATCACTGAAAGTAACCATGCAGGTACAATAGGCAGTGAAGAAAGCTTTGAACAAGGGGGGTTTAGTATAGGAGTAAAGAAGTCCTTCTGCAGTTGTACACCTGGAGTATTGTGTGCAGCTTTGGTCTCCAAGATTGAAGAAGGACATTCTTGCTATTGCGGGAGTGCAGCGTAAATTCACGAAGTTAATTCCTGGATGGTGGGTCTGGCATATGTTGAAAGTTTGGAGCAACTGGGCTTGTATACATTGGAATTTAGAAGGATGAGGGATTTGATTGAAACATAAAAGATTATTAAAGGATTGGACAAGCAAGAGGCAGGAAACATGTTCCTGATGTTGGGGGAGTCCAGAACCAGAGGCCACAGTTTAAGAATAAGGGGTAGGTATTTAGAACAGAGTTGAGGAAAAACTTTTTCACCCAGAGAATTGTGCATCTGTGGAATGCTCTGTCTCAGAAGGCAGTGGAGGCCAATTCTCTGGATGCTTTCAAGAAAGTTAGATAGAGCTCTAAAAGATAGCGGAGTCAAGAGATATGAGGAGAAGGCAGGAATGGGGTACTGATTTTGGATGATCAGCCATGATCACAGTGAATGGTGGTTTCTGACTCGAAGGGCCAAATGGCCTACTCCTGCACCTATTGTCCATTGATGAGTGGGGATCTCATTGAAACATACCGAATATTGAATAGGCTAGATGGAATTTACATGGAGAAGATTATTCTAATAGAGGGATGATCTAGGAGGAATAGAGGACACAGTCTCTAAATGAAAGGATGATTCTTTTGAACTGGCATGAGTAGAAATTTCTTGAGACAGAAGGTGGTTAATGTTTGGAATTTGTTGTTACTGATGGCTATGGAAGGCAAGTCATTGGGAATATTTAAAGTGAGATGGATAGCTTGATTAAATTAAAATGTTAAATTTTTTGAAAATTTAGATATGCAGCATGGTAAAAGGTCATTTTGACCCAAAAGCTCGTGCCACCCAATTAACCTACAGTCCCAATACATTTCGAACAGTGAGAGGAAACTGGAACCCCCGTGGAAATCCCACGCAGACTGGATGAGAACATACAATCATTGGACAATGTGGGATTTGAACTCTGGTCCTTATCGCTGGCGCTGTAAAGGCATTGCACTAACTGTTACATTTACTGTGCCAGCCCAGCGAGGGTGTCAAAGGTTATGGGGAGAAGGCAGGACAGTAGGGTTGAAAGGAAGAATACATAGCCATGATTTGAATGTTGGGGCAGACTCATTGGGCAGAATGGTTCAATTCTGCTCTTATTTCTTGTGGACTTAAAATGCACATATCCAAAAATCACTAAACTAATTATGAAGGAAAGGAAAAAAAACTGATAGATATGTCCAAATCCCCAAAATTAGTTGATGACTTTATTTTTTTAATGGTGAAATATTCTCTTGGTTATTTAGTTTTATGTTCACTTTCAACATAGTTATTTTCTGTTTATGGAGTGAGTAAGACATTCATTGGTTGCCAACAGCAGTATTACTGTAGCAAACTATGGAGACATTGCAGTGTAGGGATATAGTACTTGGAGTACTTTAGAATAACGCTTGAAGATGCATTTCAACAGAGTGATGCATAGTATCTTATGGTTAAATTGTGCTGAATTCATTAGTAAATCTTTTAATTTGGCATATAAATAGTAAATAATATAATTTTTTTTCTATAGTTGTGTCTTCAATAAAGCAATTCATCTGGTTTAGATGCAAATTTCTTATTATTTATTAGAGGCACTTCCGAAAAGGAAGAAAATTAAAATTCTGAGTGACCTATCTTTTGGCTCTTTCTTTGGCTTCGATAGTGATTCCCTTCTGGCAACAAGAGAATGTGTGGCCTTTAAGGGGAGGGAAAAATAACTTTCAGAAAATATTTAAAGCAAAAGAAAACACACTGAAATGTCTTATATCATTTGTGCCAACACCAATAAATGAAAAAATGTGTTAGTCATAACTTTGGCTCGTTATCCACAGTGGAACCTTTTTAACTGCAGCAGACTTGATGGGCACGGATTTAATATCCTGGGTTCAGAGTTCTCTGCACATGGGGAGCTTCAAAGCAAGTTGTGAACTTGGGATATGTTCAGTGAAAGCTCTTAGTCTTTTGAACTTAATCTGTGCATTAAAATAATTAAATTTAGAATGTGTACATCAAGTTTCAAGATTCCATTTATTGTGTTTATACATTAGCTGGTATCAAGTTAAGATGACGTGCATGTCTGGAATGTCCCTGTGGGCAAGTGGTTATATTCAGTTGGATAAGAAATGGTTTGGATTTGGTAAAAATTAGTTTGAATAAATGCTTGCACAAATATTGCTTTGAAACTACAGCCTCATATAACAAATTTATTTTGGATTGTGATCACCATATTGCAAGTGAATAAATAGAAAATTCATAAGTTTGTTTTTGCTGGGTGCCATTAAATTGAGTCAAAAAACAATTTTGATGGATTCAAGTGAGGAAAATGTGGGTTTTAAGAAAGAGGTTTGCTTTGTTTTTCATTGCTGTTGACTTGCGGGAGGAGTAGTTGATAACATTTGTTCAAAATTACATTGTGGTGTTCTATGGATGACAGCATGAGAATAGCTTATTGAATCATATTGCCATTAGAGATGTGGACTTGACAAATTCAACAATTTAGTAGTTTCTTGTTGGATTCATTGTGCTGGAAGAGAAATTACTAAGTAGAATTGTATCACCAGAGGAGTTGCCTTCAAATTTAAAGGAATAATAGTGGGGAAATTGGGAAATAAATTTGTAAAGCAAGATATGATGTCACAGTTAGGCTTTTTACAGAGAAATTCTGCAAAATTGCCATAAGGAAGACCTGGCATTAAGCCAGCTTTCGTCGTTTTCCCTGAACTGAACAAAGTGGCATAATGCCAGGTTAGTGTGTCTTTTTACACAGCAAGCCGACATTCCAGAGGAAAAGAGGTGGGACATATAACACAACAGCATTGGCGTCTAGTGTCACGTATAACATACTGTATTTGACGGCATGTTAGACCCACTTTTTTTAACCAAAAAATGGCTCAAAAATAATCCCCCAGTCTTGTATGTGGTGGAAATTAGGGTGTTAATGGTGAGTAACGCCAACAGTGATCAACAATGCTGGCTCACTAGCATCACCGCTGTCCATCGTTGTGGGCTGCTGGTTGGCTGTCAGGGGGAGTGGGGCAGTGGGATCAATGTGGGGGCTGGTAGCATGCAATTGAGATACTCTCCTGACAGCCCATTGTCAGTCCCCGCACTGGTCATTGTTGTGTTAAGAAAGTGTCAGGTTCAAGAGAGACAAGTCTGGACACAAGGGTTTGCGATCAAATGTAACTTTTATGAACACAATTACTAGAAGAGCGTGTGAAAATCGAAGCAGGAATAAAAGACATACGCGCACAATTTATGAAAGAGCATGGGAAAATCTACTCCAAGTATTGATCTATGGCAGCGGATTTCAAACTTTTTTTCCCACTCACATACCACCTTTAAGTAATCCCTGTCCTATAGGTGCTTTGTGATTAGTAAGGGATTACTTAAGGTGGTATGTGAGTGGGGGGGAAAGGTTGAGAACCACTGCTCTAGACCCAATTGGTTTTGAAACATTTTGCTTGAGAAAAAATGTTATTGGCCCATTTCCTTTGGAGTTATGAAACCATCCACATAACAAGTCAAAAACAGTGGTTTTCAAACTTTTCCTTTCCACTCACATACCACCTTAAGTAATTTCTTACTAATCACTGCTATTTATCGTTGGGGGGAGCATGTCGTTTGGCTTCAGACTGTTCAAACTGAGGACAAACCCACAGACCAGCTTGCTCACAACACGTGACTAGAAAAACTTGGGGATAGCTGAGAGCAGGGCGGTAGCATCAGTGTCTTTTATCACAATGTCACTCCCTAACATTAATCTCCTCGCCCTCAATATCTAAAGGTCTGTCATTGACTGTCTTGAATACATTCAGTAACTGAGCTTTCACACCCTCCAGACTTGGTACCTTTTGGTACATACTTTTTACCTTATTCATGAATGATCAAGCTCTATTTTGAAAAACAAACAGCCACTCCACATCTGTCCTGTCAAAACCATCTCTCATTCTCCTCCCAGCAATACATCACTGCTTCACTCACCTAACAAAATGATGAGTCTAGTAGAGGATGCATCACTATTTGACCACCATCTTATTTAATTTAATCTTGAGCTCAAGCCATTTCATCTACAGCTGATTTCCTGTATCTGCATTTATGGGAGCATACATAGACATCCGAGATAGGCTAAACCCCAAGCGCCTGCCTAGTGAACTACTCGCTGTCAGCCAGATCGACTGTGCCTTTTATCTTTACTTTATAATTGCAGCTCAATCTGGTAGACCTAATGTCAAATCAGTGATGTACTGGAAATGATACCTTTCTGGGTTGAAGCTTGACCCAGCCACACTTTGTGATTGCCCTCACCCTCTCCATGAGTGGCCCATAGCAACAGAGAGTAGGCAGCACGCCACCAGGAGAGAGCGGGGCAGTGGTATTATTATTAAAAAGATTTTTCCTGTTGTACCACTTGCATGTTTTGTCCAAGTTTTAAATGCTTCCACATAAATACAGAAAAAAAATGGTACACCAACACATCCATTCCCAGCATAGCGCCGGAATGGTGGATCGCCCCTTTTACACAGGACGGGGTTCCAGTGCTATTACTGACTCTGCTGCCAGAAAAATGCCAGAAATGGAGAGACCTTCCCCCTCCCCTCCCAATTCTGCGTCGGTCCCTTTTACACCAAAGGAATAGTGGAAAAAATTTTGCAGATGTCCCAGAATGAAGTGGCTGTGTAAAAAGCACTAGTGTGATCAAGTGCAAGGGCTGATTCAGTCTTGAGCTGTGTTTCCATTCTCAGATCAGAGAAAATGACATGCAACTTTTGCCTCCACAGATGTTGCTTGACCAGCTGGATTGTTCTAAAATTCTGAGGGGTTTTTTCTTACAGATCCAGTATCTACAGTCTGTTTTGGTTTTCTTACTACTACTTGGTAGTAAGTGATGTACCCATTTTGAAGAAGCTTTCCTCCTTTCCTCCTTTCTACAAAAAGATATCTCATTGTTCATCCACTGTAGTTTCTGCTGCTCTTCTGCTTCAGAGTGATGCCCTCTCCAGACTCATTAGCCCAGCCACGGTCCTTTCTCAGCGCATATGCTTAATACAATGACATTCATTCTTCTTCCCTCTCTGTTCTCAAGCAGGGTCTCAATCCAGAATGTTGACCTGTACCTTGTTGCCTCCACAGATGCTGCTTGATTTACTAAGTTCTTCCTGTGTTCTGTTTGTTGCTTCTCATTTTTGCATCTGTATTCTATTTTGTCTTCTAAAGAACATACCTATCTGTCTTTTGTTCAAATGTTCCTCTCTCATGCATTAAAAAGACTAAAACAATTAATGATACCACAAAGCACAGATACTGGTTTGTTAATTTATTTTTGGAAACAGCATTCTTCACTTCTGGAACGTGAGTTCCAAGTAAGTTCCACATCTCCCGTGAAGTGAATCAGGCTGGTCTGCCTTATATTACTACAAGAAAAATAGACTGCTTGGAAAAGAATTCTATTAATTGGAGCAACTAGTAATTTCCCTTGAACACTGAACTAGAATTGGAGTTGCATTTGTGGAGTGAGATAAATTGCTCCTAGGGTTTCAAGGTGTCTTAATCAGCCTAATCAGTGCCAGTACCACAATGTAGACCAGTTCCAACAGCCTTTCAAAATTATCCACAACATGAACACAGTGGGGATGGCACAGTTGTATGATACAGCACTCCTTCTTTATGTTTCCACTTACAATGCAGCTTGCTAATTCAGTATCCTTAGGTCATAAATGTTTATTGTATTTTTCTCTGAGTATTGCAGTCATTTTTCTCTGGAAGTTTTTCTTAATTTCTGTTTCAGGCAGGATTTTGAATTTTGTGCACGTTTCTTGCAGAAGCTCAGTGGGAGCATGCAGTCAGATGAGGGAACAGAGTGGCTTCTTGAACTCCTCACTGAGGTGCAATTGCAACAATACTTCCTTCGCATCCGGGATGATCTCAATGTTACCCGGCTCTCCCACTTTGACTATGTGAAAAATGAGGATCTTGAAAAAATTGGAATGGGCCGTCCTGGTAAGGACTAAATTTTGCATTAATTTTACATTTTTAGCAATGCCAAAAAATCTCAGGGATTGAAAGTTTAAAGAGAAACTGTATCCTGTATCTGAGGCATAAAGATTTGAAAAATGCAGAAAGAGTTAGAATAAAACATTGTTGATGTTATGAAACACTTCAGGCCACAAATCCACTCCACCTCTAATGCTACCAACTTCCACTTGACTCTTTCTGCTGAAGCCCTCATTTTGGCTTTAATATGTCCATACTTAAATGTTCCAATGCTCCTAGCTGGTATGTCTCATCCTAAACTACTCTTCATATCCTAACTCATCATTGTCACATTATGCTCATTTAGTTCTAATCCTGTCTATGTAATATCTAGTTGTGGATCAAATTTTAAAAATACTAGAAATGCTATAGAATTCTTCCTTATTATTTCCATATTTCATTATATAAAAAGAGCATATTTCACTATAACATGTCTATTCCCAATGACAGAATCATCTCATTTCCCCCATTAACTGTTTTCTGAATTTATTCCTAGCATTCCCATTAATACCACCCAAATTGTAGCACAAGGAGCAATTTACACTTACCAACCAACAATCCTTGGGATTTTGCAGGAAACTAGAATATCTGAGGAAAACGTTTGCAGCTAAGATGTGCCAACTCCACACAAGCAGCACTGGAGGTCAGGTTTGATACTGTTCACCAGAGCTACGAGGCTACAGGTCCAACAGCTATGCCACTATGTCAACAATTGGGGCCTCTTTCACTTTCCTTTCCCAACCATGGAAGCTCTTCCTGTCCTAAATACCTGAGACAGCTTTGCATTCGACCTTATTTATCCCAGATTTCATTCACACTACCATTGACCACTATGGTACATGTGGCTTCCTGTGCCTTAGAGTCTAGAAATATTAATGGGCTTTGTCTCTCCGTTACTTCTCTCTTTTTAAAATGCTCTCTTTTTAACCACTATCATACATTTAAAAAATGGGCCTGTGCCAGAACCAGGAAAGGTGTGGATATAAGACAGGTGATCAACTTTGTGAATATTTGGAGAAAGGATTGCTGGAGATACTTTGGAAGCTGGGGAGAGTTCTTGCAGAATCAGGATTTTTTTTTCAGTGAGACGAATCATGGTTGCTTTCTCTCATCTAAGCTCAAAAGAAATCTCATAGCTTAGGGTTGTGAATTAAACTGGAATCTCCATGAATTGTTACATGATAAATTTACTGAGCCAACAGGCGACATGGGTTCTACCTGGTAGAGCAGCTCAAACAGTAAAATGTAATTTTTTCATATTTTTGAAATATTTAAAATTAAATCAGTTTAATAAAATTGGGATTCTGCCATTTTTCTGATGCTGCTCAAACACTTTGCATTTCCTACAGTTTTTTTCAGGTTGATGCATAAATTTTGGAATTTTTCAAGTTACAGATCGTTAGTCATATGATTTCTGCAATAGAAAACTTTGGTATGTGGTGATAACATAAAACTCTGTCAAACAGCATGAAGTTGATTTGATTGATATAAAAATAAATCCAACCATGTGGGTTGTTCCAGTTGCTATTTGCATTATATTTGTCCATATATTAATGGTTGTTTGGAAATCAAGTGATAAATAAGGACCAATTAATCAACATATTTTAAATAATCCGAGCCTTTTTAAATCATGAACTGTCCAAAAGATTCCAGGGAGAGTTTTTTTGACTATTTTGTAAAAGAAATTATTCTTTTGACTTTAGTTGTTGAAGCTCAATGTACCATGAATGATCTGACTATCCAGGTAAAACATTACGTGAGAATGTACAAAAGAAATTTTCGTCTAGAAAACTTGTTCCAAGACTAATTTTAGTAATTCCTTATGAATTGATTTTAGATTTCTGTATCTTGCAAATTAGATAAAGTTGTATTTGCAACCTGAGGAGAAGGAAGGACCAAAATTGTTGGGTCTTTCATAGAATAAAATGGGTCGTGGTTGCTTGAAAGATTTTGTAATGCAATTTATGGATTTGGTGGTGGTACATGTTCAGTTAATATCTTTTTTTTAAAAATCTGCCAAAGTGAACAATTCACATTTTCCCATTTGTACACTGTTCTTGAAATCTTTGCTAACACTTTTAGTCTTCCTATTTCCCATATTGGCCTCCTCCTCATCACAACTTACTTTTCTACTTAATTTTTAAGTCGTCAGTAAATTTACCAACCATACCTTTAATGCTTTCATTCAATGATAATCATAAAAACAAAAAGGCTTTGGGATGATTATTGTGTGAAACCTGAAAGTATACAGATGCTGAGATTGTAGCTCTCCAGCGCATGACGTCCTGTTTTGCGGAAACTGCCAAAATGTTTGGCCTGGAAGTCAGCCTGAAGAAAACTGAGGTCCTCCATCAGCCAGCTCCCCACCATGACCACCAGCCTCCCCACATCTCCATCGGGCACACTGAACTCAAAACAGTCAACCAGTTTACCTACCTCGGCTGCACCATTTCATCTGATGCAAGGATCGACAAAGAGATAGACAACAGACTCGCCAAGGCAAATAGCGCCTTTGGAAGACTACACAAAAGAGTCTGGAAAAACAACCACCTGAAGAAACACACAAAGATCAGCGTGTACAGATCCATTGTCATACCCACGCTCCTGTTCGGCTCAGAATCATGGGTCCTCTACCGGCATCACCTACGGCTCCTAGAACGCTTCCATCAGCGCTGTCTCCGCTCCATCCTCAACATTCATTGGAATAACTTCATCACCAACATCGAAGTACTCGAGCTGGCAGAGTCCACAAGCATCGAATCCATGCTGCTGAAGACCCAACTGCGCTGGGTGGGTCACGTCTCCAGAATGGAGGACCATCGCCTTCCCAAGATCATGTTCTATGGCGAGCTCTCCACTGGCCACTGAGACAGAGGTGCACCAAAGAAGAGGTACAAGGACTGCTTAAAGAAATCTCTTGGTGCCTGCCACATTGACCACCGCCAGTGGGCTGATCTCGCCTCCAACCGTGCATCTTAGCGCCTCACAGTTCGGCGGGCAGCAACCTCCTTTGAAGAAGACCGCAGAGCCCACCTCACTGACAAAAGACAAAGGAGGAAAAACCCAACACCCAACTCCAACCAACCAATTTTCACTTGCAAACTGCTGCAACCATGCCTGCCTGTCCCGCATCGGACTTGTCAGTCACCAACGAGCCTGCAGCAGTCGTGGACATACCCCTCCATAAATCTTCGTCCGCAAAGCCAAGCCAAAGAAAAAAGTAAAAATGCATAGAAATGCTGGACGAACTAAGCCAGTCTCGCAGCATCCATAGGAGGAAAAGATATATTACCAATGTTTTAAGCCTGGACCCTTCATCAAGGTGTGAGTAAAAAAAAGAGACTATTAAAAGATTGGGGAAAAGGGAAGAACGGGAGAGGAAAGAATAGTTAAAAGGTATTAATTGGATATGATAAGAGGGCAGGAGATTGGAAAGGTGAAAATAAATTGGGGATATTGTTGTTTTTGGCTCTTTGAAAGGAAAATGAGAGAGAGGAAATGAGTCATAGGAAAAGATGGGGAGGGGTGTGGCTGGGGTAAGTCCTAATGGAAACAGGAGAAGTTAATGTTAATGCCTCCGGTTGGAGGTGTCATTCCTTTAATTTCAGACTGGCTGTGCATGAGACCATGGACAGACATGGAAGCAAGGGAATGGGGCGGGGAAATAAAATGGGTGGTCACTATGTTATGTCTATGTTATTGTGGCATGATTGGGATTATTATTGACAAAGTGCGTCTGGCTTTTTGCACAGCAAGTCGGCATTTCATGAGCTAAAGAGATGGAATGTGTAACTTAACAGTGTCGGCGTCTAGTGTCAGGTATAACATACCATATTTGGCTCAAAGATAGTTCCCCAGTCTTCTATGCAAGGTTGAAATTAGGGTAATAATGGTGAGTAACACTGACAGTAATGCTGTTGGTCCCCACACTGTGTTGAAAAAGTGTCAGGTAATGGCCACCTTAGGTAATCCCTTACTAATCTCCGCTATCTATCGTTCGGAGCTGGTGGTGAAGTGTCGGGGGGTTGCGGTTATTGGAGACAAATGGAGACAGCTGAGAATGGGAGCTGGTCTTTTATTACAATGCCACTCCCTAACACTAATCTCCTCTCCCTTAATATCTGAAGGTCTGTCATTGACTGTCTTGAATATGTTTAGTACCTGGGCATTCACACCCTCCTTCTATAGAGTTCCAGACTCAGTACCGTTCGGTACATATTTTTTATCTTATTGATGAATGATCAAGTCCTATTTTGAAAGACCAACAGCCACCCCACTTCTGACTTGTCATGAATTATGTACTTACGAATTGAATCATTTCTCATTCGCATCCCACCAACACATCAGTGCTTCACTCACCTAAGAAATCGGTGAGTTTAGTAGAGGATGCATCACTATTTGACCACCAACTTATTTCATTTCATCTCCATCTCCAGCTCCAGCTAGTTTGCCTATAGCTCATTTCAGACTTCTGCATTTATGGGAGCATATATTGACATCCGAGATGGGCTAAACCCCAAGTGCTTGCCTAGTGAACTACTTGCTGTCAGCCAGATCGACTCTGTCTTTTACCTTTACTGTATAATTGCAGCTCAATTTGGCAGACCTAGTGTCGTCAAATCAGTGTCCCAGCACACTTGGTGATTGCCCTAACCCCTCTCCATGGGTAGCCTACAGCAAGAAAGCAGGCAGTGGGTCGCCAGGAGAGAGCAGGACAGCGGTATTATTAAAAAGATTTTTCCTGTTATCCTACTTGCATTTTTTGTCCAAGTTTTAAAGGCTTACCCATAAATACACTAAAAAAAAATTGCAGTACACATACGCATTCTTACCCAAGTTGGTCCCAGAATGCCAGATGTTCCTTTTACACTACCAGAGTTCTGGGAATTTTACTAGGTCCATTGCCAGAAAAAAGCCTGGACTGGAATACTGGAATGACCCCCGCACCCCCACCCACCCCCCCCCCCCCCCCCCCCCCCCCACACACACACACACACACAATTCCGTCTCAGTCCTTTTTACACAGCAGGCATTTTGGGAAGAAGGACCAAATGTCCTGGAACAAAACGGCTGTGTAAAAAGCATAACTGTTACAATGTGGAAAACTTTCTAAATGCATCCTTTTCACAAAAACTGAGATTTATTGCTCAATAATCAACAATGCACTTGAACAACACATTGTCCAGTAACCTACTGCAATTTGCAAGAGGTTTGGTCCTCATTATAGTGCTGGTCTAAGCATGAACCAAAGAGCTGAATTCAAGAGTTGAGAGTGATTTTTTTTTTCTTATTGTGAAGGTAGCATTGACTGTCTTGAATATGTTTATTACCTGGACATTCACACCCTCCTTCTGTAGAGTTCCAGACGCAGTACTGTTTGGTACATATTTTTTATCTTATTGATGAATGATCAAGTCCTATTGTGACAATGTGGCTATGATAAATTTTATGTCAATGAATATCCAGTGAAACACTTCAATGTTGACTGCAGGAATTGTTGGGAATACTGTCAGAGGTTTAATAATCTTCAGTTGTTTTATCAATGAATTTCCTTCCAATAACTTCAGAGGTGCAAATGTTTGCTCATAATTACACAATGTTGAATTCTGCTTGCAACTCAATTCCATGGAAAGTGACACAGTCCATGCATACATGCAGTAAGACTGTGACAATAACTAAATTGTAAGAAATATTTATGACTCTAGAGTACCAGACTTTGATCATTTCCCACTTGATAAAAATTAGTTTCCGATGGCATTCAGCGTCGTTACCATTGTACCTTCATTCCTTATCACTGTGGTGATCATTAATCAGGAACTTTGCCGTTCCATACTAGCTGCATGGACTTGGCCACAATAGTAGTTTAGAGCTGGGGAAATCCAGTGTCAAGGACACACTTCTTGATACCAAAGCTTTTCTATTACTTGCAAGGCTTAAGCCATGGACTTCTCTCCACTTGCCTCAACAATTTCAGCTTCAACAGTACTAAAAAAATCTTGACACCGTCCATTTCATTTGGAGCCCATCATCCATCCTAAACATTCATTCGCTTCACCATTGACCCTCAGTGGTACAACCAGTGTACCATCCAGAAAGTGTGTGGCATCTTCCAGATCTTTGAAGCCTATTATACTAGCAGCATCCCATTCTGACATGGAAATGCATCTCCAATCTTTCTGGAGTATCTTTATTGAAAGGACATCAGTGAATTAAAGAAGATGGCTCACCAATTCATTTGCAAATGCAATTGGAGATGAGCAATAAATGTAAATACTGCTAGCAGTACCCAGATCCAGAAAAAAATACATTTTGTGACTTTCACTATAGAAGAAATGGACGATTTTGGGAATACTGAATTGGATCTGTGCAGAGAGAAACAATGTTAAAGTTTCAGGTTAAAGGCCATTTGTCAGAGTTGTGAAGAAAACAAAAGAAGCAAGCTAAGTTGCAGGGGGTGGGGAGAGGAAGCACATGGGTAAAATGGGTAAAATCCAGGAGATCATGAGGATAAAAAATAGGTTGAATGGAAGCACTTAGTTAAGACATAATAAACAAAAGAATGAAGGAAAGAAGACTTGCCCGACAGATCAGACTGGAAATGTCCTCTTCTTGGTAAAAGAAAAAGTTTTTTAAAAAGGGGGAAACATGAGCACTTCATTCCAGGAAGGAGGTGAAAGCAATGGAGAGGGTGCAGAGGAGATTTACCAGGATGATATCTGAATTGGAAAATGAGCCTTATGAGGTGGTTAGCAGAGCTGGGATTTTTCTCTTTGGAGTAAAGAAGGGTGAGGGGAAACCTAATAGAAGTCTGCAAGATTATGAGAGGCATATGTACAAAGTGAAGGGAAGGAAGTATAGGGAAGACATCAGATGTAAGTTTTTTTTACACAGTGTAGTGGGTGTCTGAAATGCCTTGCCAGGGATGGTGGTGGAGGCTGAAACATTAGGGGTATTTAAGAGACTCTTAGACAGGTACATGGAGGGAAGAAAAATAGAGGGATACAACACTAAAAGTATTGCTCTAGAAGGGAAGAAGTGTGAGTGAATCACTGGCTTAGTACTTTTTTTTTAAAGGAATATATGGTTTGGCACAACATTGAGGGCTGAAGGGTCTGTACTATACTGTAATGTTCTATGTTCTAAGATAGCCAAGCTAATATCATTAATGGATGATTGATATTGAGAAGCACAACAAGTCAGCTGTAGTTGTAGAATTCAGTTTTATATCCATGAGGTTGCAATGTACTGAAATGAAAGAAGAGATGCTGTCCTTTAACCTTGTGTTGGCACTCATTTTAAAAGTGTAGGTTTTAAAAGTACAGGAGTCCACGGACCAGAAGGTCAGAGTTGGAGTGGAATAGAGAATTTAAGTAGCAGTTCTTCAGGAAGTTTAAAGTCGTCCTTGCCGACTGAATGCAGGAGCTCCATAAAGTTGTAACTCTTGTTTTCAGTGTTTAGACGGCCACTTTGTGAACAGTAAACAGAAGTAGTGTAAGTGAATCACTGGTTTATTAGGAAAGATGTTGAGAAGAAAAGGGTTGAAAGTGTTGCTTCATCTGTGGTTGCAAGGAAAATGCCTGAAAAAGCAGAGTGGTTGATGGGAATGGAAGAGTGGACGGAGTCTTGAAGGGTATGGTTACTGCAAGGAAGGGGAGAAGAGGAGAAGAATGGTGAGAAGGGTGATAGAATATCTCGACGGGGGGAGAAATTTACGAGAACGATCTGTTCAAAGCAGTAAAGTGGCAGGTGAGGAGTTGGGAAACTATATCCTTGTTCTATCCCAGAGGAGAGGGTTTGAGAGCCAAGGCATGGGAAATGGATTTGGTGAGGTCAAGAGCTTTGATAACAAAGATAGAGGGAAAGTCACTATTCAGGAAGAAGTAGATATTTCAAAGCCACCTCTATGGAAAACCTCACCATTGGAGCAAATATAATAGAAATACTTTCAAAGTATGTTAAAAGTCTCTGATTCGTTTTTTTAAGCGCATTTCTTGTGTAGGTGAAGTGAACAAAATGTGGGCAAAATTTGATCCCTCTGGAAGGTAAGTAGGTCAGATGGACTTTGATTGTTGCTCACTGACGATGGCATTTGCAGTTACCTATTTTATTCCTTACATTTATTGTCACATGTACCAAGTTGCAGTGATTGTTTTGCAAGTGGTCAACGCCTCATACATAATATAAGTAAGGCACTATGCTAAAATACAGAGAGAGATCAATTGGTATGGATCAATTGCAACACAATTTTGCTATTTTGGCATTCTGATAACCTTGGGAAATCTGGTGGATACCTGTGAATCATTTTTCTGATGGGAGGTGGTAGGGGATGGGGGGGGGGGAGTTGATGAAGAGAGAGTGTTGCTGTGGTGGGAGTGTGGCCAGACTGTCTGTAAATTGCTATTTTCCACATTGTTTCAATTGTACAATCTGAATTCACTTCAGAATTGAATCAAACTCCATGATTTACTGTCTGATACTGTTTGATAACTCCATGTATGAATTTATTAATCTGTTTGGGTAGATGGGAATTTTATAACTTTGAAAACTAATTCCGTAATGTTAGTAATATCCTCAGATTATCAGTCAAGTACAGTTATCTGGAGTTCAAGAAACCAGTAACCTCAAGCAACCAGCAAAAAAAAATCAAGGAAAATAAATAATTTTTAAAAATTAAAATAAATAATTTTTAAAAATAGTTAAAAATTGTAAAAGTAAACATTCACTGAAGTAATGCATACACCTTCGATGTTCACTGAAGTAATGCATACACCTTCGATGGTGTAAATATTCAGCCAGCACAGTGTTTTGGTCTTAGCAGCTGTTTGAATAAAGTTGTGTGAAACCTCAAAGGTGTCGCCCAGGATGAAGAACTGGTTGATGTTGCTTTAAGAGAAAGTGTCTCCTTATCCCTGCTTAATAAGAGTCTTTATCTTTCTTAGTATATTATCAGGAATATTAGTAAGCTTTATATGTAAACTCAGGGGAGGGGGGTTAATTATGATGTTATTGTTTGTCTTTTGGGCAGCTCCATGGAGGGGAGCGATGGTTAAATGTTTTCAAAGAATGTGACTGAAATTAAGTAAAATGCTTCAAGGTATATGTATTCATGAATATGAAATTTGTTCAGTGCAAGGGCGGTATATTTTTATCTTTTAAATTGTTTATTCTTAAGGCAGATGTTTTAGGCATTGTAAGAGTGAGTCTCAAGCAACCATAAAACACACTTATCTGGCATCTGCCACTCTCCGTAGGTGCCAGATATCAAGGGTTTTTACTGTACATTGTAAGAATAAAAGTAAACATACGACAAATTAGGTAAAAATTGCTGGAAGAGAAGTTTGGAATTGCAGTTGACAGTTGATTACTTATGTGAAAAAATGTGGTAGTTAAACACAATTTTAATATTATTGCATCCAAACTGGTGGGTTAGCAGTTCTAATAATTTGCATCTGTGCTTATGTCACCAGTAAACATTTTGTGGCTTTTATTGAACAATTCACTAGTAAGTAATGTTTGTGTGTCTGCAGGTCAGAGGAGGCTATGGGAAGCTGTAAAACGTAGGAGGGCCATTTGCAAACGCAGATCCTGGATGAGCAAAGTATGTCTGTGACTTTGATATATTTATAATTGTTTTATCTGCTAAGAAATGAGTTTTTAGTTCAATCTCTTAAAAACACAATTATTTTTGGATTTTGTTTTCCCTGTTGATGCTAATTTTGCAGTGTCTGGTGTTATTTTGGATTATCAAAGCTCTCTTCTTAATCCGTTGAATTTCAAAGCCAGCTTAGACATCAAATTCCACAAAATTCAAGACCTCATTGACCTCCAAAAGATGAATAATCTTCATTTCCAACTCCTGTATATCCAAACTTTGCTGCCCATACTACTTAAGTTTGCTCCATGCTTTATATTGATTTTTGTACAGTAACTGAAATAATTAAGGTGGGTTCTCTGTATATTATTACATTTAGTAGGGAAATAGGGAAATCATCTCATGGTCTAATTCAGAATTATAGATTTTAAATTAATGCCTGAGTTTTGGAATCACTCCATTATGTCCATATGAATAGAAAGAAAGGAATCAATTTCATTATCCTCTGATGACTTGCTTCATACATTTAGAATTGAGCTATAAATGTGGCCATGCTTTGGCCTTGCTTTGCTCGTAGAAGCTGTTTGAATAAAGTTGTGTTTGAATAAAATAGTATCACTCAGGATGAAGAGCTGGTTGATGCTGCTCGCCATTGGGATTTCTCAAAGTGTGTCCTTATCCCTGCTTAATAAGAATTGCTCCAATCAAAGGCTTTATCTGTAAATTTGGGGAAAGGGGGATTAATTATCTGTAATGTTATTGTTCATCTTTTGCGTGGTTTCATGGAGGGGAAAGAATCTGCAGATGCAGTGATGGTTCAGTGTTTCCAAGAATGTGACTGAAAATAAAGTAAAACACTAAGGTTTATATATTAATGCAAATAAAGTTTGTTCAGTGTAAATACACATAGTATTTTTGCTTTTAAACTATTTATTCTTAATGAAGGTGCATTATTTTGGCATTGTAAGACCATATCTTAAGCAACCAGAAAATACACTTATCTGGCATCTACCAATCCCCATAGGTGCCAATTACCTTGGGTTTTACTATATTTAACTCCATTACAAAGTTAAACATTAGTTAGTAGATAAGCATTGGTATATTCAGCCAATCGAAAGAAGTAATCTTTTTATCTCAGAAAGTGCTCTTCTCAATGAGACTGTCTAAAGGAAGAGCAGTTTCAAAATGTTAAAGATTTTTGTCTCTGAGACACAACCTCTGAGCTATGTCAAGCTCAAACTTTGTTTAATAGATACAAGAGTTTGCGGAAGCTGTAATTTGGAGCAAAAAGCAACCTATTGGAGGAACTCAGTGGGTTAGGCAATATCTGTGGAGGCAAATAGATGGTCTGTTTTGGGTTGAGACCCTGCATTGGCTCTGAGTGTATACAGGGAAGTGTAAAAGGGAAGGCCAGAATTCACCATCTGATTGGATCAGTATTGCCTCTATAGTTTTGAAACAATAGCAATAAGATTAAACTGCAAACAAGTTTTCCTGAACAGCCTTTTGTGTCACTCAGTGTTTTGGAGTGCAGTTTGGAGACTGATAGCACAGAAATCTCTACTTCTAATCAATGGATAATAGAGTTACATTTTCAGTTCCAGTCATTGTTTTTGTGTGAGTTTTACTCTTAAGTGTTGTGTCGCATTTGACCATAACAATAAAGTACATTTGTTTCGTGGGGAAGAAATATTAGCCAAATGAAAATAAGATACACTTGTGTGCAAGATGTTTGTGCTTTGTACCAAGCTATTATCTACTGTTACTTCCTGTGATGCATTGAAATCTATGATTACTTTTTTACTATGTTGTTTGGTCCAGAATTTACATAAACCTTTTGGTTAAATTCTGTTCCTTTCTGTCCCTGTGCCAGGATTACAAGCAAACAGGAAATCCAGGATTAAGAATCTTCTAAAATTACAACTTTATAATGCCATTTTTGGCAGCAGTGGCTAGTGTAATCAGCAGCTCAAGGTCCTGGTACCAATCAATCAACAAATCGCAATTTCTCTGTGTTGAAATCTACACTCGCTTTTATCCTTCAGGATGAACGCAGGTCCCAGGAATTCTTGGAGCGGAACAAATATAAATACTGTAAAGTGCCTCCTATATAGAGCATCATTATTTTTAACGGGGATTAAATCTTTTGATCCTCCATTTTGTAATTATAGAAAGCTAATGGATAGCTAAGCCTCAGTGGAATGGAAATTTAACTATTTCAATGATTGGAATAGATAGCCCTCTTCTATATTCCTTGGTTGCTGTTGAGTTCCTGGCACAATTCATTTAAAATAACAATAGAGTTAGTATATCATTGAAATATACTTAACATTCTGAAAGTAAGAATATTGTAATCAAGGGGAAGTTGGAAAATGCTAAGATACAGTATAAAGCATTTTAAAGCAAAATAATTGCGATTGTTTTTTTTCCCAGAGATATTTCCACTTAGTGATGGGAGTTTTAATATTTTTATTTTTTAAATTGTTATTTGGAATGAATATTTTGCTTTGTGGAGGTTGTTAGTATGATTTTAAAACTATAAAGAAGGGATGGTCTCAATGGGGATGAAATTTAACTTGGTAGGGTTTGCACAGCAGGTGGATTGTACATCCTGCCAGACTGTTTCATTGGCTTGGAAAAAGGTGATAACTCTACCTCCTATTATGCTCTTGGCAAAACTGAATTTTATCTATTTGTCTAGTATTACTTGCAATATTTTACCTACATTTTGATCAGTCAACAGCCTATTGACAACAAGCTAACAACACTTTTTTTGTTGCTGAACGATTAGTTATTTTCAAATTTGTTCACCACGTTCTTGTATTCTTTTCATCCCTTTACCTTCATCTGATTGTCGATTATAATCATTCAACTCTTCTATATCAGTTCTAAATCTCTTGATTTTTGAGTTCAGTGAATTACTCTGTTATTTTGTGGAGCATCCCATTCACATCATCCCAAAACGACCAGTTGAAAAGGAAATGTAAAGTAAATGATCATGTGTTAAATATAATATTGTTTTAACAAGACTACCTATGGGCACTGAATTACCTACCTCATTCTGATGAACAAAATGCAACATTGGAAAAATAGTAGCTAAGATTAAATTTGTTGTATTTCTGTAATTGTATACTATGCATGTTTAAATTGGAACACAAGAAGTAGAAACAGGATAGGCCATTTGGCTCCTCATGCCAGCTCTTATTCTAAAAGATCATGGATGTTCTTTTACCTTAACAGCACTTTTGTGCACTCATCCCATTTTCTTTAGTATCTAAAAGTTATTGATCTATCTAAAGTACTTCACTGCCATCTTGTGTATAGAATTCCAAAGGTTCATACCTTTATGCTTACCAAATGTCCAGCCTCTCATGTCAAGTCTGTGACTGCCCCCTCCCACTCAGTTCTCGACATAGCGGCAATGGGAAAATTCAATTCTTCAACTACATTGTAAGTAATGTAATGAAATAAAATCAAGAGTTATTCCATTCAGCTGCTAAAGATTGCTTTCCCATTCACCAATATCTTGCTGATCACCTCAAAATTATTGACTGATTTGGTTTAACTGATGTGCCTAAACGTCAGCATCTCCAATCTCTCAATATTCAGTTTGATAGATTGTCCAATCACTCAACACATTAAGTGTTTATGATATTCTCACACTTTTCACTGTCGAGTTCCACCTGCCATATTATGGCCCACACCCACATTTCATCTATATCAACTTTTTAAAAATATTATTTAAAAAAATTTCCATACATGTAATTGATTGATCATTATACAATAAAATAATTGTTTAAATTGAAGAAATGTTCATGCCCTCCCATTCCCAACCACTTACCTCTCCTCCCCCTCGTAAAGAATAATGTATATGTATATAAAGAATTATAGTAAGTATAAAAAGAGTAAGAAAGTGTAGTATCGTGGATTGCTCAGAGCCTTCTGCACCCCCCCGCACCCCCCAACACATTGGAACTCAAATTTTATATGATCATTTTCATTTTAAGGAAGAAGGTTAACACAGGTCTTCAGAGGCTGGAAGAACATTTCTACATACTTACACTTAAAATTTGAGTACATGGGCTCCAAATTTGCAAAAAATAGAGGATATTTATTTCTTAAATTATATGTATTTTTCTCTAAAGGAATATAGCTTTGAATTCCATCTTCCCATATTTAAATACGAGTCCGATTTCCAAGTCACTGCAATACATTTCCTTGGTACTGTCGATGCTATTTTAATGAATTTCATTTGATATAGGGACAATTTTAATTTGGATCTTGTTCCTTCTGTATTTCCCAGTAGAAAAAAATCTGGGTTTAATAGAAATGCTGTACCTGTAACTTGTTCTAAGAACTTTTATAAATCCATCCAAGAAGGTTTTACCTTAGAACATGACCAAGTTGAATGCAATAAAGTGACTTTCGCTTCACTACACCTAAAACATTGATCTGGTATATATGATTTCATTCAGTTTGTTCCATTAAATTTTTGTGGTGTTAAATATAACTGATGTAAAAAAAAACACTGAACTAATCTATATCTTACATTAATAGTATTTATCATACCATCTTGACAGAGATCTAACCAGCTTTGCTTATCAATTATAATATTCAGATCCAACTCCCATTTCTCTGTCTAGATTTATGCACTCCCTGTTTAATAGTTCTTTTTTGCAATAAAAATATATTGAAGAAGTAATTTTTTGGTATTTCCTCTCCTAATAAATGTTTACACCTCACTACAAATAGATAACCACATTTCTAAACCTACCTTTTTCCTTAAATGTGCTCTCATTTGGAAATAACAGAACAAAGTGTTGCTAGGTATTTCATATTTATTCCTCAATTGTTCAGATGACATCAATTTACCTTGTTCATAACAACCTTCAATATTTTAATACCCTTACAAAATCAGATAATTAAAAATTGGTCATCCTTTGGAAAAAGGTACAAGCTGATATTTGAATCAAGGGCATCTTAGGCAATCTATTTCCTTTTATTTCAATTTCATCTTTTATCCCAAACAGTAATTAAGTGTTTCAACAATTATGTCTCTTTTTATAAACAAATTTCTCTGCTAATGTCTCTCCTATTTTATCTAACTCTATTTTGACCCATGCCTGTTTTTCTACTCCTTCAAAGAGAGAGGTAAGGAATCTCATTTGAGCTTCTTGGTAATAATTCTTAAAATTAGGAAGTTGTAAGCCTCCCAATTTATATTTCCACATTAATCTTTCTATAGAAATGCTTAACATTTTAACTTTCCAAAGAAACTTCCTTACATAATTATTTAATTCTTGAAAAAAAAACTTTTGTGGCAATAATATAGGTAACGTTTAAAAAAGATACTGAATTCTTGGAAATACTTTAATCTTTATACATTTAACCCATCCTATTAATGTTACAGGTAAAGTCATCCATTTTAAAAAATCTACTTCAACTTTTTTAGTAATGGAAAATAATTCAATTTATATAGATATTTTTAGGTTATTGTCTACATGAATCCCTAATATTTAATCTCATCTTTTGGCTATTTAAATGGGTAATTTTTTGACAATGACTATAATCTTCTTCTGTAAGAAGCATAATTTCACTTTTATCTCAATTTATTTTTTACCCAGAAATCTTAACATATTCATCCAAATTGAAGAGTAATTTCCACAAGAAAGTCTCAGGTTCTGTGAAGTAGACTAAAACATCACCTGTAAATGAACTAATTTGTGCTCTTGTTGACCAACCTTAAATCCCTTAATTTCCAAATTGCTCCAGATTACTTCTGCTAGTGGCTCCATAGCTAATATAAACAAGGCTGGGGATATCATTAACTGTTGAGATCAAGCAGACAATGACCATTAGTTACTACTTTAGCTTTGTGATCCTTCTATAAAGCCTTAATCCAATTTATAAAAATTTGACCAAATTTGTCTCGAACCTTAAATAAAAAATCCTATTCCAATCGAGCAAAAGCTTTTTCTGCATCTAAGGCCACAGCAACTCTTAATTTTTTTTTGTGACAAATGTATAATACTAACTAATCTAGCCATATTATCTGCTGATTGACTCTTTTCAACAAATCCTGTCTTGTTCATATTTATTAATTTTGGTAAATATTTAGTCATCTTATTTGCCTGTATTTTAGCATTCAATAATGAAATAGATCAATATGATAAAGGCTTCAAAGGCTCACAGTCTTTTATGGATATCACGGTAATTATTGTTGTTGAAAATGATTCTGGGAGAACATGGGTTCTTGATGGCTTGATCAGGCATTTCCATAAAAAGTGGGATCAATAAATCTTTAAATTCTTTCTAGCATTCAGGTGGAAAACCAGTGCTTTATTACTTTGTACTCAACTAATTGCTTTTTTTTTTACTTCTAGTGGTATAATATTAGCATTTAATTCTGCTTGTTCTAACAAGCTCAGTCTAGGTAGGTATATCAGAGATAAATATCTACCTATTTTGTTTTCATCTTTTAAAGGCACTGAGCTATATAATTTAGAATTAAATTTCTTAAACAGTTCATTTATTTCAATGTTTATAACTAACAACATTTAAATTATTTTTAATTACATTAATCGTTCTTGATACATGCTCCACTTTCAATTGTCATGCGAGTACTTTGTGGTCTTTCACCTAACTCTTAATACCTCTGTTTAATTCTTGTAATTGCTTTTTTCATTTTATATGTTTGTAGTTTATATTATTGAAGTTTTTTATTGATTAGCTTTCTTTGTTTATCCTCAGAGCTTCTCTTTTGAAGGTCTTCATCTAAAACCATTATTGTTCTAATCAATATACCTCTTTCATATATTCTTTTTTTTAATTTTAGAAGTAAAACATAATTTGGCCTCTCAGATATGCCTTCAAAGCATCCCATATTACAAATTTATAATTCACAGAGTTTAAGTTTGTATCATAAAATAACTGTATTTGAGTTCTAATAAAATCCCAGAAATCTGATTTTTTAAAAAATAATGAATTCAATTGCCATCTTTATCTAGCATTACAATCATCACTAATAAAGGCAAATGATCAGACAGAATTCTCACTTTATATTCTCCATCCAATGTCCTACCCTAGAGTTGTTCTGAAATTAAAGAGATCAATTCTGGAATAAGAGCCATGTCTACTTGATTAAAAAGAATAATCTCTTTTTCTATGATGTATTCTTTTCCAAGCATTTATTAGGTTCAAGTCTCTCATTAGTACCAATTTGGCTATTGCTGCTTTAGCTCTTAATACTCCCCTAATAGTTCTATATAAGATTGGATCTAAAGAAAAAGTCTCCTCCTATCAAAATATTCTCATGTGCCTCTGCTAAGTTCAAAAAAAGTTTCATCATCCACATTTGGTGCATAAAGATTTAGAAGAGTCCACAATTCTGAATATATTTGCAGTGTATCATCATGTATCTCCCTGCAGGGTCTGTTACTATGTTTTTTATTTTAATTGAAAGATTTTTTTCACACCAAAATTGCCACTCCTCTTGCCTTGGAATTAAACGGTGAATTTGCCATATATCCAATCCAGTCTCTTTATAACTTTAGATGTTCTTTCTCAATTAAGTGAGTTCCTTGCAGAAAAGCCAAGTCTGCTCCCATTTTCTTAATATATGCTAACACTTTCTTTTTACAGTACTATTTAACCATTAACATTAAATTTATAAATTTCAGTGTATTTCTCATCCTAATAGTCCACTCGTTCCTCCGCTCCTGCCTGTGGCCCCTTCTCCCTCAATGTTCTTATTGAATATCTAATGTATCGGCACACATCTCCCGGGCAATCCAGATTAAGAAAACAGATACACTTTTAGAGCATAGATATTAGTGTATGTATGTCGTACATACATACATACATGAAAAAAAAGCCGCAGTAGATGTTGGTTAATTAAAGCCCAACACTAATTCCTTATATTTTATGGATTGCGACCGAAGTCACAGTTACCCACACGATTCAGTAAGAGTTAGAAATCCATCTCTTCCCCTACCCCCTTGGTACTTAAATCTTAAGCATTTAGTATATACAAAAAAAAGAAAAATTAAAAAAAATTGAAGAATAATTCAATAATTTTCAAAAATCAACAAAGGAAAAATAAGGAGAAAACATTAAAAAGGCAAATGGTATGTTGGCCTTCATATCAAGAGGGTTTGAGTAGAGGAACAAGGATACCTTACTGCAGCTGTACAGGGCCTTGGTGAGACCCCACCTGGAGTATTGTGTGCAGTTTTGGTCGCCTTATCTGAGGAAGGATGTTCTTGCAATGGAGGGAGTGCAAAGGTGATTCACCAGGCTGATACCTGGAATGGCAGGAATAACTTATGAGGAAAGATTGCACAAATTGGGATTGTACTCGCTGGAGTTTAGAAGATTGAGAGGGGATCTCATAGAGACCTATAAAATTCTGGCAGGACTGGACAAAATGGATGCAGATGGGATGTTTCCAATGATGGGAAAATCCAGAACCCGGGGCCATGGTTTGAGGATAATAGGCAAACCATTTAGGACCGAGATGAGGAGGAATTTCTATACCCAGAGGGTGGTGAATCTGTGGAATTCATTGCCACAGAGGGCAGTAGAAGCAGGTTCATTAAATATATTTAAGAGGGAATTAGATCTATTTCTTCAGTATAAGGGTATTAAAGGTTGTGGAGAGAAGGCGGGGTCGGGGTACCGAACTTTAAGATCAGCCATGATCTCGTTGAATGGCGGAGCAGGCTCGAAGGGTCGAATGACCTACTCCTGCTCCTATCTTCTATGTTTCTATGTAACATTTAAACTAACCACTTTTTATATACTGTCAAATAATATTAATCCATTAAAACATCAATAGCTATTGTACTATTACTTCTTCATTCCTTTTGGATTATTGGGAGATTTTGCACAAATTCTTCTGCCTGAGCAAAGCTCGAGCAAAAACATATTTTCACCCCCATGCAAGAAAATCTTCAAAGTTGCTAGACGGCGCGGTACAAATCCGTATCCCTTTCCCTAAAGAATCTTCTTAAATGGGTTGAATTCTCTGCTTTTTAATAAGTCAGCACTTATACCGGTGTAAAGTAAAATTTTACCCCCTGCAAACTCAAGTGGACCTTTCCTTGTTCTTGCCCCTTCTGCTGCTAAAGTCAGAATCTTCTCTCTGTCTTGCTAACAAATAAACTTGATTAATACAGAGCGTGGTTTCTGATTCGGAAGTGGCTTTGGTCTGAGAGCTCTGTGTGTTCTTTCGATCTCCATCGGGTGCTCAGAGTTCGCCTGACCCAATATTTCAGGGATCCATTTTGCAAAGAAAGCATTTGGATCTTACTCTTCCACTCCTTCTTTAAGATTGACTATTTTAATGTTATTTCTTCTACTAAAATTTTTCAGTGTGCCCATGTTTTGCTGAAGCTTCTGGTTTTCCATAACTAAGGTGGAATCTTCCACTCTCGTAACTCTGTCATCCATTTGTTGGATTTCTCCCGGTGCTTTCTTCGTTTTCCCATCTGGTTTATCAATTTTTCTTTTCAGCTTATTAACCACATCCACATTATTTCTCCTTTCACTTCCCATTTCATGAAATTCTTTGATTAATAAATTGATGCTGGTTATATCCTTTTCTTTTACTTTTAAAAGTTTTACTTTCTTTTAATATCTCCTAGAAGCTGAGCTTCCTCTTCATTTTCATCCTCTTTACTGCTGGTCTGTTGGGAGCAAGACTCCTCTTCCTCTTCCAACAGTGTTTCAGTAGGCCCTGGTTTTTTGCGCGTGTGCGATGCGCTTCTGGGTTCTTCTCCGACGCCTTCTCCCTGACCCTTCAGGGAGTGACGTCAGCAGAAGTCCTGTCGCCAGGTCATTCACCCAGGGAATAGCTTGAACGTTAGCTCCCTGCTTCTGACTCACAACAGGCCTCTGATCTTTCTTGGACTTCTCGATGCATTGGGCTCCAGGTAAGCCAGCAGCTACTTTATCTTTCTTTGGAGGCATTTTGAAAGTATTTTAGAAGTGCTTAAATATATTTTTTTAATTGTTTAATAGTTTAAAGCATTTCTTAGTGTGCACTTTTTTACTAATTCACCAGGAGGGTCAGGCTCCTACATGCTAATCCTAAGGAATAACGTGACGTTCCCCATCGATATCAACTTGACGCCTCTTTGCATCTTTATCACTGTTTGTGTTGCAACTTGGTTTTCTGCTCTGTTTGCTTCCTTTGGACAAATTGATGATGTTGCTTGCAAATTCTTTGGACCCAAACTCTATTCCCAGTGGTACCAAACAAATTGCAACCTGCCAACTGGCAAGGAGCTTTTTTTTCTTTATCCTTTGTTTTCCCATCTGTTGATCAACACTCATTTTATGCTTGGATGTTCGGTCACCAACCTGTGTCGGACCTCATTTTAAAACCTCTGAAAGTCAATGGACAGTATTGACTCATTCCTTTTCATCAGCGCATCTAGGTAAAATTCAAAGAACTGTGATGGATTTGTGAAATATGATTTCCTTTTATAAATTAATTTTGACTTCTCAATCATGTTATTGTTTTCAAAGTGGCTTAGTATCAAATACTGCATTTGATGGCATACAAGACCCACTTTTTCCCCCCGATAAATGATTCAAAAATATCCCCTGGATCTTGTAGGCAAAGTTGAAATTAGGTGATAATGGTGAGTAATTCCAACAGTGATCATCTTTGCTGCGTGGCTCACTAGTATCACTGCTATTTATGATTGGGTGCTGGTGGTAGGCTGTTGGGGGGAGTGGGACAATGGGATCAGTGTGGGCGCTGGTGGCAGGCTGTCGGGAGACTCTCCTGGTGGCCCGCTGTCTATCCTCGCACTGGTCCCACTCTCTCCTGGCAAGCTGCTGTTGGTCCCCGCAGTGGTCCTGCTGCCCCGTCACCAGTTCCTACACTGGTCCCACTGCTTGGCTTTCCCCCGACAGCCTGCCACCAGTCCCCATGCTGATCTCACTGCCCCGTTTTTTGTCTTCCCCTCCCTGGGAGAGAGCGGGGCAGTGGGACCAGCGCGAGGACCGACAATGGGCTGTCAGTAGAGAGTGGGGCAGTGGGACCAGTGTGGGGACTGACATCGGGTCACCGGGTGAGAACGGGGAAGCGGGACCAACGCAGGGACCAACAGTGGCCCACTGGGAGAGAGAAGGGGAGTGGGACCAGTGCAGGGACGGACATCGTGCCGCTGGAAGAGAGAAGGGACCAACAGCAGCAGTTTGTTTTTATAAAATATTTTCTGTTATAGCTAAGATGCTTTAGTTTTCTCTTGTAAATTACATCAATATTATTAAAAAAAAAATTTTTTCCTGTTGTTCTAGATGCATGTTTTGTCCAAGTTTTTTTTCTGCTATATTGTAGCTACATATTTCAATAATATTAAATGCTTACCCGTAAATGTGCTAAAATATGGAGACTGTAGTGATTAAGAAAGAGGTAGTACTGGAGCTTTTGAAACATATAAAGGTGGATAAGCCTCCAGGTCCTGACAGGATTTTCCCCAGGACCTTGAGAGAAGTTAGTGAGGAAATAGCGGAGGCTCTGGCAATGATTTTTCAAATGTCATTAGAGACGGGTATCGTGCCAGAGGATTGGCGTGCTGCACATGTGGTTTATTTGTTTAAAAATGGTTCGAGGAGCAAGCCTAGCAATTATTGGCCTGTAAGTTTGACATCTGTGGTAGGTAAATTGATGGAAAGCATTCTTAGAGATAGTATATATAAGTATATGGAGAAACAGGGTCCGATCAGGGACACTCAACACGAATTTGTGCATGGAAGGTCGTGTTTGACCAATCATGTTGAATTTTTTGAAGAGGTGACTAGGAATGTTGATGAGGATAGAGCAAGTGGATGTTGTTTATATGGACTTCAGTTAGGCCTTCGATAAGGTTCCGCATGGGAGGTTAGTTAAGAAGGCTAAGTCCTTGGGTATTAATTTGGAGATAATCATAGATTCAATAGTGGCTGGAAAGAAGGTGCCAGAGAGTAGTAGTAGATAATTGTTTGTCAGAATGGAGGCTGGTGACAATCGGTATTGGGACCATTGCTGTTTGTCATATATATTAATGATCTGGAGGATAGGGTGGTAAATTGGATTAGTAAATATGCAGATGATACTAAAATAGGGGGAATTGTGGATGATGAAAAGGGTTTTCAAAGATTGCAGAGGGATTTAAACTGCTTAGAGGAGTGGGCAGAAAGATGGCAGATGGAGTTTAATGCTGATAAGTGTGAGGTGCTTCATTTTGGAAAGAATAATCAAAGCAAAAAATAAGTGGTAAATGGGAGGGTGTTGAAGAAAGCAGTGGAGCTGAAAGATCTAGGAATAACGGTGCATTGTTCCCTGAAGGTAGGAGCGCATGTGGATAGGGTGGTGAAGAAGGCCTTTAGTATGCTTGCCTATAAAAATCAGTGCATAGAATATAGGAGTTGGGAAGTAATGATGAAACTGTACAAGACATTGGTGAGGCCAAATTTAGAGAACTGTGTGCAGTTCTGGTCACCGATTTATAGAAAGGATATTAACAAGATAGAGAGAGTGCAGAGAAGATTTACAAAAATGTTGCCTGGGTTTCAGCATCTGGAATACAAGGAAAGATTGAGCAAATTAGGTCTTTATTCCTTGGAAACATAGAAGGAGGGGATTTGATAGAGGTGTTTAAGATAATGAGAAGGATAGATAGAGTTGATGTGAAAAGGCTTTTCCCATTGAGAGTAGGAGAGATGGATACAAGATACAAGATGGAGAGTTGATGGGCAATGGTTTAGAAGTAACATGAGGGGGAACTTCTTTACTCAGAGAGTGGTTACTGTGTGGAATGGGCTTCCAGGAAAGGTGGTGGAGGCAGGGTCAATTTTGTCATTTAAGAAAGAGTTGGATAAGTATATGGATGGGAGGGGGATGGAGGGATATGGACAGAGTGCTGGTAAGTGGGATTAGAAGAGGGTACTTGGATCAGTGAGGACTAGAAGGGCCAATTGGCCTGTTTCCGTGCTGTAATTGTTATATGGTTATAATATTCCCTGCTGAAAGGGGGTGGGCTTATGTGCCCGTGAGTCTTGTATGCCATCAAATACAGTATTTCATTATTAATTCAAGCATTTTGCCATGTAGAAATATTAGTTAAGCAGGTCAATAGTTCCTTGTTTTCGCTCTTATTCCTTTCTTCGATAATTTACTATCCACCAGTCTGTAGCAACTATTTCAAAATCTACCACCTCTTTTGGAAATCTGGAAATGATCAATTTTTAGACCAAGCCTGCATACACTTTTCCAGGTGTTTTCTCAAGAGGGCCCTTTATAATTTTGGCAAGATATTTTACTTTTGTTTTTGAAACCTTTTGCAAAGTTGCTAATGTCCTATCTGCTTTCATCAGTACTAGCTGTACCTGCTCATTAACCTTCAGTTGCTCACATGCAAGATCATTTGCAAGAACAGCTAAGTCCTCTGAACACTTCTGTCAGCCAACCTTTCAACAATTTTGAAACTTAATCATTTTGTTTTATTTATGACAAAGTTGATGACCTCCTACTTTGAGGTTTATATTTCTATTTGTATGTTTTCAGGTGTTTAGTGGAAAGCGACTCGAATCTGAATTCCAACCGCAGCCAGGAACAACATTTCGCAAACTCCCAACTCCTCCTCCTCCACCACTCCCAGAAGGAAATCAGTCACTGACCTGTTTGATCAGTGAGAAAGATCTAACTCTTTATGAGAAACTGGGCGATGGATCCTTTGGCGTTGTCAGGCGAGGTGACTGGCAATCACCTTCTGGTAAAATTGTAAGTATGGATATGTGGGGTGATTATTCTTAAAAACTGGATTGAAATTAAAAAAGACCAATGGCTGTAACTAATTAGAGGCCAATTGTTCTTTTACACTATTATGATATATACACTATTGTAATATTATAAAGTTATTCTTAATTGTTAATGAGCTTGCATTTCATATTTAGTTTATCCTGGTTGCCGCTACTCCTCTTTAGAAATTTAGAATGCGCCTTTCTTTTAAGTTCTAACTAACTGTACAATTAAGTTGAGTAAAGCTTGGAAAGCAGTCACCAAGTTTTTATCATTCTCACTACAATTTACTCAACTTAATAGTCAAGCATGGAGACGGTGTGAAGGCCCAAGTACTTAGATGTCGACCTCACCTCACCAACAGCTGCCAAGAGTGGCGACACCGGCATATGATTTTCATAAACTGCATCGATGACTATGGGGACAAGATACCGAATAAGTACAGAACACTATTAGGCTGTGTGAGTTGCCACATTTTCAAATACATAGAAGGATGTGAAAATTTTGACTCGGCTATCTCTAAGTTGGACAGTTTATATGTGAAGACTCCTAATGAGGTTTTTACCAAATATTTACTGGCTAACATCATTAGATGATTTCTTCAGGGAGTTAGAGAAGTTAAAGACAAACTGTAATTTTCGAGATTATAGTGCAGAGCAGTGTGAAACGAGACATAGCCCAACCTGCAATATGCCAGCGTCTCTTAGAAAACAAAACACTGGACTTACAGACTGCTTATAACCAAGCTACTGCGTTAGAGATAGGTCAACGCAATAATGATGCATATGCTATGGTGAATTCTGAACCATCACAGGTACTGCAGGTATGTGAGAATGTTTCTTTAGCAGGGCTGCCTGATAACCTTCCAGTTGCTCTTGAGAAATCAGCTGTGGCTGCCACTTATAATGGCTGCCATTCATGGGATAAATGTGACAAGGAGGGAAATTATGCCTGGGTGTGCAAATTCAAGGCTCACCAAGCTCAATGACAACAGCGGTCAATTCTCAGGTACTGGCTACACTTGATAATTGTGTGTCACAAGGACTTGCTCAAGTTGCAACCTTTGTAACTGTGAATGGTAAAAGATTAAGTGATCTGTTGGATTCATGCAGCACTGATAGTTACATTAGCTAGAAAGTCACATGGGAACTAAAGCAAAAGGTTCACCCATCCAGTGAAGACATTCTTATGGCTCAGAAAACTTTAAACACTAGTTCCCAAGGAGATGTTGTTGTTCTTCAACTAACTCTTAGTTTTAATAGCCAGTCACACGCTGCCACACGACTTGGTGTATGAAGGACGAATGTTCTGATTTAATACTTGGCCAGGATTTCCAGTGTCGCCATCTGAGTGTGAAATTTGAATACGGACGACCCTTGTCTGAGATAACTGTGCATGGTGCTGTGCAATGACAACAGCAAAAATAGAAGAGCTGTCCCTTTTTCCAAACTTATCACCAAGCTGTGAACCAATTGCTGTCAAATCTAGATGCTTTAGCAAAGATGATCAAGACTTCATTGCAGAGGAAATTCATCAATGACTTTCAGAAGATATAATTGAGATGTGCATATCACCATGGCGAGCCTAAGTGGTAGAGATGAAGGATCCTATCCACCGACAAAAGAACCGAATGTATGTGGAGTATTCAGACAATAAATCAATACATGGAATTGAGATGCTTACCCCTTGCCAAGAATTGACAAAATGGTGAACAAACTTGCAAAATATAGTATGTTTTCTACCTTTGACCTGAAAAGTTCCTATCACCAAGGAGACAGATAAGAATTATATGGCTTTTGAAGCCAATATTTATACCAATTTTGTAGGATTCCATTTGGAGGCACAAATGGGTAGTTGCCTTCCAGTGAGCTATGGACAAGTTAGAGAAGAAAAACTGCAAGGTGTCCCTTAGCTTGATAATATCATTATTGCTGAACATACACAAGAAGGATATGATCAAAATGTAAAGAAATTCCTAAAGACCATCAATCAGAGGCACTTAACACTTAATGATTCAAAGGCTGTGGAGTCTGTGAATTCCATTAATGTCCTTGGACTCTGTGTGGGGAATGGTATCATTAAGCCAGATCTTGAGAAAGCCACCAGGAGGGACTCTTATTAAAGTAACAAAATCTTTGGAATAGCTTAGTATTGATTTCAAAAGACCCTTGCCTACAGCTTCGCGTAACCCATATCTACTTACAGTAGTTGATGAATACTCATGTTTCCCATTTGCCTTTATAGTAATCAGATGCCTGGATCTGCCTATGTTGAATGCCAAATTACATATACTCTGATCGTGGCACCATCTTCGTGTATAAGGATCTGAAAGATTATTTCTCCCAGAAGGAGGTTGCCACAAGTCATATGACCCCATACCCCTAAATCAGGAATGGACAGGTAGAGAGGTTCAACGGCATCACACTGAAGGCAGTCTGTTTGGCCCTTAGATCATGTAACCTACCCGAGAAGCATTGGGAACTGGTGCTTCTTGAGGTACTACACTCCCATAGATTGCTGTTATGTCTTCTTTTTCTTCTTTGGCTTGGCTTCACGGACGAAGATTTATGGAGGGGTAAAGTCCACGTCAGCTGCAGGCTCGTTTGTGGCTGACAAGTCCGATGCGGGACAGGCAGACACGGTTGCAGCGGTTGCAAGGGAAAATTGGTTGGTTGGGATTGGGTGTTGGGTTTTTCCTCCTTTGTCTTTTGTCAGTGAGGTGGGCTCTGCGGTCTTCTTCAAAGGAGGTTGCTGCCCGCCGCACTGTGAGGCGCCAAGATGCATGGTTTGAGGCGATATCAGCCCACTGGCGGTGGTCAATGTGGCAGGCACCAAGAGATTTCTTTAGGCAGTCCTTGTACCTCTTCTTTAGTGCACTTCTGTCTCGGTGGCCAGTGGAGAGCTCACCATATAACACAATCTTGGGAAGGCGACGACCCTCCATACTGGAGACGTGACCTACCCAGCGCAGTTTGATCTTCAGCAGCGTGGATTCGATGCTGTCGGCCTCTGCCATCTCGAGTACTTCGATGTTGGAGATGAAGTCGCTCCAATGAATGTTGAGGATGGAGCGGAGACATTGCTGGTGGAAGTGTTCTGTTATGTACAGCAACAAATACTGTACATATTGAACATTTATTTGCATTCCAACGCTGCTCATCCCATGGAAATTCACTGCCCTCCTGGCGAATGACCCCAGGACCCATACTATTAAGAAGGTTTGTGAGGAGTAACAAGGATGAACCACTTGTACATCAAGTTGAACTCCTTGACAGTAATCTAATATCAGGTACCCAGATGGACGGGAGTCTACTGTATCTGTTCGTGACTTGGGACCTTGTCCAGATGCCCAGGCAATTCCCACATCTCTTACTGTGAAACAAGATAAAATAAATCTGGTAGTCCTAATACTGAAGGAGGAGGAAGATATGACATGCCATAGTGTGGAGGATGATGACACATTAGCTTCACGAGAATGAAGGAGATCCTATCGTGCACTGTAAAGTGTTGCTTGATGCTGCTAGTGTGTTTTTTAGGAGGGAAGAATGTAATGTTACAAAGTTATTTTTAATTGTTAATGAGTTTGCATTTCATATTTAGTTGATCCTTGCTGCCTCCATCCTCTTCAGGAATTTAGGATGTGCCCTTTTAAATTCTAGCTGTAACTGTACAATTAAGTTGAGTAAAGTTTGGAAAGCACCCACCAAGTTTTTTCATTCTCAAAACAATTATTTTATTATATGAATAGGTCATGTATATCTAACTGTTGTCTTGCTTGAGCAATTAACCTTGCTCCAATATATTCTTGGCTTGGCTTCGCGGACGAAGATTTATGGAGGGGGTAAAAAGTCCACGTCAGCTGCAGGCTCGTTTGTGGCTGACAAGTCCGATGCGGGACAGGCAGACACGATTGCAGCGGTTGCAGGGGAAAATTGGTGGGTTGGGGTTGGGTGTTGGGTTTTTCCTCCTCTGCCTTTTGTCAGTGAGGTAGGCTCTGCGGTCTTCTTCAAAGGAGGTTGCTGCCCGCCAAACTGTGAGGCGCCAAGATGCACGGTTTGAGGCGATATCAGCCCACTGGCGGTGGTCAATGTGGCAGGCACCAAGAGATTTCTTTAGGCAGTCCTTGTACCTTTTCTTTGGTGCACCTCTGTCACGGTGGCCAGTGGAGAGCTCGCCATATAACACGATCTTGGGAAGGCGATGTTCCTCCATTCTGGAGACGTGACCCATCCAGCGCAGCTGGATCTTCAGCAGCGTGGACTCGATGCTGTCGACCTCTGCCATCTCGAGTACTTCGACGTTAGGGATGTAAGCGCTCCAATGGATGTTGAAGATGGAGCGGAGACAACGCTGGTGGAAGCGTTCTAGGAGCCGTAGGTGGTGCCGGTAGAGGACCCATGATTCGGAGCCGAACAGGAGTGTGGGTATGACAACGGCTCTGTATACGCTTATCTTTGTGAGGTTTTTCAGTTGGTTGTTTTTCCAGACTCTTTTGTGTAGTCTTCCAAAGGCGCTATTTGCCTTGGCGAGTCTGTTGTCTATCTCATTGTCGATCCTTGCATCTGATGAAATGGTGCACCCGAGATAGGTAAACTGGTTGACCGTTTTGAGTTTTGTGTGCCCGATGGAGATGTGGGGGGGCTGGTAATCATGGTGGGGAGCTGGCTGATGGAGGACCTCAGTTTTCTTCAGGCTGACTTCCAGGCCAAACATTTTGGCAGTTTCTGCAAAGCAGGACGTCAAGCGCTGAAGAGCTGGCTCTGAATGGGCAACTAAAGCGGCATCGTCTGCAAAGAGTAGTTCACGGACAAGTTTCTCTTGTGTCTTGGTGTGAGCTTGCAGGCGCCTCAGATTGAAGAGACTGCCATCCGTGCGGTACCGGATGTAAACAGCGTCTTCATTGTTGGGGTCTTTCATGGCTTGGTTCAGCATCATGCTGAAGAAGATTGAAAAGAGGGTTGGTGCGAGAACACAGCCTTGCTTCACGCCATTGTTAATGGAGAAGGGTTCAGAGAGCTCATTGCTGTATCTGACCCGACCTTGTTGGTTTTCGTGCAGTTGGATAATCATGTTGAGGAACTTTGGGGGACATCCGATGCGCTCTAGTATTTGCCAAAGCCCTTTCCTGCTCACGGTGTCGAAGGCCAATATATATTTTGCTGCATATTGCCAGAACCAGAATCCTGGGCAAGCATGGCGTCGGCAAGTGCAACGACAATGGGCGCCTCCTGTTGGAGCTCTGCGCAGAACAGCGACTTGTCATTACAAACACCCTTTTTCAGCAGAGGGACAGCCTTAAGACCACCTGGATGCATCCCCGATCCAAACACTGGCACCTCCTGGACTACATCCTGGTGCGAGAAAGTGACAAACAAGATGTGCTTCACACCAGGGTCATGCCTAGCGCGGAATGCCACACTGACCACCGGCTGGTTCGCTGCAAGCTCAACCTTCACTTCAAGCCAAAGCCCAGGAACAATAAAGCCCCCAGAAAGAGGTTCAATGTTGGAAACCTGCAGTCAGACGAAGCGAGAGGAAACTTCCAGGCAAACCTCAAAGCAAAGCTCGACGTTGCAACCCGCCTCACGGACCCGTCCCCTGAAACCCTCTGGGATCAGTTGAAGACTACCATACTGCAATCCACTGAAGAGGTACTGGGCTTCTCCTCCAGGAAAAACAAGGACTGGTTTGACGAAAACAGCCAGGAAATCCAGGAGCTGCTGGCAAAGAAGGGAGCTGCCCACCAGGCTCACCTTACAAAGCCGTCCTGTCCAGAGAAGAAACAAGCCTTCCGTCACGCATGCAGCCATCTTCAGCGCAAACTCCGGGAGATCCAAAATGAGTGGTGGACTAGCCTCGCCAAACGAACACAGCTCAGCGCGGACATTGGCGACTTCAGGGGTTTCTACGAGGCTCTAAAGGCTGTGTACGGCCCCTCACCCCAAGTCCAAAGCCCGCTGCGCAGCTCAGACGGCAAAGTCCTCCTCAGCGACAAGATTTCCATCCTCAACCGATGGTCAGAACACTTCCAATCTCTTTTCAGTGCCAACTGCTCAGTCCAAGATTCCGCCCTGCTCCAGCTCCCTCAACAGCCCCTAAGGCTAGAGCTGGATGAGGTTCCCACCCTGGATGAGACATATAAGGCAATCGAACAACTGAAAAGTGGCAAAGCAGCAGGTATGGATGGAATCCCCCCAGAAGTCTGGAAGGCTGGCGGCAAAACTCTGCATGCCAAACTGCATGAGTTTTTCGAGCTTTGTTGGGACCAAGGTAAACTGCCTCAGGATCTTCGTGATGCCACCATCATCACCCTGTACAAAAACAAAGGCGAGAAATCAGACTGCTCAAACTACAGGGGAATCACGTTGCTCTCCATTGCAGGCAAAATCTTCGCTAGGATTCTACTAAATAGAATAATACCTAGTGTCGCCGAGAATATTCTCCCAGAATCACAGTGCGGCTTTCGCGCAAACAGAGGAACCACTGACATGGTCTTTGCCCTCAGACAGCTCCAAGAAAAGTGCAGAGAACAAAACAAAGGACTCTACATCACCTTTGTTGACCTCACCAAAACCTTCGACACCGTGAGCAGGAAAGGGCTTTGGCAAATACTAGAGCGCATCGGATGTCCCCCAAAGTTCCTCAACATGATTATCCAACTGCACGAAAACCAACAAGGTCGGGTCAGATACAGCAATGAGCTCTCTGAACCCTTCTCCATTAACAATGGCGTGAAGCAAGGCTGTGTTCTCACACCAACCCTCTTTTCAATCTTCTTCAGCATGATGCTGAACCAAGCCATGAAAGACCCGAACAATGAAGACGCTGTTTACATCCGGTACCGCACGGATGGCAGTCTCTTCAATCTGAGGCGCCTGCAAGCTCACACCAAGACACAAGAGAAACTTGTCCGTGAACTACTCTTTGCAGATGATGCCGCTTTAGTTGCCCATTCAGAGCCAGCTCTTCAGCGCTTGACGTCCTGCTTTGCGGAAACTGCCAAAATGTTTGGCCTGGAAGTCAGCCTGAAGAAAACTGAGGTCCTCCATCAGCCAGCTCCCCACCATGACTACCAGCCCCCCCACATCTCCATCGGGCACACAAAACTCAAAACGGTCAACCAGTTTACCTATCTCGGGTGCACCATTTCATCAGATACAAGGATCGACAATGAGATAGACAACAGACTCGCCAAGGCAAATAGCGCCTTTGGAAGACTACACAAAAGAGTCTGGAAAAACAACCAACTGAAAAACCTCACAAAGATAAGCGTATACAGAGCCGTTGTCATACCCACACTCCTGTTCGGCTCCGAATCATGGGTCCTCTACCGGCACCACCTACGGCTCCTAGAACGCTTCCACCAGCGTTGTCTCCGCTCCATCCTCAACATCCATTGGAGCGCTTACACCCCTAACGTCGAAGTACTCGAGATGGCAGAGGTCGACAGCATCGAGTCCACGCTGCTGAAGATCCAGCTGCGCTGGATGGGTCACGTCTCCAGAATGGAGGACCATCGCCTTCCCAAGATCGTGTTATATGGCGAGCTCTCCACTGGCCACCGTGACAGAGGTGCACCAAAGAAAAGGTACAAGGACTGCCTAAAGAAATCTCTTGGTGCCTGCCACATTGACCACCGCCAGTGGGCTGATAACGCCTCAAACCGTGCATCTTGGCGCCTCACAGTTTGGCGGGCAGCAACCTCCTTTGAAGAAGACCGCAGAGCCCACCTCACTGACAAAAGGCAAAGGAGGAAAAACCCAACACCCAACCCCAACCAACCAATTTTCCCTTGCAACCGCTGCAATCGTGTCTGCCTGTCCCGCATCGGACTTGTCAGCCACAAACGAGCCTGCAGCTGACGTGGACTTTTTACCCCCTCCATAAATCTTCGTCCGCGAAGCCAAGCCAAAGAAGACATTGCTATTCTCCCACTTTTGCTCACTTGGTTCTCATTCTGCTCACACTCGCTCTTTCATGCTTTCTTTTTCCCTTTGTGCTCTCTGCATTCACCCTTTTCTCTTGTGCTCTCTTCTCCTCTCAAATGCTCTCCATCTCCTCTTGCTCCCTTTCAGTCTCTCTCCCCATCCCAGTTTACAAGCTAAGGATGAATCTCACTAATCTTTCAGCCAAACTCTCACTTGGTCTTTGTTCATTCTGTGGCAGTTGCATGGCGACATTTGCATCTCATTTTCTAATATCTATTCACTTGCAGTTACATTTAAGAGGATCTTTGTATGTATCAGGTGGACTTTGTGGTCTAAATTATATATATATATATATATATATATATATAATGTTTCATTTTGTCTGTTTGCTTTGGGAATTACTTCTGTTAGGTTGTGATTTGTAAATGAAACATGATTTTAGGGTTGCTCTAGGATACTAACAAAAAGACAGGGCACTTCTGGATTGTAGCTTTAAATAGCAAATGATAATTGATGATAACTTGTTCTTTTTACTAGATGAACGTGGCTGTGAAGTGCTTGAAAACAGATGTATTAAATCAACCTGATGCTTTGGATGATTTTATACGAGAAGTCAATGCCATGCATTTTCTGGACCATCTCAACCTTATCCGTCTATATGGTGTAGTTCTGATCCATCCAATGAAAATGGTGAGGAGCAAGTTAGAAAGGCAAAACTTATCCTTTTAAACCTCATTTCTGAAATTCTGCTTTTACCTTTTTTAAACATTCCTGTTCAATAAAAGATAATATGTGTCGCTCCAGCCACAGATGCCTGTATTTTTCCACCGTGCACGAATTGATCGGATTAGGCCTATACCAGTAAGAGCAGCTGTGATCTCTGTTCCCACTCACACATTCTGATAATGTGTCTGATTGCAAGTTCAGCAGTGTAAGGTTTCCATTTTCATCATTTATGTTCTCGCTCAGTAAGTTGCCAGATTAATACCAGTGGCAGGTAATTTGAAGCAGTTTAGGGTTGTGGATTTACATTTATTGTGAATGAGTAGAAACTGACAAAATTCATCAACGGAGGATAGGAACATTGAATTTTTCCGCTGAGACTAAACTGAAAGGCATGTCACAGAGGTTACACAGCTGTACCGGAAAAAAATGAGGAAACTGCATGATTTTAGATTCCCCAAAGAAGTGACACTGCATTGTTTTCTCCTTTTATCATAAATTTTTAAAAAATAGACTGAACACTTATTTTAAACAGATTTTACCCTTGCCTTTTAGGTTACTGAACTGGCTCCACTTGGTTCTTTACTGGATCTTTTGAGAAAAGACCAAGGCTACTTTCTCATTTCAACACTGTGCCAGTATGCAGTACAAATAGCAAATGGCATGGCTTACCTCGAGTCTAAGCGCTTCATTCATCGAGACCTGGCAGCTAGGAATATCTTACTGGCCTCAAAAGAGTTGGTGAAAATTGGTGATTTTGGACTCATGAGAGCTCTTCCACAGAATGATGATCATTATGTCATGCAGGAACATCGCAAGGTTCCTTTTGCCTGGTATGTGTTTAAAGCCGTTTGCAACAAAATGTGCAAGATAATCGCACTACCACACAAGGCAGGGGAAATATCTCTCCTGCATCAAGCTTGTTGAGCCCCGTAAGAATTGAATTGTGTGCAATTGAATGGGGTCTCCTCATTCTTCTAAACTCCAATGACTGTAATGGCATTGCTACTGTCTGGCTATCTGTGTTGTAAGATTTAATTTTGTTGTTCTAACTGGGCACTAAGGACATTTTTGTGTAATGAATGCTAACTCTATGCTAAGTAACATTAGCTCTTTCAGCTGAAATGTATTTGTTTGTCCCATCATACTCTAGATATGGATTTCTATTCTAATTGTGATGTTATGCACCTCTTTCTAAATGTGCAGTGAAACAAAGTTGTATGCCTATACTGGTTAGGAAACTGCTGTGATAATATATCATGGCAATTTAATGATCAAAAATATTCTGTAATATGGCAGTGGGTAATTTCCAACATTATATTGTGCAATATTAGTAAGAGGGATAGATATGTAGTTGATGCTGCATAGCTCCATTAGATAATTCGATAATATTCGTAAGCATAATACTCTTAATTTCACTCATGCAATATGCACTCCTTTATTGATTCAAAATTTAACTATGGCTGCATAACTTCCAAGACAGTTTAAGTACTCTTTTTCCATAAAATTTCTAGCTGATCCAATATATTAAACACCTGCTCCTCAAAGCTTATTTTAAATTATTGCAGTAAATAATTTGAAATCATCTCTGTTGTGTTAGTTCTACGTATTGCTGAGTAATATAATTCTTCTTTAGGTTTGTTTTTCTCATTTAAATCTGTGATCTAAAATCCTGACAGATACCCTGAGGGCATATGAATGACATTACCTTATAGAGCTGAATCCGCCAGCTATTGGGAATAAAAGGGGGAGCAGTCTTTTTTTCATTCTGATGGGTATATGTACAAGTTCAGATGCCTCTTGTGTTCCTGCAGAAATCTCATGCGCAACAATTATCCAAGCACACTAGATTTACTAAAGCTATAGTACTAGGTTTGTTATAGTTTACTATTGATTCGTTATCTTATCAACTGTGGAAGTCCTGCCTCTGATATTATGCTCATCTCACACCTTACTGGACCTTTCCTGACAGATGGCGCCATTGCACCCTGTAAAGATATTTGGGATCAGCTTCAGAAAAAAAGTTTAATTTCTCGTTTGACTCAGTAGCGCCTATTTGAATTGTTTTGCAACTCACTTTTATTTATCTGCTCATTATTTTCAACCAAGGGGAGCGAGTATTCCAAAGAATCTTCATTATTATTACCACTTGCAAGCATAAATCTTTCTGTTGCTATATTATGTGTCACTAAAGGAATGCATAACCTCAGTTTTAATTCTAATGCCTTTAAAGTCAGACATTGCCTCAATTGTTCATTTCAATGTTTAAAAAAAAGACAAGTTATATGAAATCTGAAAGATGGAAATTGCTGGACATAAATGGCAGATCTATCAATTTCTGTGGAGAAGGGAGCAATTATAATGACCTTGCATCAGAGCTAGGAAAAATTAGAAATTAAAGCCTAAATTACTGAGAAAGAGAGCAAAGGAAATAGGTGGGAGACGAAATGATCCAAGTGATGATGAAGGAGTGTTAGTCTGAGCAGATCTGTTGGAAAATATAAAGGGATCGATGACAGCAGGAGAGAGTGGAAAAGAAAAAGGTAACCAAACACTGAAAGAGGTTGAGATCTGAAATAAAACTGAGAATGCTGGAAATAGAGCAAGTCAAGCAACAAATGTGGAGAGATAAATGAAGTTAATGTTACAAACTGCTGGCCTTGAGCCGCCGAACTGGTCAGCAAACTGAAAGGCTGGTGATCTGAAATAATTTAATAAAGTGTTGTGTTCTAATGACTGTAATTTGTCTATTCAGAAAATGAAATATTGTCCCTCATGATTGGTTGGACTTTGTTGGAACAATGTAAAAAGTAAAAAAAGAAGAATAGGGAAGATTTCTCTTGGTTTCCACCATTTCAGAGTTGCTCCTTCTGTCATCACCTCCACTCCCCATCTTTGTGTTTGATACAGTAGCTAACATTTTCTAATCCTGATAAATGGTGATTGACTCAAAATGTTTAACTTTCTCTCCCCACGATGACTGCATTGAGCATTTCCAGTTCTTTCTTCATGCATGTAGAAGTCTGTTTTTTTTTCTATCGGTATCAAAGGTGTGTCATCTGCATGTCTTTTAGGTGTGCCCCTGAAAGTTTGAAAACTCGAACTTTCTCACATGCCAGCGATACCTGGATGTTTGGTGTCACTTTGTGGGAAATGTATACATATGGTCAAGAGCCTTGGGTAGGCCTCAATGGGAGTCAGGTACTGGATACAAATTTTTTTTACTGTGCATTTATGTAATATATTTGGAATTGCATATTTTGCTGTCTATCCCTGTAACTGTAACAGAGATTGCATGTATAACTCTATTTTGATCTACATCAACAAATGTTTCAAAGGATGATCACGTCGTGTGTGTCTTCAGAAAAAAAGTACTTACAGTACAACTCTGATTATCCAAAATCGGATTCTCCAAAATCCTCATTTATCCAAATTTTTATAAAAATTTGGATAAATGAGAATATCGGAAACAAATCAGATATCCTCATTTATCTGAAATTTTTTTGGAGCCGAACTGACCTCAGAGGTTGAAAAAAATTCACTCGACATGAAATTAGAACAATTATCCTCATTTTGGGTAACTTCCTCCCCTCTCTTTCCATTTCATCTTTACCTTTCCCTATTGACTTTTCTCTCCAACTCTCCTGCTCAAACTCCGTGCCACTGTCTCTCAGCCATAGTGGTCAGAAGAATCCCCTATCCCATCGTCATTAAGGAGAGCGGCCTCCTGGCCAGGAGCAGAACCTTGGGCTCAGTGGCGTTCCCTCCCCTCCCCTTCTCTCCCTCCCTCCTCAGCACACCAGAGCACCCGATGCTGCACACAAACACTGGACTCCCCGGTGTGTGTATGCAGAGGCCTAGGGGAGGATTCGGATTGAGGCATCGGGAGCTCTGAATACTGGGGAAACAAGAGCCTTCTGACTCATTGGCCCGGGAAGCCTCCCTGGGGATTAGCGGCAGCGTGGGGGACGTATTGGCTATTGGTGGCAGCAATTGGGAGGCCTCACTGATTGGCGGTGATGTTGCATTTTTTTGGTGAGAATTAAAATTATTTTAATCCTTAAAAAGCCTTCCCTTATTGTTTGTTGTTGTTTAAACATTGATACAAATGATTAGCTGTTGCTACTGGGCTGTTTTTTAAAAAAATGACCATTTATCCAAAAAAAAAGTTTATCTGACATCAGCCTGGTCTTGCCCATTTTGGGTAGCTGGAATTGAACTGTATATATGTGCATAAACAAGTTCTCAATTATCTTTTTCTCTATTTACCTCAATTGCATGGAAATTTATTTTTTCAATTTGTGTGAAATTCAAAGTATTCATGCTGGATTTGAATTCTATATAAATTACACCAAGGTATTCATTTTACAAAGCTTATTTTTACTTGGTTAACAACATTCGTATAATGATTTGTCAATGTTTGTGTTCCTCACTCTGTTACATGATATCATGGTGATTGATTTATTCTTCCAGCCCACTGTGTTTATGCATTACAATATTACAATTTTTTTCCCCTTTCCAGATTTTGCACAAGATTGATAAGGAGGGCGAGAGGTTACAAAGGCCTGAAGACTGTCCACAGGATATTTACAATGTGATGCTACAGTGCTGGGCACACAAACCAGAGGACAGACCAACGTTCGTGGCACTCCGAGACTTTCTGATTGAGGTGCATTAACATACTAATGTTCGGGAATCTGAGCTGAGGGAAATCAATCGCTAAGTACTGTGAATGATCCCATATCTGTTTCAACAATTTAAAAGTGGAAACATGGCAAAGTGCAGTCAGCAAAGAGTTGGGAGATGAAAGCTAGTGCGAATAGCTCATGGCAAAAAAAAAAGACTGCATTAAAAAGTCCAATTTAAAATAGTTTTTCTCTCTCAATGCAGAGTATTTTGTAGGTGAAAGAAAACAGCTTAACCTTGTCAGAAAATGAAATGCTGAGAGATTGCAGGCTGCAAGGTTATAAGCAGAATGCCGCTTTTCAGAATCTATGGCTAAGCTTTCAATTTTCTGCATGTTGTTTTAAATTTAGAATAGTGATTGCTCTTTGATTTTCAATTCACTCATCCTAATCCTTAACCTGATTAACTCTTTTCTCCACCTTTCCTGTGGACTACTGAGTACATTTTTCGGGTTTCCACTTGATGGATTTTGGAGGCTCCCTCTTTAAATAGATTTAAATAGGTCCTATTTTTGTGTTTTAGAAGATATGAACAAGAAATAGGAGCAGGAGTAGGCCATCTGGCCCATCAAGCTTGCTCCGCTATTCAATATGATCTTGGCTGATCTGATTCATAGGCACCCATCTGCCTTTTTCCCATGTCTCTTAATTCCCCTACTTTGTAAAAATCTATCCAATCTTGTCTTAAATATATATACTGAGGTAGCTTCTAGTTCTTCACTGGGCAGCAAATTCCACAGATTCACCATCCTCTGGAAAATGCAATTAATTCTCCTCTCTGTTCTAAATCTATTAACCTGGGTCTTCAGGCTATGTCGTCCCCAGTTCTAGTTTCCCCCAACAATGGAAACAACTTACCGACATCTATCTTTATTTATTCCTTTCATAATTTTATACATTTCGATAAAATCTCCTCTCATTCTTCTGAATTCCAGCGAGTACAGTCCCAGACGATTCATTCTCTCCTCATAGGCTAACCCCCTCATCTCAGGAATCAACCTGGTGCCTTCGAAGCCAGTACATCCTTCTTCAAGTAAGGAGCCCGGAACTGTACGCAGTACTCCAGATAACTTCCCTGCTCTTAAATTCAGTCCCTCTAGCAATGAAGGTCAACATTCCATTTGCGTTCTTGATAGCCTTCTGCACCTGCAAATCAACCTTTTGTGATTCATGCACAAGCACTACCGTGCCCTTCTGCATGGCAGCATGCTACAGTTGCTTTCCATTTAAATAATAATCTGATCTTCCATTTTTCCTTCCAAAGTGGATAACCTCCCATTTACCAACATTGTTCTCCATCTACCAGACCCTTGCCCACTCACTTAACCTATCTATATCTCTCTGTAGACTCTCTGTTATCTCTACACAATTTGCTTTTCCACTCAATTTCATGTCACCAGCAAACTTAGATACACTAAACTCTGCCCCCTCTTCCAGATTGTTATAGCTTTTCATGCTTCTCAGATTTAATTGTCTGAATTATCATTCAGGTTAATAACAACTCAAAGACCGAGTTAAATGTCTTCAATCCTAATTTGATTCATTAATTACACAGGCCCATCCTACAGACATGCGAGCGCTGCAAGACTTCAGTGAGCTGGATAAACTGCAAATTCAGATGAATGATGTTATCACAGTCATCGAAGGCAGGTTCGTGTTTGTCTAATTGGTTTTGCAACATGATTTATTGTCAGTAAAACAATTCCAGACTTTTAATCTCAATTAGCACAATATTGGTGATTCAGGAATTGATGAATCCTGCGTTGAGAGAGGAAGAAAAGTCAACTACTTTGTTCAACATCCAAGGTCCTTTTCAATGTGATGTTGTAAAGTTGAATAGCTCCAGCAAAAATTGGGATTACTATTGGTGGTAGGAATTTCCTGGCAAAGTGCTAACAAGGAAAGGGATCGACTTGTTGCTGCAAGTAAAAATAGAAAATGTAATCTTAAAAATGAGAAGTAAAACCTTTAAGTTAAACAGAAAATTGTAGAGCTTGGGAGCAACAGGGATTGCAGAGAGGGAGCAGTACACTTCCACAGCCATGTGTGCTTCCTGGCTACTTGCCTCCTCCACCATCTGGTACCACGCTGCTTTCAGTTCCGTTTCCAGGCCTCCCAATTTGGCCCCCACAAGGAGCTCAGAAATAAAACCTTGAGGGACCTTTTAAAGAACATGCGCTTTTATTTGTCCTTTGACAAGAAAGGAAATTATATTGCAAACATCTTAAAGTTTGCAAACAAATTACAGTTAGCAATTTAGACAAACTTTATAAAAAATGTGGATTAACAGATTTCTTTTTAAATTTATTTTAAATGTAAACATATAGCCATGCAGTATGGTAACAGGCCATTTTGGCCCACAAGCCCGAGCTGCCCAATTAACCTACACCCCTGGTACATTTGAACAGTGGGAGAAAACTGGAGCCCCTGGGGAAAACCCATGCAGACACGGGGAGAATGTACCAACTCCTTACAGATTTGAACCCCGTCCTGATCGCTGGCGCTGTAACAGTGTTGCACTAACTGCTACGCTAACTGTACAGCTCATCTGTCAAAATAAATCCATTTGCTCTGAGTATTTATCTGCATGAATTGCAAGAGTGTGTCTGCATTTTTAGGAGACATAAATGATAAGATATCTGAACAAAAGCAAACAGCTGGGGAAATGCAGTGTCTCATCCTGAAACCCTTCAGGACGTTTGATCTGAAGCCTTTCCCCTCAAAGATGCTGCCCAAACTGCTGAGTTCCTTCACCATTTTGTCTGCAGATGTTATATTGTGTGCAAATAGGTCTTCCTATCACATCTTAGTTCTATCCTTGCTGGAAAAAAGGATCAAATCAAACTATATTTGTCCTGTTGTCCATACTTGTATGGCGTCAAATAGCGAGGATCTTGCCTCACAACATAGTTGGGAGGCATTTTTAATTGTTAGTAAATATCTTTGGTATTCAGAAATTAAAATATTTTTAAATTGTTGTCTTTAAAATAAAAATAATTTTTTTAAAAATAAAAGAGCAAATGTTCCTAAAAACACATTTAAACCACCTAGAAACAATTAAAAAGTGAAAAATAAAGATGTGTCTTCTAACCTGTAGGTTAGAAATCTCCATTCAAATACTGTAGACGGGACCTCTGACTTTTTAAGAGGTCAGCCAGGCATTGGTTCATAGAAGTGCTTTCTAGTGGAAAGGTACTGGAGAAACTCAGAATGTCCAGTGGTTTGATGGAGCAGACCAGATAACTAGGTTCACATAAGTGCAGGCATTGCTTACCTGGTTTAAAGGGAACTTCCATTTACCGTCTGCTTGATTTGCCCCAATGCTGAAAGATCCCCACCAATCTAATTTTGTAAATGTGTAAAATTAATTTGGGACTGAGTAACACTGACCTCCAGTCAAAGATTTGACATTTGGTCTTCACTGACTCAACTGAATGAGGTTGAGAAAAATTAAGCCTTTTGAAAATTAATGCTCTCATTCAGTTTTACTATGTTGAGTTGGATCTCATTAAGTCCTGCATGACGTGCTTGGAAATTGGATCTGGAAAGGATTTGATTATGCTTCTATGCCAAATGTAATATCCAGGTACACATAAGAAGTGGCTAGGTGTGTGCAGTGTTATGAAACAATGCCTAACACTTGTGAAAGTGTACTACAATAAAAATCAAGAGTTTAAGAAAAAGGTGAGGATTGGTCATTGGAAGAAGCTTTGCCCCTCATAAGATGAAAGTGCAGTCTGAACATTCCACACTGTTAGATTATGGATGGAAACTGAGATAAAAGAGGACATTTTTTTCTGTTTTAATTGAATTTGATAGCTCCAATAAACAGTAAGTAGCTTTCAGTACATACTTGTATGTCCATGCAACCAGAATTGGATTTTTTGACTAGGGTTGTTCATTTAAACTTGGCTCTGATCTCTATCCACCCACCCATGAGTAATTTTCCACTTGTGTAACTCTGGCATGTTGCAAAATGATTCAAGGTTGAGGTATACAGTTTCTAAATAGTGTGCTGTTTCTTATGTTAGCTGATCCCTGTGAGAGTTTCCACTAACCATTCAATGCTCTGCCAATCTCAAATGTTATCCAGTGTATGCACCATGCTTTGGCCAGTGCATCAGGCCACAAACATGAATGGTGCACATCCCCCATGAAGGATATTATTTAGATTATGAGGATAAAAGCCAGTCTCTGATATCTGTAGCCAGCAATGATCACACTATGTCATTAAGGAAATCTTTAGTCGTGAAGCTGCTTTCTGAAAGAAAAACAGTATTGCAGTGAGTGACCAGTTATCTTTGTGGTCGATTAATGGAATAAATGATATCACTCTCCAACTGAAGTAAGATCAAAATGGATTATTTGCCAAAAATAAAAACTACTGCATCTGTTTGGGGAAAGGAATTGTTGACATTTCAGGTGGATCCAGCTTCCCTTCATAAAGGATTGCAATGCAGACAGATACAAATAAAATGAGTGCAGTTGCTTTATTTACTGCTGCATCTCACAGAATTTATCCCTATTCATTGTGCATTGGATTTCTGGAAACAATTTGCTGGAAGTAAGTCTGTAAACAAGTACACAGCAACAGCTTAAATGGAGAAACTAAAAGATAGTATTTGTTGTCATTCAGATCTAAGAGTAGTTATCCAGTTGTTTGGAAAACCGAATCATTTGGCTCCAACTCATCCAGTGCGGATTCCTGTGACCTCTATAATGTACCTGGCCCTGGTTCCAGAAAATCTGCACAACTGGAATCTCCAAAGTCCAAAGCAAGCCTGATTAGCAGAGTTGTACTGTGTTTGGTTTTGTCTCGGGTGAAAGTTATTAGCTTAAGCTTTTTCTACAGTGAGGTAATAAACTTGGACATGTTGACTTGTGTTCAGATCTGTTAATTTAACCATTGTAAGATAGCAGGGCATAGTAAAAGCAAAAGGTTATTTCAGAACAATTCATAAGCGGAGAGGAGAGGAGAAATTGTTAATTTTAGCTCTGCCTCCTTATTCCTCATGTTGCTAGACCAGTGGTCATTATTAGAAAAAAGAAATTGAATGACTGAAGGATTGAATTTGAATTCTGGGCTTGCACGTACCATTCATAGTTTATTGGCATATGGGTGCCATTTCAACCCAAGGATGATGTCAAACACAAGTCTGTGTTCACCCAATGAAAGTATTATTAGTCTTGTAAATCATTGTGAGAACAAGGCACATTTTGATTTGTAGTATATTAGGAAAACTGTGTTGTGCACTTCTATTTGCATTTCTTCTGGCTCTATCCTTCCCTCAGGTCCGAGGGGATTCCTTCAAGTACTATTCCATATTTGCTTATAAAATGGAGATTTCCTCTCCATTGTGGAATATAATACATTTTCCCTTGATTCATGACATATAATACTCACCCTGAAGTGTGAAGGTTAAAGCCATTGTATCTGATAGGCAATGCAAAGTCCAATTCAACAAAGCTAGCTCACACTCACAATGAACCCAGATAGTTTAGTTTTTGTGCAAAAACCCTAAACAGAACTTTAGAGGGAGTGAGTGAACTGGGAAAATGCATTATTCATAAATTTCTGTTAGTAGCAATGCGACATACCAACAGACTAAGAATGAAATTAGATGGATGGCCCAACTTTGATATTTGCACCAAATTTCGTTCAGGTTTATTGCCATGGATCAAAATGTAGTGATAGAAGTTGTTTTGCGAGCAGACCAGTAGGCATCTCATACCTACTAAAACAAGTAAGACACAGTACAAAGCACAGAGTTACAGGAAAATATCGATTGGTATGGAGTAAAGAAAACAATATTTTAATAATTTGAGGTTCTTTCAGGAGTTTGATAATGTCAATAAAGAAACTGTGAATTTCAACAGAACACGATCCATCTCAGACTAGTCCACGTTTCAAAGATCTTTTCTCAAACATCCAAGAGCTAAAGTTTAAGATGTTATGTGATTGTTTCATTTTGCTAAATGTATAAATTGAAAGCATACCTTGGTGATCAAAACTGAACATGCATTAGGAACTTGGGACCATAAATATTCCACAGTTGGGCTTCGCCACCATCTTTAATGTCTTGGTCCAATAGCAGCACTCATAGCTTTGCAATCAAGCTGGGGACCAACTCAATTCAGTCTTAGACAGCACAGTTAGCACAGTGGTTAATGCAGTCCTCTTGCAGCACCTGAGACTTGAGTTTAAATCTGGCACTGTCTGAAAGGAGTTTCTATGTTATCCCCGTGTCTTCATGGGTTTCTTCCGGATGCTTTGGATTGCTTCCACCCTCCAAAGTTTGAAGGTCAATTGGTGTATTAAAGCAATGTAGCTGGATATGCCTGAGAGAGTACTAGATAAACCCAAAATAAGATGACAAAGTGGTGAAACTGCAACATCAAGTGGAATAAATACTGAACAGCAAATGTAATAATGTCATGGGCACACAGAAATAATCCTCCAGCCAATAGGTCAGAATGCATTCAGACATATTGGCGATACCAATTAAGCAGCTGACTGGAGAAGGAGGATCCCAAACTGTCAATAATGTAAATAAAGCATTTGCAATCCACTTCTACCAGAAATGCCAGGTGAATGGTGCACCTCAGCATTTTTACCAAGATCTCTGGATTTGTAGAAGCAAGTCTTAATCCAATTTGATTCTTTCTTCCTAAAATCAAGGAACATCTGAGGGCATCACTTACAAAAAAAACCCTTAGGATCATGCAGTGCCTTGGCAATTGCATTGAAGATTTGTACTCCTGAATCAGAAACACCTTGAGGCAAGCTATTCCATTAGAGTCAATGACATAAAATAGGAGCAGGAATTGACCATTCAGCCTCTTAAATCTATTGAATCATTTAATAAAATTGGAACTCATCTTTTAGCTCGGTGCCACTTTCTTGTGCAAGTCCAATATCCCCTTGATTTCTTAATATCCAAAAATATATTGAATATACTCAGAAACTAAGCTTACACAGTGTTCTTGCGTCAACATTGATTTTATCTCTCAAAACTAATTATTTCATGAAATGTAAAGATCCCTCACCAAGGTTCTTTTATATCAACTATTTTGATTGCATTGTACATAGAAGCTAGAGTGATTTGAATATGAAGAAACTACACCAGTGGTTCTCAACCTTTTTCTTTCCACTCACATACCACTTTAAGTAATCCCTATGCTATCAGTACTTTGTGATTAGTAAGGGATTGATTAAGGTGGTATGTGAGTGGGAAGGGAAGCGTGAGAGTCAAAGCTCTGGACCCAATTGTTACTGAAATATTTTGCTTGAGAAAAATTGTCATTGGCCCATTTCATTTAGAGTTATGAAACTGTGCACAAAACGAGTCAACGATTAAAACTGCGGTTTTCAATCTTTTTCTTTCCACCTACATACCACTTTAAGCAGTCCCTTACTAATCACAGAGCACCTATGGCATATGGAATGCTTAAAGTTGTATGTAAGTGGAAAGAAAAAGGTTGAGAACCACTGAACTGTTTGCTGGTGACTTGGACTGACTCTGTCTTCCCATCACCTCCTTTCCCTTCACAAAATGGAAAAAATCCCTGCCCCAGCCCAGCTGCAAATATACCTACTTTCAGTTTAACCACGACAGGATTGGGACTTCAGAGGAAGTTGTTTTTTCAAGGCTGATTGTACTTTAGAGACTTTCTTTCTCGTATTGGGTAGTCATTAGAATTCAACTGTGGGTCAAGTTTGAATGGAGGCTAGTACCAATACATCCTGATCCAGAAAATAAATGGATTTAACAGCATAGATTGTGAATTAGAAGGAGCTCAATTAAATTTGCTGCCACTGTTGTATGAATCTTAAACCCAACTTCACCTTCTGTTGGTGTATAAAGAATACACTTGTAATATAAACATATTTAGTTCTTCAAGGTACCAAGTTTGCAGCATGTATATCCTATAGTAACATGATGTTAAACAAGGGTTAATGTCAATTAATTAGTCACATGATCACATGAATGCAATTTCACTAGCTGAGCATAATTACTAATTCTACAACAGTTCTCAAGTTATTTGCTCGCTAGCTTGACTTTACATAAACAACCCAACTTATGAAAAGGTTTTTTTTTAACCAAAACTGTCTTCCTTTGGGGTCCTAGAATTTTAATGAACATTTTTTGCCTCCCTTTTTACAGGGCTGAAAATTATTGGTGGAGAGGTCAGAACAAGCGCACACTGAAGGTGGGACAGTTCCCACGAAATACAGTGACATCCGTCGCAGGCCTTTCAGCCCATGACATCAGCCATCCACTCAAGAACAGCTTTATTCACACAGGGCATGGTGATACCAAACTTGAGCGTTGCTGGGGCTTTCCTGACAAAATAGATGAGTATGTAGGACTTTGAATACAAGCCAGATAATGGCTTACTCCACTGAATAGTTTAAGTGTATGTATACATAAAACTCAGTTTCATTTTCCTTTAATATACACCCTGTTTGGGAATTTATTTGTATAATTTTACACTTGCAATCCAGAACAAAACATTGTTGTCCTTTACAACTAAATCTTGCACGTGTCATTGTGTGGCTTTAATGTTGCACTATTCTGCCCTTTTTCATGTCTGAGTTATGGCTTTGGCAGGATCTCCTATTTTGCCCATAGGTTTTCATGTGTGAATGCATGCAATGAATTTTTACAATCCTGTCATCACTGGGAGTTCCAATTTTATTAATGATCTGAAGGAGAAATTACCTTTGAATTCATGCCCTTTCTATTTTAAAAGATCCCCCAGCTGCCCAAAACACAGTGAAATGCAGATACTAAATATATCAAAATAATTCACCTTATTCACAGTCATTAGCTATTATAACAAATATTACTTTGTTTCAAAGTTAAATGGTAAAAATTAATATGTTTGTATTTTGGCTTGTTTGTGGAATCTCGGAGAAATGCAATAATGCCACTGATCTCCGATTAGTTGTGTGCAACATAAACATTTCCACTATGGAATTGTATTGAATTACACATTAGGCAATCAAAGGATTAAATTTAGGTCCCAAAGTTAAACTCTAGATTGAGAATTGCTAGACAACTAAAATATATGAATGCATTTTTGATCTGTGTTTGAGTTTTTCTTTTTGGAATTTATTACATGTGACCCCCACCCCTACATACGCATACAATTACGGCCATTCGATTAAAGAGAATTCAGCCTTGCCAAAAACACATCACCACCCAAAAATTTGAGAAACAAAATAAAATTGGCTCTTGTAGAATTTATGTGGAGAAAAATGTAAATACTAGGTTTATTTTTGCTACTCTTATTTCTTGCCACATGTGCTGTTGATGCAGCATCTCGTTAAAGAAAAATCACAATGTCTGTTTTATTGGAAACCAATCTCCCCTTAACACAGGGGAAAACTTGTACTTCACAGTTGTATCCTGTTGTGAAATTTACAAAACAAATGAAATGAAACCAACTGTAATAACAGAACAGCTCCATAATGTTTTTGTCTTTCTCAAGAAGGCAGATTTCAAAATTATTGATTGGCTTATTTGCCCAACAATCCACTATTAATCCTCATTCACACAGACTTTAAATAAATTCTAAGTTAATCATTTGAATATTTTATGGGCAGCTTGGTTGGCGTAGCAGTTAGTGCAACACGTTTATAGCGCAAGCGATCAGGACCAGGGTTCGAATCCTGCACTGTCTGTAAGGAGTTTATGTTTTCCCTGTGCCTGTATGGGTTTTCCCTGGGGGGTTGTGGTTTCTTCCCACTGTTCAAAAACATAGTAGAGGTGTAGGTCAATCGGGTATAGTTGGGTGGCACAGGCTCATGGGCCGAAATGGCATGTACCGTGCTGTATGTGTGTATATTTTTTTTAAATTTAGAAAATACCATTACATCCAAAAGTTTTCATAGATTTTTTGTTTACTGAACACAGGGATGGTTATTATTTCCTTCTTCAGTCTTGTACATGCCTTGTCTTCCAGTTTTGCATCATTTCTCAATGTAGAAGAAGCAATTCTTCACAGTGACTGTACTTAGCAGTTGTAATCTTTGATCAGCTGCATTTTGGATGTATATGTCCCAGCTAAATAAATAGCAAAACACCTCATGGTCATCAATTTTAATACTAAAATTATAAGCTGCTGACTTTCTCCTACATGGAAACCTGCAGTTCATAGGGCTGATAACGCCTCAAACCGTGCATCTTGGCGCCTCACAGTTTGGCGGGCAGCAGCCTCCTTTGAAGAAGACCGCAGAGCCCACCTCACTGACAAAAGGCAAAGGAGGAAAAACCCAACACCCAACCCCAACCAACCAATTTTCCCTTGCAACCGCTGCAATCGTGTCTGCCTGTCCCGCATCGGACTGGTCAGCCACAAACGAGCCTGCAGCTGACGTGGACTTTTTACCCCCTCCATAAATCTTCGTCCGCGAAGCCAAGCCAAAGAGACAAAAGATTACAGCACAGAAACAGGCCCCTCGGCCCTTGTAGTCTGAGATAAACTATTTTTTTGCCTAGTCCCGCTGACCTGCACCCAGTCCATAGCCCTCCATACACCTCCCATCCACGTACCTGTCCAGATTTTTCTTGAATGTTAAAATTGAGCCCATATTAACCACTTCAGGTGGCAGCTCATTTCACACTCCTACCATTTTCTGAAGAAGTTTTTCCCCTAATGTTCCTAAACTTCTCCCCTTTCATCTTTAACCCATGTCCTCTGACTTGTATCAGTGGAAAAAAGCCTGCCTACATTTACTATGTCTGTACCCTTCATAATTTTAAAAATCTCCATAAAATTATCCCTCATTCTTCTACGCTCCAGGGAATAAAGTTTTCCAGATCCTACTTCTTGATTGGGAGCTTGTACTGTAACTTATTGCTTGGCTATTTTGAAACCTCGGGTGTTAATAGTTTAATATTGCATGGCATCTGTTTTAACTTCTCGTAGATTGTACCTGGGTAATCCCATGGATCCGCCGGACGTACTTGGACTGGATATGAAGCTAACCAGGCCAACACAGCTACCAGGAAGATCAAAGAGTAAGAACTTCAAAAATGAGGAAAAAAATTATTTACTTTATTCATTGCAATTGTCAATAATAATTCTGGATTGTCATAGAACTCAGATGTGGTTATCAGCTTTGTCAATGTGAATAACATTTCTATCTATGATCATTAAGTCTGTACACTTTTTTTTAATCTTATGTTTGAAATGGTGGTCATTGCTGCGTGTTGAAATTAAGTTTAAGATTTTTAAGCTTCTGCATTAAACCTGAGAACTGAAGATGTCGTTATCTTCGGAAGAGTCACAGAGGAGAGTTTGGCCTATTGTTCTTTATCACTTCTTAATAGAGCAGTCCAGTCCTTCTATGTCCTATTAGCCCTGCTATTTATTTTTTTTTAGTGTCAGTTCAGTTAACCAAGGCACCCCTGCTAAAGTCAGACTGAATCAGAATATGTCAGGTTAAGGTCAGATATGAAAAATAATGCATTCTCAAAGCCGGCTCAGAACCTTATGGTCGTCTGACACTGCACAGACACTTTCTTCAGGGTCGGTGTATCCAGCTAGAAAAACATGCCTCATGGAAAGGGAACTGAGATCTGGCGAGATGCGAGTTGAATTCAGGAAGTTTTTGGGATGGAGAGCCAGAGAGTTTGGCATAAGTAACAAAGGCACATTAAGGTTTTGCTGGGCTAATGTATTAACATTTGGATACAATATGGTCAAATAGTCATATGCCTATGATGGGCTTCTGGACAGAAGCATGTTTGAAATGAATATACTTATAGAAATTTTAAGTCCTTGGGCAATGGTGAGATTTAATTTTATTTCCAGGGGATCATTATATATTTTGTTTTGTAATATTTAATTATTTTCACTTCCATTACCATCAATTTTCATTCTCGCATATTCTTATGACATTGAAGAAACCCATTCAGCCTACTGGTCTTTGCCGACTAGGGGATTGCTATTAATGCTGTTCTTCCTCTTTATTTCTCTGCAACCCATTTTTGTATGCGTTCATCGATCCTTTCTGATTCTTCTGCCAGAAGTTGTTAGAAATGAACTCCTTCAGCATATCTTTGGATGTGGGTGGGAAATGGAATAACCATTGGAAACCCACAATCAAGGACAATGTCCAAATTCATGACCTCTAGAGCTGTGCAAGCAGTAGCACACTTGCTGCTGCCACTCTGGAGCTCCTAACCTTTAGCAACCTTTACAGTTATATTATTTTTAAAAATTGCTTATTCTTAAATAACTCAAAACTCTTCAAGTGTCTATTTCTTTTTACCCTGATTATTGTTTCCACACAAATTCTTGCAGCATTTCCTGAACATCTCATATTTATTCTCTTTGGATTTTTAGGTAGATAAATGTGGAAGTTAGCATGTTTATAATGAAAGGATTGCTCTCTCGTAGCCATTAAGAAAGCATCAGAGCTGTAGAAATTATATTTATTGTGAGTCTAAAAATGATTTTTACACAAATCATTATTAATTCTTCTAATGACTTTTTGAATGTAGTTGTATGTTGTGTATGCTTTTATAAGGTGCTGATACTGAAATACAAAAATATTTGACTGCTATTTAGTTAAAGTATCTTGTAATTTTAAGAAAACAGTATCAGATTACTCTTAATATTGTTTATTAAGTGAATGTTGCAGTGCATTTAATTGGTTTCACACTGAACTTTTCCATAAGTAGCAATATCAGTATTGTTTCTTGGAAAGTTGATGTGAGTTGAGATTGAGTTCAAAGGCTCCTTTTCCTTCTCATTTAACCAATTTGCTTGCTTAAGGCATCTCTGTTGTATGCCTAGATTAGGTTCTAAAAAGATTGTTGGGTGTAGCTGGTGAACTGTTTTGGGATTTGCAAATTCTTGGTTGCAAAGACTGTCTCTCTCTGTCCATCTCTCTGTTTCTCCTCTCCTTTTTAATTTCCTCTCTCAATACCATATTCCTTAGATCTCCCCATACATATTTATACCTTTTGCATCTAGAAATTGAGCTTTCTCCTTGCATTTATTTGGCAATTTATCCCAAATATCTTACCCCAGATCCTGATATCATGACCCCTCATTCTACATACTTAAGGCAGGAAAAGCATCATCCCTTATTTAACTTGTCACAATTCTGGATTCTTCAATGACATCCATTCTCATTCTTCAAGTTATAGTGAGTGCCAACCTCATCAACCCAATCTCTCCTTGTATTACAATCTTGCCATTCCAGGAATCAAACTAGTGAACTTTGGCCACATACCTTTCACTGCAAGGAAATTGTATTTCTTATAAGAGATGAAAACTATATTCAATAGTTCAAGTACTGTCCAGCCAAGGGCCTATAAAACTGTTGAAAGATATTCAAATCTCTCAAATGAAGGCCAACATACCATTTTACCCAATGCACCTGCTTGTTGGTTTTTTTGTGAATAATGTAGAAGGGCGTAAATATTGTTTTGTAGCTCAACACTTCCTATTTAAATATTATTTTGTCTTTTTGTTTTTCTACAAAAATAAATAATTTCACATTTACTAATGTTACATAAAATTTGCTAAAGTATTTGCCGAACAACAGAAATTGTTTAAATTGCCTTGAAAATTATTTGCAGCTTTCCGCTAAATCACAGTCACATGTGTTGTTAGCGTCCTCAGAAATATTAGATGTGGTTCCCTCATCCATATCATTTATCTATATTGTGAATAGCTGGGGTCCAAACTTGAACTCTGTGGTCAAGTCAAGTTTATTGTCATCTGATTGTTTAATTGCTTTACCGTTTCTTTGTTCTCCATTATAAAATGTCATATTTCAGAGACACGAGTCAGAAGTACAATCAGTCTTATTCTTCTATCTGGTTTTTGGGCAATGTTTTCCTGCACCACCTCTGAACAATATGTCCAAAAATGAGTATCTAGTTGGAAAAAGCAAATTCAATAAAGCTGAAAGTGTACTCAGTGCAAATCTGAACATTTGGCCTCAAAATTAGGAAGCTAGAGCTTTGTGATGAGCTGTAGAGCTAACTGTTACCTGTAAATCCTTCTCTGTACTTGCCTGCCAGATGGGTGTTTAAAGGTTAAACCTATGCTTTGCAAGTTGTCTACTGGTACAGTGAAGTATGATTGTGCTAATGACCATGGCCTTTTCTTTCTATGCTGTCTCTTAACACTTGCAGAGGAGCCTCCTCCACGTCCTCCTCAACCAACAATCTTCAGCAAGAGTAAGTTGCGGCATTTTCTCCAGTTTAAAAGATGCTCCTGTCCTCTCTGTTCCATTTTAGCCCCTCTCTTCAAAGGTATTTTCTGATATACCATTAGCCTGGAGGCATGGGGTTTTGTTGTGTGCTAGGGTTCGGCACAGAAATGAGATCACATCACCATAGTGCAAAAGCTGATGTGCTTTTTCATCTTCACATTACACTTAAAACACAATCTGGCCTTTGTAAATTTTAATTGGGCAAATTATTGAAGTAGAATGTCCCTGTCGTGTCCATTCTGCTGTACTTTAATAGCATGCACTTTAAACTACCAAAGGGCTTTAAGCAGTGTTTAGTAGTTATTGATAAGCATGTTACAGCCTTGTTGAGATTAAACAACGCTGAGAAATTTAAGCATGCCTTATTAGTCATCTCTGGTTCTCATTTCTGTTTTGCCGCCATACAGTTGCCTACACTCACCCTGCTAGCTCAATCATTTTGGGTTGAGTGAATTTTTAACACAAAACTAAGAAACCAGAAAAGTTATGAATTTTGATTTTACACATGTTTGTTTCTTGAGGGGGCATTTTTGACTGTTCAACAATTGTGTGTAGTACAGTTACTTTATGCTACCCAACCACTGAAAACAGTCTCAAGTTATTTCAAGTTACATTATAGCTACTAGCATAACTTTCTTCACTGTAATGCAGCACTTGAGCCAGGTTTACCCAATAGTACTATTCTTTCTTCAGGGTGCTATGGCTTTATATTACTCTCAAAGACTTACTTGTGCAATTAGACTGCCATACTTCAGCAAGGAACCCAGACAGAAATCCCATGAAACAGAGTGGAACTGCACGTTTAAAACTTTGAAATTCAATTTTAATTTGGAGATGCAGCTCAGTAACAGTCCCATCCCATCCGCACTGTCCAAATGTATCCACGTGACCACTTAACTTACTAACCCTGTACGTCTTTGGAATGTGGGAGGAAACCAGAACATCTGGAGGAAACCCACGCGGACACGGGGAAGGTTGTTCAAACTCCTTAAAAGCAGTGGTAGATTTGAACCCAGGTCGCTGGCTCTGTAATAGCATTGTGCTAATTAGTATGTTAACTGTGCTGCCCATTATAAATGCATCTATTCTGGTTCTTGTTTTTCAACTGATTTTCAGTCCATCCCAATATGTTTTGGTCCCAGTCAGGGGTACTCTAATTCTAGCATTAAATTAAATTTAATTAAAAAAATTAACATTTGTTTTTAAAATCAAGATGAGCACAGTTCAGACATTCAGATCAATGTCAAATGAATTTAAAGCTGAAATCAATACATTTTGGATGCCAAGGAATTGCAGATAGGGTGAGAAAGTGGATTTGAGGCATGATATCAACATGATCTTTGATTTGCTGAGAGAACTTGAAGGGATGTACTATTCACTTCTGCTTTTATTTCTTAATTAAAAATGAGTACAAATATATTAACTGGCCAACTATGTAATTGGTTATGTGACCTCAGCTACAAATTTTGTTTTGTTTACAATTCAGAAATAATTTATTGACAGTGAAATAATTTATTGACATTGGGGGTTACTGAGGATCTCAGAAATGATCTCATTATAATTATCCTTATGGATAGGGGAGACATTAAACGAATCATTAAATAATGCTCATGGCATTGAGTCAAAATGGAAGCGTATTGTTCAGGCAGCTAAGATGTAATGTTTCTCTGTCAGTCAGAGGGTTAAGTATCTCTGCAATCAACTTTACTTCCTCAGGACTTTGCGAAGGTTTGATGTGACACAATAAACCCTAGCAAATTTCAACAGAGGTGTGGTGGAAAGTGTGCTGACTGGCTGATGCACAGCCTGGTATGAAAACATCAGTTCCCCTGAGCGTAAGGCCCTTCAAAAGGTAGTGGACACAGCCCAGGACATCACAGGCAAAACCCTCCCCACTATTGAGTACATCTACAGGGAAAGCTGCCGTTGGAGAGCAGCAGCAATCATCAAAGACCCACACCACTCAGCACATGCTCTGTTCTTGCTGCTTTCATCAGGAAAGGGGTACAGGTGCCACAAGACTCACACTTTCAAGTTCATGAACAGCTGCTACCCCTCCCCATCAAACTTCTCAATGACAAACTCAATCAGAGACTCATTTAAGGACTCATAGTTCCACCACATTGTTCTTCTACATTGCTGTGAAAGGTTGGATTTTTGGAGCTTAACATATACTACAGGATCCCTATAAACAACTTAGTTGATTTTCTTTTTGTGTTCTCTGCATTGTGCAATCAATTTGTTTAATTTGTTATCTGTTCACTGTTCTTCTATTTGTTTACATGTTTACGCTGTGTACAGTTTATTTTTTGCACGATCAATTAGTGGTAATACTGCCACTTCTGCAGAGTAAAGGAATCTCAAGGTTGTATGTGATGTCATGTATGTACTTTGACAATAAATCTGAATCTGATGTTCAGCCTCATCTGCTGAGATCGAAGTATTGTGTAATTGTTTCCAGCAAGAGTTATAAATTAAGTAAGTTTGATGGGAATAACAAGATAGCATCGGGGCGGCACTACCATTAGACCAACTAGGCAGCCACCTAGGACGCAGACCTCAGAGTGTCACTGTTGAAGAGATTCCAACAGCTCCGGCACCTCTGCATCAATGGCGTAGCTGGGGGGGAAGGGGGGCGGTTGGTGCTGGGGGAGTGGTCACATTTGTTACAAAGCAGCACATGTTTTTCAACTGTGAGACCACTGTGTCTGCTGCAGATGCTGTGTTCTCACAGTTAAGTAAAAAAGGTGCCACTGATCTGCCCTGCCATCTCCTTGTGTGTGCTCCCTGCTGATTGGGCTATCAGCTGGTATGTATCACATGCCATACATGCATGAATCGCCGTGAACACAAGGCGTGAAAGGAATTTGAGATTGATGTTTGATCAGAACATTGGAGAGGGAGAACTGAGATGTGAGAGCTGTAAGAAAATGTTTTTTTTTCAAACTAAATTGATTTGCAGATTATGCCTCACAATTCAGGTAGGCCGAGGGGAGAATTTGGAGTCAGTGTCCGGAGATCCTGTCATCTGAGCCAGGAGCTCCAAATGCCCGACACTGAACCCTCCCCTCAGCCCTCACTGGAGCTCCCTACGCCCGAGACCCAACTCTGAATCCTCCTTTGTCCCTTTGGCCTACCACACGTGCACTCCAGATTCCAGAGTGCATGAGTGGTACTATACCGAGGGGAGGGTTCTGAGTCAGAAGCTCCATTATGCGCCTGTAGACCGACTGCAGAGGAGGGGGAGTTTGGACTTCGGAGTCGGGCATCCGGTAACTGGAGCTCCCAACTCCAAACCATTCCCTCAGCCTACACCGGAGCTCCCATCCAGCCCTGTATCGGGGCAAATTGTGGCAGAAGCCATAGGCCAGGTACACTACTCATGGAGAAGTGGGCACTCCCCTGGTCAACCCATCTGTGGGTGGCACAGCACGACAGTGAAATTAGCAGTGCTTCAAGCAGTTGAGAACCGTTAGGGCGGGGTGACAATAAATATAATTGCTGAAGTCGCAATGGGAGGAGAAGAGAGCAGGAACTAATACACCCAAGAAGAGATGAGGAGAATGAAGGGAGGAAGGTTGTTGAACAATATTCCCGACCATGGATCCCTTTGGAATCCGGGGATCAATACAGGTTGTTCCCACCCAATTAAAAACAATGGTGAGATTAAATTTTTCAGATATATAAACCTAAGTCGTTTACAAGGGATGTTCAAATGTTATTGGATATGGCATATGGTGCACTGTGAAAGGGAGCTGGGGTGCCAAGAGGAATAGCGAGAGATGGGCACGCAGTGATAATGGACAAGGCAATGTGTGAAGATAAAGTTGGCTCAAGGCACAGCCCGTCAACATCATGACTTCGTTGAGGTACCGAAGTCCAGAGAAATCATTACTGAATTTATTTTCCAGTTCTCTGATACTCTGGAGTGCTCTCCCAGTATTAACGATGTTCCCTCAGCAGTACAGACCCTCCTAAAGTGCTTGGGCTTACTTTAACGTGGCAACAGCAGGGACTCACTGAAGTGGTTGCCTCCCTTGTTAACAGGGGTTGCTCAACAAAAGACTATTTGGCCATAGGGGGCAGTTTATGTTGCAGCAAGGTGGCTCCACAAGGCAGGGACATCTAAACCAGGATGAGATCACAGGTTAACCTGAGATGAAGGTAAAGATCAGTGTCGCCATTGTGGTCAACTTGGTCAGAGAGGGTTGGAGTCAAAATGGAACCTTTGGGTGACTTGTTGCGATCTTCATCCCTACTGACTGCACAGACATTATGCCAACAAGCTGCTCCTTTTAATTTAATAACCCATTCCCATCCACATAATAGGAAGGCTCCTACAGTGTGAGGGAGTGTGTGAAGGCTGGTTGCAAAACATTTGTGTGGTTGTGGCACCTTTTTTTTTTATATGCTCTCGCTCCCCCTAACATTATAACCCAGCTATGTCCCTGCTCTGCATCATGAATGACACAGTTCTGACTAATGCACTATAAGCACGGACATTAGTTTGGTAAGGCAAAGGAAGGAAGTAGTATGGTGCACGTAGAATGTCACATCAGGTATTAGACCCACTGCTTAGCCTGGCCGAGGGCGCAAAATAATCTGGCACTGGTGTTGGATGGTATTTCCCTGATAATTGTAGTCCAACTCCAAAATTACGTTCATTTGTGTTTGATGAAGTGAGGGGAACATTGTTTTATCCACATCTTCAGTTCGTGATGATATTGGTGTCATGATGTCTATTTATAGGGGTCCTGTAGTATATGTTACAGCTCCAAAAATCCAACCTTTCACAGCATTGTAGGAGAACAATGTGGTGGAACTATGTCAAAATATATGATTGATAGAACATAGATTTCAACAATTAGACACAGCATTTTTTCGAAGGTGAACTGTCTTTGTGTGTTCTTGAGTAGTAGACAGATTGGGTGGAGAAGGGTAGCTTTTTAAACCAGAAAATCAGAGAACAAGCAAACACACCAACTGTTGAAAATATTGGACACATAGCAGGTTGGGCAACATTTGTGAAAGCAAAACAATATTTCAGCTCAAGGAAGGTTCTGATTAAGAGGCTTTGTCCTGAAATGTTAACTCTGCACTTTCTAAAGAATGCTACTTATTCTGCAGAGGGCTCCCAGTGTGTTTTGGTTTTATATATAGTTTTGAGAGTTTTCCTTGAGTTCCAAAAATAATTAACAATATTTGTACAGAAACAATATTTGTTATAATTTTTTTTAAATCAAAGTTTCAATTTTCAGCTCCGGCATTAACCGACTTCTTTGTTTCTGTTGTGAATGAGTAATCCCAAATACAGTTGTACAATAAACTTGGTATCTCAATTTCTCTACTTTTTTTCTGGTTTTTCAGTTGTACATATAATCACTCCATTTCCTGCATGCTGTGCCTGTGTGTGTTTTTAATCATAGAAAAGCAAATAAAAAAGACAATTTAACAGGTAGTGTCTCAAAAAGGACAGTGTGCTTTTCACCTGTTGCTTCTGACTGTAATTATAATCATAATTGTCTATTCTTTATGCATTCCGCTGTGTGACACAGACCAGGGAAACAAAAGAAAAAGACTTGCTCATCAGTGGCTTGACTTTCTGAAAAGGGAAATACAAATCTCTCATATATTTCCAGAGTTTTATTAATTTGCTTTAAGCATGTTCAGGGAGTTTAATTAAAAGGATGCATTTATATTATTATAATTCTAATTTTTTTGGTATCAGTTAGGCAAAATAAATATAAAAAGTGCACTCCCAAGAGGTACATTTCACGTTATTGTTATTTTCTGATTCAAGATCTTGTTAAATTTCATTTTATCCCTTAACAAGCTGAAACAATGTAGTGCATCTTGTTTTATTTATTATTCTCTGCAGATGTGCTGAATTTTGCCATTTTTTGTTGTTTGTTCAGTTCTGCAGAAAATAATTTTCACCACTGCAATAATTAAATTAATATTGATCCTTAGTTTCCTAGCTAATTGTTTATCTTGTGTCTCGAGAGCAGAATATAACAATGCTGAAGGCTGTTATGTTTGATAGCAGGTTTTTTTAAAATCTATGCTGAGGTCAGACTTCATCTCGAACGTACACTCCTATCAAATCAAAATCCAACTTGGCAAGATGTCTGGCAATATCAAAACCAAATGATGTGCAAAAATGCCTGCAACTGCTAAAAAGGCTTAGCTGAAGATTTTAAAAGATATCCATTGTCTTTAAACCATCCCAAAACAATCAGTGCAGAAAAGAACATTTAGAATGAAGGCCTTTTTCGTTTGTCACAAATTTATCACCCCCAACAGTAGAGTGTCTCAGAATTCTGCTGAACTTCAAACTAAAGCAGCACATTAAATCAAGGTGTTAATAGAGAATGCAGAGTTTTGTCATGGAAAGAGGGATGTAGACAAGGTTCATGAGTTGGCCAAAGAAATGTTAGAACTACACACATAATGAAAGATGCAGAAGGATGTGGTTGAAGGAAGAGAACCAGTGATTCGTCCCTGAGGGATGTAGATAATCCTCAAATAACAGGAAACCACATTAATATGGAGATAGTTGAGATATTGAAAGTATTGTCACTGGAACATGACTTTATTTCATAGTTTTTTACAATTGGGAAGCATCATACAGGGAAATGCATTTCTTTTTGTGCCTTGAGTTGCTGATAAAAATGGTTTTGAAATAGTTGGCAAATTTCATCATGAAGCAGTTGTTGAACTTCGCTGTTTCCCCAAAAGCTCAAACCATTGCAGGAAAATTAATTCCTTTTTGTAGTAAAAGAAGATACAAGGCTGTAGAAAGAGAGCAGAGGGGAGGAATAGTTTTATCAACACCAGAAAACCTTTGGCACAGATAGCTTGGGGTAAATGACTTCTTTACATGCAAGCATTTTATTGTGAAAATTTAGTGTCCATATCCACATAATATATGTTGATTAATCCCATTTATACTAATTTTTAATAAATATAAGTAATGAAATAAAAGCTTATTTAAAGGAGTAAACATTTTAACTTTAAAAAAAAATTTGAGATGATGAATCTTCTCTCCTCTATTTCAGAGCCGGTCTATGACCCTGTGATTGAGGAGGAAGCCACAGGCTCTTTACCTGTCAAAAAGCTCAGCCTAAAGAAACAGGGCCCAACAAAGTCACTGAAGCTCAATAAACCTGCAGCTCGTGTTTCTGCCACAAAGTTTGGAGAGAGGTCATCAGATTGGAGTAAATCATCAGTTCATTCAAATAATGAGGTGGCTCTGATTGACTTTGGAGATGATCAAACAGGTAACACTTCTTCTCCAATGCTGGAGAACACTATTCCTACACTGGCCAAGCTGGTTTTGGATTCATACTCACTCCTGGACAAGACACCACCACAGAGTCCAACCAGAACTTTGCCCAGACCTCTGCACCCTGTTCCTCTAGTTGACTGGGATTCAAAACCATTGCCTCCACCTCCAACCTATGATGATGTTGCTCAGGATGAAGATGACTTTGAAGTCTCATCCATTAATAGTCTGGATACTGTATTAATTGGTGAGCAGTCAAAGTATGGGGCCCCACAGTTGCCAAGAAATCAAGAATCAGGAGAAACTAATTATGCATTTGTACATGATACAGATGGCAAAGGAAAACTAAAAGTGGAGGATAATTTGTTCCTTCCACCAAGGCAAATGAGACAGACAACCTTCTCCCAGTCAGCTGAAATATTTGAGGAACTGCAACAGGAATGCATGAAACGACTTAATGTCCCTGTTATTTCAACTCCATCCTCCTCACCGAGTCCCATCTCCTTGTCAGTAACTGTATCTCCAACTATTTCTGATGATAAGCCTCAGATCCCACCACGGATTCCCATTCCTCCACGGCCTTTAAGAAGAAATGAGTTGGGCCGTTGGTCTGGTGAGTTATCACCTGCATCTGGAGGTGAAGAGGACAAGCCTCCACAAATTCCTCCCAGAGATCCATTGTCCCAGCCATCCTCAAGAACTCCAAGTCCCATGGCAATTCTGGTTAATTCTCCACAGCAAAGAACAACTGCAACTTCAATGGCAACATTAACTGTAGGTGCATATCTCTCAACATCTCCCAGCAAGTTAATGCCCACCACTCAGAGTTTTGCCTCCGATCCAAAATATGCTTCACCCAAAGTTATTCAAGCACAAGGAAAGGAAACCTCAAAGGGACCTTGTATCTTGCCAATAGTAAAGGATGGCAAGAAGGTGAGCAGCACCCATTATTATTTGCTTCCAGAGAGACCTTCTTACTTAGACAAATATGAAAAATTTTTCAAAGAGGCTGAGTGTGTGGATGAACTCTGTTCAAAAAAATCTGTGACCACAGCAACAGTGAGGCCGATGGTACAACACCCTGAATACAAAGCCAATTTTTCATCCAATAATAGCAATACTGGTCCTGGAATTACAGCAATCAAAAATTCTCAAAGTCTGCAGAAAATCTGTTTTGAGAGTTCCAATGGAAAAGCAGACTGTTGTACTCCAACGGATAAAATTAAAATAGTAAGTATATAGTAGTATAATTCAGATTTGGTAATAAATATCTGCATGGACAGCATAAAGGTATTAGTTTTGGTTCAAGATGATTCAGAACAGCTGGGATGCATAAACACAAGTCAAACTGTGCTATTTAGTCCTGACTGAATTTTGCATGTGTCCTGAAGACCAAAGTTTTCTAAGCAATTGATAGCATGTTCGTACCAGAGAACTTCATTAACTGTAGCAAGAAACATCGACATAAAACTTGGCGATATATCTTAATGGCATTTGGCTTCCTATGTTTGAGAGTGCTCACTGTATTACTGTTTTATAGTTTATAGTCTTGTTGACAGTTGAGCATAGGCTTAAAGCTTACACCTGGAGTTGACAAATTGGTAACACCACTAAACGTCATGCCACCTGGATAAGATCCAACAGTTTGGTGCAGAAAGTATTGAGTGATTAATAACCATAACCATATAACCATTTACGGACAGGTCAGCCTTTCAGATTGCTAAACCATCTGTCAGGTCTAGCAAAAAGTCATTGATCTGAAATATACCCAAATATTTCTGTTTTTTGCTGCTTGACTTGTACAATTCCTGATGTTCTGAATCTGTTAACAGTGGTGCTTTTATTACCATTAATTTTTAATTTCTATTCATTGATATTAGTTTCTGTATTTAATATTGCTATTTTTTAAGTAGCACTCTAAAATATTTTGATTAATTGAGAGCCGAGGGGTTGATCTGGTATGCATTTTGCAGCTTGCACATACCAAATGGGTGTAGTGGTTGCATGGAAATTAACTGCAACTTCTCCCATTTCTTTTGGTGTTTTCTCAACTGCCAAAGTGGCCTACAGGAGTGTAATGAAAGCTTAAGAACAATTTCAAGCCAAAATCAGATAGCTGTAATGTTGGCTAAAGAGACAGGGACATTTTGAGAGGGAATTCCTGAGCTTAGAGCTTTGTCAGGTCAAAGCATTGTTGGATTTGCAGAGGTACTAGAAAGGCCACAATTGATGAAGACATATCTCTGAGTTCTAAGGCAAAAGGGGAAAAGCCTTCGGAGTATTGAAAATCGAGGTGAAAACGTTAAAATGAGCTATTGCTTTTTAACAGAAGACAGTACAAGACAGAAAGCATGTTAGAGTGGGACATTATTGCCCATATCTCTGCACAAAACTATAATTTGAATGATCTCAACAAGGAGGATTAAAGACTGTACTCAAGTAGAGGAAGGGTGAAATCTCTGGTTCAGAAATGGTATTTGTGAGAAGGATTGAATCTAATGGGATCCGTTTTCTTGACATATTTCTGCTTGTACAGCCCAGGATATCATCCTACAATCTATCCGTTTAGAAACAAAATAAAGATCAAGACAGATGGTGGTGTCAGGATACCTGTTCTGTAATTGTATTACTAATGGCAGATCATCTATGGGAAAATGGGCCAAAATGAACACCTATAGTTTGGGGATTAAAAAAAACTATGTTTGTGATTTTCAAACTAAGACTTGACATATGAGAAAGCAAACCAGGTGCATACAGAACCATTTAACTGAGGGCAGAGGATTTCATAGTCAACAATGTCATAAACTCCAAAAATGGACAGTTTAAGAATTGATGGTGTTTATTTTACTCAATCACATAGGATGTCATTAGTATCTTTGATTATATCAATTTTATTGTTGTGGCTGGTGTTGCCACCTTTGTAAGTTGATAAATGGAATGTGTGCACTTTAAAACAAGATAGTGAAACTGATTTGGCTATTTTAATGCGCAGGGATTGTTTTGGTCCTGCCTACATGACAAGGCTAATGGAGTCAACAATGTTAACACTAAAGAAACTTTAACCAGTCAGTAGAGGTGAATTATTTGTGGAAGGATTGAAAGAAAAATACAGTAGAGGTAATTACATAGTTGAAGACAAAATATACACTATGGAGTTGTGTGCATTGAGGTCAACCACCCGGTCCTAATACTAGCGGCCATGTACATGCATTAAACGGCCAGTTAAAGGAACCAACTGTGTCTGAAAATGAAATCCTGCAACCACGGAGGTCTGCACCCAAGATGGTGGAATCTATGCACGGCAGTGGCCATGAGGGGGTTGAAAATTCTGAGGGAGGAGTGGACCGATGCAGGGCACCAGAAACGGGGAGAACACCGTAAGAAGTAAAGGAGATGACCCTAGAGGACAGTGACAAAGACAGCGTACCAGCGAGGCACTCAGTGGCTGAGGGACCCACAGAGGCTGCGGGAAGTTACCAACTTGCAGTTGGGAGACCCACATAGGCTGCGGGCTGCTAGAGACTTGCTCATGGAAGCCAGGATTTGAGAAGGTGCTGGGGGCAAGAAGACCTGAAGGACCTCAGGCACTGAAGACCTTCTGATCATATTTAAAATTTGGAACTGGAGCTTGGACTACCAATGAATTGAACAGGAGTCTGTACAGCTGCATTGGAGGCGAATCCACATGAAGGACACTCTTTCGCTTCTCTTTCTCTCTTCCTGTAAGAGCCAGTGGTGACTCTTCGTCTGCCTTATGCAGGCAGAAGGAAATTTTGTGTAATACATGTTCTGTACTATTACATGACAATAAAGGAATATTGGATCTTGAATAATGATCATTCCACACCTTAATCATGAACAATAGATTGTATTATGGGTATGGAATCATATAAATTTTCCTCAGAATTTTCTTAGGTCATGGCCCAAAAGATTTCTGCTTGGACAGTAATTGAGAGAAAGAATTGCACTGGCACGACTGAAACTTTCTTTTTGTACTAATGCAACTGTGAATATTTATTTATTTGTACATTTATGTTTATTTTCACTTTTCCTGTCTCATGGCGTAATGTGGTCATTTAAAATTACTACTCTTGTTGATGGTATATTTGCGTACCTGTCTGTACCAAGTAAGAATTTTGATACTTATCAGTATTGTGCTTATGTATATGACAATAAACTCTCATAATCATACTTGGTCAAATCCTTGAAAAAATACATCAATGTCTCTCTTTCCCCCATATTTCCAAGGGTCTTTGCATTTATTATGTATACTTTAGTTTTACTTATCCACCCAAATATTTATCAAATTTTTAGGATTAAATTACATTTGTTATTTCTCTGAACAGTTTTATTCTGTAGTCAGACTGCCCTCCTTAACATCAACTACTTCACTAATCTTCATGTTATCAGCAGTTACTAATTATACTTTCTTCATTCACATTCAGATTATTTATAGCAAATGACAAGGAACTCTGTGTCAATCCCTGCAGAACACCACGGATCACAGGCTTCCAATTGCAAAACCTTGAGCATCAGGCAGATTCGCTGATTATGTTCAAAAGAGAGTTAGATAAGACTCTAGTGGACAAAGGAGTTAAGGGTTATGGGGATAAGGCTGGAAAGGGGTACTGATGGTAGTGATCAGCCATGATCTGTAAAATGGCGGTGCTGGCTCGATGGGCCGAAGGGCCTACTCCAGCTCCTATTGTCTATTGTCTGCCATGCTAACTATCCTTGATTAATTCCTGCCCATCCAAGTGCAGATTAATCCTGTCCATCGAATTTTTTCCCAATAAATTTTGCACCGCTGATGTTAGACTTGCTGGTTGGTAATTACCTGTCTTGTATCTGCTCCCTTTTCTCAATAAAGTTACCATATTCTCTATCTTTCAATCATCATGGGATTTTGTGCCGCCAAAGGTTTGAAAATTGTGTGGCAGTGCAAGCTCCCTCTTTGCCTTATGTAATACATTTCATAAGGATATTGGATTTATCTGTTAAGACATTAAATATCCTTTCCATTCTGATCATTTTCAATCTACGTGAACATCAGCACTTTTGACATTGAAAGAGAAGGAAATTCATTGATAAAGTAGAAGGAAAAGGTTTAGTTCTGAGGAACTCTTGTCAGAATCTTGAGTAAAAGCTGAAGTGCTTACAACCTTATTCAGCCAGAAATGGCAAGTAGATGATTTATCATAGCCTCCTTCTGTAATGGTCAATATAACAGAAAAAGGACTCCAACCATCATGAATCTTTCCAGTCAGGAGCTTCAGGTTGATTAACCTCCAATAGCCATAGCAGTTTTCCTCTATTTAAGATAGGACTCTAGTCATTTGAAATATTCTCCCCTTTGATGCTCATTGAATTCCATTTTATTTGGCTCTTTGATACACACTATCAAATACAGCCTTGATATCAAAAACTCTCTCCTTCACATCATTCCAGAATTGAGCTCGTTAGTTCAGGTTGGAGCATAATGGTCCTGACTTAACCCCAGACTGAGCATGTGGCACTGGACACCACCATCAGCAATGTCTTCTATTATTTTGCCTATGGTTGAAATCAGATTGACTGAAGGACCGGAGCAAATTTCCACATTGTTTTGGTTAAATGGCAGGTTGCCCATGTAGTGGAACAACTTGGCTTGAGACATTGCTCGTGAAAGCTTTTGTGCTCGAGTTTAAACACTATAGTTGGGATTTTGTCTGATCCCATATTTTGTTTTATCCAGTTTAGTCAGTTATTTCTTGATATTTGAGTGGAATGATTGAAGATGGTTCGAGTGTTTCTTCTTTTATATTGACAATTACAGAAGGAAACTAGGACGAATCATACACTTGCCATTTCTGGCTGGATAGTGCTTTGGCTTTGAGGAGTGGCTTTCTTCATTGACAATTGGGCTGTTCTTGGATTCACCAAGTCTTGTTAACTTCCACTTATGGAGCTTTGGTCTGAATCATTGGTTGTGCGATTGCTTGACAATTGTATGCACTTTTCTCTATTCAGGATTTGGCTAACTTCATTAGCTTGGCAACTTCACTTTCAGCTGTACTTGGTAGTGCTCTCTGCATATCCTTTTCCATTCCCTATTGAAACAAAATTGATCCTCTGGCTCGATTGTCATGCTATGGTGAGGGTATACATTATGGAAGTATACATACCTGGTGCTGATCTACAGTGGCCCATTATTCCCAGTTTTGAACTGCTAGATTTGTTCTCCTTTTATTCCATTTGATTTGAAGTGTTTGAACTATAAAGAAAATAAATCTGAATGACAACTTTACACGACATCAAAAAAAAATTCAACAACTGTAAATTGTTCCACCTGATTGAGAGAAATCTTTGTCTGATGACTTGTATTAAGGAGGCAATGAATGAGTTTGCGAATTGCCACCGGAACAAGAAGGTGGAATCTGAAGATAATTGACTTGCTTCAATGGTCCTTGTGTCTGGTTGCAGCAAAGAATTTGTTCAGTGCATGTGTATATTGTACTTGTGTGGATGATCGTCAGCTCATTATCAGTTATCATTAGATCATGTACATAGAGAGCAATGGTATAGGTTTTCCTGGCAACATTAAGTAAACCAACAAAGAAATTATGCTTTCAGGAGCCAAGGGAAATTATATGTTTGTATATCTGTTTGCATAATATAATTTGATTCTAGAAAATTGCTGCATTTGAAACTCCATTGATTTGATGCTCACCCTACTTGCATTATATTCAATACGACAACTGGAAGGTCACTGACAAGACCCAAAGCTGCTGTAATGACTTATGATACTCATGCTTATGCTTGTTTTTCTTGACAGATTCCTGGTACCTGATATCTCTTTATTAAGGTAACCAAATAAGAGTTTAAAAGGGTTTAAATTGTCAAAGGCAAGTCAAACTTACTATCATCTGATTGCACAAGGGTAACCCGACTGAACAGCGTTCTTCAGTCCTTTGCACAAGGGTAACCCAACTGAACAACGTTCTTCAGTCCTTTGCACAAGGGTGACCCGACTGAACAGCATTCTTCAGTCCTTTGCACAAGGGTGACCCGACTGAATGGCATTCTTCAGTCCTTTGCATAAGGGTGACCCGACTGAACGGCATTCTTCAGTCCTTTGCACAAGGGTGACCCGACTGGACAGCGTTCTTCAGTCCTTTGCACAAGGGTGACCCGACTGGACAGCGTTCTTCAGTCCTTTGCACAAGGGTGACCCGACTGAACAGCGTTCTTCAGTCCTTTGCACAAGGGTAACCCGACTGAACAGCGTTCTTCAGTCCTTTGCACGAGGGTGACCCGACTGAATGGCGTTCTTCAGTCTTTTGCACAAGGGTGACCCGACTGAATGGCGTTCTTCAGTCCTTTGCACAAGGGTGACCCGACTGAATGGTGTTCTTCAGTCCTTTGCACAAGGGTGACCCGACTGAACAGCGTTCTTCAGTCCTTTTTGCAAAACATGCAGAAACACAACCAAAAATAACATGCATATAGATCAGTAGTTCCCAACCTTTTACTTTCCACTCACATACCACTTTAAGTATTCCCTATGCCATAAGTGTTCTGTGATTAATAAGGGATTGCTTAAGGTGGTATGTAAGTGGAAAGGGAAGGTTGAGAATCACTGCTCTAGACCCAATTATTACTGAAATATTTTGCTTGAGAAAAATTTCCATTGGCCCATTTCCTTTCGAGTTATGAAACTGTGCACCTAACGAATCAATTTGGAACGATTAAAACAGTGGTTTTCAAACTTTTTCTTTCCACCCACATACCACCTTAAACAATCCCTTATTAATCACAGAACATTTATGGCATAGGGAATATTTAAAGTGGTATGTGAGTGGAAAGTAAAAGGTTGGGAACCACTGATATAGTTGGACAATATATAATGTGGACTAGTATTCATATATACAAATAAATAAACAAATATTGTTTCATAAATATGATGGTTAGTGTGAGCAGTTCCTTTGGTCATTCATCATTCTCACTGCCGTGGGAAGAAGCTATTTCGCAGCCTGGTGGTGCTGGCTCTGATACTCCTGTATCTTTTTCCCGATTGGAGCAAATGGAAGATGCTGAGTGTGAGGTGGAAGGGGTCCATGATGATTTTGTGCGCTCTCTTCGGAAAATGATCTCAATAGATCAGGTCAATGGTGAGGAGGGAGACTCCAGTGATCCTCTTTCTTTCAAAAATACATTCTTACAATTGGTCCAGACTTTCCCTGGAATTTAATCCCTTGAAACTAGGCATTGTTGAGCCTATTCAAAGGTTCCAGTGGATACCTTTTCTTCAGTAAACAAAACAAGTAATGTAATTGTTACTGATAATTGTCCTCAAACTTGTTTTACAAAAGATGCTAATTTGGACTCGTCCAACCTTTCAAAGATTTGTGAGGGTAGGGGAGTGGATGTTGTATTCCACATTAAGAGGCATTTAGACAACCACACAAACTGAGAGGGGAAGATATTTGATAGAGACAGATAAACTGAGAAAAAGGGGTAGCATCTTTACAAGGGACAGGGTGGAAAGAGCTGTAGTCCAGGTAGCTATGGGAGTCAGCAGGTTTGCAATTAATTTTTCTAGATCCATCTCCTGAGATGGAGAAAGAGAGGTCCAGGAATTGGGAGTGAGGTATCTGAAATAGTCCATGTGAATTTCAGAGTGCGGCATAAGTTGACAAAAAAGCACTGCAGGATACAAGATGCAGCACCAATGAAATCATCAATATAATGGCACAAGAGTTGGAGAGTGGCAATGGAATAGGTTTTGAATATGGACTACTCCACATAGCCAATGATGTCAGGCATTGTTCGGGTGCATGAATGTGCTCATGATCGCACTCTGATGCAGAGAAAATGGGAGGAATAGAAAGAAACATAATTATTATTATAATTTTTTTATTTTTCACACTGTGAACCATATCAACTAAAATATGTACAAACATATCTCATTAAATTTACATAGTGGTCTTTTCTCCCCTTTTTATACCCCCTTTCCCTCCCTCCCCTCCAAAACCCATAAATATTCAACATATACAATACAATAAAACAACACAAAGGAAAATAAACAAGAAAAATGTGTCATCTATTTATTACACACTGAATCTAGTCGTTTTGTCTTCTTATCATTTTCATTCTCATTTTAGGGGATGGAGATTGTAGGCAAGCTCTCTCTGATATGTTCCAAGTATGGTTCCCAAATTTGTTCAAACATTGTGACTTTATTTTTTAAATTATGTTATTTTTTTTCCAATGGAATACATTTATTCATTTCCATGTACCATTGCTGTATACTCATGCTCTCTTCCATTTTCCAAGTTGACATTATACATTTTGTGGCTATCGCTAAGGCTATCATAATGAATTTTTTTTGCACTTTATCCAATTTGAGGCCTAATTCTCTAGTTACGTTACTTAAAAGAAATATCTCTGTTTTTTTTTGGTATGTTATTTTTAGTAATTTTATTTAGTATCTGATTTAATTCTTCCCAAAACGTATTTACTTTCGTACATGCCCAAGTTGCATGTATTGTTCCCATTTCCTTCTTACAACAAAACCATCTATCCGATAATGTTGAATCCCATTTTTTAAATTTTTGAGGAGTAATATATACCCTGTGTAACCAATTATACTGTATCATGTGTAACCTCGTGTTTATTGTATTCTTCATAGTTCCAGAACATAACTTTTCCCATACTTCATTTTTTATCTTTATGTTTAGATCCTTTTCCCACTTCAGTGTAGGTTTATAGTTTATTTCATTTTCCTTATCTTGCATCTTAATGTACATGTTTGTTATAAATCTTTTGATTATCATTGTGTCTGTAATCACGTATTCAAAGCTGCTTCCTTCAGGTAATCTCAAGCTGTTTCCCAATTTATACTTTAAATAAGCTTTCAATTGATGATATGCAAACATTGTACCATGAGTTATTCCATATTTGTACTTCAACTGTTCAAATGTTAATAAATTATTTCCCAAAAAACAGTTTTCTATTCTTTTGATTCCTTTTCAGTAAAAGGGATTAGCGGATTTTGTGTCAGTAGTAATTTTGGTATTTGATAATTTGTTTTTTTCATTTCTAAGTGGACCTTCTTCCATGATGCAGTACTGATGAGTTTTTATATTGCATCAGCTTTTCATCTCACTTATAAAGTACAAGTTCTGGTACCTTTTCCCCTCTTTTATCTAGTTCTATTTTAGTCCAGTCTGGTTTTTCCCTTGTCTGATAAAAATCTGATAAATACCTTAATTGTGCGGCTCTATAATAATTTCTAAAATTTGGTAACTGTAAACCACCTTGATTATACCTCTCTGCTAATTTCTCTAACGCTACCCTTGGAGTCCTCCCTTTCCACAAGAATTTTCTTATTATTCTCTTTAGTTCCTTAAATAATTTTTCTGTTAAGGGAATTGGTAATGTTTGAAATAAGTATTGTATCCTTGGGAACACGTTCATTTTAATGCAGTTTACCCTCCCTATCAACGTTAGTGGTAATTCTTTCCAATGTTCTAAGTCTTCCTGCAATTTCTTTATTAGTGGCTGATAATTTAGTTTGTACAAGTGACTTCAGTTATTATCTAATCTGATTCCTAGGTATCAGATTGCTTGTGCTTGCCATTTAAATGGTGAATCTTTTTTAAATTCTGTATAGTCTGCATTACTTATTGGCATCACTTCACTTTTATTTGCGTTGATCTTGTACCCCGATATTTCTCCATATTCCTTCAATTTCTTATGTAATTCTTTTACTGATACCTCTGGTTCTGTTAGGTATACTATGATGTCATCTGCAAATAAGCTGATTTTATACTCCTCCTTTATTTTTATCCCTTTTATTTTATTTTATATTCTTATCAGTTCTGCCAAAGGTTCTATTGCTAAGGCGAACAATGAGGGGGACATCCCTGTCTAGTTGACTTACTTAATTTAAAGTGACTCGATACATATCCATTTACTGTTACCTTCACCAATGGTGCATTATACAATGCTTTAATCCAATTTATATATTTTTCTGGTAGATTGAACTTCTGTAATACTTTAAATAAGTAATTCCACTCTACTCTGTCAAAGGCATTTTCTGCGCCTAGAGCAACAGTCGCTGTTGGTTTCTTATTTCCTTGAACTGCGTGGATAAGATTAATAAGTTTGCAGACATTGTCCGCTATTCGTCTTTTCTTAATAAATCCAGTTTGATCTTGTTTTACTATTTTAGGTACACAATCGGCCCATCTGTTTGCTAATAATTTCGCTATTATCTTATAGTCTGAGTTAAGTAGAGATATTGGTCTATATGATGCTGGTGTTAATGAATCCTTCTCCGTCTTTGGTATTACTGTAATTATTGCTGTCTTATATGAATCTGGCAAGTTTTGTGTTTCTTCTATCTGGTTCATTACTTCCAGGAGAGGAGGAATTAATAACTCTTTAAATGTTTTATAAAATTCTATTGGAAATCCATCCTCTCCTGGTGTTTTATTGTTCGGCAGTTTTTAAAATATATCTTGTACTTCCTCTATTTCAAATGGTTTTATTAGTTTGTTTTATTCCTCTTCTTGCAATTTTGGCAGTTCAATTTTAGCTAAAAATTCCTCTATTTTATCATCTTTCCCCTCGTTCTCAGTTTGATACAATTATTCATAAAATTCCTTAAAATTTTCATTAATCTCTGTTGGATTATATGTAATTTGTACTTTTGCTTTGTTTTCATTCTGTTCTTCTCCACCTTGTACGTTTGTAATGTTACGCATTTAATTTTTTTGTCTGCCAATTCTCTCCTTTTATTTATATCATCCCTTTTTACTAATTCCTTTTCTGTATTTACTATCTCCCATTCCAACTGCTCTATTTCCCAATTGTAATCCTTTTTCATCTTAGTCACATAAGTTATTATCTGCCCTCTAATGAAGGCTTTCATTGCGTCCCATAATATAAATTTGTCTTTCACTGATCCTGTGTTTATTTCAAAATATGTTTTAATTTGGTGTTCAATAGACTCCCTAAATTCCTGTCTTTTAAGTAGCATGGAGTTTAATCTCCATCTCTATGTTCTTGGTGGGATGTCCTCCAGTTCTATTGCTAATAATAGGGGTGAATGATCTGATAGTAATCTAGCTTTATACTCAGTTTTCCTAACTCTCTCTTGAATATGGGCTGACAACAAAAACATATCAGTCTTTGAGTAAGTTTTGTGTCTTCTCAAATATATGAAAATTCCTTCTCTCTTGGGTGTTGCCTCCTCCGTATATCCATAAGTTTCATTTCCTGCATTGATTTAACCATAAATTTGGCTACTTTATTCTTTTTTCTTGTCTTTTGTCTTGTTTTATCCAACATTGGGTCCAAATTAAGGTTAAAATCGCCTCCTATCAATATATTTCCTTGTGTGTCTGCAATCTTCAAAAAAAAATCCTGCATAAACTTTTGATCCTCCTCGTTAGGTCCATATATTGAGCAAATTCCAAAATTCTGAGTATATCTGACACTTTATCATTGCATACCTCCCTGCCGGATCTATTATTTCCTCTTCTATTTTAATTGGTACATTTTTGTTAACTAGTATGGCTACACCTCTAGCTTTTGAATTATAGGATGCTGCCATTACGTGTCCTACCCAGTCTCTCTTTAGTTTGTTATGTTCTGCTTCAGTTAGATGCTTTTCCTGCACAAATGCTATATCTATTTTTTCCTTCTTCAACAAATTTAGTAGCCTCTTCCTTTTAATTTGGTTATGTATTTGATTAATGTTTATAGTCATATAGATCAACATGGTCATCTTATATCTTGCATGCACCTCTTTTCCACCTCCGCCACCTCCATCCCCCTTTTCCCCATTTTCATCTCTTAGTTTTCTCATTACATTTAATGTACAACAACATATTTAAGACATAAAGTACCCCTGCAGTTCCCACATCCACTAATACCTTAACCCCAAAAGTTTCCCCCCACTCTGAGTTGCCCCATACCCCTTGCCGGACAACCACAACTCCCCTTTTCATTTGGATTGCGATCTTGTTTGAGCGTCAACTGATTTAGGAGTGACGGTTATTCCCCCTCCACCCAGCCCTCTCCAGAAAACACTTTTTTTTAAAAACACATATAACAAAGCTCTTTCTCTTCTTTTTTTCCCTCTTTACTCCCTTCCTTCCCTTCTCTTTTCCCTCTAGTTCTTTACATATACATTGTTTTTATATCTTTATATATACTTTATCGTCGTTCTTCATTCTTGTTACATCTCATCATCTCTTCTCCTGTCCTGCAAATGTTTTGCGAATTCTTGCACTTTCTCTGGATCCGAGAACAGTCTGTTTTGCTCCCCGGGTATTTAAGCACGGCTGGATGTCTTAATGTGAATTTATAACTTTTTTTCCATAAAGTTGATTTCGCTGTATTAAATTCCTTCCTCCTTTTTAAGAGTTCAAAACTTGTGGACTTATGTCTGGGTAAAAAAATATTTTTTGACCCTTGTATTCCAATGGTTTATTATCTTCTCTAATTTTATTCCTTGCCCATTCCAGTATATTTTCTCTTGTCGTGTATCTCAAAAATTTTACTAAGATGGATCTTGGTTTTTGATGTGTCTGTGGCTTCGGAGCTAATGCTCTGTGTTCCCTTTCTATTTCCATTTCTTCCTGCATTTCTGTTGTTCCCAGGACCTTCGGGATCCATCCTTTTATAAATTCCTTCATATCTGTGCCTTTTTCACCCTCCTTCAGGCCCACTATTTTTATGTTGTTTCGCCTACTATAATTTTCCAACATATCAATTTTCTGAGATAACAACTCTTGTGTATCTTTAATTTTTTTGTCACTTTCTTCCAATTTTTCTCTTGTCATTCACTTCCATTTCCCGCTCTTCCACACTCTCTACTCTTTTCCCTATTTCTGTCATTACCAGTTCTAACCTTTGCATTTTATCTTCTGTTCTTTTCATTTTCCTTTTAATTGCATTAAACTCTCATGACAACCATTCTTTTAGTGGTCTCATTTGTTCTTCAAAAAAAGACTTTATCTATATCCTGTTCATCAGTTTTACCTTTTATTTCTTTGTCCATAAGTTTTACCTTCTATTTCTCTATGAAGATCTTGGTCTTCTTCTTCCTCTTCTTCTGTGTCTATACCTGTGTTTGTGTCTTCTTCTCTTCTTTTTGTCTGTGTCTCTTCTGTTTTTCCTGATGAGCTGCTTCTATTTCTTTGTTGGGCCACTTCTTTCTGGGCCTCTTGTTGCTGTTCCTCCCCTCCTGGGCTGCTCATCTGTTGTGCTTCCTGACTTTGGTCTTCTTGTCGATCTTCCCTCTGTCTGTATTCCACGTCTGTTTTGTCGCTCCCTCTTCTGCTGTCTTCCTTATCTTCTAGCTGAGGGCCCTGGTGTCAGGCATCCCTCAGCTGCTTGCTCTGTGACAGCCTGCACCTCTGCTGAGCCCCCCTCCCACCGTGTCCTCTTTCTATGATTGCGCACTGCGCAGTTTTGCTTGGCTCTGAGAGCCATTTTTGTAGTGCACCGGCTGGTGGGTCGCGACTCTGTAGGGCAGGCATTGACCTCGAGGGTCGGGTGCTCCTTGTCACCACAGCGTCCTGTTCCTTCCTGCAGGTAAGGCCTTCTTCTTTCTTCTCCGACGAGTTTTTTACTTTTTTTCCAGTTGTTCTTACATTTTCCTTCTTGGAAGCCATCTTCTTTCTCTTCTCTGTATCTTTATCTTCTATCTTTGTACTCTATTTTTGTTATGGTTTGCTTTTTCCTAATTTTTTCCTATTTTCTTGGAGAGGGCTGGTTTTCCCGACCAGCCACTACTCCATCATGTGACTCAACCGAAAGAAACATGGTTGAAGATAAGAACAAGTTCAGCCAAGCAGGCTAGAATGTCACTTGAGTGGAATGGATCAAATCTGTGTTTGAGAAAGCAAGAGTGGGCCCCAAGACTTTCCTGATGGGAAATAAATGCATACTGATATTGCTAAAGAGGATGCACTGGGGGGCCGGGGAACTGGAAGTTGTCCAAGAATCCAGCATCTGCTTTGTTTAACATTGTGAACAGTATTGATGAAGAATAGTTGAGCTCCATTGTGGGCATGTTGTCATTTTTGAGGAAGAATAAACATGAGAACTGCTTTTCGATTGACCAGAAGACTATCTATAATGAATAGATTTGCTTAGTTAAGATAGCTGAAACTGTTATCACCTAAAACCAAGACACTAGTGTGCTGGAAATTTAAAACAAAATACTGAAAATGCAGGAAATTTTCAGACCTGGCAGCATTTGTGCAGAGAAATAAAATTAATTTTTCAGGTTGATAGCCTTGATCCAGATTTATTATTAATTCTGTAGTGCAACCTGAAACAGATGGGGAACTTATCAGTGCAAGCACACATCATTCATTGTTGTCTAACATATTAAAAGCAGATTTTTTATCAATCAAAATACTGCTGCAAGCTGAGTGCCAACATGATGAGAATTGTATAAATCCATTCAGTTTGTATTTGATATGCTACTTGTGTACACATTTAATCTTGACAATTCTTCAACAGACCATTGAGTAGATAATACTTGCCTCTAACATTGTTTCTCTTCTTCCCCACCCCTCTCCTCATCTACAGCTGTAGCCTTCTTGTACTTTTTTTTTTCCTGATGTAGGTGAGGTAAGGAAGAAGAAATTAAAGCATTGTTCAACAGATGTGATTGAGATGTAGTAGCCATAATGAAAATCTGGTTAAGGGAGGGGCAGGCCTGGCAGCACAACATTCGAAGCTACAAGTGCTTCAGGAAAGTCAGAGGTAGGAGGAGAGGATATCATGTAATTGGTTAAGGAGAACATCACCACAATGTTCAGATCTTCCTGATGGCCCAGCTAGTGAGACTATATGGGTGAGCTGAGGATCAAACAAGGCATGATCACCTTGCAGACCCCTAAATAGTCAACAGGAATTAGAGGAGAAAATAAGCCAGGAGATTGCAGCCAGCTATAAGTTAAACAAGGTTGTTATAGTAAGGAATACAGTACATTTCTGATTGTCTGAAAACTACTTAACCAAAATTCTCAGTTATCTGAAAAAAATTTAAATTGGGAAAAAAAAAGATCTTAAATTTATGCATTTATCTTGTTTGGTAAGCAGAGATCTTTTTTTAATGTTAAGAATTAAACATTATTTCATGCTTGAAAAATCTTTTTCTTATTGTTTAATCGCTGATACAAATATTCTGCTGATGCTACTGGGCTGCGTAAAGCAATTTCTCAGTTATCGGAAAAATCTGGTTAACCGAAAAATGTCCAGTCCCAGCATTTCGGATAATTGGAAATGTCCTGTATTAACTTTCCAAATACTGACTGGGAAAGGGATAGTGCGAAAGTTTTAGACGTAGGTGGAATTTGTCAAATGTGTTCAGGAAAGTTTCCTTCAGTAATATGTAGAGGGTCTTACAAGGGAAAGGGCAATGCTTGATTTAATCTTGGGGAAATTGGTAAGGACAAATGGATGAAGTGTTTGTAGATGAGCCTTTTGGGACCAGCGACCATTGTTCTAGGAGTTTAAAATGGTTCTGGACAGAGACAGGGTGGGACCACTAGTTAATATTAAGAATTGAGCAAACTGTCTTTGAAGGTTTAAGACAGAAACTCATTAAATGGGTAGTTTGAAGGAAGAGGACCATAAGGAAAATTAGATGTTCTTAAAAGTGTGCTGACAAGAGTACAGGACATGCACATTCCTGTTAAAGGGTCAGACGTGCAGGCATAGGGAAGATAGGGTGATGAGGAAAATTCAGGCTCTGTTCAAAAGCAAAAAGGAGGCTGCTGGGATTAAATGTACACCTGGAGGAGTTTCAGGAAGTGAGGAGGGGGAAATTGGGAGGGCAAAAAGGGGACAGGAGATGGCTCTGCCATAGAAGATAATCCCAAGAGATTTTCCAAGAGAAAAGCGGTAACCAGAGAAAACAAGTGGTACCCCTCAGGAATCAATGTGGTCAACTCTGTCAAGAGCCACAAAGGATGAGCAAGGTCCTCAATGAGTACTTCTCTGTTTTTATTGTGGAGACATGAGAATTCAGAACTTAGTACACACAATGGTAATATATCTGAGAACAGACAGAATTACAGTTGAGGTGTTGACAGTCCTAAAGGTAGACCAGTCTCCTGGGCCTAATCAAAAATATCTGAAGACCCTGTTGGAAATGGGAGAGGAAAGAGCAGGTGTCCTGGCTGAGATTTTTGAATAGTCATTGAATACAGGTGAGGTGGAGACTGGAAGATGGCAAATGTTGTGCCTCTATTCAAGAAGGACTGCATGAAAAAATATGGGAACAACAGGTCAGTGAGCTTAACAGAGTTACCAGAGTATATTCTGAGGGAGAAGATACATATGCACTTAGATGGACAAGGGCTGATTTGGGACATTCAGCAAGGATTTGTGAATGAATGGACATGTCTCACAAATCTGATTGAGATTTATGAAGATGTGACCAAAAAGGTTGATGAGGGCAGAGCTGAATATGTTGCACATATGGATTTCTGCAAGACATTTGATAAGATTCTGCATAATATGCTGCTCTGGAAACTTAGGTCGTATGGATTGTTTCCAAAAATTGTAAGGGTCTTGATCAGTTGGGCAGGTAACAGAAGAATAGTTGAATGTAACACAGAGAAATATGAGGTGTTGCATTTTGGGAGGTCTAACCTACACAGTGAATGGTAGGGATCTAGGGTGTGTTGTCAAACAGGCATTTAATACCTTGAAAGTAGCCTCACAGGTAGGTAGGGTAGTCAAAAAGCCTTTAGACAAATTGGCCTCCATCAATCAGAGTACTGTGTATAGAAGCTGGGAGGTGATGTGCAATTTTATAAGACATTGGCGAGGCTCCATTTATAGTACTGTGTTCAGTTATAGTCACCATGTTACAGGAAATATGTTGTCAAGCTGGTAAGGGTGCAGAGAAGATTTATGAGGATATGGCCAGTACTTGTGGACCTGATCGAAAGGGAGAGGTTGAATAGGCTGAGGCTTTATTCCTTGAGTGCAGAAGAAAGTGGGGTGATCTCATGGAGGTCTACAATATCATGAGAGGAATAGATCAGGTGAACACCAAGTTTTTTGCCCAGGATAGGGGAATTGCTAAACAGAGAACATGGTGTTTAAATTGACAGGGGAGAGACTCAACAGGAACCAGAGGGATTTTTTTTTTTATTCAGAGGGTTGTGAGTGTATGAGACAGTGTTTAAGGCAAATACTATGGCAATATTTAAAAAATTTGGACGCATACATAGGTAGGATAATTTTAGAAGGATATGGATCAAATACAGGCAGGTGGAACATTTTGGTCATTGTGAGCAATGTTTTCCATATGATATGACTATTTTAATTGAATCAATGCTTGTGGGGGAGAAACAAAAGAACTGCTAGAATGTGGAATAAACAAATATGAGCTGGAGAGACTTGGTAGGCCAGGCAGCAATGATGGAGAGAAATAAGCAGTTGGCATCTTGTGCTGAGACTCGATCCTTGTGGCTGCTCTTTGTTTGAATCAGCTTGTGTAGTGTGTAACCTCACACTCGATGGAATTATTACCTGGCGCTCTCTAGTGGCTGAACTTTAAACACTATTCAACTACCATATGTTAGCTCTAAGCTGCTTGAACAAAAGATATTGTCCGTTGTTCCATTTACTCAAATTTTGCAAATTTGACTGCAGTAACTGATTTCTCAGCTTATCAATCGCTTATAATACTTGGATGTTTGAAGCAGCAATGCACATTTTATAAGCATAGGCCATGCTGTGCATTTCTATCGTAAATTAACGAGGGACTTTGATGAAACAATTACATAACACTTAATGAAGTATTTCTATGCATTAAGTAGTTCTCAGCTGTCTTTATATGTATCTAAGATTACAACAAGCCCACCTAGAATTTAACAAACAATTTGCAGGTTTAAACACGCTGATAACATTAATGTGCCTATTTTGTAAAGGGAATCATAATCATTTTCATTTATTGTTAACACTTTGAGGTGATTCACACAATTCTAATACTGTATGTAGAGATGTTTCATAAACTATTGGAAGGTGTAAATATTGTTTATCCCACGTAGAATTTTTTTTAAACTGGTAAAATGCTATGGAAGAGGATATAAAATGAACTTTGTTAGGAAGACTCAAGTTAATTTCAGGAAAGGCATGGTTTCCAATATTATGAACAATTTAAAATTTGTCATTGCACTATCATGCATTTACGCTGTAAGATGAGCACTTTCTATTGGACTCTTCCACGAGAAGCAGTGGTTTTCAGGGGATTGTCAAGCATTATACCAGAGAGGTAGAGTGGTAATAAATCAGATGTTCAGAAATGTTTCTATGTTCAGGTTCAGGAGAATGTTCATGGCGTTACGATGGAGGAATGTCAGACTGCACTTCAAAACCACACCTGGAACGTTCAAAAAGCCATACAGTACCTCAAGGTAACCCTGAGCTCGGATCCATCCTTTACCCCTAGTCTCACCAATCTTAATGATAGCTGTGCGACAGAGACACTTAAAACAAGACATCAAGCTTTAACAAACAGAAAGGGCAGCCTGGACCTATGTATCATTCCATCTTTGCATAGGTCTCTGGGCTGAGAAGCGATTAAGCATCTTCTTGTATGCCAATCACTGAATTGGTGTTGTTAACAACTCATTTATTTATTGGGATACCGACTCGGTGTTAACTTTTTAAATACATTGAATCTAAAGGAATGTTCTAACTCCACTTAATACAGGTAGTGTGTTTTACTGATGGTTGATGTAAAATTGTATATTTCCAACAGGTTACTTATTGAAGGGGTTAGAATACATTTCTGCGGTAAAATTCTAAATACGATGTAACCAAGTCATTATTGAAAAATATTGGAGCTCAATAATCACTTAGCTTCAGCACTGCACCAGAAATTATATTTCTTGAAGAATGGATCTTGAATATTGTATGCCAGAGCACAGATTTATTTTCTGGATATTGCTGCTGGAGTTGATTTTTGGGTTTAGAAAAGATTTTGTTCGAACTCTTGCAGTGCTGTTATCTTTTTCAGTTGTTACTAATGTACCTTACACATTAGAGATGATAATGGAGAAGAGGAATCTTTATTGAATCAGCATTCAGTCCTGCACAACAGGTTTATACAAAATTGAGTGTGCTTTATATACTATATATTTTGGCATTTAAGTTGCGTCTTGAAACCCTCAAAAATCACTCAAAAATGGTGGGGGGGGGGGGTCAATTTGTACGCCATATACATTTTTGAGACCCTAAATTAACTTTAAAAAAAACACATTGCTCGACATAGATAAGACGTCCTCGGAAGTACCTCCATTCCCCATACCATCCAGACATTCTATAATTGTAGAGACCAAGGTCTCCACTCCTGCCCTGTAGGCTGAGGTTGCTATTCCTGCCGGGAGCCTGAGGTCGCCACTCCTGCCTGGTAGGCTGAGGTCTCCACTGCTGCCCGGGAGCTGACATGTAGCTGTGGTTCCTGCACCAAGCACACTTGGGAAGTGAAGCAACTTCTTCGATGCGGATGGCACCACATCCGATGTTGAGAATGGAGTTGACATCGGCTATTCCAGCTACAGCCAATGCTGAAGACTTGGACCCAGCTCTGTTTGGCATGAAGTAAAGGCTTATTTAACATTTTTTTAAACTTCCTTAATTTACAGATTGTTACTTGGCAATTGGGGTGTTATAAGAGTTGGGTTATTGCTGGGAGGCCCGGACACCGGGCACATTCCTTGCAGAAAATTGGGGGGTCAACTTGTACATCCGATATATGATAAAACCATAAAATGAGGCTGAAAATGGGGACCCAACTTATCTGAAGGTCGACTTATACGCCAAAATATATGGTAATCTGTTGATCATGGTATGAAAGCAATTAAAATGCCTGCACTAATGTGCAGGCTGACATGTATGAGTGGTGTCGTGCTCATGGATATGTAGTTGCTTATATAAGGAGCCAAGGTAAGGGCACCTGACCCTGTATGTGCAGCCCAACTTCATATTTTGATAGCACTTCACAAGGAAAGTTCATTGTTGTGCTTGGAAAGTTGAAAAGCTTCATTATATTATTTGGTGAAGGATTTTTATAAAGCTTTATATGTACACAAATTTTATTTTTTTTTAAATTTAATTTGTCTTGCAAAAAGATGTGTTGATCAGTGCCTAATTACGGTTTAAAAATGCATCTAACTTACTGCAATTAACTTATAAAAATTGCTATTTCAATAGGTTTGGCAGCCATGCTTTTATAAATCAGTTTCAATATGATTTTATATAATGTGTATGAGAATTATGATCTTAAGAGTTGTCTGATGGGGTGCAACTGAGCATAGAGTTGTAATTTGGGTAAATTAGTATGATTGTCAAGATTCTCATAATCTCTTCTATTGTCTCTCTTTCTTGCTGCAATTTCCACACATTTATACTTGTTTTATCCGAAGAGTTGATAAAGTCTAGTGTTCTTTGGTATATGTAGTCAAATCTTTGTTCACATTAGATAAATGCAATGATGAAGTAGAATCAGGAAAGTTGGTTTTCAAAATCTTGAGACCAAACTGTCCATCTCCAGATTTGTGTTCACACCTTGAACTGCTCTTGCGAGGTTCAATTTGGTGTTAAGTTGGTTCTAGTCAGTGCATTTGCTTCAACATTTTATACAGTATCAGAACCTAAATCTTAATCTGCCGAGGCTTTGCCTCTGTGTGCATTTGAAGAACATTATATCAAGGTTGTGCAAGACCATTGTTCACCTCTAGCTCTGACCCCACAGGATACAAAGTAATCTGCAATCATGCAAGATCCAACTGCTCCATTTCACATTGATTCCCTTTTAGGTTGAACAGCTATTCTGTCTCGGATTGAAGACAAGAAATGAATGTCAGAAGATTCTAGAAATGTTTGACTGGAATCTGGAATTGGCCAGTTGCCATCTGCTAGACACTTACAGTGCAGCTCGACATAGGTAGGTGATATTTGATACCTCGTGGTATGGTTATTAACATGAAGGGATAAGAAAGAAGATGGTAACTGTGTTCCTGTCTTTTAAATGGGAAAAGAAAGTTATGTGCTCCCCTAATTTGTGTTCTGGTTTTTTTTTTTGGCATCCTATTGTGAGCTATCAAAGATATTTCAACTGTATTCTTTTCATGAGAGAACATGAACACAAATATACATGGTTTTGATGCAGTCAATGCTTCTTTGACAGTCATTTCTAAAGAAACGTACAATAACGAGCAGATGTTGCTTCTGAACTTTCTGTGCCACCCAAAGATGATTCTTCACATTTTATTACATTCTCAAAACTGCTTGTTACAATAAAATCCTTGGTAGACGGAATTCAAGCAACCAGCAACCTTAAACCACTGGCAAAAAAAAATCAAGGAAAATAAATTTTAAAAATTAAAATAAATGAGAATAAAACAATAGGTAAACTTGCGTGTTTAAAATTGTAATAGTAAATGTTCTCTGAAGTAACACATAAACCTTTGGTGAAGATGGGAGCAAATATTCAGCCATCGGAGTGCCTTGGTCGTGCTTTACTCGTAGCAGCTGTTTGAATAAAGTTGTGTGAACGCTCAGGATGAAGAGCTGGTTGATGCCGCTCGCTGTTGGGGTGACTCTCTTAAAGTGTTTCCTTATCCCTGCTTAGTAAGAGTCACTCTAGTCAAAGGCTTTATTTTAATTTAATTAAAAAAAACCTTTTCAGACGGCCATTTTGACCCACGAGTCTGACCCGCCCAATTGACCCAGAGCCCCTATACATTTTGAAGTGTGGGAAGAAGCCGGGGAATTCCTGCACAGACCTGGGGAGAATGTAGTACCAGATTTGAAAGGGGGTCGCTGGCATTGTCATAGTATTCTGCTAACCCTGCTGCCACATTTATAAACTTGGATGGGGTTGTGGGGGGTTAATTATCCATAATGTTATTGTTTGTCTTTAGGTGGTTTTGCAGAGGCAGTGATGGTTTAAATTTTTTCAAAGAATGTGACTGAAAATAAAGTAAAATGTATATATTCATACAGTTGAAGTTTGTTCAGTGTTAGTGCAGTATAGTATTTTTGTCTTTTAAACTGTTTATTCTTAATCCAGATGCATTAGTTTCATATTTTAAGTCTCAAGCACCCGGAAAATACTAATCCCCCTAGATGCCGGATACCGGGATTTTACTGTACATTCCCAAGACTGCTATTATGCAGATTATTAATACTCATCGCCTTCCCAAGATCGTATTATATGGCGAGCTCGCCACTGGCCACCGTGACAGAGGTGCACCAAAGAAAAGGTACAAGGACTGCCTAAAGAAATCTCTTGGTGCCTGCCACATTGACCACCGCCAGTGGGCTGATAACGCCTCAAACCGTGCATCTTGGCGCCTCACAGTTTGGCGGGCAGCAGCCTCCTTTGAAGAAGACCGCAGAGCCCACCTCACTGACAAAAGGCAAAGGAGGAAAAACCCAACCCCAACCAACCAATTTTCCCTTGCAACCGCTGCAATCGTGTCTGCCTGTCCCGCATCGGACTGGTCAGCCACAAACGAGCCTGCAGCTGACGTGGACTTTTTAACCCCCTCCATAAATCTTCGTCCGCGAAGCCAAGCCAAAGAAAAAAGAATACTCATTTATCTACATTTTCTGCTTGTTATAATAAAAAGATGACAGCATCTTTTAAAAGGAGCATAAATTATTATGTGTTATGTCTATACCATTGGTTAAGCATTAAACTATATTAAGAGCTCAGGTGACCCAGGGAGGCGATCTAACCATTTTTTTTCCTGTTGATTTCACAGACGATGACAAGCTTCACAGAAGAGGAAAAAAACTGACACTGATAATTGCTCCATTGTCTTTGGGATTGTGGAATACAGGTGTTCTCTGAACAGAATTTTATTAATCTTTTTGAGAAGCAAAGGATCTCAAATTACTGTCACTATTTAACTCTCGCACTCTTTGTGCATTATGGTCCTGCTGCTCAGTGGGAATCCGATTTCTCAATAACAGTATTCTTCAAAGTCAACAGGTTGTTTGTTTGTTCTGGTGAAAAGATTTGTAATTTTGTGGCATATGGAAATCCCAATAGCCTTCTGTATATAAATATAATATATATAATATAAATTTTATTTGACAAGTGGATGGTAGATTGCAGTTGTGTTTATATTTTGCATTGAATTTGTCACATTGGATGTTCTAAATAATTATTTAATTTGTTTTCCTAAAAGACGGTTGAATGAGTTTAACATTCTGTGTTTCCTATCCAGGTAAAGTTTATCCATTTCAGATTTCTTTAAGAATGATGATTTTTGAAAGGTACTAGTATGACCAAATGTAGACCTAGTGTTGTCATGCTAAATCTGCCGAAGTACTTTTCCTTTTGTATAATGGAATACGTTTAAGTGCCCCTTCCTTATGCTGCAGTTCCCATCAAATGTATAAATAGGAATAATAGATTTAAGACCATAAATAGCAGCAGAGCTTTGGAATTAGCCTTGGTTCTTATCTATATGAACACAAAACCTCATTTTTCCAAAATTATAATTGAAGACCCCAGAGTACACTACAACTCTGATTATCTGAAATTGGATTCTCCGAAATCTTCATATATCCAAAATTTTTTCAGATCTGAACTGACCAGGGATCTCGGGCTCCCGGCGGCAGCAGGGATCTCGGGCTCCCGGCGGCAGCAGGGATCTCGGGCTCCCGGCGGCAGCAGGGATCTCGGGCTCCCGGCGGCAGCAGGGATCTCGGGCTCCCGGCGGCAGCAGGGATCTCGGGCTCCCATCACGAGCGGGGCCTCAGTCGGGAGGTGTCGGTGATCGGCGATGGCCAGTGTTTTTTTTTGGTGAGAATTAAACATTCTTTTAATGCTTAAGAAGCCTTCTCTTGTTGTTTGTTGTTTAAATACTGATACAAGTGATTTGCTATTGCTACTGGGCTGTTTTTAAAAAATGGCCAGTTCTCTGAAAAAAATAATTTATCTGAAATAGGACCAGTCCCAACCATTTCAGATAATCGGAGTTGTACTGTACTGTGATACATGCAAAATTTTCCAATTAAGTTCTGATTGGCTCTATTAATACACTATTTGGACAACTATTTCCTACTTCTAAACCATGGTCTTACAAATTACAAACTGCTTAGGGTGATGCATCAGTGATGCACAGATCTTGTTGCAAAAAAAATTGTTGTTCATATTTAAACTGACAGGGAGAAACCTAGCTTAAGATCAAAGTCACCTACTCTCTTTTGATAGACACACTATCCTTGAGGTATTACCTAGGCACTCAAAAGCAACTCAAACCATTTTTATTATTGACCTTTTTCCTGTCCTTCTGCATAGATTAAATATTTGTTGCTTATACTATGTAGAAGATATTAATTATTGAAAATTATTTGAGCTGAGATTCCTATCCATTACCTGACTTAAAGCCTTTTTGCTTCCATCTTTGGAATTTCCCACTATAACCATCTGCTGCTTTACTGTATGCAGTTGCCATTTTCAGACACAACAAATTAACATGCATTGACCTTCCATTTTCCCTTTTTCCACATAGAATTTCAAACTCTGCTACAGTATTAATATTTTATGATCTATATTCATTCTCCGTGTGCTTTGTAAACAACTTTTGCCTCTCTTCCCATACAACTGAATTTCAAAAGGTCTCTTAGGATTCAAGCTATTCTGCCCTTGATCAATTTTTTTTTCTTCAGGATCCAGATTAAAAACAGCATTACAGCAAAAGCTGTTTTGGTACCCTATATTAATGTTAAAGCAACAAACAATATTTTAAAATTTCCCCAAAGTTTAAATGACACAACATTAAAAAACAAGATGGATGTTATGGGTGGAGCTTAATTCTTAGGAAATTCATCTGCTGTTATGAAATCTTAAGAAGTACTCAGTTTACAAGATTCCTGTTGTGAAATTTAGTCTCGGAACTTTTCAGGCTCTACATACTCAAAAGGTCAAAAGAAAGACAGATTCCAAATGAAGCTTTGATTCAAATTTGTTTTGGACACTAGATGGCGGATGGATCAACATGTTCATCACTATGTAACTCGATATTTGGCTTGGAGAATAGATAAACTATCTGCAGATTTCTGCCCTCATTCTCTGATTAGTCCAGTGCCACACTCTGCCATATGAGGTGCATTTTCTGCAAGTCTGAATAATTTTGTATTGTAGTGGAACATTTTAAAATCTATTCTTCTTGCCAACTGCAGTAAGACTTCATAAGAAACAAAAATAGAAGACCATTACGTTCTTATTTATTCGATAATTTTTTATTAAAATATATTCTACAGTACTGCACATTTTGATAGTAATTTTATAAATGCTGTTATTCGTAACATAATGTTATTCTGTAATTTGTGAAAGAAAGTCATTACATCAGGTCAAAGTCTGGCTGAGGGATTTATATTTAATTCATTTATTAATTAATCCTTAATTATTTGGTCTAAGTGTGGTACCATGACCAAAGGCAATGTGGATCAGAGAATAAGATGTGAAGCATCACATTATTGGCCTTTACAATGTTCTAAGTCTCTCTCACCTTCTTCTGTGGTGAATCCTATCCTCATACTACATATTTTAAGACTTCCACCTGGGATAGTTGATCACCAGCATCTTCTTCACATCCACTGCTTTTGTGTAATGTATTATCCACCCTGAAGTGAAACAACTTTCTGCACAGGGCAATGCCTGTCTAAGAACTTAAAAAAAAAAATTGGCCAGGCTTATTTGTGTTGTGCTATTCATATTTTTGGCTGTTCATGTTGGAGCCTGCTGAAAACCTTTCTCTTCAGCTATGTTTTGAACTTCTCTCCAGCAATGTAGTTGGTGTGATTGAGCACATGTATATACAATGTCATGCTCCATCAAGCCAGATGTGACACAGAATTTACTCTTGAGAATGATGGCATCAATCATCTTTGAACCTCAAGTATGCCACCTACTGGTCTGATCAGAAAAAAAATCAGTTTGAAAATGAGAGAATCAATCAGACATTTGCTCAAATGAATAACTTTTGGGGTATGCTTTAAAGCAGAGATCTTCTTTGTACCATTTATGTACAGACATCATGTTTGTAGGGGATGGGAGAAGCTTTCTGAAAAAATGAGCGCTGCACATTTGTATAAAGTTTATTTTTCAATCTTTCATTGAAGCTCCAACATTGCATGTCTTGTACTCAGCATTTCTTGGATTGCAACGTTGTCATAATGCTACATTTGTGAAAAAAAGTAGTGTTAACTCAGGTCTTGTTGGATCCTTGTAAAGCATTTTTTAAAAAGTTGTTGTACTGAAATGTAATTCCCTCTGCTGTATAAAAAAAATCCAATTTTTTTTTCTGAGTTCTGTGGATATTTATAAAGTATTCATGCATTTCCATTGTGATTAAATACAATTTCACAAGAAGCCAGTACTTAGAATTAAATGGGGCCACTAGAACATTGCTGCAATATTTCTCCCATTTCACTTTTTTTATGGATTATATTTTTCATAGGTATACCTGGATACAAAAAGTGTAATTGGACCATATGGTCCTTTGTGCTGTATTCAGGTATGAGTAATAAACAAGAATTTTGTACCAACAGCTGTAAACATTGGCATTAATATTTAAAAAAATTTCCAGTCCATGTGCTGATCATTTCAATATTATCGATGATCACAGTACCTGAATATCTTTCCTCTAATCCAAAAATAGATTAAAAATGTATGAACATTACATTCGGACAATATATTCTAGTTGTGACAAACTATATTGAAAATTTGCATCAATTTTATTTCTGATTTTTTTTTTATATCCCCAGAAACTCATTTGTACTCAATCAAATCTGGAACCCTTGATAATGTGAACTAGGAAAGGGAAAAGTTAGTTTATTGCTGCAAAGCAAAGCCAGTCTGAGGAGAATCTATAATGCGGTGAGAAACCCAGCAAGTTTATAACCTTGTAGAATTGTTTTACTTATAAAATAAAAACATTTTAAATTCTGAAATAAAGTGCTTGTCTGAATTTATGTTGAAGTATACGTCTTGTGTATATTTTTGCCCGCCGCTAATTAGGAGGTGTCTTTGGCACCACATTTGTACTACAGGTATTACACGTGTAAAGAATTAGTAGTTCAAATGTATTTTAGCTGACTTTCTATGAACTGTATCTACAGCAACCACAGAATCATTAAAATCAAATGCAGTGTCACTTTTCATTTATGTGAAATGGTATACTAGGATTTTGCCTGTTTTTCCTTCAGCTCATGTAATCCTTTTGTTGCTAGTTATCAATGGCATCTGTAGGATTGGTATTGGAACAGTTGCTCATTATTATATTCCTAAATAATCTAGGTTTAGGTATTGGAGATATGATCTATATATTTGTAGGTGATGTTGAAAATGTGCACAAATATTAAGACTCTGGGTGGTAGATGAGGCTGTCCAAATTTCACACGCAATTTGTAAAGTTTGCATTGGCAGTGGCCAGGAAATGTATAACGGTTACCTGGAAATCTGATTCCCGACTAGGAATGGCACGATGGAATGCAGCAATGCAAAGTTGTGTTCCCCTTGAGAAAATTACTTATAGTTTGAAGAACAAATATGATGTTTTTATCAACATTTGGCAGTTGTATTTGGAGCAAATAGCTGTAAATCTTTAGTTTCTCCCCCCTCGCTTTGGAGCACCCCATCTGTTCCCCTCCCCTAGATCTAGAAAAGCTAGATAATTTAAGGCCCAGAGGTGGATGGTGCATACTTGACAACCTCTTATATATTTTTTTCTTTCTTTTTAGTCTAGTCTCTCTATTCTTTTTCCATTTTTCTTACTTTTTCTCAGGGGGTGGGGAAGTATGGTTAATTATAGACATACAATAGCTATTAATGAATGTATATTACTTTTTTTGGAAACTTATTTTGTCCTTTGCACTGTTTGACTTGAAAATACAAATATAAACTTGTAAATAAAATAGAGAAAAGACTGGGGAGAGCAATTTATCAGGTGAGATATGAGTTCATATGAAAAACAGTGTAAATGAGAGATGAAGGGGAAAATGACATCATGCTTGATGCATGAAGGGAGCCACCATAGATTGATAATGGAATTAAGGGAAGTAAATAATGATGTCTTGGAATATAATCACCTTACAAAAGAGGAAGAGCTGGAAATGTAGCTAGATTCATCCTCTGAACTTGACCAAGCATAATCTAGGAAACTAGGGAGAAAATTACAGGGGCCCTGGCAGATATTGGTGTCAACTCTAGATGACTGTTGACCTCATGAGAGGGTTCGTCTGCCCTTTGACAGGTCTTGTTTTTCATCCTGCAGGGTGTCTAGCTACCCTCTGCACCAGGCAAGCCTGGTGTGGGAGCTGGTTTAGTCGCTGACCACGGGACAGGTAGTACGTGGTATCAACAGCACTCAGACGGGTGACCTGACCCCTCTACCTCATTGGAAAACTGCAGCAGTCTCACCTCCATGTTGCTGTAAAAGGTATGTGTAACCATGATCCAGTGCATCAAGTGCACTCAAGTATGATTTGGGCAGCATGGTTAGCTTAATGCCATTACAGTGCCAGCGATCGGGACTGTTCAAATGTCGCGCTGTCTGTAAGGAGTTTGTACGTTCTCCCCGTCTATGCAGATTTGCCCTCGGGACTCTGGTTTCCTCCCACCCTTCAAAACATACCAGGGTTGTAGGTTGATTGTGTGTAATTGGGCAGCAGGGCTTGTGGACCGAAAGGCCTGCCTGTTACTGTGCTGTAGGTCTAAATTTAAATCTAACTCTTCATTTCTGAAACGATTGATGCAAGGACGATTACTGCAGTGAGTGACAGTAACAAAAAGTAGGGCTCCATGAGGATTTCCTCGAGTGATATCCTCAGGGTGAGATGATTGATTACACATCACACTCTCCTTTCTGCCATCTATGGAGCTAGCTTTATATGAGTTATGGGGCAGTATTTTTTCAAGAAATGTTAGTTCTCTGTTCTTGCCTAAGTGTTTGTCATTCAGCACTAACATTTGCAGAAGCAATGGCTGGCAGCTAATACTGGATTTCTGATGGTGTTCTGGCTAGACCTGAAGATGGGAGATCATACCAGTGGAAAGCAATTGCAGGAATTTAGAGGTGGTGGTTAGAGTCTTCGTTTATTTCTTTATAAAATTATTTAAAATAAATGATTTTAAGAATTTATATTTTGTTAATAAGTAATTTAACTTTTAAAGTTTTTGAATGGTTGACATCTGTCATAGCTATCCCTCATAGTCAAGGATGATGGCCTTCATTCCATTGATCCACAAAGCCAAGACTTGTTTAACGTGTACTTGATGTTGTACTCCAAGAAGATCACGATACTTCACAAATCAACCAACTAATTCCAATGGCTTGAAAACCATGTCAATTGGAGCTGATGGATTTGTTGCAGCTTTCATCCGCCTTCACATCTGTTGAGTTTAGAGTAACTTCTTCCACCTGTTTCACTGCTGAGGACTTGGTTCTTTGTCAGGGACCTCCCCCTCAACGTTACCACCACGGGTGACCTACCAGGAGCATAGCTTCAGACAGCATCACTCTCAGGATCAAGCTTCTCCACCATGACAAAGTGACAATCGGAGAAATCATGTGACATCAGTAATAGTACAGTAAAACCCTGATATCTGAAATTCAAACAACCAGCAAAAAATATTGAGTGAAATAAATAAATAGAATTCAAATAAATAAGAATAAATATAAAATGAAATAAAATTTTTAAATTGTAAAAGTAAATGGTCTCTGAAATAACACAAACCTTTGGTGAAGATAGGAGCAAATATTCAGCCAGCAAAGTGCCTTGATCATGCTTTGCTCGTAGCAGCTGTTTGTATAAAGTTTAAATAAAGTTGTGTTTGAATAAAATGGCGTTCCCCAGGATGAAGTGCTATTGATGTTGCTCGTCATTGGAGTGATTCTTAAAGTGTCTCATTATCCCTGCTTATTTTTAAAAAATCTTTATCAGTATATTATGTATATTAGTAAGATTTTATCTGTAAACTTGGGGGAGGGGGTTAATTATGATGTTATTGTTCAGATTTTGGGCCACTCCATGGAGGAGGAGGAACCTGCAGATGCAGCAATGGTTAAATGTTTTCAAAGAATGTGACTGAAAATAAAGTAAAATGCTTTATAGTTTATACAGTATATTCATGCAAGTGAAGTTTGTTTAGAGAAAATACAGTATAGTATTTTTGTCTTTTAAACTGTTCATTCTTTATTTTAATATAAAACCACTTAACAAACATATCACAATATTTCAAACTTAATCCAAATACATAGATATTTTATATATAAAAAAGAAAAAGAAAAACCTCTTATAAATCCCCTCACCCTCTCCAAACTTAAAAAAAAGACAAAGGACAAGAAAACCAACACAGGATCACTTCAATTTCTGATACTTTTAAACTTTTATTTTATTTATATATATATGCTGAAGCATGGCATCCGACATTTCTACCACTGGCCCATAATTGCATTCACAGGCCTGCCACCTGGCCCCTGACAAACTCAGTCTAGCAAAGGAAGAGTTTAAACACATAGAGGAGCTCAGAGTCGCCCGCCGCTCCAATAGGCCGTGGATTTCACCCCTCCACTTGGTGCCAAAGTCCAACGGCAGCTGGAGACCCTGCGGCGACTACAGATGCCTCAACGACACCAGACCGCTACCAAATTCCCCATATCCAGGATTTTGCAGCAAACCTCCATGGCGCAAAGCTGTTCTCTAACGTTGACCTGATCCATGGATGCCACTAGATGACATCCAAAAGACTCCTATCATCACCCTGTTTGGCCTGTTTGAGTTCCTTCGCATGCTATTTGTTTAAAAAAAATGCAGTACAAACATTCCAGCACATCATGGCCGCAGTCGGCAGAAGCTTGCCTTTTCTTTTCATCTACATCAATGACAACCTAGTAGCCAGCAACAGGCCTGAGGAACACATGATACACCTGCACCAGCTATTCACCCAGCTCGCACTGTTCAGCTTTACCATTAACCCAGAGAAGTGCCAGTTCAGACTCGCAGAAATAGACTTTCTGGGCCACAAAATTACAAAGTGGATGCCAAACGACGGTTTGCCTGGCCGGTCACTGAATTTTTACTACAGATTCATCCCCATGCAGCTCTAATGCTGGGTTTGAAGAAGGAGATTGCATGGACAGATGAAGCCCACAACATTTTTGAAGAGACCAAAGAGGCCCTAGCCCATACAATGATGCTAGTCCACCCACAAATAGGTGTACCGGCGGCCCTCACAGTCGACGCATCCAACACAGCAGTGGGTGCTGCCCTGGAACAGTTCGTTGACGATCCATGGAGCCCCCTCGCCTTTTTTAGTCGCCACCTACAACCACCCGAACTGATGTACAGTGCATTTGACAGGGAGCTACTTGCCCTCTGATGGAGGACCTCAGTTTTCTTCAGGCTGACTTCCAGGCCAAACATTTTGGCAGTTTCCGCAAAGCAGGACGTCAAGCGCTGAAGAGTTGGCTCTGAATGGGCAACTAAAGCGGCATCATCTGCAAAGAGTAGTTCATGGACAAGACTACCAGCCCCCCCACATCTCCATCGGGCACACAAAACTCAAAACGGTCAACCAGTTTACCTATCTCGGCTGCACCATTTCATCAGATGCAAGGATCGACAATGAGATAGACAACAGACTCGCCTTTGGAGTGTCTTTGGAAGACTACACAAAAGAGTCTGGAAAAACAACCAACTGAAAAACCTCACAAAGATAAGCGTATACAGAGCCGTTCTCATACCCACACTCCTGTTCGGCTCCGAATCATGGGTCCTCTACCGGCATCACCTACGGCTCCTAGAACGCTTCCATCAGCGTTGTCTCCGCTCCATCCTCAACATCCATTGGAGCGCTTTCATCCCTAACGTCGAAGTACTCGAGATGGCAGAGGTCGACAGCATCAAGTCCACGCTGCTGAAGATCCAGCTGCGCTGGGTGGGTCACGTCTCCAGAATGGAGGACCATCGCCTTCCCAAGGTCGTGTTATATGGCGAGCTCTCCACTGGCCACCGTGACAGAGGTGCACCAAAGAAAAGGTACAAGGACTGCCTAAAGAAATCTCTTGGTTGCTGCCACATTGACCACCGCCAGTGGGCTGATATCGCCTCAAACCGTGCATCTTGGCGCCTCACAGTTTGGCGGGCAGCAACCTCCTTTGAAGAAGACCGCAGAGCCCACCTCACTGACAAAAGGCAAAGGAGGAAAAACCCAACACCCAACCCCAACCAACCAATTTTCCCTTGCAACCGCTTCAATCGTGTCTGCCTGTCCCGCATCAGACTTGTCAGCCACAAACGAGCCTGCAGCTGACGTGGACTTTTACCCCCTCCATAAATCTTCGTCCGCGAAGCCAAGCCAAAGAAGACTTGCCCTCTACCTGGCCATCCGCAATTTCTGCTACTTCCTGGAAGGGCATCCATTCACTGTCACAAGCTGCTCACTTTCGCGCTCTCAAAGTTCTCTGACCCGTGGTCTGCCTAACAGCACAGGCACTTATCCGACATCTCTTGAGTTCACCACCACTATTCAACATCTATCAGGAAAACAACGTTGTTGCCGATGCAGTCTCCAGCCCAGCAGTCATCGACTACTATGATCTGGCTCGTGCACAGCAAGATGAACCCGAGACACTCAGCTTCAGAACTGCAAGCACAGGATTGCAGCTCCAAGACATCCCACTTGACACCAATGGCACTTCGCTCCTCTGCAATGTCTCCACAGGCCAACGTTGACCACTGGTCCCCACCCAATGGAGGAGAACAGTTTGTAGCACCCCTCAATCTGCACAATAGTGCGACTGATGTCCTCAAAGTTTGTGTGGCACGGTCTGCGTAAACAGGTCACGGAGTAGGTGGAAAAACTACAGAGACGGCCAAGGTCCAGTGACACACCAAGCACCAACACCAGCAGTTTGAAGCCCCAACCGGCAGGTTCCAGCACATCCACCTCAACATAGTAGGGTCCTTGCCAGTCTCCTGAGGGTCGTGCTACCTTTTCACTGTGGTGGACAGGTTCACTCATTGGTCAGAGGCCATACGCATTCCGGACACCTCCACAGAAATGTGTACCAGGGCTTTCCTTGCTGCCTGGATTTCCTGCTTTGGTGGTCCCGACAGACATTATAACCGACCAGGGAGAGCGGTTCACCTCTGCCCTGTGGACAGAACTCTCTAAACTCCTGGACACCCAGCTGCATCACACCACGGCTTACCATCCCCAAGCCAATGGGTTAGATGAGTGATTCCATCGCCACCTCACTTTGGCGCTGATGGCACGCCTTGAAAGGCCCAACTGGGTGGACAAACTACTTTGGGTTTTCCTGGAATACACACAGCACCCAAGGATGACCTTGGAGCCTCCTCTGCCGGACTAGTCTATGGTGAGTCCATTGTTGATCATGGCCAATTCCTTACCCCAGCAACCAAAAAGAACACTGACACTGCAGCCATCCTCGAGGTTGTGGGACAAACTTGGGCTCCCTTGCACCACCGCTGCCATCGCGACGTGGTCAGCTGCTCTGCAACTACCCCCGGACTTGTCCTCCTGTGAGTTGTAATAGTGCGTAGGGGCATGCACAGGACTCCCCTTCAGCAACCTTATGAGGGTGATACAAGGTGCTGCACAGAAACACTTCCATGTTCACTCTTGACATTGGGGGCAAGGTGGAGTTATTCACACTGGACCATTTGAAACCAGGCCATCTGAACTTGTCCCAGCCAATACAGGTCCCCCCACCAGTGCGTAGGGCTCCACTGGTGAAACAGCACATCTCACCCTCAAGACCATTGGTGCCAGTTGTGGGGGGGGGGGGGGGGAGGGGATTGTGTGGCAATGCAGATGTTTGCAGCAGCAAACCAGCCCCTCTTGTCACACGCGGTCAGCGGGGCAACTGCGACAAGGATGGCGTCGTGGGACCATCTCTTCCAGTCCAGACCGGAAGGGGCGTGCGTGCTTTCATCATTGTGATGCAAGTGGCGGGACGTTGGGGGCAGGACCTGAAACATGTTTAAAGGCTGCAATGTGGAATTCAAAATAAAGCAGTTGTGATACTACAGCTCCCAGCCTGTTGCCTCACTCTCTTTGCTGCGCTCACTCACAACCCGCTACAGCATTCTATTTTTGTAGCTAAGGAATTATTGTGGCTAATACCAAAATTGGAGCAATCAAATTTTGATTGCTTATTAATGTCTCAAATATTTCCTCTCTGCTTTTGAGGTTGAAATTTTGACACTATTGACCCACTAAAAATAAGCAAGTTCAGAACAGTTTCTAATCTATATTACGCTCACACTATTATGTTTGGCATCTCCGCAAAAGAAATTCAGAGGGTTCTCAAAGAGCGTAATCTACAGAATATCTAGAAGAGCAGAAGAATTAATTGAATATTTACAGGCATACAGTATTGGATATCCAGCACTTTCCAAAGTGACATTTCAGAGAGGCTGACTGTGAGGTAATGCAGAAGGAATGCCTGACCTAAAGTTGGCCATTGTAAAACTGATTGTTGCTTTTTAAGCTGCATCTATTAAGGTGAGGTTATGAAAGATTTTTTAAAAGTTTGTGCTGTTAAAAAAAACAATTGGTGGTATTCTTACTTTGTGGCCAACGGAAAGCACCTTCATTAGTGGGCATGCATCATTACTTCTGATAGAATTAAGCAAGATGTATTAATAGATTTGTAACAATGAGATTGGTGATTGCTATTCATATTTTTTTGCAATCCTATTCAAGGTATGAAGACTCTTAAATGTCCTCAGAAGTATATGTTCATTCTTCAGCACTAGTTTAAAAGTGTCTAAATGTTAAAAGGATGTGGTGCATGCAAGCCAAGTCCACTTACATTTCCAAAAACCTGGATGGGTTATCCATTGAACTGACTCTCCTCTACATTGGAGCATCTGGATGAAGACTGGGAGATTGCTTTGTTGAGCTCCTCTGCTCTGTCCACCACAATAGCGTGGATCTCCCAGCAGCCATCCATTTCAATTCCTCGTCCTGTTCCCTTTCTGACATGTCTGTCCATGGTCTTATGCGCTTCCAGACTGAAACTATCTGCAAATTGGAGGAGCAACACCATGTCATCTTCTGACTGGGCGTGCTCCAACTGGATAGCATTAATATCAACCTCTCTGGCTTTCATTAAACCTTTAGAAGAAAAAAATAATTAGTTGTAAATTTCCTACTCACTGTGTGGAACTCCAGTCAATCGTACCATATCACTAGACTGCTGAGTTGAATTAATACCACCCTCTGTCACAAGATCACTTAATCCCTATTGCCCATCAACTTCCTGTTGAACTGAGCTTTTCAACTCCAAATGTCTGAGTCACCTGAATCCAATTGCCAGGTGCAGCCTTCAGATAAAATCCCTGTTGAAGTCTGCTGCAAACTCCCTTTCATTTCTTCCCCTGTTGCCGTACCCCAGCTCTGTCTCTCCTTTTCCTATCTCCTTACGCACAGACATGATAAATTCTGATCTCTCCCCTTATCATATCCAATTAAGATTTTTTGTTGGTCTGGATTCCTACCCCAGTCAGCATTGTGTGAATTCTGAAATTTTATCAGATTTCCTGCTTCTGGCTCATTCTGCTTATTCTTTGAAAAAGAGCTCAGGTCTGAAACGTTGGCAATATATCTTTGCTTTTTATGGACGCTAAAAGACCAGCTAAGTTCCTCTAGCATTTCAGTCTGCTTTTAACAAGCAAGACTGCCACAATCCCCAGAGCAGTGAATGCAATATCATTGTTTAATTTTGTTACTCCAAATTGTATTTTATGTTACTGTGCTCCATAGTTCTTGATTTAAGAATAAGGAAATTGTTTAGTGAAATTTATTAATAGCATATCCTGAGTCTGAGTACAACTCCATTCAATTCAGTCACAATAATCTATTGTGCTGTGGCAATAATGCTGTAAAGTGCCTATAATTTAGACATTCTACATGTCACTCTAAAGTATTAAATACATGTCTGTAAATGTAATAATCTCTTAGGTATTATTTTATTGAAAAGTTTAGTATTACATAATTTTAATTTGAAAATGCCATGTAAAGCATTTCCTGACAAGTACATTAAACAAGCAACCCCTTTGATTCCTTTCATAAAAATAATTTTCAATTTTGCTTTATTAAGTAGTCTTAATGTTAACATTATTTTCACAAAAATAAAGTGCTAATAGTAAATATTACAAAGTTTAACTGAATAGTAATTTGAAATCACAATTTTATGTGAACATAAAATATTGTACAATATTCTTGATTTAGAGATTAAATAATTGAAAATTAATTCATGTAAAATTATTATTCCTGCAACATATTTTATTTCATGTTGACTGTAGCTTCAATTTGATCAAAATACTGAAGGACACAATTGAATTCTTCAATGATATCTTGATCTACCAGTAGTTTCCATTTTTGATGGTCTTTTAATTTTTCTACAAAAAAAAATCGATAGACCCCATAAACAAACATAAATGATGTCCACATACATAAGCGTGCATTCAGAGACATAGATCAAAGAAGAAGGCTTGTTTCATCAATCAGAACCTACAGAATCAGAATGGCAACAAGTCCTCCTTGATCACAATGGACTCCAGTCCCAACTGTAAATATGTCCTTCTGTGAGCACAGGGATGTAGAATTAACCAGTACACTGTTGTTCCCGTTTCCTTCTTACAGCGAAAACATCCATCTGATACTATTGGGTCCCATTTATTTAACTTTTGGGGCGTGTAACCAATTTTCTGTGTAACCAATTATATTGTATCATGCGTAACTTCATGTTTATTGTATTTCTCATAGTTCTGGAGCATAACTTTTCCCATATTCCATTTTTTATCTTTGTTTAGATCTTGTTCCCACTTTTGTTTGGGTTTACAGCTTATTTTATCATTTTCTTTCTCTTGCAGCTTGATGTACATGTTTGTTATAAATCTTTCAATTATCATTGTGTCTGTAATCCCATATTCAAAGCTGCTTCCTTCTGGTAATCTCAGTCTGCTTCCCAGCTTGTCCTTCAAGTAGGTTTTCAGTTGGTGGTATGCAAACATTGTACCGTGAGTTATTCCATATTTGTACTTCATTTGTTCAAATGATAATAAATTATTTCCCAAAAAACAATTTTCTATTCTTTTAATTCCTTTTCTCTCCCATTCTCAGAAGGAAAGGTTATCTACTGTGAAAGGGGTTAGTTGATTTTGCGTCAATAATAATTTTGGTAGTTTGTAATTTGTTTTTTTTCCTTTCTACGTGAATCTTCTTCCAAATGTTGAGCAGATGGTACAGTACTGGTGAACTTGTATATTGCACCAGTTTTTCATCCCACTTATAAAGTATATGTTCTGGTACCTTCTCCCCTATTTTATCTAGCTCTATCCTGGTCCAATCTCGTTTTTCCCTTGTTTGATAAAAATCTGATAGATATCTTAATTGTGTTGCTCTATAATAATTCTTAAAGTTTGGTAGCTGCAAACCCCCTTGTTTGTACCATTCTGTTAATTTATCTAGCGCTATCCTCGGTTTCCCCCCTTTCCATAAGAATTTCCTTATTATTTTCTTTAGCTCATTGAAGAATTTCTCTGTTAAGGGAATTGGTAATGATTGAAATAGGTATTGTATCCTTGGGAAGGTATTCATTTTAATGCAATTTACCCTTCCTATCAGCGTTAGTGGTAAATCTTTCCAATGTTCTAAGTCATCTTGTAATTTCTTCATTAATGGTTGATAATTTAATTTGTATAGATGGCCTAGATTATTATCTAGTCTAATACCCAAGTATCGGATTGCTTGTGTTTGCCATTTAAATGGTGATTCTTTTTCAAACTTTGTGAAATCTGCATTATTCATTGGCATCGCTTCACTTTTATTTGCGTTGATTTTGTACCCCGATATTTCTCCATATTCTTTCAATTTCTTATGTAATTCTTTTATTGATAATTCTGGTTCTGTTAAGTATACTATGATGTCATCTGTAAATAGACTGATTTTATATTCCTTCTCTTTTATTTTTATCCCTTTTATTTTATTTTCTGTTCTTATCAGTTCTGCCAATGGTTCTATTGCTAAAGCAAACAGTGAGGGAGAGAGTGGACATCCCTGCCCAGTTGACCTGCTTAATTGGGGGTCAACATGTTGATGCAGTCATGAAGAAGGCTCACCAGCTCATCATCAAGTTTGAGGAGATTCGGTATGTCACAAAAGACCCTTGCAAATTTCTGCAGATGTACCGTGGAGAACATTCTGACTGGTTGCATCACTCTGGTATGGAGGTGCCAATACACAGATCAGGAAAAGACTAAACACAACTAGCATTATAATTGGCATCAGTCTTCACTCCATTAAGGAAACCTTTAAGAGGCGGAGCCTCAAGAAAGCAGGCTCTATTATCAATCGCCTTCACCACCCAAGTCATGCCCTTTTCTCACAGCTGCCAGCAGGAAGGAGGTACAGGAGCCTGAAGATGCACACTCAAACTACACAAACAGCTTCTTCTCTGCTGCCATCAGATTTTTGAACAGACAATGAACCTATGGATACTACCTCACCTTTTCTCTTTTTTGCACAAATTATTTTTTTTAATCATGCATTTAAAGAATTGTAATTTATAGCAACTTTACACCTGCAATCCACAATCCTGCTGCCGCCAAACAATAAATTTAGTGACACATGTTCATGACAATCAACCTGATTCTGATTCAGGGCATCAAGGATGAAGGTCCAGCTTTTTAAACAAGTACTGTATGTTATTTGGGCAAATAGAAATCAGAATTTGGCAGTGATGGAGACTTGCCACGAGAACTCAAGACAATTTAATAGTGATGTTATACTGACCAAGACAAAATAAAATTATTAAATAAAAACACACTTTGCAGATTTTCAAAATCCAATCAGCAAAAATGGACATGCATCAGATAAAAAGTACAAATTGTTCACACCAACATGTGAGCAGAGTGTAGAGTTGTTTTCAGATCTGGTGCCGAGTGGATCAATTTAAGTTGTTTAAATTCTGATATTAGATTGGGAGAGAAAATTTGCTGCAGATTTTACCACGGTATGCAAGATTCTGGAGATTCAGTTAATATTTGAGTCTTTTTTAGGAGAAATGCAAATGAATAAAAATGGTAAGGAAAGGAGAATCTCTAAATTATCATAATAAGAATGAAATGTGCTGGGAAATTAGAGGACCATAAAAAGCATTCAATCTACAACTAATGTGAATGCAGCAGTTCCTTGATAGGTCAGCCACCATTGCAAGGCTTTCACTGTGGTACTCACGTTAATGTGATTCTTTTCTGATGACCATCCATTTTTTTCTAACCTTTTGTAGCTGCAAGAAAAAATATATTTAATAAGAGAGTATTATTGTTTGGCATTTGACTTCAATAATTCACAGAAAAGATTTTTTTGCTATAATTGGGAATTAAATTCATTCCATCACAGTTAGTTGAGCAATTGAGAACCTAGAGAGGCCCTTGTCCTGAACTGGAACTAACTACACCATATTTTGGGGATAATTCCGATGCTGTCTCCATATTTGCTGATGACACCACAGTTATTGCAGAATCACAAACTACAATGAGGAAGTGTACAGGAATGAGATAGATCAACTAGTTTAGTAGTATCACAACAACTTTGCACTCCACATGAGCAAAACCAAGGAGGTCATTGTGGACTTCAGGAGGAAGTCAGGGGAACATGACCCAAGTCTACATCAAGGGCTCAGAAGTAGAGAGGGTCAAAAACTTCAAATTCCTGAGTGGCAACATCTCTAAAAATCTGTCCTGGAGCCTCCATGTCGATGCAATCATGAAGAAGGTTCTCCAGTGGCTATACTTTGTGAGGTGTTTGAGGAGATTCTGAATATCACTGAAGATTCTCAGAAATGTCTACAGATGTACTGTGGAAATGATTCTGGCTGATTGCATCACTGTCTGGTATGGAGATACCAACTCAGGACAAAAGAAAACACCAGAGGGTTGTTAACTCGGCAAGTGACATCACAGACACCAGTCTTCAATCTATCAAGGACAGTGTCTTATAAAAGCATCTTCTATCCTCAAGGACTCCAACCACCCAGGCCATGCTCTCTTCACTCTGCTACCATCAGGAAGGAGGTACAGGAGCCTGAAGACAAACACCTAGTGCCATAAAAACAGCTTCTTCCCCTTTGCCATCAGATTTCTGAATGAACAATGAACCACAGATACTGCCTTATCTGACATTTTCTTGCACTATTTTTATTTATTTTGTAAGGTGTTTTTTAATAAAAGTTTGCAGAGTGATGCTGCACAAAACAACAAATTTTTGTGACCTGTTCATGACAATAAATTCTGATTATGAAATTTCAGCACGGCTAGCACAGCGCTATTACAGCACCAGCGACCCGAGTTCAAATCTGGCGTTGTCTGTAAGGTGTTTGCATGAGCTCCCCATATCTGCATGGGTTTCCTCCAAGTGCTCTGGATTTCCCCCCCCCCCCCCAACTCTGTTCAAAATGCATCAGGGGTATAGGTCAATTGGGTGGCCCAGGCTCCTGGGCTGGAAGGGTCTGTTACCATGCTGTATGTCTAAATTAAATTAAAATTAAAGTAGTTAGATCTCAGTCTCTCCATTCTTCCAAGCCTCTTGCATGTCCACTTGATTTGGGACTTACCTCATCAAAAGTACTCCTAAATGTAATTTTTTTTTTGGAGAGTACCACTGAGTAATTGATGCAGTCAGTAGCAGTACCAGTTGAATGATGGAGAAAATAGTTTGGGTTCATAGCAAACTCCAAGACCAAAGATTACAAGCTTCAATTCATAAAACATTTTTTGCAACATTTTCAGGAATGTAATGCAACAAAGCATACCTGTTAGCATCATCTATGCGCCTTTCCTTTTTGGATGGTCTAAATGTCCATACAATTAAACAAATTACAATCAGCAAGAAGCCCAAAGCTCCAAACAGAATGCCAAAAAAAGGGCCCAACTTTATAGATAGGTTTTCACAGTGAATACCATAACTGGAATATATGATCCTATCAACACACCTGGAAAGAAACACACAGTGCCATGAAATGAACACAGGTAAGATATCTTCACAGAGCTAAATTAACTTGATGCTTTTCAATATAATCAATGTTGTGTAATAAAGACAGTGATTTATCATGTAAAAGTAGAAGCCATAAAGTGTTGGAGGAACTTTGCAGGTCAAGCATAGAAGGCATTGAGCTGGTCCAGAAGAAGTATATTGTACTTAATGATACTACCTTGTTTTGCTCAATCGGATGTGATGGTGTGCAAGCCCTGCCACAGCTGATGAGGATTTGCTTGAGGTGCCTGCTTAGTTTGGAATTGTGTCTTTGCATTAGTGATGACCTTCTGGAGGTGGTACATGATCTTTCTGTAAATCTGTGTGTGGCATGTTTAGCATAACGCTGTTATAGTGCCAGCGACCTGGATTCAAATCGCGAGTTTCCTCCAAGTGCTTTGGTTTCCTCCCACCCTTCAGAACTTGTGGGTGGTTGACGGTCAATTGAGTGTAATTGGGTGTTACGGGCTCATGGGCCGAAAGGGCCTGTTACCATGCTGTATTTCTAATTTTTTTAAATTACCGGTAATTTTCTTTAAAAAAAATCTGAACGAAATGCCATAGATAAGGTCTTTAGAAACCTTTCCCCAGCACTGTTAATAGAGCTTTGTGATGAGTAAAGGCCAAGAAACCCTTTGATTGAACTGACTTTTAGCTGGGATGAAAAGAATTTTATGGATGTATTGAATTGTTTATTGTCACGTGTACCAAGATACAGCAAAAAAAACTTTATTTAAAAATTATCTTTCTGTATTTCTGAGATAACTAAGATGTGGAAAGATTAATAATTTTTCTAACACAATAATGGAGGGAAAATAATCACTAAAATCTGTTTTTTTTTCAAGGAGATCAGAAATGTTTTATACTTTTACTGGTTGCCCACCCCTATTTGCCTCTGATGTGAGGAGATATTCTGCAGTCACGTGTTGAACAGATTGTAAGGATGATGGATTCTTCCTTTGAAACATGTTAACTAGATGCATTTTGACTATTACATGCATATTACAAAAAGTATTGTTTAATTTTATAAAGAATTGCAGATATTTAAAAATATTAATAGTTAAAAGAATTGTATAGGAAATTCATTCCATACTTGCACAAAGGTCCAGTTGTCAGATGCTCGCACTCTGCTTCATTCATACAGTAATTTGACTCACAGGCAGATTGACAAATTGCCCCTTCTTTATCACTCCATTGAAGTGTGTACCCTTCAAAATTACTTCCATTGCAGCTTAAGTACTTCAGCAACTCTTCAACTGATACTGTAAGAAGAAGAGTTTCTTAGGCTGTATTTTCTTTTGGTGATTTAAAAAGAAAAGGGCTCATACTCATGTTCGAATTTATGTAAAATCCTTAGAAATTAGCGGATTAATGCCCTTCAGGATTTACTTAAGGTCATTAATAAGTAATATTATCACGATTTACAGTTAGTTGCACAAAGTAAATGGTAGGCATTGACACTAATGGCCTGAAAATTGTCTTTTGTCATTCAGTGGCCCCAATTCTAAAATACCTCTTGATAGTCTCCAGATCTGAGATTGACACTCACTCACTTCATTTGAAAGATTGTGTAATATGCAAAATGAGATCCATTGTACTCTGGTCCAAATACAGGCCCACAGTAAGAGAAGATATATCTTTGGCTTGGCTTCGCGGACAAAGATTTATGGAGGGGGTAAATGTCCACGTCAGCTGCAGGCTAGTTTATGGCTGACAAGTCCGATGTGGGACAGGCAGACACGGTTGCAGCGGTTGCAGGGGAAAATTGGTTGGTTGGGGTTGGGTGTTGGGTTTTTCCTCCTTTGCCTTTTGTCAGTGAGGTGGGCTCTGCGGTCTCCTTCAAAGGAGGTTGCTGCCCGCCGAACTGTGAGGCGCCAAGATGCACGGTTTGAGGCGATATCAGCCCACTGGCGGTGGTCAATGTGGTAGGCACCAAGAGATTTCTTTAGGCAGTCCTTGTACCTTTTCTTTGGTGCACCTCTGTCACGGTGGCCAGTGGAGAGCTCGTCATATAACACGATCTTGGGAAGGTGATGGTCCTCCATTCTGGAGACGTGACCCACCCAGCGCAGCTGGATCTTCAGCAGCGTGGACTCGATGCTGTCGACCTCTGCCATCTCAAGTACTTTGACGTTAGGGATGAAAGCGCTCCAATGAATGTTGAGGATGGAGCAGAGACGACGCTGGTGGAAGCGTTCTAGGAGCCGTAGGTGATGCCGGTAGAGGACCCATGATTCGGAGCCGAACAGGAGTGTGAGTATGACAACGGCTCTGTATACGCTTATCTTTGTGAGGTTTTTCAGTTGGTTGTTTTTCCAGACTCTTTTGTGTAGTATTCCAAAGGCACTATTTGCCTTGGCGAGTCTGTTGTCTGTATATACACCTTTGGTAATGACATTTTGTGTGTACAGAATGCTGTTTCAATGATTCACAGACCAAGTCAGAACAACAATTGCAATAGATGACCAACTCCATTTTTTTCTACAAATCTATTTTGTAAAATTGCTATTTCTACATTCTCATTCATTTAATTAGGAATGGAGGGCTGATTCAAAAAATTCCTTTCAACAAGGTCTAACTCAGAGTTTAATGCTAAGATAATTGCTTATACACCCATCCACTACATAATTCTGCTTGTATTTTACCTGACTTGGTTTTAATAATTATGTTTTTCTGTTAAATTTTTAGAAAATATTTTTTTCTGAACCAATAATCAGTATTAATGAATTAAAGTAGGTCAGGTCTTTTTCTGCCATCATGCTTTATGTCATACTGGTCTACATTTCTCAATGCAATTTCATAACAAATTGAATTAGCTTTTTGGGAAGTTTATTTTAAATTTATTTATTTGCCCATTGTCCTTTTTTTTCCATACTTTCTCACCCTCCCCCCCACCCTTCTCCAATGTTGACAGATTTTAATAGTAGTGTTCCACAGGGCTTAGTGCTGGGACCACTTCTTTTAATGTTATATGCCAATTATATGGATGACTGAATTGCTGGCTTTGTGGCCACGTTTGCAGATGGTGCAAAATTAGGAGGCTGGGCGAGGAAACACTGCAGAAGGACAGACAGGATAGGAGATTGGGCAAGGAATTACAGTGTAGAGAAGTGTATGATCATGCCCTTTGGTGGAAGGAGCAAAGGGATAGACTATTCTATAAACAGGCAATGAGTTGAGATATTGGAGGTGTAGAGGGACTTAGGAGTCTTTGTGCAAAATTCCTAAAAGATTAACTGCATGGAGAGTTGGTGGTAAGGAATGCAAATGCTATAGTAGCACTTATTTCAAGAGGGTCAGAATATAACAATGGGAATGTACTGTTGAGGCTCAATAAGGCAGACTGCACCTTGAGTATTGTGAGCAGTTTTGAACTTCTTATCTAAGGATGGAGGTGTTGTCATTGGAGATGTGAGAGATGGGAAAATTGATCTAAAATTATGAACATGGAAGAAACTAAAGTTCATCAGTAAAATGGCTGTAACCAGTTCAAACAGGATAAGCTTGGGGCTTAGGATGCAGGAAAGCAGAGTCAGCACGATTAACATAAGAATCTTCTAGTCTTTGTGACAAGACCATAGGACTAAGATAAGGAATGGTAAGGTACAATAGAATGTAGGAAGTTGAGGTAGTCTGGATCAGATAAGGGTCTCCTAGCCCTGGACAGAAGTACCAAGTCATACATTTCTAATTAGCTAACCATACACAGATTTATACATATGAAATTAGCCAACCCTAGATAGAATGAGTCAACTCTGCATATCAAGAGACTGTAGCCCCGAGAATCAGGAAGGTGTGAATAAGGACAATGACATGAAGGGACACCGACAGGATACCCCCCCCTGGTTCTCCAAGTATACTGAAATTGCACGTAGGCAGGCAGGATTGCCTAATGCCAAACCTCTCCAGCAGGAGGCAGAAGAATGTAAGGGGGAGGGTATTCCTACACTGAAATCAACTGTATAAAAGTTGGGTGAGCCCCAGTGTGTGTGTGTATTCCCAGGGTAAGGGGAAGCACCCAACTTTGCATTGTTGTAGTAATAAATGTTCTTTGTTCTCAATTTTTGTCTCGAGCAATTTCTTTAAAGGTACTTTAATTCCTAACAAATGGGGGCTCGTCCGGGATCACACTCCCTCCACTGACAGAGTACCCCGACGACGAGAGTAGGTGCACCCCGGCTGATTCAGCTGGACTCACGGGCGACGGGTGGCTGGTCAGTGGAAGAAGCGAGTGATATCCGAGAAGAGGCATTGAGAACAAACGGCGGAAGGACGCGCGCTAGAGCAGTACTGCCAGAACTCGGTAAGAGTATTTTACTTGTTCCTAAGTATGGGAATAGCGGGCAGTAGAGATGAGAGTCCTGACACAGGACGTGACCACCAGATAGCTACGTACAGCCCGCTTGGGATGATGTTATCTGAGTGGGGCACAGGAAAGACCCGCGGTAAAGACAAACTGACGACGGTCAGGTATTGTTGTAATGAATGGGTGAGATACCCGGTTAAAGGGAGCTCCGTGTACTGGCCAAAATTCGGATCCGAGGATGAATGGATGTGTGAAGCTTTGAACTTATGGCTCTATCAAAACCAGAAAGACAATGTTGAGAGCAGGGAATATGCAGCCTGCTGGCTCAAGGGATCCATTGAACAGCTGGTTTTGAATGAGAAAGAATCCAGGGATAAGAGAGAGGAGGAACCTCTTGTCCCTGAATCACAGGGTTGGGATGTGTTACATTCCCTCCCTCCACCCTATGTTCCTCCTATGCCAGCTCCTATCTTTCCTTCCCCTCCTATGACCTACCCTTCTGCACCTTCCCCACCTCCCCCACCACTAGAGAAGAGAGAAGAGAGCAGGAGTGGTATGATAACTTGCTCACAAAGCACTCGATTACCACCTCTGTTGGCAGGAGAGAGAGGTAACTTTAATTCAGAACAGCGTGAGACTCTTCAGGAAGAAAGGGCAGAACCCTTTGATTCATTTCCCAGGGAGCAGGAACCCAGACCTAATAAGCCAGAAACCAATTGGATGAGACCACTGCGGGAATTTCCCATGAGAGAGGGTCTCGGTTTCGTAAATGTGCCCCTGACCAGTACTGAAGTGTGTAACTTTAAGAAAGAACTGACCTCCCTGATAGAAGATCCCCAGGGATGTGCCGAACAGTTAGACCAATTTTTGGGACCAAATATATATACAATATGGGGGTCTCGACATAGAATCCCCAGCAGGGGAACAATTGGTACTAACAGGTTTTGTTACCAACTCAGCCCCAGACATTAAGAGAAAATTACAAAAGACAGAAAATTGGCATGAGCAGGGAATAACCCAGCTTCTACAGATCACACAAAAAGCATTTGTCCAGACATCTGAGGATAAGCAGAAAGCAAAGGCTAACATTTTGATGCAAGCAGTTAAAGGAATAGTAGATGAGTAACATGAAAAAAAAGGCAGGGACTGTGTGCCAACTCCTGAATGTTGGGAGAAGTGCAGGGAGTGGGAGAGTAGAGACCAGAGATAATTTCATAAATCACGACTTCCCACTTCAGTCACTGACCAATATTGATTAAAATTCATGCTAAAAATTAAATGTCATAAATGATCGTTTTTCAATACTGTAGAATTAGCGAATTTAACTACCAGTTAATTCCAATTTATGAAATAAATTGTATTTAAATGTGATTTTGCACAGGGAGTACCTGAGAGTTGAGTGATGTTATAACATTTGCAGGGAGAAATGTTTGCGCAAATAGGGTGAGTTCTATACATCTTAACTTTAAGTGTATGTGAGATAAAGAAAGGATCTGATGTGTAAAGTGGCTGGATCAGCCAGTTGAAGGGGGAGTGTGCATGTCCCTTTAAGTGCACTGTGGCACTTGAAATTGAGGCTTCAGGCTCTTGTCTTGCAGTTAGAGGTATGGAGCCCTATCAACACATTTAATACATTTCTTCTACACATTCAGCAGTCAAGGTCCGTGAGTTTAAAGATCACCCACCTCTGGAGAATAAAGATACCTCTGGGGATTCCTATGGGGATTCCTATAAGTTTAATCATTCATTTCTCTGGTGCATTTTCCTCTGGAGTGAAATTAATGCCTCAGCACAATTTCTCTGTATTGCCGCTGTTATTTAATTCATGATAACTTTCCCCCATTCATCAGGTTTATATTTAAATCCGGTAGTGCGGAAGTTACATTGTAAATAATCACGGAGGTAAACCCTGCGCGACTGGATTCAGCTTAATGGAGAAATAAACCTGCGAACTGGTCTATGGTGCTGTGTGAGTATTGCAATAGGTGGAATATGATTTAAATTGGTGGCATAGTTCAGAACAATTGGGTGCATAAGAATAATAATATCATTAAGAACTCACAGATCTTGTACCAGATGCTATTCAGTACATCTTGACTTAAGGACTGGAGAAATTGGCATGTTAGAATGAGATTGGCATGGCACCAATATTTCTTGATTCAATAATGACTCCACAAGCTCCAGGATTCATGCAGCAGAACTTTTAAGTGGAATATAATAGAAACTAGCCTGTACTTAAATTATTGTGTGTGCAATCTTCATAAGAACATCTTTTAACTTTTTTTTGGTGCCTGTTTTACAGACTGTTTTAAATAAGGCCAGCTCCTGTGAGCTGTGGCACAAGGCATTTTACTTAAGGCAGAACTAAAGGTTGAATATGTTTCAAGTTCTCTTGCAGGGGCTCTTGTGCTGCAATGTCTGTTATGTACTCACTCTAACAAATTGGAGGGTTGTGCCCCATACAGACAAGCAGCTCCAACTGCATTTTAATAAGGTCTAACATATTCAAAACCCATGCAAATATGGTTTGTGTTTCATTTTACAATTTTTACACTAACACAAAGGAAAGTCAGATTGTTACAAAGTGCCGTAATTTAACATTTTTTTTTCGTTTCTTTAATGGTTTATTCAGTTATTGTTGTATTTTATTGCTGTTTTCAATGAGCTTTACATTTATTGTGGTTTATTCAGTTATTGTTGTATTTTATTGCTGTTTTCAATGAGCTTTACATTTTTTTGTGGTTTATTCAGTTATTGTTGTATTTTATTGCTGTTTTCAATGAGCTTTACATTTATTGTTGTTTATTCAGTTATTGTTATATTTTATTGCTGCTTTCAATGGGTTTTACTTTCATTGTTGTTTTACTCATTTTTTGGAATATTGTTCGTTAATGTTTTAAGTCCCCCTGGAATAGGGGCAGCAGAGGTTACAATTGTGCTCCTTTAGAATGTAGACAGGGCATAGATTTAATGTATAATCATAATGGGATATAAGGGATCCCAATACGGACCAGGGGAATTAAACAGCTTTAGTGGAGTACATCTAATTTGTATCATAGCCTACACAGGTATTAAAGACAGGAGTTTTGAAGCGATAGCACAAAGGACATGGTGGGACAAAGACAGACAGAATGGTAGTCAGCATTGTACATGTAACAGAGAGAGAGAGAGTTAATACATATGCTAATGTACACAGACAGGCTGCAACTCACAAGTTCAATGATATATATGCTAATGTTAGCAGACAAGCTGCAACACACAGTTAAATCACAAGAAACAATCCCCCCCCTGCTTGGTCACTTTTCATCACCCCATGAAAGGGAGCACCAGTTTCCAACAACGTGAGCTGCTTGACACTTTAATATCAGGCTCCAAACAGCCTTCGGAGATCGGTGGCCCTAGGGTTCGGGGCTGAAGAGGACATCAGATACGAGCCACAATCAAACGGAACCGCCTGACTACTGCTACTCGTTCGCTGCTGAAGGCAGCGCTTCTCATAGACTGCTACTCGTTCGCTGCTGAAGGCAGCGCTTCTCATAGACTGCTACTTGTTCGCTGCTGAAGGCAGCGCCTCTCACAGACTTCGTCGGGACAACACTTACAAAGGTCGTGTGCTTCAAAGACACTGCTTCAATATTTCAACGTATGGGATGGACTAGACTCTTTACTGAGAACTGGAGCCTGATACTCCAAACCCTAATAAGCAGCTGGACTCACTCCCCTGACCTTCATGGTGCTCCCCTACCTAAAGACTTTACACAGACATTACAATTCGGTTATTGACCAGCTGGGTAAAACTACACCTTACACTTGAAAGATCAGTGTTACTGATCTAAAAGAAAAGTGAGGAGAGGGGGGGGGGGGGGGATCAGTCACACTGACACTAGTAACCAAAGATCAGTAACACTGATCATGGTGAAAGATCAGTATTACTGATCTAAAAGAAAAGTGAGGATTGTGAGAGATGGGAAAATTGATCTAAAATTATGAACATGGAAGAAACTAAAGTTCATCAGTAAAATGGCTGTAACCAGTTCAAACAGGATAAGCTTGGGGCTTAGGATGCAGGAAAGCAGAGTCAGCACGATTAACATAAGAATCTTCTAGTCTTTGTGACAAGACCATAGGACTAAGATAAGGAATGGTAAGGTACAATAGAATGTAGGAAGTTGAGGTAGTCTGGATCAGATAAGGGTCTCCTAGCCCTGGACAGAAGTACCAAGTCATACATTTCTAATTAGCTAACCATACACAGATTTATACATATGAAATTAGCCAACCCTAGATAGAATGAGTCAACTCTGCATATCAAGAGACTGTAGCCCCGAGAATCAGGAAGGTGTGAATAAGGACAATGACATGAAGGGACACCGACAGGATACCCCCCCCTGGTTCTCCAAGTATACTGAAATTGCACGTAGGCAGGCAGGATTGCCTAATGCCAAACCTCTCCAGCAGGAGGCAGAAGAATGTAAGGGGGAGGGTATTCCTACACTGAAATCAACTGTATAAAAGTTGGGTGAGCCCCAGTGTGTGTGTGTATTCCCAGGGTAAGGGGAAGCACCCAACTTTGCATTGTTGTAGTAATAAATGTTCTTTGTTCTCAATTTTTGTCTCGAGCAATTTCTTTAAAGGTACTTTAATTCCTAACAGAGACAAGTCTAGAGCAGGTTCATGAGAATTATCCCCAGAATGAAAGGGTTACCCCAGAATGAAAGGGTCAGTGTTTGATGGCCCAAGGACTGTACTTGCTGGAGTTTAGTAGATTGAGGGGGATCTCACTGAAACCCATTAAATACTAAAAAGCCTGCATAGAGAGGATGTGGAGAGGATGCTTCCTGTGGTGGGGGAGTATGACACCAGAGGGAACAGCCTCCAAATACAAAAAGATCCTTTCAAACAGAAATGAGCAAGAATTTATTTTCCAAGAGGGTGGTGAAGTGGAACCGCAAGCTCAGTGCTGTGGAGGCTGTCATTAGGTATATTTAAGGTGGAGAGAGATGGTTTCTTGAATTGAAAGAGAACCAAGTGTTATTGGTAGAAGGCATGAGAACAGGGTTTGAAGGATTGTAAATCACTCATGCTGAAATGGTAGGATGGACTCGATGGGCCACAATGGCCCAATTCTGCTCCAGTGTCTTCGGGTTTTAATAGTACTTTGTAAAAAAAAAAAAATATTGAATCAAAGTTTACAGTTACTCGGCATGAAAATTATTTTTTGAAGAAATCCAGACATTGTATATTTGTGCATAGATTTAAGAGTAATCTCGGGGAAATAGCTGCTACTCTTAAATAGCTATAGTGACAAAATACCCCAAAATGTTCAACAATTAATATTTGTAATTCATTAGACCTGAATATATTCATTTAAGTTTTGGCAAGTTTTTAAATAAAGTACAGTACAACTCCAATTATCCAAAATCAAATTCTCCGAAATTTTAAATGAGGATATCCAAAACAAATCAGAAATCCTCATTTATCCCAAATTTTTACAGAGCCAAACTGACCTCACAGGTTGAAAAAAGTTCACTCGACATTGAATTAGAATGATGATTGTCCTCGTTTCAGGTAATTCCCTCCCCTCTCTCTTTCCATTTCTTCTTTACCTTCCTCTATTGACTTTTCTCTCCAACTCTCCCTCTCAAATTGCATGCCATTGCCTTCCAGCTGCAAGCAGTGGAAGAATCTCTTGCGCCGACGTCATCAAGGAAATCAGGTTCCTGGGCAGAAGTGGAACCGCAAGCTCAGTGCCGTTCCCTCCCCTCCCCTTACCTCCTTCCATCCTCAGCCACTAGAGCTCCCGACTCTGACTCCAAGCCCTTCCCTTGGCTCACTACCGCACACCGGACTCCCCAGTTGTGCATGTGTGGTAGGCCTGGGGAGGATTTGGACTCGGGCGTTGGGAGCTCTGGTGACTGGGGAGACAGGAGCCCACAAACTTGCCAGTGAGTGTTCCACCAGCCCGGGAAGCCTCCCCAGGGATCAATAGCAGCAGTGAGGACGTGCTGTGGATCGGCGGCAGCAATTGGGAGGTCTTGGTGATCGGCGGCAGTGTTGTGGCCAGGAATCTTTGGTGAGAATTAAACATTATTTTAATGTTTAAAGAGCCTTCCCTTGATGTTTGTTATTGTTTAAGTGATTTTTCTGTTGCTACTGGGCTATTTTTACAAAATTACCAGTTCTCTGAAAAAACATTTATCCGACATAGGCTCAGTCCCAACCATTTTGTATAATCTGAATCATACTGTAGAATCATTGGATTTAATGTGTTTTCTGTGTCTAGTGATTAATTAGAGAGAAAATAACCTACTTTAAAGCATGACATTTTAAAACCTGGATTGTAAACAATGTTTAATGCAGTACAGCATCATCTAGCACTCAGTACTCAGACCATTTTGGTAGGATTTTCTGCTTTTGTTTGCAGAATTGTATGTAAAGATCCTTCACTTACATATAGTCACATCTGTTAAGTCCTCTTCACTTAAGGATTCAAAAGAAATTTTAGTTAAGTCCAGGTTTCGACGAAACCGGTGTAGGTTATTGAAAGTGTTCAGAATCTTGGTGAGTAACTCATTGTTTAGGTAATCAATGTTGGCTTTTGTTCCATCATAGGTGAATGAAGCCACAACAGCAGCTTTTTCTGTTTCTCCTTGTAACCTGTTGGAGAATTACATACAAAGTAATGTTTAATTTTAACTTAACTCTATTTTTTTATTAGAGAGGGGTTTTTTCTGTATTGAAATTTATTACATTTATGCAAGATATGACAGAATAAGTCAAACGTTGAGAAAAAGCTACAGGATTAAACATTGGAAACATTATAGTATATATGTTTTGAGCTACTTCAGAAGTCTGCATAGATTTGAGGGAATTGTTAAATCAAAACAGAGACACTCATGAACTTGCTGAACACTCTGTCAAGTTCACGTTATAGAATATTACGTAACACCAAAGTCATAGAGCCATACACAGGCTCTTAAGTTCAACTTGTCCATTTCGTCCAAGATGGTGTTCTGATCTTGTCTCCTTTGCCTGCATCAACACTTGAATATGAGCAAGATTTAAAGATCTACTTTATTTAATCAGTAGCACTTGGTGGGGGGGAGGGGGGGGATGTTTCTGAGCACATTTTTCAAAAGTGGTACCTTTCTCCTCCACAGTCCAATGGTGGCACCACTCAGCCCCTCACCCTGGTCCGACGCCGCAAAAAATCGGTGCAGCCTGCCACTCAACCACTGACTCACCATCTGGTATGTGTCACAGCACCCTTTTTTATGTGCTCACTCCCCCTAACTTTAGAACCTGGTTACGTCCCTGGTAGAATTCCTTGTTTTTCACCCCTGCCTTGTATTTTTAAGGCGAGGGTATACCATGAGGACTGTCCTCATCCACTGTCAAAGGCTTGCATATCAGCCAGATGTCCATGAAGCTGGTCCACTTAGACATTGCAAAGAATGCACTTCTGAGAGCAAGTTAATACGATTCTTAGCAATGAATCTCATCACACAAAAGTAGGGTTTGCGGATGGGACAAGCGCCGTCTGCATCCTTGCACAAACCTATCATGATATGTAATGTTAAAGCTGAACCTCAGGCACATTTCACAGTCACTACTTTTAACTCTATTCATTAATTGATATCCATTTTATTGGCATTATTAATGTTTGTGCTGTCCTCTGGATTTAGCACGTGTTTTTTTTTAAACCACTACTGCTTTATTAGTATTACACTCTTATTCCCTTAGTTTTTTTAAACTCTTCTTTCAAATCTTCCTCCACTTTGAAACTCTTTCCTTCCATTTCTTTGAATTTTCTTCTGTTGTTAAATATTTACTCTCTCAACTTTGCACTAATCTATTTGACAGTATATAGATATGTTTTGGGGAGATAAATTGGGAAAGGTTTGTTAGAGTAGGTTACATACAAACACTTTAAAACAGATCTTATTTGAAATGCTGGAATTCTGCCCGATGCTAGACGCATTGGATCCACAGCTTTTGCAAGAGCCTTGAAGAGTGCTCAACAGATTTCACTAATGGATTGTTGTTTGCAAAAAGGCAACAGATGAAAGATCTTGTCGGAGCTGCCTACTGTCTGGAAGGGGAACTTGCTGTTGTAAGAGGGTCATGTGATTTTGTAAACAGAGAGAGTCAAACAGGCTTTCTCTCAGAGAGAGAGGGAGACAGACAGATCAGTTCTGCAGTGTTACAGTTGGCAACAGAGCTCAGACTGGAACAGGACAAGCTTGTAGAATGGTCCATTTGGAAGACAGCCTGGTGAAAGCCCTTGTGGTTCAAGCAAGAGGAGAGGACTGGCTGTCTAACGTTTCACTTGGAATAAGAGAAACAAATAGGAACTCTGTGGTGACCTGAAAGAAAGAGGTTATCATCTGGAGAACCCTAAAGAGGCAAGTTTCGTCAGCAGGACACTGAAGTGGCTGAGCATTAGCCATTTACCTTTTAAGCACCAAAGCCTGGTGAACTTCATAAATGTTAAATTCTGTGCACAGTATAAGAATTATCTGCAACCAGTGAACTTGGAGGAATGAGGTGAGATTGGACTGTGAAACAAAGAACTTTTCTGAACTTACACAAGCATTACATACACGTGCGCTTAGAATTAGAAGGGGGTTAAGTTAGGTTAAGTAAGTCAATAGTGATAAGTTAAAGTTTCATTCTATTTTAATGTTTAAAGATAATTAAAAGCAACTTTTGTTTAAGTAACCATTTGTCTTGGTGAATATCTATTGCTGCTGGATTTTGGGGTCCTCTGGGCTCGTAACACCAAATACTTTCCAGTCATTTACATGCTATTTTGTTTTCTATTTTCATCAATTTCTAGTTTCATCTCTAATTTCCACTATTCAAAATATTTTTCATTTGTTTTGCAGATTATTTATTCTCATGGGTTGAATATGATATTACATTTAAATCACAGATACTCTTTTTAACCCTTTTGACTCTGGCAATTTTTAACCTTTCATAATATATACTCTGGACTGGGTCCATTGGTAAACTACAGTACCAACACCAGAGCAAACCAGCTGGTGATTGGCTATAAAACCAGTCCTGGAACTAAAAGGGACACTTAGTCCAAACAATTCTACTTGGTTTTAAGATAAACAAGTAAATTTCTAATTAAATATACCAACCAGAAAACAGGCTTTGTATTCTCAGCAAACTTTTGTATTTTTGACAGGATTCCATAAACCTAAGAAAGTAATGAGAAAAATTAATCAACTCTTCATTAGGAAATTATGAGAATTGTGAATCAAATTATGCGGTGTTGATATTATTTGTAGATCTATGCATAGAACTATTGAAATGTATGCCTAGAACCTGGTTACGTCCCTGGTAGAATTCCTTGTTTTTCACCCTTGCCTTGTATTTTTACCCTGTTAGTATTCATGTCAATCAAAAATGTTTTCTGGGTAAATCCACTCTTCCACTCCTGGTCCAGGGCCCTACAGGTTATGTCTCTTGAAGTACTCATCCAGATTCGTTTTAAATGCAATGACTCTCTTTCTCAATAACACCCTTATTGACAGTGAGTTCCAGCCTTTTCTTGACTCCCTTCACCATTATAAAGTAACGCACATCTGTGTCCATACTTACCAAACAGCTAAGGAAAAAAATATCTTTGGTAAGTATCTTGTAATTTCATAGATCTCATTTGAGTATAGTCTGATTAAATCAGTGGATCTCAACCTTTTTATTTCCACACATACCACTTTAAATAATCCCTATGCCATCGATGCTCTGTGATTAGTAAGGGAGTGCTGTAAGTGGTGTGTGGATGGGAAGGGAAGGTTGAGAATCACTGCTCTAATTGATACTGAAATATTTTGCTTGAGAAAAATTGTCATTGGCCAATTTCCTTTGGAGTTATGAAACCATGCACATAACGAGTCAATTAGGTACGATTAAAAACAGTGGCTTTCAAATATTTTCTTCCTCCCACATACCACCTTAAACAATCCCTTACTGATCACAGCACCTATGGCATAGGGAATAGTTAAAGTGTGTATGTGAGTGGAAAGAAAAAGGTTGAGAACTACTGGAATATTATCACTTAGTTACAATTTTTTAGTCATTTTAAATTCTTTGTGTTTAGAATGTTTAGTAAACATTAAGAAGGCATTTTGTATTTTTCAAATAACATTTACAATTTTCAGGAAGTTTTTGAACATAAAATATTCTCTATATTTTTGCTGGGAAGCGGGGATTGTTTTAAAATGCAGTCCATTTAAGGAAACTGCATTCACTATTTTATAAAAGAGCCTTTTGCTGAGACCAGCCTTGGTCAATTTATCCAAACCAGCTCTTGCCTACTTTCCTGTCAGACCTATACCTAGCAAGCTTCTTGCAAAAGGCTCAGTGGATTGAAAGGCATCTGTTGGGGAATAAAGAGTTGTCAAAGTTTCAGGTCAAGAGCATTATAGGATAGCTTTCTTTGAGGCCACTAACAACACTTAATCATTTGCGACAAAATGCAGACCATTGATTTAAATTTGTATTTAACATTTTGGTCTTGTGTCCTGAGCATCTAAAAGTCTTGCACTGGCGTGATCTACATTTTGAGCTTTTTTAACATTTCTGTGTGGTATGAAAATTTGTCATTTTTTAAAATTTAAGATATATTTGTTTCAGTGTACCTTTGGAGTGAAGTCCACTAGAACAACTTGCACAGTTGTTCTCTGACCAAACCTAATGCCTCGAAGCCAACTGCAGGCTACAACAGAAAACCATATACCTTTCTTGTGGTGACTTCAACCAGAAAATTGAAATCTGGGCTGTCTCTTCTGCTTATGACTGTTGCATTCACACCTTGTAGCCTCAGTGTAATATTGACTGATCTTTTTGGCATACCTGAAAACAGAAATATCAAAACATCCTATAATTAATATTTTGTGGCTTTAGTACAATTTTATCTTCAAAATATAATTGAAGTTTGGTATAAAGTCTCCAATGTAATATTGATGAAATTTTATGTTTATTATTACTGTGAAATTGACAGGGATTTTTCATGTCGGCACTTAGCTAGTTATATTTTTGAACAAATAGACCATAAGACATAGGAGCAGAAATAGGCTATTTGGCCCATTGAATCTCCCCCACCATTCAATCGTGAGCTGATCTGTTTTCCCCATCAGACCCACCGCCCGGCCATCTTCCTATAACCTTCGATGCACTGGCTAATCAAGAACCTATCAATCTCTCCCAATGACTTGGCCTCCACAACTGCATGTGGCAACAAATTTCACAGGTTCGCCACCCTCTGGCTAAAGAAATTCCTCCATATCTCTGTTCCAAACGGATGTCCATCAATCCTGAAGTTGTGCCCTCTTGTCCTAAACTCTTCCATCATGGAAAACAATCTTTCTACAATTTCTCATTCCATGCCTTTCAACATTTGTAATGTCTCAATGAGATTCCCGCACATCCTTTCTTAAATGAGGAGCTCAAAACTGTTCACAATACTCCAAGTGAGTCTGACAAGTGCCTTATAAAGCATTGACTTCATATTTTGTATTCTATTCCTCATGAAATGAAAACCAGCATTGCATTTGCTTCTTCACTGATGACTCAATCTGCAAGATTACCTTCAGGTTATCCTACATGAGGACTGCCAGATTCCTTCACATCTGGTAATTTTCAATTTTCTCCCCATTTAAAAAATAGTCTGCCTGTTTATTTCTTCTACCAAAGTTCATAACCATACACTTTCCAACATTGTTTTTCATTTGCCACTTTTCTGCCCATTCTCCTATTCTGTCTAAGTTCTTCTGCAGCCTCCCTGTTTCCTCAACACTACCGGCTGTAAATCACTGATCTACAACATAAACAATAAGAACAAGAGCCCCAATACTGATCTCTGTGGAGCACCACCAGCATCTGGAAACCAACCAGAATATGATCTCTATATTCCAACTCTCTGCTTCCTACCAATCAACCAATCTTCTACCCATGCTAGTATCTCTCCTGTTAAGTAGCTTCAGGTGCTTCACATTGGTCTTCTGAGTATGTTGTATTAGTCTTCACTGTGGAAGACATTATCTGTGTGCTGGATGCTTAAGGGTATCAGGGAGGGGAAGTGAATACAATTGCTATTTCATGGGAAAAGGTGCTAAGAAGGCTAAATAGTCTAAGAGTGGATAGGTCTCCTGAACCAGATGGATTGTACCTGCAGGTTCTGAAAAAAGTAATGGTATAGGTTGTGGAAGCATTCGTAATGATCTTTCAGGAATCATTCGATTTTGGTATGGTCTCAGAGGACTGGAAAATCACAATATCATCCCACTATTTAAGAAGGAAGAGAGGCAGAAGAAAAGAAATTATAGACCGTTTAGCCTGACGTCAGTGGTTGGGAAGATGTTGGAATTGATCCTCAAACATAAGGATACAGAATACTTGGAGCCATTTTGTAAAATAGACCAAAGCCAGCATGGTTTCCTTAAGGGAACATCTTGCTTGATAAACCTATGGGAATACTTTGAAGAAGTGACAGGCAGACTAGATAAGGAGATGTAGTGAATGTTGTGTATTTAAGTCTTCAGAAGGCCTTTGACAAAGTGTCATACATGAGGCTACTTAACAAGTTAAGATCCCATGGTACAACAGGAAACATTCCAAAATAGGTAGAGCACTGGTTGATTGGCAAGAAGCAGAGAGTTGGAATATAGGAATCATATTCTGGTTGGCTGCCGGTCGCTATTGGTGTTCCACAGTGGTTGGTGATGGGGCCACTTCTTGTAATGTTGAATATTAATGAACCAGGTTATGGAACGAATGGCTTTGTGGCCATGTTTGCAGATACTACAAAGGTATTGTGGAGGATCAGGTAGTGTGAAAAAACAGGGAGGCTGCTGAAGGAGTTAGACAGATTAGGAAAATGAGCAGAGAAATGGCAAATGAAATACAAAGTCAGAAAGTGTATCATCATGCACTTTGATTTAAAAAGTTGTGAAAGATTCTATTTTTCAGTCATCCAGAAATGCCAATTATTAAGAAAAAAGCACCATTATTACTCCTTAGCCTTTGATCACAGACATGTTTATTAAAAGCAGAACTCATTGGCTTTTCCAGACAGCTAAATTAGCATTTAAACTAACAGTTTGAGGACACTTTAAATTGAGCATTGTTAAACAGGTTGACAGAAGCATTACTGGCTTACGGATCTGATGGAGCCTGTCAGAACCTGTTCTCCCATTGTTAATCAGCTTGGTGATCTGCCAATAGAAGTTTCTTTCCTTTGTGTGCCCTAAGGAGAAACTTCCTTTGCTTTGTGTGCCTTAACATTTAACTCTCCAAGACTAATGATTAGCATTTGATCATTAAAATTTAATCCAAAAGTACCCAGAGTGCGGATGTTCAATATGTATTGAAGGCAAAACCTCTAAGATATGAAACTAAAACAGAATTAACTGTTTATATGGCTGTTTGATGTCAATAATTTGCATTTCTTAAGAGAGAAGAACAATGACAAATGTTAACAAGAAACTGTAACAATATATCTCAAATAAATTCAAAGAGATAAGTTTATCAAGGTAAGAGATATACCACCACAATATGCCATAAATACAGTACCATTTGATTGTGATCTTTGAGATTCAAAATTGACCAAGGTGACCCTCTCTACTCCTGAATTCAATCCCCCATTAATGAATCCCAGCATCCCTTTGGCCTTCTTAACTATCCTATCAATCTGTGCAGTGATGTGTGGATTTGCACCCCAAGGTCCCTCTGTTCTTCCACACTCTTAAGTAACTGACCATTAACCCTGGTTAGTCCATCCAAAATGCATCACCTCACAATTATTGGATTGAAATCCATCTGCCACTTTTCTGCCCAACACTACATCCTGTCTATATGCTCTTGTAACCTTTGGAAACCTTCAGCTCCCTCAAAAGCTCCTCCAAGCTTCGAGTCATCTGCAAACGTACGCCTGTCCTTCTGCTTCTTCATCCAGGTCATTTATAAAAATCATTAAGAGCAGGAGTACCAGAACAGACTCAATAGTCACCGACCTCTCGGCAGAATATTTTCCTTCCACCACTACTCTCTCCTTTCTTCCTACATGCCAATTTTTATCCATACAGCCAATTTTCCTTTGATCCCATGCCTCATGACTTTCTGGTTGTGTCTCTCATGGGGAACCTTGTCAAAGGCCTTGCGAAAATTCATGTACACCACATCTATTGCCCTACCCTCATCAATTTATTTTGTCTCCTCATCAAAAAATTAAATTAGACTCATGAGTCACAACCTTTCCTTCACAAAGCCATGCTGACTTGTTGAGTAGAGTGGACTTCTCCAAATCCTCATAGATTCTATCCTTAAGAATCCACTCCATTAGTTTAAACACCACTGACATGAGACTCACCAGTCTATAATTCCCAGGATTCTCCTGATTATCTTTTTTGAACAAGGCGACTACATTTGCCATTCTACAATCCTCTGGCACCTCCCCTGCAGCCAAAGATAATTCAAAGATCCTAGCTACTGCCCCAGCTATCTCTTCTTTCACTTCCCACAGCAGCCTGGGGTATATTGCGTCCGGCCCCGGGGACTTATCAACCTTGATGTTTTTAAGAAGATCCAACACTTTTCTGTCTTGACAGCACAGATCGACTATCTTTGAAATGGGGAAAATTGGATATACCCAGATGCAAAATGATCAGGGAGTCCACGTGGAGGAGATCCTGAATGTCGACTTGCAAATTGAGATGTAATGAAGACGGTAAATGTAATGATGACATTAATTTCAAGAGGAATAGAATATAAGAGCAGGGGTATGATATCAAGGCTTTATAAGGCACTGGTGAGACCTCACTCAGACTATTGTGAGTAATTTTGGGCTCCTCATTTAAGGAAGGATGTGCTGGCATTGAAGAGGATTCAGAGGAGTTTCATAATGATAATTCTGGAAATGAAATGGTTATCCTTTGAGGAGAGTTTGACAGGTCTTGGCTGGTATTCGTTGGAATTTAGTAGAATGAGTGGGATTCTCATTAAAATATTTCAAATGTTGAAAGGTGTGGACAGAATACACGTAGAAAGGTTGTTTTCCATGGTGGGAGGGTCCAGGACAAGAGGATACAACTTCAGGATTGAAAGATATCAATTTAGAACAGAAATATAGAGGAATTTCTTTAGCCAGAGATTGGTAGATCTGTGGAATTTGTTTCCACAGGTGGTTGGGTGTATTTAAGGCAGAGATTGACGGGTCCTTGATTAGCCAGGACATCAGAGATTATGGGGAAAAGGCTGGGCAGTGAGGCTGAGTGGGAAAATGGATCAGCTCATGATTAAATGGTGGGCAGACTTGATGGGCTGAATAGCTTATTTCTGCTCCAACATCTTACGGTCTTTTGAATATCCAAGTACACAACATCCAAATACACAACATCCTTTATCTAGCCAGCTTGTCACTTCTTCAAATAATTGCAATCAGTTTGTGAAGCAAAATTGTCCATTGAGAAACCCTCCTGGCTTTGGTCTATCTTGTCATGTGCCCCAAGTACCCATAACCTTATCCTTTACAATCAACTCCAACACTTTCTCAACCACTGACATCACGCTAACCAGTCTATGATTTCCTTTCTGCTGCCTCCCTCCCTTCTTGAATAGTTGGGTGACATTTGTGATTTTTCCAGTTCTCTGTGACCCTGACAGAATCTATGGATTCCTGAAAGATCATTACCAATATTTCCTCAATTTCTACTTCTACTTCTTTCAGAGAGTGCTATCCATCTGGTGAACGGTATTAACATTTCAAAACTTCACAACTTTTAAAATAACCTAGTTAATATATTACACCTTTTCTTGATTTCTACACCTGAATCTTTTTCTCATTTTTCATAAAATGTTAAAATCTTTCAGATATTACACCCTAATTTGCTTTATCAAAATTTCTCAGTGTGATTAGCTACTCAGACTTTTTAATGCCATCATTGTGGTTGGACATAATTTTGGAAGCATTTAACTATTTCGAAACACACAGTAGAGATCTTATGGAAATGGCAAAAATAGACATTTTAAAACTAAGCAACGAAGAAAGCTTCTTTTCACTTTAAAGCAGGGGTCGTCAAAGTTTTTAAACCATCGACCTCTTATTGGAATCCTTGATATCTCATCAATCCCCAAGCATGTAAATAAATAAATAAACACATTTTATCAGTGATGAATTTCTCTATACCCACGACATTTATCGACCTCTTAGATAGTCCCATCGACCCCTATGGGTCAATATAGTCCACTTTGCCGACCCCTGCTTTAAAGGAAAGCCCAGGCTAATGTAGTCATGGATATCTTCCCCCCTCTTTGTAATGTGTGTTGCAAAAAAAATTGTACCAAACACCATCCTTCTAATCCTTCTGCATTATCACTCTCTCGTTCTGCCTCCCACCTACATCGTTACATTTTCACCTCACATTATGCATTTTGAACTTGAAGCATCAACAAAAAGTGGAAAGGAAGGGGATGTTTCTTCATATTTTAATGGATGCACAAAGTCATTTTTTAAAAATATCACAGATTTGCCACCCATTAAATTTTAATTTTCCATTGTCTTTGGTTAAATGTCAGAATATTAGCTCAAATTTTTAAAAATAAATTGATAGAAAAGTGAACAAAAACTATGTGTTGTTGCATCTAATGAAATTACTGAAAAAATGTCTTTTTAAAAACATTGGTTTGGAAACAATTATCATAATAATTACAAGTAACTCCAAAGTTCCTTATTGTGTTTTTTTTTGTCTTCAAGGACATTCACATTCTAACAGATCGGTAGAGGGGAAATATCTTAGATCCTTCAGCAGGTTCTCTCTGTAGGCTCATTTATTTCTATGGATATGATAGGACAGTGGATCGTAGCAAGTTCCTTTATTCAAAATGAAAATAAGTTTTGGTTTGGTTGAACATTTAATTATTTGGGGTTTTTTTTAAAGATTTATATTCAACTTATTTTTCGGGATGCACAATTCAAATATTTTGATAGGATTCATTCACATCAAATCTAAAAACAAAGTTTGAGCATCAAACATGCAGTAGAAGTAAATGAGATGTCGTCACATACTTGGCAAGGCTTCTGCGGCAAACTGACGTGCGGCATGTTGGCATTGTTCCCCACTGTACTTATTAAGGCACTGGCAGTCTGGTTTGCAGTTATCTGAATTAATCACACATGTTCCTCCATTATTGCAGAACGAGGGGGAGCATTGTGAGGTTTTGCATAAGCTGTTCAGTGCTGTACAGGTCATTCCATCTCCTGAAGTGGGGGAGTTTTAAATATACATTTAGTTATGGTTGAATGCTAATACTTGGTATTAAAATATACAGCAGGATTTCCTGGTGAAAGATATTTTATTTCATATTAAAAGACATTGTGTGCTTGCAGTATTGTATCCAATGGTTCATTCAGGCAATTATTTTTGCCTTTGACGTTATATTGAAATGATAAAATTTAATAATATAAAGGAAAAAAATTGTATTCAATATTATTTTTGGACACAGTATGAGTTACGATTTAATTGTTTAATTATTATAATTATAAAATGTAATGCCCTGAACAAAATAAGTTATGTAATAATTCTGGTTCTGCTTCTAATTTACAATTGATATGTGACATGTATATGATTTGATTTATGTTATCATTAGTATACCTTGTGTAAGGGTTTTTGTTAAACTCAATAAAAATAGTTTAAAAAGAAAGAAATTATAGAAATGGATTTCTCCAATATTCTCTTGGAATCCAAAAATACAGTATTTATACAATTATTAAGATTTTTAGATTGAATTTCAAAAGTGATCCATCTGTCAGAGAAGAGGGAATTGGGAGTAAGTAAGGATGATGTGCGTTTTGGCTGTGAAGAATGCACATTTGCTGTTTATGGTTTATCTTTGAGGGTGATCTATTCGCAAAGAACCCAACTGAGTTAATTGGAAACCTTCAGCTTGTAAAGCTGTGTCTATGAAGAGGGAACTGCTAGCATTTTTAGTCAATAATTTTTCAGAACTGAGAAAAATGTATGAAAGCATTACTATATAAAGTCTTGTGTTTGAGTGAGAATTAATGAGATTAAAGGACAGGAAAGGCATAGTGAAAGATGTTGGAAAAGTGATTACCAAAAGGTAGAGCCAAAGGAGGCATGGGTGAGAGAAAAATAAGTATCAGAAATAGCCAGAACAAAATAATATTCTGGAAGTGTGAAATTCAAAGGCTAGAATTGTTGTTTGTTTAAAATTGTTGAATTCATTGAGTCCTGGAGGCTGTAGGTTGGCAAGTGAGTGTTACTCCTCAGGCTTCTATTGAGTTTTGTAGAACAGAGCTGAAAAAAGTGATTTCAGAATTGATTGGAGATTGAAATTTTTTTTTAGGTAAGGGGATTTCCTAACCTGCATTTGTTTTCTCCAACACAGAGGATGCGAGATTGTGAGCAGCAAATGTAATGTAGATTGGACAAGGTACAAGTTAATTACAGCTTTACCTGATATGTTTAAGTCCCTGGAACTTGGGAAAAAGTGGATATAATTGACAGGTGTTGCACCTCCTGGAGAACTTAATAATTTCACATGTTTAGATCTCCCCTCTGCATTGCTTTGGTTTAGAAAACCTATTGCATTGCTGCCATATAGAAGATGGTATGTACTTTAGCTCCAGTGCATCTCAGCTGGAAGGATAAATGGCGAAAATTGTTTTCTTCTTGATTTTGTTGAGCTTCATGACTGATAGATACTGTGGCATGTGTTTAACACTATTAAATCATGTGCCTGACCTGAAGCTGGAAAGGCCTTGAGAAGTTGCTGTTTGAGCCCCCATCAAAACTATCCAGACCGTTCTCGACCGTTCTCACAGTCAAAGTTAACTAGGAACCTGATACTGGTTGGCTTCAATGATTTTGTTAGAAGTTCATTTGAAGGAAGTTGGCTGGACTTTATTTTATTAAAATGGCTGCTATGTGGCATTTGCAGTATATGATCCAATCCAATCATTACCTTCTACATATCAGGCTATGTTCTGCTGTAGACTACATGTGCTGTTTACTTACATTAATAAATGTAGTTTTTAACTTTTTAAAATAAATTGCAAATAGTTTCTTAAGGCCTGGTGATTAATAAATTAGTGGAATTTTAAGTTTAAATTTAAAAATACAGCTCAGAAACAGGTCCTTTAGGCTCATGAGCCCATGCCGCGCAGTTAACCAACAACCCCCATACATTTTGAAAGGTGAAGAAAATGGGAGCACCCGAAGGAAACCCAAGCAGACACTGGGAGAATGTACAAACTCCTTATAGCCAGCGCCAAATTTGAACCTGGGTCGCAGGAGCTGTAACAGCATTGAGCTAACCGCTACACTTCTTCTTCTTTGGCTTGGCTTCGCGGACGAATATTTATGGAGGGGTAATGTCCACATCAGCTGGAGGCTCGTTAGTGACTGACAAGTCCGACGCGGGACAGGCAGACACGGTTACAGCAGTTGCAAGGGAAACTTGGTGGGTTGGGGTTGGGTGTTGGGTTTTCCCTCCTTTGTCTTTTGTCAGTGAGGTGGGCTCTGCGGTCTTCTTCAAAGGAGGTTGCTGCCCGCCGAAGCGCCAAGATGCACGGTTTGAGGCGATATCAGCCCACTGGCGGTGGTCAATATGGCAGGCACATTGACCACCGCTACACTAACCATGTCATAATTGTGCCAGGATACATTCTTGTAAGAATATCTTGGAGATAAAACCCCAAGCATCATTCTTTGAGTCAAATTTGCCTCTGTCTATCAAATAATTTTTTTTTTGTTTGACTCTCATTAACATCTTTTTATTGAGGTTTCTCTGACAAATGTTGCCTGGATATTTGCACCTCTGATATTGAACTGTGGAGCTAAGGACTGATTTAGACTGTGCTAAGGGTTGAAGCTGGGTGTTATTGGTGATCTATTTTTTCTTGTCATTGATTATTCATTTTGAATGATGACATTAGAACCAACTAATCATGTTAAGGTTCTTTTTTTTGTAGTTCGGGCATATTTCTTGCAATATATCAGGAAAATATGATAATTACATCTAATGGCCCAAATAGACATAACAGGTAGGTGTATTTTTTAGTGTTAATAGAACCATTATGTACCTGCACGTGGTGGCTGTGAATACACTTGATGATTGTGAGATTTGCCTATTTATGAAGTGCACTTAAAACATCAAACTTAGTGTTTAAAATGATACAAGTATGAGCAGTTAGTTATAATAGTTATACAAAATTACCTCTATATCCTTGGTTGCACTTACAGGTATAATTTCCCCCATCCGGGTTACAAATTGCATCTGGTGAGCATGACTTGCATTCATTGATAACTGTTAAGAGATGAGACCATTGTGTGAACTAAAACCATCAGTCTGTATTCAATTTAAAAAAAAAACTATTTTTCCACTTTCTAGACCTAGACCAACCTGCAGTTTAGTTGGAGGGTGGTGAAGAGGAGCAGTGAGGGATGTGGTATGCTTTATAAGGTTTCATTATAGTCACATAATACAACATTTAGAATGTAACATACATGAAATTCTTTAACTTTGTCTACCGTAAGGGAAACAAAGAGTTGTCCAGCACCCCTCACAGAAATGAGTCCCCAGCGAGGTTTACAAGACCAGTGCTCTAACCTCACCCAGATGATGTAGCCTATATGCATAATTAGCTTTATTTTAAACCTGTAGCAAACACCAAATATGCCATGGATTGGCATAGTATATCAATATACAATTCAAATTGAGCAGTTTATTACTACATATGTTAATAGTGATCTTAAAATAAGTCAGCACATCTTCAAGGGTGTATCTGCAGCTGCTCGCATTCAGACACTGTGAAAGGAAAGACTAAACAATATTTGAGAAATATTGTCAGAAAGAGCAGGCATCCAAATTTTTTGGCATGACTGTTCTGAAGATTTCTTGAAATTAATTATTTGTTTTTGGCTCCAGGTGTCACCAGCTGTGCCAGCATTTTTGCTCTTTCCTGAATCTCCTTGAATAGATGGGGTGAGACAGCTTCTTGAATCACTGCTGTTCTCCTGGAGAAGATATTCTCAGTGCTCTTGGGTCAGAGTTCCAGAGGTTTAACTTTAGGCCCTAAGACAGTGAAGAGCCAGCAATATATTTTCAAGTCAGGTTGGTGAGAGACTTGGACCTTCAGGTTATGATGATCCCATACACTTGCTGCTCTTGTTCTTGTTGAGGTTGTGGGCTTGAAAGTTTCCATCAAAGAAACTTGGTCAAGTCACTGTGGTTCCTTTCATAGATGATGCGCACTTCTGCCACTTTATCCATTTGTGGAGGGAATGAATCTTTAGGGAAATTGATGAGTGTCAATCAAGTGGGTTTTTTTGTCTTAGATTTGGTTGAGTCCTTTGAAATTATTGACTCTATTCACCCAGGGATGTAGAGGGTATTTCATCATGCTCTTCAAAGATGTCTTGTAGACAGTGAGAAGTTTTCAGGATAGAAACTTGCCGCAAGATGCTTTGCCTCTGTCCTGCTCTTGTGACCACAGTATATATCCGGCAGGATGATTGAAATCCAGCAAACCCAATAATTTTGTGAGATTTGCTCTAAGCAACTGGAAAACTTCCCTTTGATGTCCATTGTCTTTTCCAGGACCACTTGATTCCACGTGGTAAAATGTTTGCATGGTGCCAAGGGCAGTCACAAACAATAAGAACGTAAGAAAGTCTGAGTAGGAATAGGCCATTCAGCTCCTCAGTCTGACCCAACAGTCAGTAGGATTGTGGTTGATCTGCTCCAGGCATCATCCTCGAGGGGAGTTTCCTATGGACTGTATGCCACTGTATCACTCTACTGCATTTGCTCTGGCAGAGGGACAGAATATATCCAGCGATAGTGTTGTCTGGATTTCGAGTACAAGCTGTGATTCCATGAGTATGACTATGTCAGGCTATGGCTTAACTAGTCTAAAGCACAGTTCTCCCAGTTTTTGCAGATGTTTACAAAGTTGACAGGCAGCTTTTACTGTTGTCGTTTCCAGTGACTAGACTGGTTTTGTTTCTTTGTGACTTGTTAGCCATTTATCACAACTGATGGTTTGCTGGGCCACTTCAGAGGGTGGTTTACAGTCCCATGCAGGCAAGACTGGCAGATATCTTCCCCTATGGGACTTGGTGAATCAGATGGGTTTGGACATTAATCCACATGGTCATTGTCAGACTTTTTAATTCCAAAATTCATATTTGAATTTATCACTATCTGCTGTGCTCTGATTCAAACCAGGTCTCCCTGGAACTTTGCCCTGCATCTATTATTAATCTAGTGCCTTCTTGTACTTGAATCTCTGAGCTGTGAAGGCCAACATTTCATTTGTTGCCTTAACTACATTTTGCCCCTGAATGCTTGGTTTCATTCGCTGGAGAACAAGGATACCCAGGGCTCACTGAATCCAGCCTTTTGTTTTATTTCAGTGGCTGAATTTGCTAATGCAACTATGTTGAGAAACAACTAACTTGTACAGAAGCCTTGAACTCATCAATAAATACTTAATTGCCTGCTTTACCACATCCTCTTGACTTTTGACATATGAAAAACAATGGTGTATACCAAAAGCTTCATATGAGTTAATATCTTCAAATGACATTGCAGATCACCCATCTGTTTTCATTATATTGGCTTTATAGCTCAGGCTATCATGACTTCCCTCTAGCAACTTGCCATTTCAGGAAAGCTACCAGCATAATAAGGGGCCCAAACCACCCTGGTCACTCTCTCTTCAACCGTCTTCCATCAGGCTGAATATATATGAAAACATGAACCTCCGGATTCAGGGATAGTTATTTCCTGCTGTTCACTTAAATGGACCTCTCACTATATAAGATAATTCTGTGCAAACTGTTTTTCCTTATACCCTACACTTTGTAACACAATACACTGCATTCTGTAAGACAGGTATGCATCACTTAATGTTTGTTCAGGCAACGTCTGACTGCATGTATGTCCATGGTTATTAAGTTACCGCGAGAAAGTTTACATCAATTTAGGAAAAATGATCATTAGCTGTAGGAGATTGTATACTGTATACCCAAACTGATCCAACTGCACCACTCTCTCAACAGGCCTGTATCAATGCCAATTAATCCCCCTGCCCTGTGCTCTCCCCACTGCTTTGTATCAGACCCCAAACTGATCCCACTTCCCGGCTTTCTCCCCACAGCCCAGTATTGGTCCCCACACTGATTCCACTACCATGCTCTCTCTCCCCAAAGCCCCATATTGGTCCCTACACTGATCCCTCTGACTTGCTCTTTGCCCACAGTCCTTTGTCATTCCCTATACTGATCCTTACTTACAAATTTAAAAGTTTACAGCTACACTACAGTATCCCATATACAGAGGTGTAGTGCTGCCAGAGCGCACCAGAGCACCACTCTGGCACCTCCTTGTCTCTATTTTAATGAGCTCCAGGACCTTAAAACAAAATTAGCATGCTCCCCTGCCCATATAGCTTTGCTAAGTACAGCATACTGTAACACAACAGTCTCAACTTTTATCATTGCACTGCCTGCTGTACTTCGGTATGAGTTGACTTGGCTGGATAGAACAGGAAACAACGTCTTTCACTGTACCTTCACACTTATAAAACTAAATACTCAACTCAAGTGAAATAATGGTTAAGTTGATCTTTATATGAATTGAACATTTTTTCCAGTCATAATTTAATTCCGCACAAGACCTTGTTAATACATCATTTCATTCAAATTATACAAATGCCAAAAGCTAAGCTCATTTTGTACCATCTCTATTTGTGGTATGTTTGCATCTCACCGATTTGAGAACTCAACTTCCAAGCCACATATTCAATATTTTTGATTATTTTTAGCTATGTGTAGCCAAATTGATTACTTATCATGAGGTAGACCAAGGCTATTTCTTCCAAAGGCCTGTGATTTGATAAGGGCATTCCTCACCTGTGCAGTTGGGTCCTTCGTAGCCTGGCTTACAGACACAGCTGAAAGACCCTTCTGTGTTGCTACAGATGGAATTGCTATTTGAGCAGGCTTTGTCATCAAGGCATTCATCTATATCTGGAGGAATAATGACAAAAATAGCTATTTATAAGAAAAGGTTTAAATTTATGTTTATAATAGTTATATATTGACAAATTGTTGAAGAAAAAAATCATTTCAAAATAATGATTGAAGTCTCTCTCGCATAGGCTCTCAGGCACACGGACACTCCTGTATTTATCAATATCTAATGACAAATTAAACAATTTCAATTTTACAATGGTTGTTATTTCCATTTTAATAGTAATATCAACTATTGATGAGAAAAGCATTTCTATATTTGTGACGTGATATATCCAAAGTCCAGGTGATAAATACCAAATATGACAATACATATTTCACAATACTATTTCCAAGAACATCTCTCAAAATTTTTCCATATTTTTTCCTATTTAACACCCATTCTGCTGCATAACCATTTTACACTTACTGTACTTTAATTTATCATTAACCTGAGCCAATATCTGTATAATAATCTTTGAAGCTTTTGTACTAACAAAGATACCTAGAATAATTGGATTGTTATTCGAATATTATTGGAGTAAAGCCATTTTTTTGTTAATTGCATTTTCACATAGGATTTTATTTTACTACTTTCATGGTGCTATAATGCCACACATCATACCCAATCAGCCCAACTCATCCATGTGTTACCAACACTACTAGTCCCATCTGCCTGTGTTTGAACGATATCATTCTAAACCTTTACAATGTATGTACCTGTCTCAATAACTTTTAAATTGTATCTAAACTGATTGAGAAAAGTTTATTGTATATACTCCACACATTCATCTTCTCAGTTATTATGAAAACATAAACTATCTGGTGGGTTAACTCTCCCTTTACTGATGAATTAGCTCTGTTATCTTCACCTTTAATTTCCTGATTTAAGTATGATATGCTATTACAACCATTATTGAGTCACATAAAATTAATTCCTTCCTCTTTCCTGCTGTTTGTAAGTTACTGTAAGTCTATTCTCACTTCTGGCTCATTATCCCACAGGTCCTCACATTGGGTTAGGGTTAGGTCACTATTAAACACTTTTAAACATTCCTTGTTTAGTTTCCCTGTGCCCTGTCCGCCCCTGTTCCTGGTTCACCCTGCACAGTCCCATACAAGTGTGTTCAGGTTTGCTTGTGCTGTCCTGACCCTTTCTGGTCCACTTGAGCACCAAGCTGTTGTATTCCTTTCAGGTTAGTGTACTGTTGTGTTCCTTTTGGACCCACTCAAACTGTAAGCTGCCATCTTCCTATAAGGCCTACTGCCCTCACCCTCTCCAGTACACAGACACAGCCCTTCTCCCTGGGGAATCTGATTGGCAGGATTGGTGTACTATGAGCCGGCATAATCCAATGTGTCCTGGAAATGTGATACTTCTACAATTCCTTACCTCCAAATTTGGAACTGATATTGAAGTTCCAGTAGTCTCCCTTTATTAATGAATAAATAATATCCAAATATTGATGATTAGTGATGTTGTGACTAATGTGCTCTGTGTAATTTGCTTTTACCCTTGTGCCTAGTCAGGCTTAAGCATCTTGTAAATGATGATCTTGTAAACTGCAGACCTTGGAAGGAACATGCCCTTTTTAAAGTGTCGGATTTGCTTTGGCAGTTACTTCTAATTGGCATTTACAATGTAGAAAGGCCCTTTTCATAGCAAGGAAAGGAGGTCTGTAGCCAAATGTAAATTAATCTTTTTAAGGCTACAGTTAAGGCAAAATAAGCTGATTGGCTTATTCTTGTTCAGGGCTGTGCACAAGTTTTTTTTGGTTTTAGAAAGGAAAGCGTTGGCTTTCTCTATCAGTTGGATGCAAATATGTTAGGGACCTAGCATATCCATCCTGTGTGCTCACTGGATGCAGATCACTTGATGACCTTTTACCAAAAACATAAAGGTGGTTTACGATATATATTAGTGAAATCAAATGGAGAGAAATTGCTTCTGCATCGTATAAAGACCATACTTAGGCTAAATCAGTAATGTATTTTTGTGTGAAAACAAAGTAGCTCTGAGCAGTTATATTACTATCTTCATTTCATTTATGGTGAGCTAATTTAGCAGGTTTGTGTATATGACCTGTGTGATCTGTTTCTCTCAGTTCTTACAATGCATGAACTTATTGAGCCTGTGTTGTAGTGATCCAGAGGTGGTTCACCAAGTTGATTCCAGAGATGAGGTGGTTAGACTATGAGGAGAGGTTGAATTTAGAAGAATGAAAAGGGCTATTATAGAAATGTAAAATTATGAAAGGCATAGATAAGATATAGGTAAGTTGTTCCCATTTTGCTTTCAACAATATTAAAATAGCTTGAAGAATGACAGTAAATGACAAAAAGTGTTGAAGTTACAATTGAATTCAGGTAGACATATAAAAGTGATGAGTTTTTCCACACCCCTCTTGAAGAACAGTTTTTTTAAAGCAAGATTATTTTATTTGGATAATAACTGATGATCTCTTACCAGTACACAAAGAGTGGTTCATTGCATTTCTGGTGTATCCCTCATAACAGCTGCAGTTGTATGTTCCAATAACATTTGTACAAATCTGTTCGCAAGAGGATATGTTTTCAAGGCACTCGTCTAAATCTACAGTGTCAAGCCAATGCACAAATCAGTTAAAAGCATTTTCATTTCCTCTCCCCTCCCTCCAAACATCCAGCATCTTAAATAGTAACTACGACTTCACTAGTGAAACACTTCAAAATTGCTCCCTTCAAACTTCATGCATTTTCATTGGATGAATTACATAAATAAAAATCTGCATTTTAACTGGGTGATAGTTCGTGTGACTAAAACAATTTGGTTAATGCATTTTGGCACAGTAAAAAAAAATGTAATCCATATGTAACTTGTGCATCAAATTTCTTCTTCAAAACTCTGGTCCAATATTAAAGCAACCAAAAACAATGATGAGATAATACAACTATTCCAGTTGACAACATCTAATTAGTGTTGAACTAATTTAAAGGCGATTAGATTTTGTTTTAATATCTATTAAGGAAAATATATTTTACTAATGCACTTTAGCAAATAGATCAAATGAGCTCATTACCAAAACATTTTATCCCATCGCCTTTTAAGTTATTTGGGCATGGAGCACAGATATAGCCTGTCAAAGGTGCAGGTTGGTCTTTGCAGGTGTCATTCAGAAAGCATGGATTATCTTGACAAGCATCAAAATCTTCGGTGCAGTAATCTCCTGTGTAACCAGAAGCGCAGGAACAGTAGGGGATCTAAATAATGAACAGAGAGAAATTAGAGAAACAGTTACAGTTGTATTTAGAAAGTTTTGTTACATTTATATCCGTTGCACTTTCCAACAGTAAGTGATGGAAAAAAACAACAGAACTCACCATCATAAAATCTAAATGATTACTTTTGCCCCTTTCACACTTGTCAGTGATCTCAGGAATTGAACGCCAATTGACCTTTAAAGTGGCAAGTGTGAAAGCAAAATCTGCTCAATGCCAGGGTCAGATTACATCATCTCATGCTGGAGATTGCCAGCCTCGACCCTTCGTACAATCCCGGGTGTCTGCATACGCCAGCGTTGAGATTAGGCAAGTGTGAAATGGGCAATTGCATTTCCCATTAAAGGTAGAACAGACCAAATGACATGGATAGACCCTTGTAAGTGTGAAAGCAATCAGTGTCCCAGTTAGGAGTGAAAGGCCAAACTCCCATTCCTATCCCGGGACACTGAACGGCCAATTTACTGGGATGCAAGTGTGAAAGGGGCTTGTGTTATAGATTTTCCTTGTATCGATCGTGCACATAATCTGTATTAAAGCTGTATCTGAAACTAGTTTGATACTCATTTCTGTTGTGTAAGCCCGAAGAAGAAAATGAAACTCCAATGTGTAAGCAAATTGATTTTTGTTTTGCAGATGAAAATGTTTTGAAATGTACCAGCCAGACTATAGTTTTATAGGCCTGCTGAATTAGTTTGCTTCTTAAAAATACAAACATGCCAAACTTTGATTGAGAAGCAAATAAGTCTCACATACCTTAAAGTAGGAATTGTTTTTTGATATGCTGTAGATTGGTGTGGAATAATCACAAGTTGAATTGATGCTGCAGTTACACAACATGAGAGTCAGTCCGAATTCAGATACAGCCTTCGAGTCATTGGCAAGCACTATGGCAAAGATGGGAGTGGAGCTTTTTGGATGCCAAGAGAAGTTCCCTTTTTCTGTAGGCATAAATTTATTTTCAAAGTTTTTCTTTATAATGTTGTTTATTAATGTTATATGTTTCAATTTATATTCAAAATAATTTCAAATATTAATAACTGCTATATTATTAAAAGATGTGTCATACTTTTGGCTGCTTTCTTTTACACTCCTACCAATATTGATATTGTTAACTTTAATAATCAGGTTGAGATCTAAAATAATATCATACAGAAAGCATTTGGGTAAAATGATGACAAATTGGAGTGCAAATCTCGTTAAAATAAAATGGCAACTGGTGATTACTTTATCTTTTGAAAAGTCTCTGATTGGGAGTCCTCATATTGGAATAAAGAATGGAATCAGATTTAATGAACGCGGCAGAGAATTTAAAATACTATCCATGTAAAGAATATTTTCTCTGACCTTCCCTTTAATCAGTGACCATCTTAAATTGTTCTTCTGAAAACAGTGGCCAGCCACAGATCATTTGAACAGTTTATCTATGGACCTGCCCTCTATTTATATCTCAATGTGTCAATACATTTATATTCACAGTATGAATTCATGTTACAAATTAAGAAATTGCAAAAGTAATAGACAAGATCCGTAAATGTACCTGTTAAAATCTGGTGGTTAAACGTTACCTGTTATTGTGATATCTGGAGAATCTGTCAGCACTGAAAATACCACTACGTCGTTGTTGGCATCAGTTGCAGTAAAAAGAGTGAATACTGGCTCATTAAGGCGAGTTCGAATACTTGAAGATCCATTGATATTCGGTGGGAAATTTTCTGTGAAAGTTTTGTAACATTTGCATTATTGGACATCTTCAGTTGAAGTCACATTTGCCTTCTGAGCAATTTTAAAGTAATATATACCAACACTTGAATAGAATGAAATGAACACAAATGTCCTGCTATAATTTAACAGGTGTATATACATACTCATTGAGCTGTTCTGTGCTGTGAATGATTTCATGTTTTGCAATGTTGCTGTGCCAAAAGATGGATCATCTGTACTGATAACATCAAAAATGCAGTTATCATTTCCTTGGCATGTTTCATTAGCTTTGTCAATTTTCTCTTTTTCTGTGGTTTGCAGAAGCTCATCATAAAATTTGGGTACAAAACTATTGTTATTATAAGTGTACCAAGTCTCTCCTGAGGTCATATTGTATGTGAATACACTGTCATTCTCAGTTGTTTTCCCTAAAGGAAAAGACACAAACAAATGAATGGAATAAAGTATTATTTTGCATTGTTCCATAAATATAGGCATGCAAAACTGATGCACAGGAATGACCAGTTGTTCCATCAAGCTCACTATAAAAATATTTAAATGGTGACCCAGTTATATAGATGGTTCATTGCCCAACCATGTTATTTTGAAAGGTGCAGAAGTTGTGGCTTACATGTCAGACCAAAATGGAAGAATATAACAGTTTCATTGGGCAGATTTGTTCCGTCAAACTTGAGGTACGTTCCACTGGCAGATTTAAAATCATCAGTTTTATTATCATTCCAGATACCTAGAGACAGAAAGTAGAATTTGTGTGCTGCAAGGGAAACTAGAATAAAGTTGAACTTGAAATTGTTATTAACTCTCTTCCCTCAACCTAACCTAAGGCAGAGATTCATGTGCACTTCCTAAGAACTCAACTACTGCTCACAATATGGTCTTCTCTATATTGGTGAGATCACGTGCAGACTTGGACACTAATTTTAAGAATGTCTATGTTCTGTCTATAATGGGTACCCTGAGCTCCTGTTGCATACTATTTCTATTCTCTTTCCCATTCCTACACTGGCCTGACTATCCTTGGTCTTCTCCGCTGGGGCCCAAGGTAAACTAGAGGAATGGCACCTCGTAATCTATCTGGGACTTTGCAGCCCAATGGTAGAATTGTCCACTTTCCTTCTCCCAATCTAATTCTGGTCTCAATCCCACCTCATTTTTGTCCACTTTTCTACACCTCCAACCACCCCTTCTGGTTCTATTCACTTCTACTGGCAGATTTCACTAAAAGGATTCTCTTTCCCCCTTCAGGTCCATCTGGTCCAGTTTCTCCTTCACCTCTCTCTAGCATGCAGGTTGAACAAGCTGTGAAAGTGGCAAATGGCATGTTGGCCTTCATAAAAAGAATAGAGTACAGGAGAAAAGATGTCCTTCTGCAGTTGTACAGGGCCCTGGTGAGACCACACCTGGAGTATTGTGTCCAGTTCTGGTCTCCTAATTTGAGGAAGGACATTCTCGCTATTGAGGGAGTGCAGCGTAGATTCACAAGGTTAGTTCCTGGGATGGCGGGATTGACTTATGCTGAAAGGTTGGATACGTTGGAACTTAGAAGGATAAGGGGAGATATGATAAGATAGAAATTGATTACATGTTCTCGATGGTGGGGTAGATTAGGTCTAGAGGTCATAGTCTAAGAATACAGGAAAGGTACTTTGGGGCAGAGATGAGAGAGGAATTTTTTACCCAGAGAATTGTTGGTCTGTGGAATGCTTTGCTGCAGTGAATGTTAGAGGTGGATTCTCTGGATAAGTTCAAGAGAGGGTTAGATAAGGTTTGATGGACAGGGGAATTAAGGGTTATGGGGAGAAAGCAGGGACAGGGTATGCATAGTGAAAGATCAGCCATCATCTAGATGAATGGCTGTGCTGGCTCGATGAGCCAAATGGCCTACTCCAGCACTTATTATCTATTGTCTATCAGCATTTACTTCTCTTCTTGCTAGATACCACCACTGGTAATCATTGTTCCCACATTACCCCACTCTAGTCTCACCCAATATGACTTCTTCCACCTGATTCCCCCTTTTTTTCATCTCTCTCTCTCTCTCTCTCTCCCTTTGTCTGACACTTGCCAATAAATTATCTCCATCTCCCCATCTGTCTATCATCCTTCACCCCTCCCTGGTCCATCAGTCTCCAACTGGCCCCTGTCCAAGCCATCCCTCCTCATTATACTGCCTATCCTCCCTCAAGTCTCAGTTTTGATGAAGGGTTCTGACCTATAACATTGACCATTATTCTCCCACTCATGCTGCTCGTCCCGTTGATTTCCTCCAGCAGATTGTGTTTGCTTCAGCTTACCATATCCACAGTCTCTAACGTGTCTATCATATTTTTTCTCCCAATTATTTATTCTGAAATCACTTACAATTAACTCTACAGAGCAATTTAATTTAATACTTTTGCTTTAAAATTGGAATTTTTGCAATACTCCATGTCTTAAAACTGGCTTTGTGTCAAAAATAGGCTCTATCTAGACTTTCCATTCAGACAGTGCTTTCACGTGTATTTCAAACATGCCCAATGTTAATATGAGACTTTTAATTATTCGTACTCTTTGGGAAAAAATGTCTCGTATCATCAACTATTGAAACTGCAAAGATAGGAGTTAATAAATGAGGCTATTAAAATGTAACATTTTCTTTTGTGGATTATTCATGAATGAAGAGATAAAAGTGGGTTACTACTTACCCAAAAGGCCTTCTGTTTTCTCTTTCAAAGAATTATCTAATGACGTGATGAAAGATAAAGCTCCCATTTTTGCTGAAACTGTAATAGATGTTCCATCTGTAAAAGTAGCCAAAGTCTCGTTCTTGCTTGTCTTATGAATGGACACATAATTTATAGATTCAGGATTATCTGTAAAGATGAATGACCAGAAACAAATTATATTTTCTCTAATGTTGCATTGGTTTATTCTGGAATGAAATAGCCTCTGTGCCTCGAGCAGAAAAAATAACAGGGACTTCTTAAGGAGTATTTTACTATTATATTTTATATTTTGCTTAAGATTTGAATGTTTAAAAAAATGTGACTTATTTCTTTCAATTGTACAAGCATGCCGGGGTCATGCAAATTTGGTTTTACAAAACTCGTACATCACTTCTCAACATTTGAGATATGGAATAAAATTTGCACTCACAAAATTTATGTGAAAAATTAATACTTTTTTTATTCACCTTGTGTTTCTTGATGCATAAGCAGATAATGCTCAGAAAATGTGAGTCCACTATTAAAACTATTTAGGCAAAATGTTTTTATGTTTAGTTATATAAGACCAGGGTTAACTTATTTGCTCTGTAAGTCATTGACAATCTTGTGGAGAAAATTTTCTACGTGCACGTTCAATCAACACATCAAATTATGTAAGTATTTACATGATAACTTATATGATAAGGATTTTACAAAATAAGCCTTCAATTAATATAATAGTGATAGGTTTATTCCATGAAGGAAATGGGACAAAGTATACGCCTATTGAAATACACTATTAGAAAATGAAATATAATGCAGAGCCTTGAAACAACCTGGCACATTTTTAATGGAAACCTTTTTAAGGTCTCAACTACTAAATTAAATGAACACTGTGGTTCTCAAACTTTTTCTTTCCACTCGCATACCACTTTAAGCATTCAGTATGCCATAGGTGCTCTATGATTAGTAAGGGATTACTTAAGGTGGTATGTGGGTGGAAAAAAAAAGTTTGAAAACCACTGTTTTAATCATACCTAATTGACTTGTTATGTGGACGGGTTCATAACTCCAAAGGAAATGGGCCAATGCCAATTTTTCTCAAGCAAAATATTTCAGTAACAATTGGGTCTAGAGCAGTGATTCTCAACCTTCCCTTCCCACTCACATAAAAAATTTAAAAAACACTGATTTTGCTGGAAAACATCTATGTTCATCATTATAATGTTTCAAATGTAATATTTCCATCATCATTTTTCCAATCTACTTTTCTAGTAAATGTTTCAAGTGGACACGATTGGCGTTAAAATTAAATCAATTGTTGTAACCTGTAACGTTGACAATCCTGCCATCAATCATGAGACATATTTCATCATTTTCAATCAGATTCCACTGAACCTGCAAGAGAAAATAAATTCTTAATTGTAATTGTAATTTAAAGGACAAAGTTCTTGGCATTCCATGCAAGTACAATGCATTGGTGAGGCCAAATTTGGAGTACTGTGTACAGTTTTGGTCACCAAATTATAGGAAAGATATAAACAAAATAGAGAGAGTGCAGAGAAGGTTCACGAGAACGTTGACAGGATTTCAAGGTTTGAGTTACAGGGAAAGGTTGTGCAGACTAGGGCTTTTTTCTCTGGAGCATAGAAGATTGAGGGGGGACTTGATAGAGGTGTTTAAGATTTTAAAAGGGACAAACAGAGTAAATGTGGATAGTCTTTTTCAATTAAGAGTGGGGGAGATTCAAACTAGAGGGCATGGTTTAAGATTGAAGGGGGAAAATTATAAGGGGAACATGAGGGGAAATTTCTTTACGCAAAGGGTGGTAGGGATGTGGAATGAGCTTCCGGAAGATGTGGTTGAGGCGGGATCATTGGTTACATTTAAGGATGGACTAGATAGTTACATGGAGAGGAGAGGACTGGAGGGGTATGGACCGGGAGCTGGTCAGTGGGACTAGGAGGGTGGGGATTTGTTACAGCATGGACTAGTAGGGCCGAACTGGCCTGTTCTGTGCTGTAAGTGGTTATATGGTTAAGTATAGTAAAACCCAAGTATCTGGGTTTGGTTGATGCCGGATATTTGAATTTTTCAGTTGTTTGTTGCGTGATTAGTGAAATAACCACTAGAGGTGTTGTTTTTAAACTTTCAACTTTTTTAACCTATTTATTTTCCATTTTTTTTGTCAGTTGCTTGAATTCTGGATAATGGGGATTTTACTGTACAACAATGCCATTCTACAATTATGGAGACACACACTTAACATTTTTTTCTGAAATTCAGATGATCATTTTTGAACATATGGAGAATAGTTGGCTGCACTGGAACCTGGGAGGTGCAAGAGGAACTAGCCTTACAGATGTGAAAAGGCATGAACTGTAGGAAGTTGTAACCCATAGTGATCTACTTCAGTATTCAGCCTCTGCAACATGTCGGCTAACTGTGCTTGAAATGGTTCAGATGGCGAATACCATTGGCTTGAAGGCCACAAGGAAATCTATTACAGGTAACCATGAACATTATGGTATTATACTGAAGGGAACTTCCAAGAAAATGCTAAGAATAAATCAGTCTTTCTTTTTTGAGCGTACACAAATCCATGAGGCTTTATATTCAAGCAACTGTGTTTGTTGTATCCTAGCAAGAATCTGCAGTTGATTGGATATAGAAGAAAGAAAGAAGTTTACACAAGTGTCGTATTGCACTGTGACTTGGTCATAAATAGGAAGATTGCCCACTTTTGGGTGTTCACAAGGTATCTTGCATCATTTCTCAATGAGGAGGCTTGAAATATGTCAATACCAGGTAACGGTTACATGTTTCTTTGAACATGTCGGAAGCTGAGTCAGAGAAACAATTGCCATTTGACTGAATTTTCGTTTTCTTTTTGCCTGCATAACTTGACCAAATTTGGACTTGATGTTATTTTATTTTACTCAGAAATAGGTGTTGTTAGTATAATTTAACACTTATTAAAAGTCTACATCATTTGACCCAGAAGGATCTGGTTTTCAGGGAGAAGATTCTCAATCCTACCAATCAAAAGTGAATCAAGTAGATTTTCCAGGAAATATGGTTCCAATGAAACTTCTAATTGGCAAAGTTAGACTGAATATTTATTTGCTTGAAAAAGAGGGCATTCTGATTCATGAACAGACAATTCACTTTAACACAGAGAGGAGGATGAGAAGAACCTGGACCTAGTGACCAGGACTTGAGAAGATGATTGCCATTTAGCCTGCTAAAATTTTGCAGCTTTCTGTGAATGACTAATAACCAACAATAATCACCTTTGTTCCTTTGGATCCTTGTGCTGCCAGTGCTACAAAGACGGTTGCCTGTGATGTTCCATTTTCTCCAGCTCTGATGGTTCGTCCCTGTAAGCAGAATGTCACTGTACCGTTTTCATCTTTAACGTTTAATAAGATGAATTCGCCCAGACCATTAAACGTATATTGTACCCCATCCAGGGTCACCACGTGAGGGTCTCCAAAGAAGAAACCTGGTAAGTTAACAAACTCTCATAAATAATTATTTGGATTAAATATTCTAAAATGAGGTGAATTGTAAAATAGTGCATAGAACCACAGTATTTAAAAAAGTAATTGAGAGAGAAAAGCTAGAGAATTATGGACCCATTCACCTGACATCTATTGTTGGAAATGTATTAGTCTGTGACTAAAAGCAAAGACCACTCAAATACTAGAGGATGTATATTTAACGTGAAGGGGGGAGGGAGCTTAAAGGATGTGCATGAGACAAATTTTTTTTTCCAGAGTAAGTGATAGATTACTGGAATGGGCTGCCAAAGTTAGTGGTGGAGGCAGGTATGATAGCAGTGTTTAAGAGGGTTCTAGATAGACACACAAATATACAAGGAGTATAATAACATAAGAAATAAGAGCAGGAGTTGGCCATCTGGCCTGTTGAGTCTGCTTCACTATTCATTAAGATCATGGCTGATCCGGCCATGAACTCGACTCCACCTACCTGCCTTTTTTTCCATAACCCTATCCTCTACTATGCAAAAGCCTAACTCTTTAAAAGTAAAACCCCCAAAAATTTCCAAAAAAAAACAATGATAAAGCTTATGAATACAAAGAAAGCTAGCTGATTAGAGAAACAGAAGCATTAATACTGACAGGACTGGAGGTGTTCCCAATGATTTACTTTGGCTGCAACAACTTATTATTTGCAAACAACTTGGATGGTGGGATAGAAAGCCGGGTACAACTTTACCAATAATGGAGCTGGCAACTTTGGAAGTTGCAAGGTTGAAAACAGTCTATTACAGAAATGTTATTACATGAAGAGGAAGGAGTAAACAGATAGAGTCTAGTAGTGTAGGAAAATGTTAGTTTGTGTTTCAATATTAAAGTACAGTTTTCCAAGTGGTAAAATGCTAGAAGATGTGAGATCCAAAGCAACTCAAAGGGTTCATGTAGGCCACTCAACCACCATGGACAGTTGCAGAAAATAAGCAAGGAGGCTAATGGAGTGCGAGCTTTTTATTTCTAGGGGTTACAAGTGAGTCAAAGCTGTTGATTTACAAAATTCCGCCCAGACTCTGCAGTACAATGGCCCATACATGTCATTACAGCTGAGAAAGAATGTATTTGCCTTGGAAAGAATGTATTAAAAATGTACTAGTATGATATTTGGTAAAGAGACAAAGAGCAAAGCTTGTGTAAAGTTAGCAGTCAATTTTGTGGAATTTAGATGTCTTTGGTTTGGAATATATTACTAGTTTTTAAAGCACCAGGAAAAGCATCAGAGTAGCTCAAGAAATAATAATTTGCATTGGTGAAGCATCCAGCTAAAAATGATAACGGAATGATGAAAGAAGGGAATCAAAATGGCAGTTTTAAAATGTTGACTGGATGAACAAAGCTAGCTGCATTCCTTTCATTATTACTCAGTGTGACATCATACAACCTTCGACAGTTATAAAGAGTCACCTACATTGCTCTATCATTCAACTCACTTGAAGACCATCTGGAAGTCAAAACACAAAGTTAAAGAAACTCAGCAGGTCAAACAGTGTACTTTATATAGCAAAGATAAAGATACATAAGCCTAAAACTTTGATGAAGGGCTCAAGCCCAAAATGTTGGTTATGTATCTTTATTTTTCTTTGACTTGCTGAGTTTCTATAGCATTATGTTTTTCCTTCAATCCCGGTCAGTGTCTGCAGATTTTCATGTTTTACTTCCAAAGTGGAAGTCACAGCACGTCACAGGTGAAAAATATCTAAAACAATGTTGTGAGAAATATGTACAAGCAAAGATCGCAGACTTGCTTAAGAGACAGAAACATGGCCTTGAGGGAACTATTCACAGCAACAAAGTACAAAGAGAACATAGAATATAAAAAAAAATAATTATAATTACTTGCAATTACTATCTTACAGTGGAGATAAGAATGCTAATGAAGGATAGATTGGGCAAAAATACTTATTGAACCTATGGTGGGATTGGCCACCTTGGATCAGATAAATGAATTCCAAGAGAATTCTAAGAAACATGTACTTGTCTGAGCAGTCTGTTCAAATGTTTTGCAAACTTGGAGGTTGTATAAATATGCAACCCTGTAAACCATGAGGCGGACTCTCTTGGGGTGAGACTAGCTGCTTGTGGTAGTATAAACTTGGGGGCTGTATAAATATGCAACCCTGTAAACCATGAGGCGGACTCTCTTGGGGTGAGACTAGCTGCTTGTGGTAGTATAAACTTGGGGGCTGTATAAATATGCAACCCTGTAAACCATGAGGCGGACTCTCTTGGGGTGAGACTAGCTGCTTGTGGTAGTATAAACTTGGGGGCTGTATAAAAATGCAACCCTGTAAACCATGAGGCAGACTCTCTTGGGGTGAGACTAGCTGCTTATGGTAGTATAAACTTGGGGGCTGTATAAATATGCAACCCTGTAAACCATGAGGCGGACTCTCTTGGGGTGAGACTAGCTGCTTGTGGTAGTATAAACTTGGGGGCTGTATAAATATGCAACCCTGTAAACCATGAGGCGGACTCTCTTGGGGTGAGACTAGCTGCTTGTGGTAGTATAAACTTGGGGGCTGTATAAATATGCAACCCTGTAAACCATGAGGCGGACTCTCTTGGGGTGAGACTAGCTGCTTGTGGTAATGCTTCTTGGTGAAATGGAGTTCTCATGCTTGGCTAAGTTAAATAAAAGTTCTTTAATTGCAGTTATATTCATGTTTGTTTATCAAGCAACTTCAGGGCCACTTTTACAATTGGGCATGGAGGAAAGCGGTCTTTTCAGGAGTGAAATTATGAAATCTTTTACTGACAATTCATGATGGTAGTTTGGAACAAAGGGCAATTGATGCTCAATTAAATGTTTTTTTGCAAATCCAAAACTGTAAGATATTATGAGGGAAATGGAAGCATATAAATTTAGATCAAGAAGTGACTCATTAAATAGTGCAATAGGGTTGGGGATGCTATATATCCTACTCTAATCTCTAACCTCCCAACATTTACTTCAAAGGTGACAAAGCACATGAAATGCCCAAGATGATATGGATCAAATCCTTACATTTACTAGTATATGTTAATTAGACCTGGTTAAAGTCACACACCTATCTGTGGTGGAATGTATCCTAAACAGAAATCCAAGGGTCTCTTCTGTCGGTAGAGGTCACAGTAGTAATCGTCACCAGAATCTCTGCAGCAGTCATTGTATGGATCAACTTCCATTTCTAAACAGGAACCAAAAGTGAAAATGCTGAAGACAACATTCTACCATACGTGTTGAGATTGGGATAGATTCTAGACATGGTACCTGGGTGGAGAAAGAATGGCAGCCATTCAGACAGACTGATCTAAAAGATCTAAGCTTAGACAGTCTACCACGACATTGTTGACCAATCCTTGCATCTGTTTAGAGCAAGGATTTTAGCCTTTGTGGAAACATAAGCCATGTGATAGACTCCAAAACCTTGACCTCCTCTGGTTGCCACTTTGCTCATGTTAATGATCTAGTGGATTTTGAGGACAATGATTATTGTACACTGTACCTTTTTTCATATGTTCTTTGCATGGCATATATGAATGTGAATGAACTTACTGAATAATAGTATGTGTTGGCTCGGTTTACTTGTTTAGTCATTTTGATGATTAGAAGTAATTCAAAAGGGGCATGCTTTTGTTTCCAGGATGAACTAAGTTCACATTTTAAAATCAATGCAATTGGTGTGGTCTGACAAAGTGTGCTAGTCTGCAAATAAAATGTTTGCAAATGCATCAGCTTGGCTGAATAATTGTTAAGGATGGAGATTAAATGCCGTGGATATTTTTTCTCATGTCATTAGTTTAATTGTCCACCTTTTGGACGTGCCTTTTATGGTTTCAATTGCTTGCTGCTTTATCCATAACTTATGTACATGGATATTGTTCTTTGGCTTGGCTTTGCGGACGAAGATTTATGGAGGGGGTAAATGTCCACGTCAGCTGCAGGCTCGTTTGTGGCTGATAAGTCCGATGCGGGACAGGCAGACACGGTTGCAGCGGTTGCATGGGAAAATTGGTTGGTTGGGGTTGGGTGTTGGGTTTTTCCTCCTTTGTCTTTTGTCAGTGAGGTGGGCTCTGCAGTCTTCTTCAAAGGAGGTTGCTGCCCGCCGAACTGTGAGGCGCCAAGATGCACGGTTTGAGGCGATATCAGCCCACTGGCGGTGGTCAATGTGGCATAAAATCCCCGGCATCCAGCATCTACGGGCATTGTGGATACCAGATATGTGAATTTTACAGTTGCCTGAGACATACTCAACAGTTTTTAAAGACAAAAAAAAGACAGTACAAAATGTAATTTGGAAAAAAAAATCAGTATTGTTGTCCTTAATTATGTTAAGTTCACTTTAATCAAGTAATTTCAGGAATTTACAAAATTTAAATTAAAACTTGAACCCCAGTTGCAGGCATGGTAACAGCTTTGCCCTCACCACTGCGCGAACCATGCCATCATCATAATTAACAACCCCCCCCCAAGTTTACAGATAAACCTTTACTAAAACATTATACTCAATAATATACTAATAAAGATTACTAGGCAGGGATAAGGAGTCACTTTGGGAGCATCGCCCCAGTGACATTCATCCTGGGGATCACCATTTTATTCAAACAGTTGCTGTGGGCAGGGCTTGACTGGGATGCTCCCAGTTGAATATTTGCTCCCATCTTCAACAAGGGGCTGTATATTTTTTAAACCTTTATTTACATTATTTATGCTATGCTATTCTGTTTGTGCATCTATTTATTTATTTACTTACTTCACCTTTTTTTGCTGATTGCTTGTGGATGGTAGTTGCTTGAATTCTGGATATCAGGGATTTTACTGTACTTGGATTGGATGGTCAAAATTTAAAAAGATTATTTTAAGTAGTCAGTCTTTTTCATACCTTGGTATTGATTTCGCAGCTGTGGTAAGACATGGTTCCAAAAATTGTTCCACTGCTCTTGATAATATCTCCAACTTCTCCACCACCAAGACCACCAATTAAAGTACATCCATGGGGTTGGAATAAATTTTTCTTTCTCACCATAGATTAAACCAGAGGTCCATGAATAATAACACCTCAGCCCAGAACCATCTTGGTTAGGAAATCTGCTTTGCATCGTGATGTATAATGCTGGAAATTTTAATTAAAACAAGATTATTTTTGGTCATTTGATATCTCAGGTGAGGATTATTAATGTACAATCCCTCCCTGAATCATCTAGAAAAGGATAGGTTACAATGAAGAGAATTGAGAAGTTCCATTCAGAACATTTTTGAAGAACATGAGAAGTAGAACTAAGAATGGTCCCTTTGAGCATATCTATTCTTCAAGATCGTGGCTGATCTTTTACCCTGACTCCAGTTACACATCCCTCTAACCCCATGATGTCCTTAGTGTCCAGAAGTTGATCAATCTATTTTTTTTCATGGTTACACATTTGGAACTCCATGGCCTGATTGGCACACAAAAGTGTGGTTTATCGTGTATGGGTATAGAACACTTCCACAGTCTCCTGTCTCAGTTGTCTAATGGAAGTTACAGTTTGTTATGACTCAAACTAATTTTTATATTTAATGTCTAAGAAGTTATTGTTTAGTTTTTGATTAACCGAGTTCTACAGCATAGAGACAGGGTGAAACACGAAAGTCTACAGATGCTGTGATTGTAGTAAAAACACGGAAATGCTGGACAAACTCAGCCAGTGTCGCAGCATCCAACTTATCATGGATCTCCCAGTATGGACTCATTGCAATTCCCCTTCCCATTCCCTTGCTGACATGTCTGTCCATGGTCCCACGCACAGCCAGATAGTTTAAATTGGGGAACAACATCTCATCTTCCACATGGGCAACGTCCAACTGGATGACATCAACATCCAGTTTTTATTATACCCCTCCCCCAACTCCTTCTTTCCCCTGTCATCTTTTCTCCACTTCTGTGTGTCCCTCTCTCTTCCTTTATCTCCTTTCATGGAGCCAACACCAATTCTCACCTTTCCTCTTATCATATCCAATTAACACCTTTTGGCTATAGGTCTGGATCCCTCCCCTTCCCATTTTTCAGTCTTCATTCTAATGTCTTCCTAATCTTTGCTTTTACCTTGAAGAAGGGCTCAGGCCCAAATTGTTGGTATTATAGCTTTACCTCCTATGGACGCTGCGAGTCTGGCTGATTTCCTCAGCATTTCTGCACATAGACACTGAGCTTTTGGCTCAACCTGTCCACACTGACCAAGTTAATTCCATTTACCGGTGTTCAGGCCATATCCCCTTTGAATCTTTCCTATCTCTGTGCCTGTTTGAATGTATTTTGAATGTACTATTCCCCCTATTTCTACACTTCCTTGGCAGCTTGTACCATAGACCAATCACCCTCTGTATGAAGAAGGTGCCCCTCAGGACCTTTTAAATTTTTTTCTCCTCACACTGTAAAATTATGACTTCGAATCTTGCACTCCTCTACATTTGGAGGGGGGGGGTCACGGGAGAGAAGGAGGAAGGCTATGACTATTTATTTTATCTATACTCATGATTTTATAAACCTCTAAATTGTCCCTTCCCCCTCCTCCCTCCTCCCTACCCTCCTCAGCCTCATGCTCCAGGGTAAAAAGACCCAGCCTACTAGCCTTTTCTTGGAATTCAAGCCCACTTGTGCTGGTAACCATTCTGTTGAACCCACTCAGGAGTTCAAGGAATGTGGACATCGCTGATAATGTTGGAATTTGTGACCTAAAAGGCGTTATCAAAACACTTGAAGCTTAATTGGTAGTTTCATGGATATGACAAGCATAAGTAGCTATTTTTAGGGTTCCAGATATATTTTGTTAATTGAATTTTCATTCCCCAGCTGCCCCAGTGGGATATGAAGTAGTGTCTCTGGTTCAATGGTCCAGCACACTGGTTGTTAGTCCTATAACTTAACCCACAATCCTTTCTAAATAGTTGTACTTAACTTCCACACCCACCCATCTGGGTTATCTGATCAAGAAGTTTGTGTTTTGATCCAGAGCTTCCATCCAAAAAGTCAACCATTTCTTTCTCCCCGCAGAGGCTGAGTTCCTCCAAAATTTGTTTTTTTTAAAAATTCAGGATTCCAGCATCTGCAGTCTCTTATGCCTCTAACTGTTCTATTGTTCAAGATCTTCTTCATTCAATTACACACTTTATTAATAGTTTGTCATTCAGGAGAAACAAAATTTAGAGTTGACCATGATCGTCACTGTCCCAAGTTTTGGATAGATGCTCATGTTTGAATCTGCCTGAATAAGATACCATTAGTTTTAAATTGTTTTCTGTCCAAGTGTTCTGGTATACCTTCAAATAGTAATCTCAATAGTATTCTAAACCAAAATAAAACTTAATAAAAGTACAGTTTCCAGGTAATATTTTTAATTTTCTCAAAACTGAAACTTTTAGAACTCCTTGCCCTTCTGACTTCTAAGTTGCTTCAGAATGCCCCTGTAATAATTAATAGTCAAAGAATCACCCATATACTGAATTGATAACAAACCATAAATTCTGGCTGCAATAAAATGCAACCCATAATAATAAAACCAGCAAATGCTCAGCAATTCTGAAGGTACCTTTGGGGTGAAAAAAAAGTCATGCATCAAAATTGCTGATCTTTCAACAGAACAATGACAGGTGAACTGCTGTTTTTCCAGTAATGTTATTTCAGATTTCCAGCACCATTGTTATTTTCCTTCTTTTAATTAATTTCGAATGAGAGGGAGGCAGATCATAAAAGTCACACTGGTAATGAGATAAATGGGAGTGAGAGCCTAATTTAGACAATAAACACCAGTGCTAAATAGCCTGATGATGTGTTACTTGCTTTATTTGAGGCAGACGTTCAATGTAACTTCCGCTGAACTCCCGCTGTTAAATTGTCTTCATTATTTTTATTCCACTGAGTTGTCAACAATTATATGGAAGCTCTCAAATATTTCAATTGCTTAGACAGAGAAATGTTTAATATTGCATTATTATTATATTATAACATAGTCACAAGATAAGAATTATTAAACATTACCTTGAGATTCTTTAACACTAAATCCATAATAATAAATGGACCATCCCCATGTAAAGCTGTTGTCAAATCTAGCTTGCCAAAATGAGCAGGGGCAAGGGGTGGAAACCTTGGCCGGCTCCAGTTCACTTGAATACCAGTCCAAGCATTTTTGTCTTGGGTTTACAGTGGAATTGTCATTAGCTTCAAGTCGGTAAGCCCACCGTCCATTTTTGCCTGTAAATAAATTTTGAATAGTATATCCTAGATAAAATATAAAAACATAGCAGGGTGTAGGTAATTGGGGTGTAATTTGGGAGGCACGGACTTGGAGGGCCGAATTGGCCTGTTACAGTGCTGTTTGTCTAATTAAAAAAAAAATTTAAGAAGCTATTCTCGATAAGTACATTTGAAGAGAACAAGACTTGGGACAAAGGACGAGTCCTTTCATTATTACCCATAATTTAGAAGTATCATCCTGTTGAAATTGATATTCATTTTTAATTTCTTTACCTCAAGAGAAATATTGCATAATATCCTCTCTTACAGCACACATACCATTCATAAACGTAAAGAGTAATATTTTGTCACTGTGAGGGAAATCAAATTCAGATATGACATTCATGTTAACTTCTCTGGATCAAAAACTTGCATTCACTCAGTGAGGAAATGCACCACATGTTGTGGGCTGCAAATGCCAAACATCTTTATTTTAAAGCCTAATTTCTACTCAGCTTTGCACAAGTCAGGTGAAGTGATTGTTGTGGGCTAATGTTTCCCTTCCCCACCAGTGATGCCTTCAGATGTAGGTCAGTTGCCAGCCAGACATTTCAACTTTAGGAGCTACCCTTTCGATCCCAGCAGTTCTGGTCAATGAACTGCTGGGATTGTACTTGGTTCTGCACAGCTCTTGGTTAACAAGTTAGAAATCATTGGGTTTAACTGCATTGATTATACATTTGGTTATTCTATAGCATGACACAAGGAAGAATGGTGAGTGAGAAATGGTTTATGGTCTTGTCATTGATTATCCTTTCAGATAGAGTTGAAAATAGACTTATATATTGTAGCTTTCTATAAGTATATTGAATCATGCTTATTTAATACAGTTCTAAAGACATTTCAAAGATTTTTGAAAAATTACATTGTAAAATATTTGATCATCCAAATCTTCAATTAAGACTGGATTTAAACAAATATTCAAGAGCAACAAACCTGTTTGAAACCCAGGGTACTTATCTGGTCGGTAGATTTTTTCAGGAGGTACATTAAATCTGGTGTGGGGGTCATTGAAGGCTAGAAATGTGTTTGAATCCCAATATGATGCCAAGGAAGCACTGCAAGTAAAACCAAAAGGCATTAATTAGCAAGGCAACCATTGAAGTAGAATTCAGACGGGACCTTCATGAAATAGAAAGGGTACTGGAAAATTAAAGTAGTGACATTCACAGAAGAGGAATGCACTTAACGCTTATTCACAGATGGTTATATACATCAATATTTGCATATTTGTGGACCTGCTTTGTTAGAAGCAGGTAATTATAGCTACCTGTAATATCCCATGAGAGCATCATTTTTATAGTAGGGCTTGGTGTCATATTTCCAGTTCATACCATCTTCTTTAAATTGAATTAAACAGAATGAAAATATCCCATCAGTTAACAGAACTGCTTGGTACGTGTTGGTCTACATGGATAAAGAAAAAAAAACACTCATTTTACTATTTATGGAAATTTAAATGGAAAATATACACTGATAGAGCAGGAGTTTGGAAGGAGAGAGTAGACCAGTATTTAGAAGAAAAGTATTGCATGTGTATTTGGTATTTGTGCACTTTATGCTATGGATTTAAACTATACTAATAGCATATGGCAGAGTGTTTTGGAACATAATGGGCATCAGTCTGAATGCTGGGATGGGAATACACTGAAATTGCTTAGGAATCATTTTTGCTTATTGGCATGAAATTGATATTGAGTCTTTGTTTTGCACAAGTAATAGTCCTAATGCGAGCTTCAGATCCTGGTCTCATGGGTGACCAGAATGGAAGACCAGTCCAGACTAAACAGGAGGCCTCCATTGCTGGGGTTGGACGTGGACCACGAGGTGTCTGCATAGCTCTTAATTAACTTGTTAGAGATGATTAGGTTTTATTGCGCAGAAGACACTTCAGGAAACTTTCTCAAATTAATTGTGTGGCATGACACACGAAGAATAGCTAGTGGGTGATGCAAAGTGAAATGGCATGTGTGGTCTTGCCAAGGTTTATTCCTTTTGGGTATATCCTGCAGTACCTCATGGGAAACAGGTGACATTTTAGAATTTCAAAGGACATATTATCTATTTATCTCTTGTCCACTCTTCACACTAATCTTCTCCTACCTGTGTGACCACAGGAAATGCTGCATGTGCCCACACCTCCTCCCTCAACACCATTCAGTGGCCCTAAGAGCTCTTCCAAGTGAAGCAAGACTTTACTTGTGAATCTACAGGGACATCTACTGTATCTGGTACTCCTTTTGTGGCCTCCTCTACATCAAAGACTGGGAGATCATTTAGTTGAACAGCTTCAACTGCAATGGGCGGGGTGGGTGGGGATTCTCCCAATGGCCAACCATTTCAATTCCATGTCCCACTCCCACACAGACATGACTGTTCTTGGCCTCATGCACTGCCAAACTGAGGCCACCTACAAATTGGAGGAACTACACCTAATTTTCCATCTAGACACCCTCCAATTGGATGGCATTAACATCAACTTCTCCAGTTTCTGATTGTCTCTCTCTCTCTTTCTCTGTCTCTCTCTGTCTCTCTCTCTATCCTTTTCCCCTTTCTTCCAGATCCCCATCCCCTTCCCTCTCCATTCAGAGAACTATCCCCTTCCCCTGTCACTTCCCAGGTTCTTTTCTCTTCTGCCCTCCCACCCTTATGACTCTATGACTGTGGACCTGTGCTCCTCCCTGTACCTTACTCAGGTGCCTGCTCATACCTTGACAAAAGGGTCAGGTCCAAAATGTTGGTTACCTATTTTTGCAACATAAAAAATGTTGGGTGACCTGCTGAGTTTCTCTAGCACTTTTGTGTATTGATCTATTTATCCTAGTTTATTTTGTGTAGCTAAAATAACTAGAACATTTGATTAAATGCAATGAAATGTTTTACTCTGTGCCAAGTAAATTTTAGAAATTCATTTTGTGTACCCTGGTTTGAATCTGGCGCTGTCTATAAAGAATTTGTATGTTCTCCCCGTGTCTGCATGTGTTTCCTTTGAGTGCTCTGGTTTCCTCCCAAATATAAGGGTTGTAGGTTATTTAGGGTATTTGGGTGGCATGGCTCATGATCAGATGGCCCTGGTACTGGGCTGTATGTCTAAATTTAAATTTATAACCCAAGTTTGTCCAACCTCTCCTTACAGCTCATGCTCTCTAATTCACGTAATACTTGAGTAAATCTGTTTATATTAAAAAAAAATCTAAGAGCAATCACAAAACCCCGACCACCGCCACCCCACCCCGCCCACCCCCCCCCCCCCCAGGCTCCAGAATCCTTAATGCCTTCCTTAATATCTTTAACATAGTAGTGCTAACTGACAACCGACCAAGTCAACGATCTATCAACAGGCAGCCCATTCATAAATCGGTTTCCCACCCAAACGCAGCTGATTGATTCCACTATCTGTCAGACGCAATTTGAATTGTCAAAGGCTGTAGAACACACCCTGTGACTCCAACCCAGTCCCATTGTAATATTAGGCCCTTTCAAGCTGCCATGTAAAATGAGGATAACTGGGCAATGTGCCCAGTTAGCGCCCCACTCACACAGCAGTTTGAAAGGGTCCGACCTAGTTACCATGGCCCCATTCAACTGGGTCTCTGACCTCCCTCAGAGGTAGTCAGGGAACCCAGATAAACTTAACCAGGATACGTCCTCCGGTGGCTTGAACAGCAAAATAGCCAACCCGGTTACTCCTGTGATGTCAGCGCTTGCGCGCTGGTCTCTCAGAGAGACCCTAGCTGAAGTATCTGTGGGTGATCAGGGGGAGGGGGGTGAGAGAGGGTTTGCTGATGCGGGGCCCAGGGTTGAAGGGGTCGCTGCTGCAGGTGGGAGAGAGGTCGATGCCGCGGCTGGGGAGAGGAGTCGCTGCCGCAGCTGGGGACAAGGGTCGCTGCCGCGGGTGGGAGAGGGATTGATGCCACGGGTGGGAGAGGGATCGCTACTACAGCTGGGAGAAGGGTCGCTGCCATGGGGAGAGAGGGAAGAGTGGGAGGGCCGCAAACTGCTGCTGCTACAAATGCCACTCCGCTTGTGACGGCTCAATGCTCGTACCAGTGGAACTTTGCTGGGGGGGGGGGGGGGGGTGTGTGATTGACGGGGTGGGTGTTGATTGATGGTAGGTGTCACGACTAACAGGGAGAGGGTGACTGATTGGTGGGTGCTGATTGATGGTGGGGATTGTGACTGATGGGGAGAGGGTGACTGACTGAGGGTTAATGATTGACGATGGGTCGGGACTGTTGGCCAGTGGGGGTGGGGGGGGGGCGGAGCGGGGTAGACTTACCAATAGTTCCTGATGCCATTTACTGTGCCATCGTGGGAACGGGATCACCCTTAAATCCCTGGGTTGGCAGTTTAATGGGTCGATCCCCCTGCAGCTTAAAAGGTGCAGGAATCACCTTGGTCCCAGGAGGGCTCCCCAGATGCTGTAGCTTAAAAGTGCGTATGGTTTCTGCCAAAAGGTTTCGCTCTCCATTGTTGACTTCGATGACTTAATATTAGTGTGAAACTAGCTATTTGCATGTGTTAATTAAAGACCAGAAATCAGGCCAGCAGATAATGGATGTTGATGTATACTGGGAGCAATTCTTCCAGAGTTCTGTTAATTTGTATGCAAGAGGATATCTCTTAATTATAACTTGTATATGTGAATAAATGATTGACATCAAACCATTTCCAGTCTTCAGAAAGATATGCAAGATGTAAAACATAAGTTTGTAACAATGAGTTCCAAGCAATGTTTAACAAATTTGTATGCCAGAAAATACCTTAAATATCGTACCTTCTGACTGAGTTCTTTGAATGAGATTCATCACTATTAGTGAGGTGACCTTGTCTACCCAGCACTAAATACTGCTCATTCCCGCTGGCATGACTCAAATAAAAGCTGCGTGTTGTACTATGTGGTATGGTTGTACCTTTGTACCTTGACATGAGCATGGCTCTTTCATCCAAGGTTGATCCAAAAAGTGGATTATAGAAATTTAATTTCCCAGTCGAGTTACAAAAAAATCATTGCCAAATACTAGATGTAAAAACATGAAAACTGTAGAATGACAGACATATTTGGTGACTAATAAGTACTTACACCTTGAAGATCTGTATTTTGATATCCATTGAAGGGGAGGACATTTTCCCAGGTGATCTTGAGTGCCCATTTGGGGGTGAAATTTGAAATGGTCTGTACTCCTCCATAGTATTCATTGATTTGTTTCTTGAGATCATTCTGTAATGTTTGACTGTGAACATCATTTCTAGTTTGGAAGTTATACACCTGAAATGGTTTTTAAAAAAAATTAAGCTTTCTCCTCTTTTATTGTAGAGAGTGATTTGTAAAACTGAGATGGCAAGGTTAGTACAGTCGTTAGCGCAGCGCAATTACAGCACCAGCGACCGGATGTTCAAATACAGTGCTCTCTGTAAGGAGTTTGTACATTCCCCCTGTGTCTGTGGGGTTTCCTCTGAGTGCTTCAGTTTCCTTCCACCATTCAAAACGTGGAGTTATAGGTTAATTTGTGGCACAGGCTAGTGGGCCCAAAGGACCTGTAACTGTGCTGTATGTCGGAATTTAAAAAAAATTACCAAGTATTCTACACTGTACCTAATCTAATAATTATTGTGTTCACTTGTCTTCCAAAATACCCAATTCATTAATTACTGTCCTAACTAAAAAAAAATCTTTTTTGTTTGCTTCAGCAACCAGCATGCTACTTTGAGGTCTATATTTAACTTTATCATTCATCCATTTTCAAGAGGAATAAAGCATTTTTAACAGTTACATGAAATATTTTTCACATTTTTTATGGTTTTCACAGATTACTTCCTCCTGCATCTATAAATGTAGATGCATTTTTGTTTCATGTTCAAACAAAATAATTCAAATGAATAATATTGACTGCAAAGTGAGACATTGGAAAACGTCGTTGTTGGAATACTTTGTGCTTGTACTCTGGCTGTTGAAATTAGTGGATGCATCGACAGGGTGCTGAAATGTCAGGGACAGGTGATCACATTCTGGCCTGAATGCAAGAATCACCCTCAATGGTAGTGTAGTTTTATGCCTCCTTATAAATTCATGATTGATCACTGTTTCTGAGCTATTAATTAGTGTTATACCGCAGCACATCTGCAGCATTAACTGTAGTTCGTTTCTATTTCACCAATAGGTGCAAAAATGATTATTTGTACCTGGTAGTAGATGGATCCTATTCCTCTTGTTAAGTCTGCGTCGTCCCAGAAAACAGCAATCATTGATGGAATCCTCAAATGATATTGTCTAAATCCCCAGAAAGGATTGGAGTATGTGTATTTCAGGAAATTGTTCTTACTTTGGAATATAATCAGTCCATTATCTGAAAACTAGATCAAGATACAGAGTTGTATTTGCTGTTTTTACAGTCACTAGAAGACCATTCTCCATGAAAGAACAAGTAATATCATTCTATCATGAACTTCTAACATCTCTTATTTTTCATTGGCTAATGTCCGTTTTCCATCAATGTACTGATCCCACATTCCATTGATTCTGGCTGAGAATCGTGCAGAATGACGGTGCATCCCTTCAGGCACTAGGGACCCATGAGTCCCTGCACTGGGAGTGCCCATGAACAGGAGGATTTGATAATGTATCCTGCAAATTTACATCTAACCAAGGCTTTCTAAATGTAGTTATCTTAGCCAGTACATAGACTGACCTTGAGTTATACAGGAAAGTCGACAGATGCTGGGGTTGTAGTGCAATATATAAAATTGCTGGAGAAATTCAGCAGATCATGCAACATATTTAGGAGGTAAAACATAACCTTGACATACTGTATCAAAGGGTTCAGGCCCGAAATGTTGGTTACCCTTCAACCCCAATAGATGCTGATGACCTGCTGAGTTTCTCCAGCACTTTAGCATATTGCATATAAACTGATCTTTAATTCCAATTTGGCCTATGTTATGCAATTCCCTTAACAAATAAGCCACAATGGGAATATGATCCTTGCATACATAAAGAAAAATCATTCTGTAATTAGTGTATTCCATTGGAAAATTGAAATTATCTGGTCATGATCTTAAACACGAATTAACATCAAAACGAACTAAATTAAATTTCTAGAAAGGCTTATGCTCGTATTTGTGAAAAAAATGTTTAAATGCAAAACTAAAAATTTAAAAGGAAAATGTTAGACATACATATAATCTGTAGTAAAATGCATCACCAAAGGGAAAGCCCTGTGGAATGTTAATTATTGGAGAGTTGAAGTCGCGAGATTCTCCAGGGAGTTTCTGATCTCCAAAATCATATCCATAATCAAATAATCGTTTTTCTGTAAAAGAAAGTTCAATTTAACAGATCCTCATTACAGTGGGGAAAAAAAGCTCTGCTTAATTTTTAAAGATTACAGTTGTGTGTTTTAACTCCAATGGGAGGCAGCGAAATGAACAAATTTCATAGGTGATCATTAATATAACAATCTTTGTTGATCTTAAAGCTGTTCAGAGGCCTAAACCTGGTAATTATTCAAAACTTTTCATTAATGAATTAAAATTATCCCTCTCGATTTTTTTTGATTTCTGATGTTTAAGTTTCCATTTCAATTTGAATGGCAAAGCCATCAGGAAAATCAAAGGGAAAGGACTGTGGTATTTCAGCTAGAGCAGCTGCCTCACAGATCCAGCAAACTCGGGTTGATCCTGTCCTCTGGTGTGTAAAGGTTGCATCTTGTCCCTCTGAGATACTTTGGAGGGTAGAAGACTTGAGCAGTAACTTTATAGTGGTTTATAAAGCCATAAAGGTCATGGATAGGTGAATACCATATATATGTGTGTAATAGTCAAATTTTGTGGATCAATTTTAGGGTGAAATTTAGGATTTGATGGTTATGTGAATGCTACTTTTGACTGCAGTAAGTACCTGTGTTATTTGAGGCATCAGGAGCTTGGGTGGGTGGTAAGTTCACATTTGAGGCTTCAGGATGTCAGATGAGCAGGTGGCTGGGGACTAGGCAAGGGTCCACAGTCAGGGTGTTGTGGGCAGGTGGACGAGGTGTGAAATCGTGATCAGGGTGTCTGGAGCTCAGAAGGGTGGGCAGGTTAAGCCTAGGTGAGAGTCTGTGGTTAGGGTGTTGGTAGCATCTGTTGGCTGGTGACCTGGGGCTAGGTGAGGGTCTATGGCCAGGGTGTCAGGAGCTCTGGTGGACAGGCCGGGACCAAAAATAGAGGGACCGTCTTTTATGTGGTATCAACTATTTCATGCATTATTCTGTAGTCACAGTCTTTTTCCCAAAATCATTCATTCAGGTGCCTTGGCCTTCAGCGTGGGCGATCATGTCTCTCCATCCATCACAATCTCTGCCCCTCTGAATTGTAGTGGTTGCCTCCCCTGTTCTTCTTCAGTGAAGGCTCCATCTTTGAGCTGAGACCATAGTCGATGTTGAGTTCATGATTATACAAGGGAAAAATATTGAAGTGGTTTCTCGTTGCCTTCTTCAGCTGCAGTGTCCATTATGGATGGGTAACCCAGACCATTGATCAGCAGATTAATCTGCCCAGCGATTTTAGTTTTACTGTCATAAATTCCAATTTATAGAATCTGCTTGTAAAAGCCACCCACCATCTGCAATCCATGGCTTTCTGTGACCCTGACTGGGAAGCTAAACAGGTACTACACCTTGCCCAAAAGTGACCTGTAGGCTATCGGACGGAAGGAACACCTTGTACCTTCTTTTGCTGAGCAATTGCGCAGCACCGACACCAGTTTCCTAGGACAGCATAGTCTAAAATTAGTGGGCATAAATTTAAAGTGAGAAGGAAAATATTTAAAAGGGACAGGGGCGGCAAATTTTCCACACAGAGGATGATGTATGTTGGGAATGAACTGCGAGTGGTGGAGACTTAGGACCTTCAAAAAATATTTAATAGCTGTTTTTTTTTGGAAGAGCAGATTATGTTCATGTATCTTGTCAACCCAGTTATTAATTATTGTTATCAGATGAAGCTAATATTAATCAGACTATTGCAGTAAAGTGAAATTAGGCAATTGCTAAATGACTATGTGAATGGATCTTTTTAGAACAACTATCCTTTTAGAAACATAACTCAACATGTTAAAGATTCATCTTAATGGCTTCTGATTGATGATACAATTATTTAACTGATTCTTTTGAAGTGAAGCCACAGAAGAATTGGAAAGGTGTGGAAAGGAATGGTTGGACTGATTTAGGTTAAGGTTGTCAAACATGGATGCCATTTGATTATCAGATTTTGATGGCTTCACTATTTATAGAATCATGCAAATATCAAGATCGCATTTCACTTGACGTAATTTGTTTATTCTTTTTTTCCCTCTGCTCTTTGGATAAGCTTCAGTGTGTAGACACATGTCCTAATGGGCTCCCACTACCTTTGATTCTGCCCTGTCATTGCCTTTGCGTAGTTAAACCATTTGTCCAACATCTCATATTTCTTTCAAGTTAAACATCAGGAAACTGAAAATAGTTACAAATATCTTGTGCAGGCCACCAATCCCAACCCCTTTCTTAGTTTTTTTCCACAAAGTACTTGTTCGGTGACAGCAAGAATTTTGGTGCATATAAGCATTGTATAATTTATATGACCATAAACTTATTATCATTAAGAGCAGAATGGTTAGCATAGGGGTTAGTGCAACTCTATTACAACACCATCAATCCGGGTTCAAATCCGGTGTTGTCAGTATGTTCTACCCGTGTCTGCATGGGTTTTCCCTGGGTGCTCCAGTTTCCTCCCACCCTTCAAAACATATGGGGTTTGTAGGTTAACTGGGTGTAATTGGGTAACATTGGCTTGTAACAGCCTGTTACCATACTGCATGTCTAATTTTTAAAATTGCATAATTGATTAGATTCATCTTGGCCTCTGGACTGAACATTTAACTTTATACCTTCTTTATTATCAAGAATGCCAATTTTGTCCCTGTGGTGCTGAAGCCATCATCCTTCAGTCTGGATAATGTTCATTGTGTTGCATCCATAAATCCGAGCTCATCCAAAACTCTGCTGCCATTGTCACAGTCCATAATAAGTCACATTAATTCACGGCACCCACTGTGGCTTCCTCCCAGTGTTGCAATTTAATTTAATTTTCTTTCCTCAGTTAATGCGGAGGAGCACTTGTGGATTTTGCTGATTCGGTTGCTTCTCTTATTTTTTTCACTGCATCTTGCTCCAATTTTCTTAAATTCCCCCCTTCAGCAAACCCTCTGTCTTTCCCAGCTGTTTATGATAACGAAGGCAAAATTGCTGATCAGTATAAAGAGAGAGTCTCGAACGTGAGGGGAAAGTATAAGCAGATGCAAGATACTTAGGCCATTCTGGGATTACAGTGAAGTAATTGAAAATTCATTACTGTTTCAAGTTTGTTTTTTTTATAACTGTACATTTACCACTTTTGGTTTATTTATCTAATTGGAAATTGACTGATGAATGAATGGAAATGTTAAAAACTCTCTAGCATGTCTACTCTGCACAATAATTCACTACATTGTTCCTGGAGTAATTAAACATGTGAAATTAAAATTGTGGTTTCAGCTGACAGCAGCAGGAGGACAGAGCAAATGCTAACATGCTGTGGATCAGCATCCCCCTTCCCACGATAAACATAACTTCAGTTCATTACCCCTTGCAAAATAACTAAAGTTGCATGTCATGTCTTACCTTTGCAAACCTTGCCTGATTCATCTAAAAGGTATCCTTTGTTGCAAATGCACGTGGGCTCTTTGGAGAATGAGTCAAAAGTACACTTGCCATTAGTACAGTTTAGTGTGCAAGAGGGCAGAGCTGTAGTGACAGAGGAGAACAATTTATTGAATCATGCATACCTCGTCCTGCCAGTTAGCCACTTTCTGCATTTAAAATAATTTCTCAACCAAAGGATGATGAAGAATATTCCAGAATCAACACCAACCAACAATCAACATAATTGATCAATGAACATTGAAAATAACTATTCCATTAGTAGCTACAGATATTGATACAAGAAACTGTTGAGACCCAATTTCTTCATTTGTTTATCAAGTATCTACCTCTCTATTGCCAAGACCAACAATTCATCTATTTCTGCCACTTCTATAGTTTTAGCACAATTAATAATTGATCAGTTATGGAACAGACCACGTCAACTGTCTTTAGCACCTGAAACATTGTCCAGATGAGATAAGATGTGGCAAGTAAATTTGGCACTGCAAGTTGATTCTTGAGAGGAGGAGATTATTCATTCAGGATATTCTGCATAATATTAGGCTTTACTTGAGTTCAGAAGAATGTGTCATGATTTCATTGAAACAAGCGAGACATTCAATGGTCAGGGTTCCAATGAAGAATTCTGGATCTGAAATATTAATTGTTACTGTGACCTGCTGAATATTTGCAACATTTTCTGCTTTTATTTCAGATTTCCATTCTCTTTTTTTGACTGGGACAGTCAATGTTGTTGCTGAGCTTCATCAAGTTCAAGTTTATCTGATTGCGTAAGTACAATTAGAAGTTAACAGCATTCTCCAGTCTTTGGGGCAAAAATGAGCAAACACACAACCAGACAAATCACACATCCAGACAGATGATAACTATGCAGTACATATATATACACACACACACACACACACACACACACACACACACACACACACATATATTAATGAGTATTGTTTTATTAAAGTAGAACCTCAAAGTGTTAGATGAGCCTTGAAGGGAAGTTCATTCAGTATTCTCACTGCCCCTGGTGTAATGGAATATATATTTGGGAGATAATTGGTAAAATTAGAGTAGGTTACATAAATACGCACATTTTAAAACAGATCTTATTTGAAATACTGAAGAATTGATACTCAAGGAACTTTACACAAACTATGGAGAATGCTATGCACATTCCACACGTAGGTGCTAATTGAAATGATGTTATCCAATAAATCAACTGGAGACAGGTCGTCTGTGTTGAACATATTTACAAGGCTTCTAACCTTTCTGCAAAGTGCTCACTCAAAGGTTAAGGAGAAGTCTTGTTTACCTAAGACAACAGATGGCAGCAAAAAGACTAACTCCTATTCTTTGCTGGAGAAGGAGTTTTGCAAGTGAGAGAGTCACATGGGCTTTCTAGCAGTTGGAAGATGAGAGAGAGACTGAACAGTCACAGCTGAAGCAAGCAGGAGAAGCTTGTTGGAACTGAAACAGAAAGCTCCAGAGTGGCAGATTGCTGAAAGCACGATCTGTCTGATGTTTCTCTTGGAATAAGTGGAATAACTCTGTGGGAGCCTGAAACAAAGAGGTTATCATCTGGAGAACCCTGATGAGGCAAGTTTCATCAGCAAGACATTGAGGTGACTAATCCTGGAACAACAAATCTCTCTCTGCAAACTTCCAAAGATCCTTCCTGAGTGGAAAACATTTACCTTTCGAGCACCAAACCCTGGTGAACTTTATGCATGTTAAATTCTGTGCACAGTATAAGAATTGCCTGCAGCCAGAGAACTTGGAAGAATGAGAAATGAGATTGAACTGTGAGCCAAAGAACTTTTCTTAAATTTACACACACATTACATACACATGCGCTTAGAAGGGGGTTAAGTTGAGTTTAGTTAAGTTAATAGAGATAAGTTAAAGTTTAATTCTGTTTTCATGTTTAAAGATAATTAAAAAACAGCTTTTGTTTAAGTAACTACTTGTCGTGGTGAATATCGTCACATTGAAGATGTCTATCAAAATCTCCATTTTTTTTCCGAAAGCAAACCTTTCGGAAAAAAAATTGTGTCCAATGTAATTGAACGCTGGTGTATGGTAAAGGAATCAATTTGTTGTTACAAAGTACCAATGGAAATGTTGAAGGTGAGTTTACTGCAGTTTCTGATTGAATGCCAACATCTTTGTCAGAGTAATGTGCAATGTGGAAATTTGAAATAAGAATGGAAAACAATGGGAATATTTGTCAGAACTGATGCATCTGCAGAAAGTTCTCACATCTGAACGTTCCGTGTTACACTCCCCAACGATGCTGCCTAGCTTGGATTTTGCATTATCAATATTGGTCATGTAATTACAATGAACAAAACAGCTTCTGATGTTAAGAATCCAACACTTGTTCTGGTTCAGAGAAATTCTCAGTACAATGGTCTTTATTTTGACCTGGAAAATGGATTTATACTTTAACCAAATCATGTATTTTAAGATCAGTATGCAAATACTGATCTTAAAGTTTGAAATGATGACATTTCAAGAAAGAGTAATGATTTTGTTTCATTAGGTTTGAAATTAGCAATTGTTCTATTAGTTTGATTGGTTCAATACCTGATGCAGTACTTTGAGATGACACTGTTGAACTTTCTGCTGATTGGTTGGATTCTGCTGATAAAGGTGATTTTGAGGTGCCATTGGCAAAGTCTGTTGCGAAACTGCTTGAAGAAAAGGGATCCTCAACAACTTTTGTTGGTGCTTTTGCTGTTGCTTCAGGCAATAATGCATTTTGTTAATATTCTTATAAATCTTTGTTTAAAATGACTGAAATACTTTTAAAACATGAGGAACATAAATCGGGGATGAGCTCCTTAAATCACCATGTCTGTGTTGACCAAAATGCCATTCTAACTAATGACATTACCGAGTTCCCTGCCTGCTCATGAGTCTTAAGACCATAAGACATAGGAGCAGAAACAGGCTATTCAGCCCATCAAGTCTGCCCTAGCATTCAATTATGTGCTGATCCATTTTCCCGCTCAGTCCCACTGCCCACCATTGATGCCCTGGGTAATCAAGAACCTATAAATCTCTCCCTTAAATACACCCAATGAATTGGCCTCCACAGCCACCTATGGTAACAAATTCCACAGATTTACCACCCTCTGGCTGAAAAAGAAATTCTTACACATTTCTTTTCTAAGCGGATACCCTTCAATCTTGAATTTTTGCTATCTTGTTCTAGATCTTCCCACCATGGGAAACAATCTTTCTACATCTATTCTGTCCACACCTTTCAACATTCAAAATGTTTCAATGAGATTTTGCCCTTGAATTCCTAAATTCCAATGAGTATAGGCCAAAAGCTGTCAAACACTCTTCATATGATAACCGTTTCATTCCCAGGATCATCCTTCTGAACCTCCTTTGAACGCCCTCCAATGTCAGCAGATCTTTTCTCAAGTGAGGAGCCCAAAATCACTCACAATACTCCGTGAGGTCTCACCAGTGCCTTATAAAGGCTCAACATCACATCCCTGCTCATATATATTCTATTCAATTTCTATTGAGCAATCTTAAGGATTACTATTTTAACTAAATTGTATTTAGATAGATCCAGCATGTAGCCCTATCCGTTTAAAAATAAAATTGCCATGTGTATCTTCTTTAAGTTTTTCCTCCCTCACTCACCTTAACTCTTTATCTTCTGGTATCTGAGATTTCCAGGCTGGGAAAAAGACACTGGCTCTACCGTATCTATGCCTCTTGCAGAGATTTTTAAATTCACTTCTTAGGCTCTGACTCGGAGAAAAGAATCCAAGTTTGTCTGACTTCACCTTGTAGCTCATACTCTAATCCAGGCACCATCCTGGCGACCCTTTTTTTGCACTCTCTCCTAAATGCGGCAACAAGAACAACACACAATTTTCCAGGTGTGGTCTCATCAAAATTTTGTACAGCTGCAACATGACTTGCTATTTTTGTACCCAATCTCCAAGTATGTTGTCTGCCTTCTTTGACACCCAATCTATTTATACTCCCACTTTCAGGGAACTCTATCTTATCCCCTACCCCCAAGATCCCCCGTACCTCAATGTTCTTAATGGTTCTACTACTTACTGCATATTTTTCTCTTTCATTTGATGTTCCAAAATATATAATCTCACTTCCTGTATAGATTAAATTTCATCTGTTTCTCCACTGAAATGTCCAAGTGATCCATATCTTTCTAAATATTTTGACAAACTTCCTCACTATCCACCACGTTGCCAATTTCAGTGCCATCTGCAAACTTGATCATCGGACCACCTACCAACAAAGCAAGCTGTTGAAGCAAGCAAGCATCCAAGTTATTTGTCTACGTTGCTAACAACAGGGGTTCCAGCAATGATCCCATGGAACTTCACTGGTTACAGGCCTCCATTCAGAATAAGACCCCTCCACCAATGTGCCCTCATCCATAGTATGACCAAGCCATCCTTGTATCTGGATTACCAAAACACATTGGCTTAACTTTCTGGAAGTGCCTGCCATGAGGAATCATGTCAAATGAAGCAGATGTCTACTGCCACAGCATCATCCATTACCTTTTATGCCTCAAAAAGGGTGTTCATATTTGTGAGATGAGACCTACCGACCTTGTTTAAATCTATGTGACTATCACTAATAAGTTGTAAAACAAGATAAATTCAATGAAAAGAATATCCTTCACATGTTCCAAAGTGGTTAGTTACTTTGAAGTGAACTATTTTATATATATATACAGAAGTTATCATTAAACTGAGGCTGAGACAAACTGAGGCTGGAGAAGCAACACTTCATATTCTGTCTGGGCAAGCTCCAACTGGATGACGTTAACATCAACTTCTCCAGTTCCCCCATCCCTATTTCTCCTCTCTCACTCTCTCTCCCCACTTTTCTAATGTGGGCAGGTAAGTCTGTAACCTGTTTCTTTCCTCTATAGCTCTAATGAAAAGATCTTAACGGTATTTATGATATATTTAGCAAAGTGGTTTGAACTGTGAAGGTAAATGATGAGTTCAAATGTTGCAATTACTCTTGAAAACAATTAATTTCACATGGTTAAACTTGGTGTTAATTTGATACTTGTGGTAGGAATTTAACAAACAGTGCACTGTCAAAAATGGATTTGTGAGGATTTGTTCTGAATCGTTCAGTTTAGTTTAACATGGACCACTGTTAATATGTACATATATGTTCTTTGGTAGTAACCTAATGTGCTTCGGGAAGGTTTGGAATTTCAAGATAAATTTTCTAAATATACATCATTGTGATGTACTGGTCTATAATATGCAATTATCGGACTGAAAGAGTTGATACCTGTTGTGTGAATGGATGACGAGTTAGTCACTGTCTCCCATGAATCTTTCACCGTTCCTGTTTCTCGTTCTTTGTTCACAGCCTGTGTTGTCACTGGAGTCAAGATAATCGTGGGACAATGGATTAGAATGCATTCTGATGTAATAATAAAAAATAATAACTTATTGAAATTTCTATTACAATTTACTACTATAATTTTTTACAATAAAGAAAATATCCAGGTGTTTCTAGAAGTGGTAAAAGTAAATGATGCTCTGTTTATTGTGATGAGTATGACATTGTTATTGTTTACTGCAGGACCTGATCAAGCTGGAATTCCACCAGCGTGTGTGGAGGACAGTATTCACGTGTGCATAAGGATGCAAAGTCCTCAAAGCCTGGACAGCTTTGACCAAAGGCAGAGTCATTTCCAAGCTTGTCTTCCTATCAAGGTATGCTGTGCATTCTTTGACCAGGATCCCAGCAGTCTGTCACAAGAGACCTATGGTTAAAGCCTTGTTCTTCCCAAGGCTGATGATACCTTCTGGTTCTGGAGGATCACATCGTATGGTGATCTGTATCTATCACAGGTAGGTATCAGGAACTGTGACCCATAAGATCATTGATCTATTATTTTGCCTTAAATGACAATGTTTGGAACCACTGAAATTTTGTCTTATTGAAATGTGAGGGTAAAATGATGAATTTAAATGGTGTTATGATTCTTGAGGACAACAAACCTCACCTTGATAAATTTGTGTGAATATGATACTTGAAGTTGGAGTTTATCTCAACAGTGCAATGAAGCAAAAAAACGGTCTGATCGTTTGCTCTGCTCATTCATTTTGAATTAGCGTTACATTGTTACGCACATTAACATTCTTTGGTAGTGACCAAATGTACTTGGGGAAGGTTTTGTATTTCAAGATAAATATTCCTAATGTACATCATAGTGTTGTGTTAGTCTACAGTATGCAATAATCAGACTGAAAGAGTTGATACCTGTTGTACGAACGATGGATGAATTAGTCTCTGTCTCCAATGAATCCTTCACCGTTCCTGTTTGTTTATGCACTGCCTGTGTTGTCGCTGGAATCAATATAATGGTGATACAATGGATTAGAAAGCTTTTGAATTTGCAATAATCAAGAAAATAATTTAATGTGACTTCTGTGAACATTTACCACGATTGATTTTTTACGACCATAAAGAAAATTCTAAGTCTTAATAAAAACGGTAAAAGTAAATGGTCTCTATTATTGTATTGAATGTGACCGTGAAATTATTGAAGCTGGCTGTACTTGTCATTTACATTCACATCTGCGTGGTTTGATGGAAGATGCAAAATTTGGCGTAAAAGTTTCATCACATTGCGCTCAGGTCCATGACCATGAGGGGAACTTTTGGGATACTCAGGGAGTGACATACAGATTCCCTGTAAATATTGAGTGGCTTAAGAATCAGACATTTTCTGCCACTTATATTTGCATGGATGAGTGGAGTTAAAGTGTTGTTTCTGTGCATAATGATCTTTTTTGTCTTTAATTATTTAAGGCATTCTTAATAACTTAATATATTAGATAAATGGGGTGAATACCTGATGAGTGATCTGAGACGTTGGAAGGTTGTTCTTTTGTCATGCTTGATGCTGTTTCTGAGACTGTTCCTGAGTCAGTAACACCAGACTGATTTCCAGAACTGCTTGATGCAAAGGGCTCTGTTGATGCACCATGCTCTGTTATTTCAGGTAAGACATTTGTTTATTAATATTGGTTAAAAATTATTGTTAATAAAGCAAAATGTAGTCATATTGATAGAATCATACTTTGTGTTAAATAAATGCAATAAAAGAATGTAGTATTTTTAATCATTCTTGAAGACTTCTTGTATGTTCTAAGTAGTTCATAACTTAGCATTAAACTCTTATTTTCTAAGAAAAGTACAATAAATAGCTATGAAATAAACACATTTTTAACAGGCTCCTGTGACATTAGATAAAGGAGAGTGTCCAAAAATGGGGTTTAAACTCGCAGTACCATATTTTGATGGAGAATCTTTGTGTTAATTTGATTCTTGTCATAGGAATTTATCAAAACAGTGCAATAAAATAACAATTTTGGTTAGCTTGGTTATGTCGAAAATTTTATATTGGGTGTAAGTCAGTATGGTTGAGGAAGGTTCTGGAAATATTCTCAATGTTCATCATTGTGTTAGGTTGGACTACAGTATGGAATTCATGGACTGAAAGAGTTGATGCTTGTTATATGAACGAACAAATGATGATTCAGTTTCTGTCTCCCATGAATCCTTCACTTTTCCTGTTTTTGAATGTTTGATGAACGCCTGGAGAAGGTGATAGATTAATGATGAACCTTTATCCATTTAATTATTTAAAGCATTCTTAACTACTTGTTAGCATAATGGGATGAATACCTGATAAACGATCTGTGAAATTGGAAGGTTGCTCTTTTGTTATGGTTGATTCTGTGGCTGAGACTGTCCCTGGGTCAGTAGCACCAAAATGATTTGCAGAAATGTTTGATGTTAATGAATCTGTTGCTGTAGAAGGATCTGTTATATCAGGTGAGAAATGAATTTATTAATATGGTAGAAATTATTGTTAAACATAGGAAAATATATACAAAATGGTAGAATCGTACTTTGTGCAATGAACTTAGAACAGTAAAAGCACACAGACAGCAGTATTTTTAAACACCTTTAAGATCTTTTGCATATTCCCAAGAAGTTCATGACTTTAAATTCAACCATTTTTTAGAAATCAACTGCATCGAACAGTGATGAAATAAACAACACCCCTTGTCTCCAACACTGCACTGCACATGGTGTCAAGTGACAGGACCTGATCAAGCTGGAATTCCACCAGCGTGTGTGGAGGACAGTATTCACGTGTGCATAAGGATGCAAAGTCCTCAAAGCCTGGATAGCTTTGACCAAAGGCAGAGTCATTTCCAAGCTTGTCTTCCTATCAAGGTATGCTGTGCATTCTTTGACCAGGTTCCCAGCAGTCTGTCACAAGAGACCTATGGTTAAAGCCTTGTTCTTCCCAAGGCTGATGATACCTTCTGGTTCTGGAGGATCACATCGTATGGTGATCTGTATCTATCACAGGTAGGTATCAGGAACTGTGACCCATAAGATCATTGATCTATTATTTTGCCTTAAATGACAATGTTTGGAACCACTGAAATTTTGTCTTATTGAAATGTGAGGGTAAAATGATGAATTTAAATGGTGTTATGATTCTTGAGGACAACAAACCTCACCTTGATAAATTTGTGTGAATATGATACTTGAAGTTGGAGTTTATCTCAACAGTGCAATGAAGCAAAAAAACGGTCTGATCGTTTGCTCTGCTCATTCATTTTGAATTAGCGTTACATTGTTACGCACATTAACATTCTTTGGTAGTGACCAAATGTACTTGGGGAAGGTTTTGTATTTCAAGATAAATATTCCTAATGTACATCATAGTGTTGTGTTAGTCTACAGTATGCAATAATCAGACTGAAAGAGTTGATACCTGTTGTACGAACGATGGATGAATTAGTCTCTGTCTCCAATGAATCCTTCACCGTTCCTGTTTGTTTATGCACTGCCTGTGTTGTCGCTGGAATCAATATAATGGTGATACAATGGATTAGAAAGCTTTTGAATTTGCAATAATCAAGAAAATAATTTAATGTGACTTCTGTGAACATTTACCACGATTGATTTTTTACGACCATAAAGAAAATTCTAAGTCTTTATAAAAACGGTAAAAGTAAATGGTCTCTATTATTGTATTGAATGTGACCGTGAAATTATTGAAGCTGGCTGTACTTGTCATTTACATTCACATCTGCGTGGTTTGATGGAAGATGCAAAATTTGGCGTAAAAGTTTCATCACACTGCGCTCAGGTCCATGACCATGAGGGGAACTTTTGGGATACTCAGGGAGTGACATACAGATTCCCTGTAAATATTGAGTGGCTTAAGAATCAGACATTTTCTGCCACTTATATTTGCATGGATGAGTGGAGTTAAAGTGTTGTTTCTGTGCATAATGATCTTTTTTGTCTTTAATTATTTAAGGCATTCTTAATAACTTAATATATTAGATAAATGGGGTGAATACCTGATGAGTGATCTGAGACGTTGGAAGGTTGTTCTTTTGTCATGCTTGATGCTGTTTCTGAGACTGTTCCTGAGTCAGTAACACCAGACTGATTTCCAGAACTGCTTGATGCAAAGGGCTCTGTTGATGCACCATGCTCTGTTATTTCAGGTAAGACATTTGTTTATTAATATTGGTTAAAAATTATTGTTAATAAAGCAAAATGTAGTCATATTGATAGAATCATACTTTGTGTTAAATAAATGCAATAAAAGAATGTAGTATTTTTAATCATTCTTGAAGACTTCTTGTATGTTCTAAGTAGTTCATAACTTAGCATTAAACTCTTATTTTCTAAGAAAAGTACAATAAATAGCTATGAAATAAACACATTTTTAACAGGCTCCTGTGACATTAGATAAAGGAGAGTGTCCAAAAATGGGGTTTAAACTCGCAGTACCATATTTTGATGGAGAATCTTTGTGTTAATTTGATTCTTGTCATAGGAATTTATCAAAACAGTGCAATAAAATAACAATTTTGGTTAGCTTGGTTATGTCGAAAATTTTATATTGGGTGTAAGTCAGTATGGTTGAGGAAGGTTCTGGAAATATTCTCAATGTTCATCATTGTGTTAGGTTGGACTACAGTATGGAATTCATGGACTGAAAGAGTTGATGCTTGTTATATGAACGAACAAATGATGATTCAGTTTCTGTCTCCCATGAATCCTTCACTTTTCCTGTTTTTGAATGTTTGATGAACGCCTGGAGAAGGTGATAGATTAATGATGAACCTTTATCCATTTAATTATTTAAAGCATTCTTAACTACTTGTTAGCATAATGGGATGAATACCTGATAAACGATCTGTGAAATTGGAAGGTTGCTCTTTTGTTATGGTTGATTCTGTGGCTGAGACTGTCCCTGGGTCAGTAGCACCAAAATGATTTGCAGAAATGTTTGATGTTAATGAATCTGTTGCTGTAGAAGGATCTGTTATATCAGGTGAGAAATGAATTTATTAATATGGTAGAAATTATTGTTAAACATAGGAAAATATATACAAAATGGTAGAATCGTACTTTGTGCAATGAACTTAGAACAGTAAAAGCACACAGACAGCAGTATTTTTAAACACCTTTAAGATCTTTTGCATATTCCCAAGAAGTTCATGACTTTAAATTCAACCATTTTTTAGAAATCAACTGCATCGAACAGTGATGAAATAAACAACACCCCTTGTCTCCAACACTGCACTGCACATGGTGTCAAGTGACAGGACCTGATCAAGCTGGAATTCCACCAGCGTGTGTGGAGGACAGTATTCACGTGTGCATAAGGATGCAAAGTCCTCAAAGCCTGGATAGCTTTGACCAAAGGCAGAGTCATTTCCAAGCTTGTCTTCCTATCAAGGTATGCTGTGCATTCTTTGACCAGGTTCCCAGCAGTCTGTCACAAGAGACCTATGGTTAAAGCCTTGTTCTTCCCAAGGCTGATGATACCTTCTGGTTCTGGAGGATCACATCGTATGGTGATCTGTATCTATCACAGGTAGGTATCAGGAACTGTGATCCATAAGATCATTGATCTATTATTTTGCCTTAAATGACAATGTTTGGAACCACTGAAATTTTGTCTTATTGAAATGTGAGGGTAAAATGATGAATTTAAATGGTGTTATGATTCTTGAGGACAACAAACCTCACCTTGATAAATTTGTGTGAATATGATACTTGAAGTTGGAGTTTATCTCAACAGTGCAATGAAGCAAAAAAACGGTCTGATCGTTTGCTCTGCTCATTCATTTTGAATTAGCGTTACATTGTTACGCACATTAACATTCTTTGGTAGTGACCAAATGTACTTGGGGAAGGTTTTGTATTTCAAGATAAATATTCCTAATGTACATCATAGTGTTGTGTTAGTCTACAGTATGCAATAATCAGACTGAAAGAGTTGATACCTGTTGTACGAACGATGGATGAATTAGTCTCTGTCTCCAATGAATCCTTCACCGTTCCTGTTTGTTTATGCACTGCCTGTGTTGTCGCTGGAATCAATATAATGGTGATACAATGGATTAGAAAGCTTTTGAATTTGCAATAATCAAGAAAATAATTTAATGTGACTTCTGTGAACATTTACCACGATTGATTTTTTACGACCATAAAGAAAATTCTAAGTCTTTATAAAAACGGTAAAAGTAAATGGTCTCTATTATTGTATTGAATGTGACCGTGAAATTATTGAAGCTGGCTGTACTTGTCATTTACATTCACATCTGCGTGGTTTGATGGAAGATGCAAAATTTGGCGTAAAAGTTTCATCACACTGCGCTCAGGTCCATGACCATGAGGGGAACTTTTGGGATACTCAGGGAGTGACATACAGATTCCCTGTAAATATTGAGTGGCTTAAGAATCAGACATTTTCTGCCACTTATATTTGCATGGATGAGTGGAGTTAAAGTGTTGTTTCTGTGCATAATGATCTTTTTTGTCTTTAATTATTTAAGGCATTCTTAATAACTTAATATATTAGATAAATGGGGTGAATACCTGATGAGTGATCTGAGACGTTGGAAGGTTGTTCTTTTGTCATGCTTGATGCTGTTTCTGAGACTGTTCCTGAGTCAGTAACACCAGACTGATTTCCAGAACTGCTTGATGCAAAGGGCTCTGTTGATGCACCATGCTCTGTTATTTCAGGTAAGACATTTGTTTATTAATATTAGTTAAAAATTATTGTTAATAAACCAAAATGTAGTCATATTGATAGAATCATACTTTGTGTTAAATAAATGCAATAAAAGAATGTAGTATTTTTAATCATTCTTGAAGACCTTGTATGTTCTAAGTAGTTCATAACTTAGCATTAAACTCTTATTTTCTAAGAAAAATACAATAAATAGCTATGAAATAAACACATTTTTAACAGGATTCTGTGACATTAGATATGGAAGAGTGTCCAAAAATGAGAATTAAACTCCTAGTACTGTATTTTGATGGAGAATCTTTGTGTTAATTTGATTCTTGTCGTAGGAATTTATCAAAACAGTGCAATCAAATAACAATTTTGGTTAGCTTGGTTATGTTCCAAATTTTATATTGGCTGTAAGTCAGTATGGTTGGGGAAGGTTCTGGAAATATTCTCAATGTGTATCATTCTGTTAGGTTGGACTACAGTATGGAATTCGTGGACTGAAAGAGTTGATGCCTGTTATGTAAACAAACTAACGGTGATTCAGTTTATGTCTCCCATGAATCCTTCACTTTTCCTGTTTTTGACAGTTTGATGAATGCCTGGAGAAGATGATAGATTAATGATGAACCTTTATCCATATAATTATTTAAAGGTCTTAATTACTTGTTAGCATAATGGGGTGAATACCTGATGATCGATCTGTGAAATTGGAAGGTTGCTCTTTTGTTATGGTTGATTCTGTGGCTGAGACTGTCCCTGGGTCAGTAGCACTAAACTGATTTCCAGAAATGTTTGATGTTAATGAATCTGTTGCTGTAGAAGGATCTGTTATATCAGGTGAGAAATGAATTTATTAATATGGTAGAAATTATTGTTAAACATAGGAAAATATATACAAAATGGTAGAATCGTACTTTGTGCAATGAACTTAGAACAGTAAAAGCACACAGACAGCAGTATTTTTAAACACCTTTAAGATCTTTTGCATATTCCCAAGAAGTTCATGACTTTAAATTCAACCATTTTTTAGAAATCAACTGCATCGAACAGTGATGAAATAAACAACACCCCTTGTCTCCAACACTGCACTGCACATGGTGTCAAGTGACAGGACCTGATCAAGCTGGAATTCCACCAGCGTGTGTGGAGGACAGTATTCACGTGTGCATAAGGATGCAAAGTCCTCAAAGCCTGGACAGCTTTGACCAAAGGCAGAGTCATTTCCAAGCTTGTCTTCCTATCAAGGTATGCTGTGCATTCTTTGACCAGGATCCCAGCAGTCTGTCACAAGAGACCTATGGTTAAAGCCTTGTTCTTCCCAAGGCTGATGATACCTTCTAGTTCTGGAGGATCACATCGTATGGTGATCTGTATCTATCACAGGTAGGTATCAGGAACTGTGACCCATAAGATCATTGATCTATTATTTTGCCTTAAATGACAATGTTTGGAACCACTGAAATTTTGTCTTATTGAAATGTGAGGGTAAAATGATGAATTTAAATGGTGTTATGATTCTTGAGGACAACAAACCTCACCTTGATAAATTTGTGTGAATATGATACTTGAAGTTGGAGTTTTTCTCAACAGTGCAATGAAGCAAAAAAACGGTCTGATCGTTTGCTCAGCTCATTCATTTTGAATTAGCGTTACATTGTTACGCACATTAACATTCTTTGGTAGTGACCAAATGTACTTGGGGAAGGTTTTGTATTTCAAGATAAATATTCCTAATGTACATCATAGTGTTGTGTTAGTCTACAGTATGCAATAATCAGACTGAAAGAGTTGATACCTGTTGTACGAACGATGGATGAATTAGTCTCTGTCTCCAATGAATCCTTCACCGTTCCTGTTTGTTTATGCACTGCCTGTGTTGTCGCTGGAATCAATATAATGGTGATACAATGGATTAGAAAGCTTTTGAATTTGCAATAATCAAGAAAATAATTTAATATGACTTCTGTGAACATTTACCACGATTGATTTTTTACGACCATAAAGAAAATTCTAAGTCTTTATAAAAATGGTAAAAGTAAATGGTCTCTATTATTGTATTGAATGTGACCGTGAAATTATTGAAGCTGGCTGTACTTGTCATTTACATTCACATCTGCGTGGTTTGATGGAAGATGCAAAATTTGGTGTAAAAGTTTCATCACACTGCGCTCAGGTCCATGACCATGAGGGGAACTTTTGGGATACTCAGGGAGTGACATACAGATTCCCTGTAAATATTGAGTGGCTTAAGAATCAGACATTTTCTGCCACTTATATTTGCATGGATGAGTGGAGTTAAAGTGTTGTTTCTGTGCATAATGATCTTTTTTGTCTTTAATTATTTAAGGCATTCTTAATAACTTAATATATTAGATAAATGGGGTGAATACCTGATGAGTGATCTGAGACGTTGGAAGGTTGTTCTTTTGTCATGCTTGATGCTGTTTCTGAGACTGTTCCTGAGTCAGTAACACCAAACTGATTTCCAGAACTGCTTGATGCAAAGGGCTCTGTTGATGCACCATGCTCTGTTATTTCAGGTAAGACATTTGTTTATTAATATTGGTTAAAAATTATTGTTAATAAACCAAAATGTAGTCATATTGATAGAATCATACTTTGTGTTAAATAAATGCAATAAAAGAATGTAGTATTTTTAATCATTCTTGAAGACTTCTTGTATGTTCTAAGTAGTTCATAACTTAGCATTAAACTCTTATTTTCTAAGAAAAGTACAATAAATAGCTATGAAATAAACACATTTTTAACAGGCTCCTGTGACATTAGATAAAGGAGAGTGTCCAAAAATGGGGTTTAAACTCGCAGTACCATATTTTGATGGAGAATCTTTGTGTTAATTTGATTCTTGTCGTAGGAATTTATCAAAACAGTGCAATAAAATAACAATTTTGGTTAGCTTGGTTATGTTCCAAATTTTATATTGGCTGTAAGTCAGTATGGTTGGGGAAGGTTCTGGAAATATTCTCAATGTGTATCATTCTGTTAGGTTGGACTACAGTATGGAATTCGTGGACTGAAAGAGTTGATGCCTGTTATGTAAACAAACTAACGGTGATTCAGTTTATGTCTCCCATGAATCCTTCACTTTTCCTGTTTTTGAATGTTTGATGAACGCCTGGAGAAGGTGATAGATTAATGATGAACCTTTATCCATTTAATTATTTAAAGCATTCTTAACTACTTGTTAGCATAATGGGATGAATACCTGATAAACGATCTGTGAAATTGGAAGGTTGCTCTTTTGTTATGGTTGATTCTGTGGCTGAGACTGTCCCTGGGTCAGTAGCACCAAAGTGATTTGCAGAAATGTTTGATGTTAATGAATCTGTTGCTGTAGAAGGATCTGTTATATCAGGTGAGAAATGAATTTATTAATATGGTAGAAATTATTGTTAAACATAGGAAAATATATACAAAATGGTAGAATCGTACTTTGTGCAATGAACTTAGAACAGTAAAAGCACACAGACAGCAGTATTTTTAAACACCTTTAAGATCTTTTGCATATTCCCAAGAAGTTCATGACTTTAAATTCAACCATTTTTTAGAAATCAACTGCATCGAACAGTGATGAAATAAACAACACCCCTTGTCTCCAACACTGCACTGCACATGGTGTCAAGTGACAGGACCTGATCAAGCTGGAATTCCACCAGCGTGTGTGGAGGACAGTATTCACGTGTGCATAAGGATGCAAAGTCCTCAAAGCCTGGACAGCTTTGACCAAAGGCAGAGTCATTTCCAAGCTTGTCTTCCTATCAAGGTATGCTGTGCATTCTTTGACCAGGATCCCAGCAGTCTGTCACAAGAGACCTATGGTTAAAGCCTTGTTCTTCCCAAGGCTGATGATACCTTCTGGTTCTGGAGGATCACATCGTATGGTGATCTGTATCTATCACAGGTAGGTATCAGGAACTGTGACCCATAAGATCATTGATCTATTATTTTGCCTTAAATGACAATGTTTGGAACCACTGAAATTTTGTCTTATTGAAATGTGAGGGTAAAATGATGAATTTAAATGGTGTTATGATTCTTGAGGACAACAAACCTCACCTTGATAAATTTGTGTGAATATGATACTTGAAGTTGGAGTTTATCTCAACAGTGCAATGAAGCAAAAAAACGGTCTGATCGTTTGCTCTGCTCATTCATTTTGAATTAGCGTTACATTGTTACGCACATTAACATTCTTTGGTAGTGACCAAATGTACTTGGGGAAGGTTTTGTATTTCAAGATAAATATTCCTAATGTACATCATAGTGTTGTGTTAGTCTACAGTATGCAATAATCAGACTGAAAGAGTTGATACCTGTTGTACGAACGATGGATGAATTAGTCTCTGTCTCCAATGAATCCTTCACCGTTCCTGTTTGTTTATGCACTGCCTGTGTTGTCGCTGGAATCAATATAATGGTGATACAATGGATTAGAAAGCTTTTGAATTTGCAATCATCAAGAAAATAATTTAATGTGACTTCTGTGAACATTTACCACGATTGATTTTTTACGACCATAAAGAAAATTCTAAGTCTTTATAAAAACGGTAAAAGTAAATGGTCTCTATTATTGTATTGAATGTGACCGTGAAATTATTGAAGCTGGCTGTACTTGTCATTTACATTCACATCTGCGTGGTTTGATGGAAGATGCAAAATTTGGTGTAAAAGTTTCATCACACTGCGCTCAGGTCCATGACCATGAGGGGAACTTTTGGGATACTCAGGGAGTGACATACAGATTCCCTGTAAATATTGAGTGGCTTAAGAATCAGACATTTTCTGCCACTTATATTTGCATGGATGAGTGGAGTTAAAGTGTTGTTTCTGTGCATAATGATCTTTTTTGTCTTTAATTATTTAAGGCATTCTTAATAACTTAATATATTAGATAAATGGGGTGAATACCTGATGAGTGATCTGAGACGTTGGAAGGTTGTTCTTTTGTCATGCTTGATGCTGTTTCTGAGACTGTTCCTGAGTCAGTAACACCAAACTGATTTCCAGAACTGCTTGATGCAAAGGGCTCTGTTGATGCACCATGCTCTGTTATTTCAGGTAAGACATTTGTTTATTAATATTGGTTAAAAATTATTGTTAATAAAGCAAAATGTAGTCATATTGATAGAATCATACTTTGTGTTAAATAAATGCAATAAAAGAATGTAGTATTTTTAATCATTCTTGAAGACTTCTTGTATGTTCTAAGTAGTTCATAACTTAGCATTAAACTCTTATTTTCTAAGAAAAGTACAATAAATAGCTATGAAATAAACACATTTTTAACAGGCTCCTGTGACATTAGATAAAGGAGAGTGTCCAAAAATGGGGTTTAAACTCGCAGTACCATATTTTGATGGAGAATCTTTGTGTTAATTTGATTCTTGTCATAGGAATTTATCAAAACAGTGCAATAAAATAACAATTTTGGTTAGCTTGGTTATGTCGAAAATTTTATATTGGGTGTAAGTCAGTATGGTTGAGGAAGGTTCTGGAAATATTCTCAATGTTCATCATTGTGTTAGGTTGGACTACAGTATGGAATTCATGGACTGAAAGAGTTGATGCCTGTTATATGAACGAACAAATGGTGATTCAGTTTCTGTCTCCCATGAATCCTTCACTTTTCCTGTTTTTGAATGTTTGATGAACGCCTGGAGAAGGTGATAGATTAATGATGAACCTTTATCCATTTAATTATTTAAAGCATTCTTAACTACTTGTTAGCATAATGGGATGAATACCTGATAAACGATCTGTGAAATTGGAAGGTTGCTCTTTTGTTATGGTTGATTCTGTGGCTGAGACTGTCCCTGGGTCAGTAGCACCAAAGTGATTTGCAGAAATGTTTGATGTTAATGAATCTGTTGCTGTAGAAGGATCTGTTATATCAGGTGAGAAATGAATTTATTAATATGATAGAAATTATTGTTAAACATAGGAAAATATATACAAAATGGTAGAATCGTACTTTGTGCAATGAACTTAGAACAGTAAAAGCACACAGACAGCAGTATTTTTTAAACACCTTTAAGATCTTTTGCATATTCCCAAGAAGTTCATGACTTTAAATTCAACCATTTTTTAGAAATCAACTGCATCGAACAGTGATGAAATAAACAACACCCCTTGTCTCCAACACTGCACTGCACATGGTGTCAAGTGACAGGACCTGATCAAGCTGGAATTCCACCAGCGTGTGTGGAGGACAGTATTCACGTGTGCATAAGGATGCAAAGTCCTCAAAGCCTGGACAGCTTTGACCAAAGGCAGAGTCATTTCCAAGCTTGTCTTCCTATCAAGGTATGCTGTGCATTCTTTGACCAGGATCCCAGCAGTCTGTCACAAGAGACCTATGGTTAAAGCCTTGTTCTTCCCAAGGCTGATGATACCTTCTGGTTCTGGAGGATCACATCGTATGGTGATCTGTATCTATCACAGGTAGGTATCAGGAACTGTGACCCATAAGATCATTGATCTATTATTTTGCCTTAAATGACGATGTTTGGAACCACTGAAATTTTGTCTTATTGAAATGTGAGGGTAAAATGATGAATTTAAATGGTGTTATGATTCTTGAGGACAACAAACCTCACCTTGATAAATTTGTGTGAATATGATACTTGAAGTTGGAGTTTATCTCAACAGTGCAATGAAGCAAAAAAACGGTCTGATCGTTTGCTCTGCTCATTCATTTTGAATTAGCGTTACATTGTTACGCACATTAACATTCTTTGGTAGTGACCAAATGTACCTGGGGAAAGTTTGTATTTCAAGATAAATATTCCTAATGTACATCATAGTGTTGTGTTAGTCTACAGTATGCAATAATCAGACTGAAAGAGTTGATATCTGTTGTACGAACGATGGATGAATTAGTCTCTGTCTCCAATGAATCCTTCACTGTTCCTGTTTGTTTATGCACTGCCTGTGTTGTCGCTAGAATCAATATAATGGTGATACAATGGATTTGAATGCCCTCTGAATGTGCAATAATCAAGAAAATAATTTAATGTGACTTCTGTGAACATTTACCACGATTGATTTTTTACAACCATAAAGAAAATTCTAAGTCTTTATAAAAACGGTAAAAGTAAATGGTCTCTATTATTGTATTGAATGTGACCGTGAAATTATTGAAGCTGGCTGTACTTGTCATTTACATTCACATCTGCGTGGTTTGATGGAAGATGCAAAATTTGGCGTAAAAGTTTCATCACACTGCGCTCAGGTCCATGACCATGAGGGGAACTTTTGGGATACTCAGGGAGTGACATACAGATTCCCTGTAAATATTGAGTGGCTTAAGAATCAGACATTTTCTGCCACTTATATTTGCATGGATGAGTGGAGTTAAAGTGTTGTTTCTGTGCATAATGATCTTTTTTGTCTTTAATTATTTAAGGCATTCTTAATAACTTAATATATTAGATAAATGGGGTGAATACCTGATGAGTGATCTGAGACGTTGGAAGGTTGTTCTTTTGTCATGCTTGATGCTGTTTCTGAGACTGTTCCTGAGTCAGTAACACCAAACTGATTTCCAGAACTGCTTGATGCAAAGGGCTCTGTTGATGCACCATGCTCTGTTACTTCAGGTAAGAAATCTGTTTATTAATATTGGTTAAAAATTATTGTTAATAAAGCAAAATGTAGTCATATTGATAGAATCATACTTTGTGTTAAATAAATGCAATAAAAGAATGTAGTATTTTTAATCATTCTTGAAGACTTCTTGTATGTTCTAAGTAGTTCATAACTTAGCATTAAACTCTTATTTTCTAAGAAAAGTACAATAAATAGCTATGAAATAAACACATTTTTAACAGGCTCCTGTGACATTAGATAAAGGAGAGTGTCCGAAAATGGGGTTTAAACTCGCAGTACCATATTTTGATGGAGAATCTTTGTGTTAATTTGATTCTTGTCATTGGAATTTATCAAAACAGTGCAATAAAATAACAATTTTGGTTAGCTTGGTTATGTCGAAAATTTTATATTGTGTGTAAGTCAGTATGGTTGAGGAAGGTTCTGGAAATATTCTCAATGTTCATCATTGTGTTAGGTTGGACTACAGTACAGTATGGAATTCGTGGATTGAAAGAGTTGATGCCTGTTAACGGTGATTCAGTTTCTGTCTCCCATGAATCCTTCACCATTCCTGTTTCTGGTTCTTTGATGAATGCCTGTGTTGATCACTGGAGTCAGATAATATATTAATAATGAACCTTTATGCTTTTAATTATTTAAAGCATTTTTAATTATTGTTAACTTAATGGGGTGAATACCTGATGAATGATCTGTGAAATCGGAAGGTTGCTCTTTTGTTATGGTTGATTCTGTGGGTGAGACTGTCCCTGGGTCAGTAGCACCAAACTGATTTGCAGAACTGTATGATGTAAATGAATCTGTTGCTGCAGAAGGTTCTGTTATATCAGGTGAGAAATGAATTTATTAATATGGTAGAAATAATTATTAAACAAAGCAAAATATTTTTAAATGATAGGTTTGTACTTTGTGTTGTTAAATTAGTGCAATAAAAAATGGAATAATTTTGAACATTTTGAGTACTTCTTGCACACCCCAGTAAATTCATTACTTTGAATTAAACTATAATTTTTCTAAGACAAATACCACAGGGATGAACTAAGCCCATTTTTAACTTGCTTCTGTGACAAAAAAGTACGGTGGAGCTGCATTAACAGCAGCGCTGCCACTCATGTACTTGTGGAGAGGAGAGGCACAGTGCGCTTCTGCTGGGTCCAACCACCCAGTGCTAATGCTGATTGCTCTATACAGGCTTTAAGTAGCTTGTTAAAGGAGCTAACAGTGTTTTTATTTAAAATCCTGCATCTGCGAGGTCTGTTCGGGATGGTGAACACAGCAGCAGACCCATACAATTTGCAGGCGGTCAGCAACATGTAGTCAAAGGGCTCATGTAGGCTGTGGGCTGTTGGTGACCTATTGTCAAAGATACCTACACAGGATGTGGGATGCTGGAGGCTGGCTCATGGATCCAGCTATTGGAACTGGATTCAAGAGAGTGCTGAGGGGAAGAAGGACTCCCGAAGGGCCTCGAGTGCTGAAGGTTTCTTGATTGTATTGGAGGTTTGGATCTGGAGCTCAGGTTGCCAATGGATACTGCAGAGGCTGTGGGTGCACTGGAGGAAAATCGACAGACACTCAGTGACTCTGAAGGGACTATCTGCAGCTTCTCTTTTTTTCTGGCTGTAGGGGACAGTGGGCAATACTAAAATGGCAAATGTTTCTCAGCTTATGGCAGACTAAAAAAAAAATTTCAAGTAATATTACATTTTCTGGTTTTTTTTACATGGCGATAAAGAAATCCTGAATCTTGACAATAGGTAAGTGTGAATATCCTTTAATGGCATTTAAATTCATAGTATTTTGATGGAGATACTTTGTTAATTTGATACTTGTAGTAGGAATTTAACTCAACAGTACATAGTACAATGAAATCAAAAAAACTATGAGCATTTTCTCTGCATCATTGAGTTCATCTTTTTAAATCTTTTTATTAACTTTCCACAAACGGAATAATATACAGAAAATGTGGAAAAAGTAATATACATTGTCCTTGAATATAACAAACAAGGACTTTCCAATTAATTCAACATTTCCATATATTAACAGTTAGATTGCATAAGGAAATAAAAAGTTAATGCATAAAACAAATGAAAAAAAGATGCTTTGAAATGAGGGGACTATGTATAAAAGTGCTGTCATTTCTATGTTGTCAAACCAAAATATACACAAATAACCTTGAATAAAATCTGGAATGTGCACTTTAATCAGAAGTGAATTGTTTGACTCCAAATTTAAAACAGTGGACCACAGTGGCAAATAAAGGAAAAATATGTCTTTGTCCCAAACCTTAGGGAGGGCATTGTACATTTATTCTTTGAGTGTACATCAGAATATTTGAGAAAAGTTTTGTATTTCCTGGCAAATATTCTCAGTGTATATCATTGTGTTTTGCTGGACTATAACATGCAATAATTGGACTAAAAGAGTTGATAGCATGTTATGGGAATGTATAATGAATTAGTCTCTTTCTCCCATGAATATTTCACCGTTCCTGTTTCTAGTTCTTTGATGACTGTCTGATTTGTCAGTGGAGTCAAAATCATAATCTGACAATTGATTACAATGTGTTCTGATGTTGTAATAATCAAAAAATATATAAATTTACTGAAATTTCTGCAAACATTGACCACTATCAGGTTCCTGTAAATATCGAGCAGCTGAAGAGCAAAACATTTGCTGACATCTTTATTGACATAGACAAGTGGAGCTGAAGGGCTGTTTCTATGCAGAAGGATTCCATGATTTATGCATTTAATTGTTTAAAGCATTCTTAATAACTTATTATGTTGGCTTCATGTAGTGAATACCTGATGAGTGATCTGAGAAATTGGAAGGTTGCTCTTTTGTTATGGTCGATTCTGTGGCTGCGACCGTTCCTGAGTCAGTAACATCAAACTGATTTCCAGAACTGTTTGATGTGAAGGGATCTGTTGTTGCATCATGTTTTGTTATTTCAGGTGAGAAATCGGTTTGTTGTTATTGATAGAAATTATTGTTTAACAAAGCAAAATATTTTGAAAATGATAGAATCATACTTTGTGTAATTAAATTAGTGCAATAAAAGAATAATGGATTATTTTAAACATTTTGAATACTTCTTACATGTCCCATGAAGTTCATTACTTTGAATGAAACTATTTTTTTCTAATATAAATATAACAAACAGTGATGAAATAAACACATTTTTAACATGCTTCTGTGACCTTAGGTAAGGGAGAGTATCTTATAATTGGGTTTAAACTCAGTTTTTTGATTGAGAAACTGTGTTTATTTGATATGCAGTAGGAATTTAACTAAGTGCAGTGAAATAAAAAAAGACTTAGCATTTGCTCTGCATCACTCAATTCAATTTTGCTTCATGTGATTATGTACATTTATAATCATAGGGAGTAAGACAGAATGGTTGAGAAGAGTTTTGTATTTCATGGAATACTCTCAACATGCATCATTGGATTTTGCGGGTCTCTTGAGTGCAAAAATGGGAATGAAACTGTTGATACCTGTTGAAGGAATGATTGATGATCCAGTCCCTGTCTCCCATGATTCTTTTAGCATTCCTGTGTCTTTTTCATCGATCATAGCCTGTGGTGTCACTGGTCATAAGATTTATTAGCAGACTGATGGATATGGATCAACCTCCGAGTTGGGCAAAGGTGGAAATGGCTTGATTATTTGAAGCTGGGATATATCAGTTTATGTTTAAGTGGGATTTGAATTTGTTGCGAGGATGTAATATGCCGGTATTAAAACATTTGTTAAAGATATGGGTTAAAAGATATAGGGTTTTAGGATCTAAGGGTAAACTGTCAATTCAAACTCCATTATATCATAATCGGCTTATTCCTTTTTCAATCTTTAGTAATCATTTGAAGAGATGGAATTCTAAGGGTATAAAGATAATTCAGGATTGTTTTGAAGATGGTCAATTCCTTTTAATCAATTGCGGGAGAAATTTGATATCTCAGTAAATTCCTTATTTGTGTATTATCAAGTTAGAGCTTTGATAAAAGTGAATTATGGTACAGAGATGAATTTACCCATGTTGATGAAATTTGAGTTTTTGATTTCTTCTGTACCTAAGAAAGGTTATATTTCGGATATGTATCAACTATTACAAGAAGCTATGGATAAGCCGGGCTGGGAGAAATCTAGGCTTAAATGGGAAAGTGATTTAACTTGTATTTTTCTGGAAGATAAATGGGAGGATATGTGTCACGATGGTCAATTATAATTTTTTACATCAGTTATATACGACTCCAGAGAAATTGAAAAAGTATGGGTTTAGTAATTCGGATTCTTGTTTTAGATGTGGATTATGTACTGGAACTTTTTTACATGCAGTCTGGTCTTGTGTTAAAGTACAACTATTTTGGAAAGGAATTAGGTTGATTTTGGGAAAATTATTTAAAATTAAATTATCATTAGATCCATCGATTTTTTTTGGATATATGGTTTCTTTGAAAGGATTATGGTGAGATAAATTTCAAATTGCTTTTGTATGTTTGGTGCTATCTGTAGCACGGAAGTGTGTAGCTAGTACCTGGAAAGATAATGTGGAGGTTAATATTTCACATTGGCATAATGAATTGAGAACGTATTATTATGGAAAAAATTACATGTCATTTGGATAATAATTACCATTTTTTGTTCAAATGTGGTCTCCTTATTTGGAGTATGTGAATCTAGACCTACTTTGAAATATTTTTTAAATTTGGCTCCCTTTAAGGGAGCTGGCTGAAGGGGTGGGAGGGTGGGTAGGTTTTTTTTATGTTAAAAGAAAAATCTCTTTTTCTTTGTTTCATTGTAAGTTGATTGTTATCTTTAAATAAAGTTTTAAAAAAAAAAGATTATAGTGGGAGTATGATTAGAAAACATGTATTCTAATAATCAAAAATATTTATTAATTGAATGGAATTTCTTGGAAAATTCACCAAGTTACCACAGTAATTTATTTACTGCAATAAAGAAGATTCTAGGTGTTTCCAGAAATAGTAAAAGGACATGATGCTCTGTTTATTACGCTGAGTTGACATTGAAATTGTAGACATTCACTGCATTAACCATGAAACCGACTTGTGATTTTCATTGATATCTGTGTGGATCAAAGGAAAAGTCTCAATATTGGTGTGAATGTTTATCACTCTGCACGCTGAGGATGTTCAAAAACTCATTCTCTTCCTAGAGTTCACAGGGTAGGATGTATTGTCAAGTCTTTGACGTGCTAGTTAAATCATGACTTGCTCTCACAACTTGTGTTGCATAGACATACAAAGTGGAATAAGGGCTGGGACTCTTGAGGGAGTCTGAGATGAGTTGTTGCAGCTAGGAGTAAATTCAAAATGGATGCCTCCAAGAGGTAGTGAGTTCTAAAGCGAAAAAATTATAGTTGTAATAAAAGAGAGCAAGTTTCTTTATTGCAATAAAAGAAACATCACAAGTGGCTTTGTCGAAAATGTCTGTCGAGTGTTGACTTAAACACCTATCCATCTCCAATTATCCCATTTTGTCTGTTCGCCTGTTCTCCTTCCCTTCCTTTCTTGCCTTCTCAGGTGCCTGCCTGCTTTACCTTTAAGAAGGGTTTGAGCCAGAAACATTGATTAAATATGTTTTCCTCCCACGGATGTTGCAAGTCCTGCTGAGTTTCTCCAGTATTTTTGTGATTTTACTTAGAACAATTTTAAAATATCTCTTAATGTTACCATGACTGCACTCTTAAAAGTTATTTTAAGTTTCTAAAACGTATGAAATATTTTATGAACCTTTTCAAAATTAGCAAATGAGTTAAAAAATGAAAATCAATTCATAAATGAATTATCCTTTGCATCCTGTTACCTGGGGGTTTCCTTTTATTGTGAGTTGTTTCTAATTAGAATTTTTTCTCAATTAAAGAGTATTTTTTGCATCTACTCTGACTTCTTCTGAATTCCTGGAGTCATTTTTCTTTGTCATAGTGAACATTTTGTTCAAATTCGTGTCAGTTTTGTGATTTGCCTTTACTACTGTCATAAAATGCAAGACTTTAATATGATTGGCTGCTCGGCATCTCAGGTGCTATGCATAACATAAATTGAGAGTGAAAACAGGAAAATTCTCAGCCCATCTTTGTGCAGAACTTTTGTCCAGGTCGGCAATAATCAATGACTCTTTGAATATTGAAGGATAAATATTAAAATGACAGCAATATATATGACTTTATATGGCAGAGGACTACATTGATTTTGTACTAATAGGTTGACTTCGTACCTGTTTCAGCTGTTGAAAAATTGATTGATGTATTACTAAGTTCTGTATCGGAATCTCCTAATCCATAATATGTTGTTATTCCAGATGTTTGGGCTACTGTTGTAAAGGGAAAAATCAGTTCCAAACATTAAAGTTCCAATTTTATTGTTAATTTCAATAGATGTTAAAGACACTCAAACACTTTTGTGTTAAGAAGCACTGTGGTGATTTTGGAACTAATACAGTAAATGCACATTTATTGCATAATGTTATATGACAGAGCCATATCACATAGACACACACCCTTTCACTCTCCCCATGCTGGCCCCCTACCTATTCTGTTCCTATTTGCCTTCATTTGATGTGTGACCTCCTTAGCCACGATGTTTCAAGTGCTCATCCAAATATTGTGAGAGCACCTGCCCTTCAGGTAGTTTTTTCCAGGTTTCAACATACACTGGGTGAAAACAATTCTAGTTCTCCGATCTCTTAAATTAAACCTATGCCCTCTGGTTAGGTTAAACATTTGTCTCTCTCTATCCTAATGCTCTACCTAATTTTGAATATATAAAAAGGGAGCTCTCTGTGCCAAGGAAAACATTGCAGTGCATCCAGTCTCTTCTCATGGTTGAAACATTCTATTCAAGAAATCATTCTGGCAATTCTCCCATATACTCCCTCTAATGCAAACATATCCTCCTTATCATGTGGTGACTAGAAGTGGACACAATATCCCAACTCTGCAGACCCAAACAAGAATACAGATATTGAAGATGTCGAATGGAAACAAAAGCATCTGTAATGTAGGCAAAAAGCAAACCATGACAAGTCAGCAAGAAGCTTAGGGGCACTGTCACAAAATGACAGAGTGAGTCTAGAGGTTCCAACACTTGGGACAAGGTGGGCACTGTTCTGGAGGAAGTAAATCCAAGATCTTACACTGTTAGAACAGAGGAAGGTCAAATACTGAGGAGGAATTGAAAAAGCCTGCTGAAAACGTAAGGGACGTTACTGCAGTAACAGACAAATGCAGAAGATCCTGCCTACACACCGCCAGTGCTAGACAGTAGTGGACCGGCCGAGTCGACACAAGCACCAGTGTTAAGAAAATCAAAGCACCTGACAGGCTGAATCTCTAAAAGAAAAAGAACCGCACACTTAAAAAGTTTGTGTTGCTGATACTTGTGTTGAACTTTAAATTGAAAGAAAACTGTATTAGTAGGGGTTTACAAATTGGATTGTAATATGAGTTTAATCTGCCAATTTTTCAGGCTTTCTACCTGTGTAGTGGGTGAAATTTTTAAAAAAAATTGCATTTGTGGGTAAACTACTGGAGGTGAATTGCCAGCCCATGTACACCCACTGTTTAGCTGCTGCTGGTCAATTTGAAAATGATCATGGCTGCCTGGGTAGAAAATGATGTCAGCGCTTGAGTGCAATGGCCACCTTTCTCACCCATAGACCTCTACGCCACTGGAACGGGTAAGAAGGATGGCTATTGCTCCTGGCCCAAATCCGTTCCTCGCCAGCCCACTCTGCTCCCCTGACAGCTCACTATTCTTGCCACTTGCCTGACAGTGTCCCCCCCCCCCCCCCCACAATGGCCCTGACAGCATTCTCCCCCAGCCCTGACTCTGCATTGCCCCCCTGGTCCCGACAGCATTCTGACTCCATGCTCTCCCTGGCCCCAATAGCACCCCTCTCCCCGCCCCCCAATTCCATGCCCACTCCGGCCACTTACATTTTGGAGGCCAACACAGGGAACAGGGGATTCCCTGTGGGGCCTCCAGTGGCACAGTGAATGTGTGACACGTCACTCACCACATCACCGAAGGGGCGAGAGTGCCCTTAAATTGCCCGGTCGCCATTTGGCCAAGCAATTTAGGTCCAGTGTGTAAGGGGCTGCAGAGACCTATTACATAGGTAAGATACACGGGTCCTGAGCAGCCCCAGTTTGTAAATGCCTAGTGTGTCATGTTGTTAAGGATTAAACATCTTAAGGAAAGGGGATTTACTGATAGAGTGCTACCACTAGCAGGAGTCAGAGATGAGTTTGTGGCATCTTGGGAAATCAAAGTGGATGCCTCCACATGAATTTTAGTTCTGTGTGTGCTTTAGCTAATAAATATGGTTGTTTAAAAAGAACCCAAGTTTCCAAGAAAGTAGCCAGAATTTTCCCATTCATATTAAATACTGCATTAACCAGGTATATGACAAATTAAGTTATCAAAAATTATAATATTATTCAGCTGCTTGAGGAAATTGGCAATACACTGGAGGCATATGTACTCTCAGCTCATTTCTCTGCATGGGACAAATACCTTCATCCTACCACACTCCTTTAGTTTGAAGGTGGAGGTACAATTATGCTAATTATCAACCTTCTGAGAGGACTTTCAAAATGACAGGGTTTGCCCTGCTGTGCTTAAATATTTTTCATTTCTTAAAAACAATTCATTAGATGCACATTAAAAAAAAAACTTAAATATGAAAACAAGAGAAAGATTTTGAACTCAAATCCCAGAAGGATCCTCTTAATTTTAATTTCTTCAGATGAGATAAGTTAGAGGTAGGTCGGCTGTTTCCACTTGTGGGGGAAGACTAGAACTAGGGGACATCGCCTCAAAATCCAGAGGACTGCGATGAGGAGGAACTGCTTTACCCAGAGGGTGGTGAATCTATGAGAGTTGCTGCCCATTGAAGCAGCTGAGGCTAGGTCAGTGAATATATTTAAGACAAGTTTGGATAGATTTTTACAAAGTAGGGAAATTAAGTGATGGGGGGGGGGAGTGGGGGAAGGCAGGTAGGTGGAGATGATCCTATCATTAGATCAGCTGTGATCTTATTGAACGGCAAAGCAGGCTCAATGGGTCAGAGGGAGTATTTGGGAGATTTGCCAGAATGTTTCTGTAATGGAGTGTTTCAACCAATGGAAGAGACTGGATGGGCTGCAGTGTTTTCTTTGGCCCAGAGCAGGCTGAGAAGGTTCCCTTTTCATATTCAAAATTAGCTGGAGAGAGAGAGAGAAATTTTTTTCCCTTAACCAGTGGGCATAGGTTTAATGTAAGTGCTAGGAGATTTAGAGACTTGCTCTTGCTCCTATTTCTTCTGCTCTTAGGTTCTTTGCTAAACCCCTAGGGTTGAGGTTGTCTGAGGTCTGGAGAGAAAAGCACAAATAGATTCTTTTTCTCAGTGAATCTGTTAATTTTCACAAAAGCATTTGTTCATGTACAATCATTGCCTTTGGTCTCGGGAAAGAGATTGGTCATGGCTGCATTGCATAGACTGTGTTGAAAATAGGGTCAGTGGAACTGTGGAATCAGACCTCATCATGTCTTTCTTGTAATTAACATGCTCATGCCTCAAGTCATGCATGAGTAAAGTAGTCTATTGGTGGCATGCAGGGACCTGAATCTGCTCAGGGATCAGGTCATGTCCAGTAACGGAAACATGGACATGAAAATAACCTCTGCAGAGACATGAACTGAAAAGCATGATTCTGTGCTGCCAATTCCTACAATCTATGAAAAGCTGAAACTTCTCTGATAATGATAATGAGATTTTTGCTCAACGTACATGCACTGAAATTCTTGCTGCAGCTAAACAAGTACTTACATAACAGTAACAAATATAAAAACAATCGGAATAGTATCCTTAATTGAATTAAAAAGAGACAATAAATAGAAAAAGATAATAAATCTCTGGACCACAATTGTTTCAAATTGAATGTTTTTAAATCACCTCTTCATATTTTCAAATTTTAAAACAATTAAACATAAAGCATGGCAATAAACCCTCCCAGCCCATGAACCCTGCTGTCCAAATGCACCAAATAACCCTCAAACCCCATATGCTTTTGAAAGGTGGGAGAAATGAGAGCACCAGATGGAAACCCAGCAGACAAGGGGAAAATTCCTTGTGGATAGCATTGGATTTGAAGCTGGTTGTTGGTTCTGTACCAGCGTTGCATTAACCACTATACTAACTTTAAATAAAAATTTGAATACTAAAAGGTTAGCGATGATGCCTATAAACAAAAAAATACTTCTCTTACCTTCTGAGGGTTGTACGTGAGTAAAAGCAATAAAGAGGATAGAGCAGATCCACATTTTCTGCACTAATCGATAAACTACTGAATTAAAATCGTAGTGTGTTCTATATATAATATCTTGAACAATCATACAAATGAACCAATGGAGATAATGGGTGTATTCAATGAAATAACTTTCAGTGGGAAACTTAATACTTGCAGGTGCTTGGATACCTCGTTGAACAAGTTTTAAACACTCAGCAGGCACTAATTATTTTGCATTTAACTGCATTCCATCCAGAGTACTGAAATAATCCATAATTATTTTGTTATTCTATGCTCTATTAAGGATTCAATGAGAAAAGAAAGAAACCTCTAAGTCTATGGGAATGAGGCTTTTATTACATGATATCATTCAGTCATGTTAAGTTTTAGGATAACATTTTTTCTTCACAGCTAAGGATGAAAAGAAAGGCAAACATTTTCATAATAAAAGAGAAATGGTGGGATACTTCCGAGTACACTGAAGACATTTTCAGTATCTCTTCAGGGATAAAGTGTCTTGGATTCCACCACCTTTTTTGCCCATGGACTTCTTCCTGAAGATTCCAATGGGAATTTGAGCTTGAGGCATCCAAGTCATCCTCATCAAATCATGGTTTCAAACTGAAGCTGTTAACTTCCCAAGGTCCTTCGGGAGCCTTACTAACCATTTGCACCCTCACAAATCCCACAGCTAATCTTCAGCAACCCGCAGCCTGGTTTGAGTCCTTTGGCCATCAACCCACTCGCTGGTCTACTGCTGTGGTCTCCTACCCAGGCTTCTCCGAATTTTAGGAGTCTTTTGGTGTCCTGCACAATGCCACTGAATGTAATTGGGTCCTCAGTACAAGGCACGATGACCAGATGAGTTTAGTTATCTTTCATGTACCGAGGATTTTGCAGAGACAGTGTTGATAATATCTTTGAGATGTCAACTACAGGAAGTCAGAGTCTCAGAGATGTAGAGGAAGGCAATAATATTCATCTATGTCAGGTTTCAACATTTCTTTTGTTCCACTTGTGGGGTTGAGATTATTAATAAACACTTCTTTTAATTTTTTCAGGTTCCCTTGAGAAATCCATCAGACTCTTCCTTGTGCTTTGTTGCATATTGAGGTCTATTTTAAAGGCTAGTTAAACAAAGCTGAGCTATCAAATCATATTAGAGGAAGAGGTGTGGTCCTGGTCATTTGCTCGAGTTATATGAGCTGTGATCTTTGCTAAAGATAAAAAAAATCCATAAATCTTCTTAATATAGAACAATGGGGGAACATTTCTCTCTGACGAAAGCAGTCTTTTGTTTTAGAAATTAATTACCTATTTTAATTCGCAAGTAAAATTATAGCTTGCAGAAATGCATAGCAACAGGGAATGTAAAGTTACCTTATCAAGATTGCTGGTTGTAAGTGACAGGAAGTTTGTTACGTGATATTGTTTTGGAATTAGACATTGACTCAGCGTAGGAGGAGGTCATTTGGAAGAGTTTTTTAATATTTGGAAGAGTTATTCAAATAAATAAGATTTAAATAATTTTGTTTATCTGCACGGTTTCTCAAATGTTTGTGCAATTCCCAAATGTTTTTGTGCCATTTTGGTGTTGCTGTCAAGGCCAAATGTATATTGCCTTTCACTAATTACCATGCGAGTATGGTATCAATGATAAATAAAAGTGACTTGACTTAACGTGTTGCCGTTATCTAGGAAGTTCGGAGCGGAGCTGTGCATCTGCTGTGGAGCAATTTTGATGGTAGGCGAATTGCAGTGGGTCCAGTATGAGTTAATTCTGGCTGTGACTAACCTCTTGCAGTATTTCTTCACAGTAGATGTTAGTGCTACTGGACAAAAGTCATTGGGGCAGCTCACTCTGTTCTTCTTGGGCAATGGTGTGATTGATGCCAATTTTAAGCAGGTGGGAACCTCTGACTGCTGCAATGAGAGTTTGAAAATGTCCATGAACACTCCAGCTAGTTGGTTAGCACAGATGATCAGTGCCCTGCAAGGTATGCCATCAGGGCCTGATGAAGTGGGTGACAGATGTGGCATATTCATTCAAGTTTGAGGATGAGTTCTTGAATATGGTCCAGTCTATTGATTCAAAACAGCCCTGGAGGTGCTCCTCTGCCTCCCTCAACCATACTTTTACCATTTTCACAACTTGTGCTGTTTTCCTCAGTCTCTGCTCTTTCGGAGTTGGCGTTAGGTTGGATGCAGCTTTGGTGTCAGAGTAGAGCCTTGGTTAGTGATTTGGTTGTTAAACATGTTTAGGACTCAGACTGGAGAGTCAAAGAGTTGGGATAAGAGACAGGATATGGTGAGGAGGGGGTTGGATGTAGGTACAATGGTTGTGGTAGAGTGGTTTTCCCCAGAGAAGGAAAGGAGGTAAGATAGGAAACCTACCTGGATGGGTTTCCTTGTTCTGGGTTTTGGCAACAGCATTATTAATCTGTGGATACTTTGAGGAAGATATAGTAGCAGGTGCAGTTATGAAGTTCAAAAAACATTTGGATAGATATATGGATATTGGAAACACTGGCAAATTTCTACGTGTGTGTGGTGAAAAGTGATCTGATCAGCTGCATCTTGGTCTGGTATGGGGCTACCAATATCCCTGAACAGAAAGACCTGCAAAAGGTAGTGGACACAGCCCAAACATCACAGGCAAAAACCCTCCCCACCATTGAGATCATCTACAGTGAATGCTGCTGTCTGAGAGCAGCAGCAATCATCAAGGATCCTCACCACCCAGCACATGCTCTGTTCTCACTGCTACCATCAGGAAAGAGACACAACTCTCGCACCACCATGTTCAAGAACAGCTGCTACCCCTCTACCATCAGGCTCTGCAACAATAAACTCAATCAGGGACTCATTTAAGGACTTATTGCTCCTGCAATAACACACGCAACCAGATGGGTTGAGCTCAGTGAGCAGACTAGTTTATTGCAGGCTGCTGGGCTGCACTTATACTCCCAACCTGCTGAAAACCACGCTGGAGGATGTTGACGTCACCCGAGCGTCACGTGGTCCCCAAGCACGGGTTTCTGAGCCCCGAGCTGGAAGGAAGAGAAACCCCCGACGACGCTATTTTGGCCGGCTGCCCTGCCGCGTGGCTTACAAGCGGGGCCAGTTCGCCTGGCTTGTGGTAAGCCACTACACAGTCCCCCCCAGAACCGGCGCCAATGTCTTTTTTTGCCAGGCGGCCTCGCTTCTTGGGCTGGGCAATGATCATGGGCTCGGTGCAATTGAGGTGCGCTGGCTTAAGCCTGTCTATGGTAAACAGCTTATGCCTGCCGCCCAAGTCCAGCATGAATGTCAAGCCTGAACGCTGTATAACCCTGTACAGCCCCTCGTATGGTCGCTGCAGAGGTGTCGTGGTCGGGCCCCGCCGAATGAAAACGAACTCCACGGAAAGCAGCTCGAACTCCAACTTCGAAGGAGTCCAAGCATGCACTGAGGTGAGGAAGTAGTTCGTGCGGTGACTGCTGGGGATTGTGAAGTGCATTGATGAACTCACCAGGTGGTGCCAGCAGCGCACCGTAGAGCAGCTCAGCTGATGATGCCTGCAGATCTTCCTTGGGAGTGGAGCGGATGCCCAGGAGCACCCAAGGCAGTTCGTCTGACCGGTCAGGACTGGTGAGGCAGGCCATGAGTGCCGACTTAAAGTGACGGTGCAGACCATGCCATACGAACTGTTCTGCCACCATCCAGATCGTGGACCTGATGGGTGGATGTGATGGAAGACCTGCCTGCGCCACTGCTGCGGAACCACTGGCCGTGGGGTGCCCAAGGAGATATTGTATGGAATGGTGCCTTCGCCGCTCGGAGTCGGGAGATCTCGGAACCGCAAGCCCGTGATGGCGGTCTTGAAGGCTCTCGTCTCCTTATCATCTTCCTGGTCCCGGGCGAGCTGGTTGAAGTCGAGGCCAGGAGTCAACGCGTAGATGGCCGGTTGCGAGAGTACATCAGCAACCACATTGTCTTTCCCCGCCTTGTGCCAAATGTCGGTGGTAAATTCCAACAAGAAGGAGAGGTGATGCTGCTGGTGGGCCAACCAGGGATCCTTTGCCATCGCGAGTGCCAGGGTGAGGGGTTTGTGGTCGGTGAAGATGGTAAAGGTCCTCCACTCCAAAAAATAGAGGAAATGCCGTACCGCCAGATACATGCCCAGTAACTCGCAGTCAAAGGCACTATACTTGCGTTCTGGCGGGCTGAAGAATGCCAGCGGCTTTCAATGCCCATTCACCTGCTACTCTAGGACGGCACCGACGGCTGTGGCAGAGGCATCGACAGAGAGTACCATATGCAGGTTGGTGTGCGGGTGGGTGAGCATGGCGGCCTTCATCAGGGTGTCCTTGGTGGCCTCGAATGTGGTGCAGGCTTCCGGGTTCCAAGCGAACATCTTGTGCTTGGCTGCAATGAGGGCGAACAGCGGCTGCATGATGCGTGCAGCTACCGGGATGAAGAGGTTGTAAAAGTTGACCATACCTACGATCTCCTGCAGCCCTTTGAAGCTGTTCGGGCGTGGGAACTCCCTGATAGCGGCAACCTTCGCAGCGGCGGGAGTGGCTCCTTTGGCCGTGATGGTATGGCCCAGGAACTGCATGGACTCTTTCCCGGACTGGCACTTTGCCAGGTTGATGGTAAGGCTGAAGTCGGCCAGCCGGGAGAAAAGGGCATGTAGGTGAGCCTTGTGTTGCACCTAGTCCTTGCTCGCGACAAGGATGTTGTCCAAGTAAATAAAGATGAAATCCAAGTCACTGCCCACAGAGTCCATGAGGTGCTGGAAGGTCTAAGCGTTGTTCTTGAGCCCGAACGGCATGCATAGGAATTCGAACAGGCCAAAGGGGGTGATGATGGCCGTCTTGGGTATGTCCTCAGGGTGTACTGGGATCTGGTGATATCTGCGCAGCAGGTCAACCTTGCAGAAGACCCTCGTGCCATGCATGTTGGCCCTAAAGTTCTGGATGTGAATGATGGGGTAACGGTCAGGAATGGTCGCCTCATTGAGCCATCGATAGTCTCTGCAGGGATGCCAGCCACCAGAGGCTTTCGGGACCAGGTGGAGAGGCGAGGCCCATGGGCTTCAGCTGATCCCCAGCTCCAACAGGTGTGAAAACTCCTCCTTTCCTACGTAGAGCTAGTCAGGTGGGAGCCGGCATGCCTTGGCATGAACCGGCGGGCCCTGGTTGGGGATGTGGTGGAACACCCCATGGAGTGGTGAGGCAGCGGAGAACTGTGGTATGAGGAGTGTCAGGAACTCATCCAGAATCTGCTGGAACTCATCTCTGGGCATGCTGATCGTGGCCATCTGTGATTGCTCTGAGCGGGAGGCATCGAGCCGAACGGCCTGGAAGGTACGGGCGTCCACCAGGTGCCTACCTCAAATGTCCACCAGAAGCCCATGTGCAAGGAGGAAGTCTGCACCCAGGATGGCAGTCGGGACAGACGAGATTGTGAACCTCCATGTGAAATTCCGTTGGCTGATCTGGAAGTGGACTGTCTTGTCTCCATACGTCCGGATTGCCATTGCGTTGGCCGCATGGAGGAGAGGTCCACGAGGTCGGTTCCTGGATTTGATGGCTGTGGCCGGTATGATGCTGATTTGGGCTCCAGTGTCAATGAGGAACCACCGGCCGCTGACTTAGTCCCACAGGTAGATAAGGCTGTATCCTTGGCCAGCTGCCGCAGCCATTAACAGTGGCCAGCCTGGTCGTTTCCCTGGAACAAGCAGGGCTGACGACACTTCCGAGCTTTGGCTTCCCAGTGCTGGTGGTAGAAGCAGAGGCCTGAAGCAGATGCTGTGGCCTTGGTTATGCTTTTGGGGGGCCCCTGCAGGGGCCGGGTGCTCTACCACAGCGCTTGGGGTGGGCCTGGCATAGTTGTGCCCATGCCTCGTGACCTGCTGGACCTCTGAGCCTTGCGAGAATCGTTGGAGCCATAGCTCTTGGGCCTTCTGGGTGACCTTCCTCGGGTCAGTGAACCTCACCTGGACCAGCAGCGGGCGGTTGTCACCGGGCATATGTTCGAGGAAGATGCACTCGAAAAGTGGGCAGTTGGTGTACTCACCCATAAGCGCGAACATGTCGTCCATCAGTTCCATCCGGGACCTGTTTCCCAGGGCGTCGAGGTGCAGCACCCGAGTGGCACGCTGGTGTCTGGATAGTCTGAGGGACCCGGTAAGCACTTGCTTGATGGTCTCGTACTTGTCCTCAGCGGGTGGGTGCTGAACAAGTTGCAGCACGCATCTGGCGGTGGCCTGGTCCAGGGCAGCGACCACAAGGTAGAATTTGGTCGTGTCAGATGAAATCTGGCGGAGGTGAAACTGGGCCTACGCGTGGTCGAACCAGGTCTCCGGCTCCTGAACCCAGAATTCAGACAGTTTCACAGTTATAGCACTGATCCCAGGCTCACTCATGATGGGTTCAAAGACGATTGAACTGACCCAGTGTGTAAAAGTAGATGACACAATTTTCTTGTTTATGACATTGTTTGATGACATTATTTAATGGGTTTAATGTATCATACATGTTGAACGTTTAGTGGGTGGGGAGGGGGGTGAAGGAGGGAGGGAAGGGAGGGGGTACAAGAGGAGAAAATGACACTGTGTATATTCAAGAGGGAAATGTTTGTGTGTATTTTGGTCAGTATGGTTCATAGTGTGAAAAATAAAAAATTTTTAAAAACCAATCGGGGCCACCAATTGTAGCGGCAGCTACAATGCTCCTGCAATAACACACGCAACCAGACGGGTTGAGCTCAGTGAGCAGATGAGTTTATTGCAGGCTGCTGGGCTGCACTTATACTCCCAGCCCGGACCTGGCTGAGAACCGCGCTGGAGGGCGCTGATGTCACCCGGTCCCCAAGCGCGGGTTTCTGAGCCCCGAGCTGGAAGGAAGAGAAACCCCCGACGACGCTATTTTGGCCGGCTGCCCTGCCGCGTGGCTTACAAGCGGGGCCAGTTCGCCTGGCTTGTGGTAAGCCACTACACAGTCCCCCCCAGAACCGGCGCCAATGTCTTTTTTTGCCAGGCGGCCTCGCTTCTTGGGCTGGGCAATGATCATGGGCTCGGTGCAATTGAGGTGCGCTGGCTTAAGCCTGTCTATGGTAAACAGCTTATGCCTGCCGCCCAAGTCCAGCATGAATGTCAAGCCTGAACGCTGTATAACCCTGTACAGCCCCTCGTATGGTCGCTGCAGAGGTGTCGTGGTCGGGCCCCGCCGAATGAAAACGAACTCCACGGAAAGCAGCTCGAACTCCAACTTCGAAGGAGTCCAAGCATGCACTGAGGTGAGGAAGTAGTTCGTGCGGTGACTGCTGGGGATTGTGAAGTGCATTGATGAACTCACCAGGTGGTGCCAGCAGCGCACCGTAGAGCAGCTCAGCTGATGATGCCTGCAGATCTTCCTTGGGAGTGGAGCGGATGCCCAGGAGCACCCAAGGCAGTTCGTCTGACCGGTCAGGACTGGTGAGGCAGGCCATGAGTGCCGACTTAAAGTGACGGTGCAGACCATGCCATACGAACTGTTCTGCCACCATCCAGATCGTGGACCTGATGGGTGGATGTGATGGAAGACCTGCCTGCGCCACTGCTGCGGAACCACTGGCCGTGGGGTGCCCAAGGAGATATTGTATGGAATGGTGCCTTCGCCGCTCGGAGTCGGGAGATCTCGGAACCGCAAGCCCGTGATGGCGGTCTTGAAGGCTCTCGTCTCCTTATCATCTTCCTGGTCCCGGGCGAGCTGGTTGAAGTCGAGGCCAGGAGTCAACGCGTAGATGGCCGGTTGCGAGAGTACATCAGCAACCACATTGTCTTTCCCCGCCTTGTGCCAAATGTCGGTGGTAAATTCCAACAAGAAGGAGAGGTGATGCTGCTGGTGGGCCAACCAGGGATCCTTTGCCATCGCGAGTGCCAGGGTGAGGGGTTTGTGGTCGGTGAAGATGGTAAAGGTCCTCCACTCCAAAAAATAGAGGAAATGCCGTACCGCCAGATACATGCCCAGTAACTCGCAGTCAAAGGCACTATACTTGCGTTCTGGCGGGCTGAAGAATGCCAGCGGCTTTCAATGCCCATTCACCTGCTACTCTAGGACGGCACCGACGGCTGTGGCAGAGGCATCGACAGAGAGTACCATATGCAGGTTGGTGTGCGGGTGGGTGAGCATGGCGGCCTTCATCAGGGTGTCCTTGGTGGCCTCGAATGTGGTGCAGGCTTCCGGGTTCCAAGCGAACATCTTGTGCTTGGCTGCAATGAGGGCGAACAGCGGCTGCATGATGCGTGCAGCTACCGGGATGAAGAGGTTGTAAAAGTTGACCATACCTACGATCTCCTGCAGCCCTTTGAAGCTGTTCGGGCGTGGGAACTCCCTGATAGCGGCAACCTTCGCAGCGGCGGGAGTGGCTCCTTTGGCCGTGATGGTATGGCCCAGGAACTGCATGGACTCTTTCCCGGACTGGCACTTTGCCAGGTTGATGGTAAGGCTGAAGTCGGCCAGCCGGGAGAAAAGGGCATGTAGGTGAGCCTTGTGTTGCACCTAGTCCTTGCTCGCGACAAGGATGTTGTCCAAGTAAATAAAGATGAAATCCAAGTCACTGCCCACAGAGTCCATGAGGTGCTGGAAGGTCTAAGCGTTGTTCTTGAGCCCGAACGGCATGCATAGGAATTCGAACAGGCCAAAGGGGGTGATGATGGCCGTCTTGGGTATGTCCTCAGGGTGTACTGGGATCTGGTGATATCTGCGCAGCAGGTCAACCTTGCAGAAGACCCTCGTGCCATGCATGTTGGCCCTAAAGTTCTGGATGTGAATGATGGGGTAACGGTCAGGAATGGTCGCCTCATTGAGCCATCGATAGTCTCTGCAGGGATGCCAGCCACCAGAGGCTTTCGGGACCAGGTGGAGAGGCGAGGCCCATGGGCTTCAGCTGATCCCCAGCTCCAACAGGTGTGAAAACTCCTCCTTTCCTACGTAGAGCTAGTCAGGTGGGAGCCGGCATGCCTTGGCATGAACCGGCGGGCCCTGGTTGGGGATGTGGTGGAACACCCCATGGAGTGGTGAGGCAGCGGAGAACTGTGGTATGAGGAGTGTCAGGAACTCATCCAGAATCTGCTGGAACTCATCTCTGGGCATGCTGATCGTGGCCATCTGTGATTGCTCTGAGCGGGAGGCATCGAGCCGAACGGCCTGGAAGGTACGGGCGTCCACCAGGTGCCTACCTCAAATGTCCACCAGAAGCCCATGTGCAAGGAGGAAGTCTGCACCCAGGATGGCAGTCGGGACAGACGAGATTGTGAACCTCCATGTGAAATTCCGTTGGCTGATCTGGAAGTGGACTGTCTTGTCTCCATACGTCCGGATTGCCATTGCGTTGGCCGCATGGAGGAGAGGTCCACGAGGTCGGTTCCTGGATTTGATGGCTGTGGCCGGTATGATGCTGATTTGGGCTCCAGTGTCAATGAGGAACCACCGGCCGCTGACTTAGTCCCACAGGTAGATAAGGCTGTATCCTTGGCCAGCTGCCGCAGCCATTAACAGTGGCCAGCCTGGTCGTTTCCCTGGAACAAGCAGGGCTGACGACACTTCCGAGCTTTGGCTTCCCAGTGCTGGTGGTAGAAGCAGAGGCCTGAAGCAGATGCTGTGGCCTTGGTTATGCTTTTGGGGGGCCCCTGCAGGGGCCGGGTGCTCTACCACAGCGCTTGGGGTGGGCCTGGCATAGTTGTGCCCATGCCTCGTGACCTGCTGGACCACTGAGCCTTGCGAGAATCGTTGGAGCCATAGCTCTTGGGCCTTCTGGGTGACCTTCCTCGGGTCAGTGAACCTCACCTGGACCAGCAGCGGGCGGTTGTCACCGGGCATATGTTCGAGGAAGATGCACTCGAAAAGTGGGCAGTTGGTGTACTCACCCATAAGCGCGAACATGTCGTCCATCAGTTCCATCCGGGACCTGTTTCCCAGGGCGTCGAGGTGCAGCACCCGAGTGGCACGCTGGTGTCTGGATAGTCTGAGGGACCCGGTAAGCACTTGCTTGATGGTCTCGTACTTGTCCTCAGCGGGTGGGTGCTGAACAAGTTGCAGCACGCATCTGGCGGTGGCCTGGTCCAGGGCAGCGACCACAAGGTAGAATTTGGTCGTGTCAGATGAAATCTGGCGGAGGTGAAACTGGGCCTACGCGTGGTCGAACCAGGTCTCCGGCTCCTGAACCCAGAATTCAGACAGTTTCACAGTTATAGCACTGATCCCAGGCTCACTCATGATGGGTTCAAAGACGATTGAACTGACCCAGTGTGTAAAAGTAGATGACACAATTTTCTTGTTTATGACATTGTTTGATGACATTATTTAATGGGTTTAATGTATCATACATGTTGAACGTTTAGTGGGTGGGGAGGGGGGTGAAGGAGGGAGGGAAGGGAGGGGGTACAAGAGGAGAAAATGACACTGTGTATATTCAAGAGGGAAATGTTTGTGTGTATTTTGGTCAGTATGGTTCATAGTGTGAAAAATAAAAAATTTTTAAAAACCAATCGGGGCCACCAATTGTAGCGGCAGCTACAATGCTCCTGCAATAACACACGCAACCAGACGGGTTGAGCTCAGTGAGCAGATGAGTTTATTGCAGGCTGCTGGGCTGCACTTATACTCCCAGCCCGGACCTGGCTGAGAACCGCGCTGGAGGGCGCTGATGTCACCCGGTCCCCAAGCGCGGGTTTCTGAGCCCCGAGCTGGAAGGAAGGGAAAGCCCCGACGGCGGCATTTTGGCCGGCTGCCCCGCCGTGTGGCTTACAAGTGGGGCAGGTTCGCCTGCCTTGTGGTGAGCCACCACAAACTCTTACTTTTGAACTCTATTGTATTTTTTCCTCTCTGTATTGCACAGTAAGTTTACATTTCATTAATTGTTTACATGTGTATGTTTATATGTATATTTTTTTTCACTATCATCAAGTGGTAATTCTACCTCACCCACAAGAAAAATAATCTCAGGGTTGTATGTGATGTCGTGCATGTACTCTGACAATAAATCTGAATATGAAGGGATTTAGAAGGATATACTGGAAAATAGAATGCAAACATTATTGGCATGGACAAAGGTTCTGTTCCAAGCCATGTGATTCAATGATGATTGGTGTATCTTAGAACATGCAAGTTAGTTTGGACAGGAATTATATCTCTGATATGGAAATCACATGAATGTGTGCCTGTTAAAGTTGCAAATTGGTGAAATGAAATTCAAATCATTCTGAAGATGTTTCACTTAAGAAATTTGTGTTTCTGTGTCATGTGCATGAATTTCAAGACCTACTTTGTTATAACATTTGGTCTGATTATTACCTTTGTCTCTCGATCCATATTGATTTTACTAACAGCTGTGTTATTATATTGCCTTACTTAAATTGGTTATGAGTATCGCTTCACCATTTCCTTTTCCCCTCTCTCTCCCTTTTTTGTAATCTTTGTATACCCCAAAATACTTAGCTTCCAGTCTGATTTTTTTTGGTAGGCTTTTCTTAGTGATATCTATGGTTCCTAACTTTCAGTTCTGTTTCTTAAATCCCTCCTGTATACTCAGCTGTACAACTGGTTCATTTTGATAGCAGTTCTAATTATCATATTTCTTTCCTGTTTATTCCCTTCCTTTAGTTTTGTTTGCCTTGCAATCTCCATTCTTGTTTAGTTCACTAGACTATTTCTTGTAAATCACTCTCCACTCTTTTCAGTTTTGTTCACTGCTGACCACTCCTTGTTGACATTTTAATACAATGTTGGCATTTAAAATAGTATTTTACCCCCAATCAGCTTATTAGGCAGAAATTTGTCAACCTGTCTCTGTGTTTCACTTTACAGACATAAAGATTATTGCTGATCGATGTGCAGACTGCATTATGATCCAATTATTTTGTCATGTAACACGGGCTATTGTAGACTTGAAGCATAATGAAAGCAGTTCTGTTTCTGGTTGGTAAGGAGATTTACATTGATACTTATTAAAAGCCTTAGGTTGAAACTAAAACACAAATTAGAATTGTTCATTCATGTTTGGGTTAGAAGGTTGTAGTCCCATATTAGACTGGTGAACACAGAAACAAAGTTAACACCTCAAAGGGACAGGAGAGAGACATAGATAAAGAACCCTATCACTGTCATCCTTGATAATTATGATTAACAAAAATCTGTCATTCTGATGTATAAAATTAATACTACCTTTTGTAAAAAATTAATTGTGCTTTGTAAATTGTAGTCTCCCCACCTTGTGGCAATACACTGTCTTATTTAGCTTATCAATTTTCCTAAATATGTGAGGAATATTTATCAGTTCACTAATTCATCTTTAAAGATCCAGAACAGTATCATATACCTTTTGCAGGGCTTTCTGCTCAGAGGTATTAGTACCCCAACACCAGGCTGTGATGCAGCCGGTCAGGACACTTTCCACTACATATATGTAGAAGTTTGTCAAGGTTTCTGATGACATACCGAACCTCCATAAACTCCTGAGTAAGTAGAGGTGCTGACATGCTTTCTTCACAATGGCATCAATATGATGGGTGAGAACCCCCAGGAATTTAATTTTGCTCACCTCTCGACTTCTGATTTCCTCCCCAGTGATCACTGGATCGTACACCTCTGGTTTTTCTTTCCTAAAGTCTTCAATCAGCTCTTTAGTCTTGGTGACATTGAGTGAGAGGTTGTTGTCAGTACCCTATTCAGTCAGGATTTTAATCACCCTTTTGTACGCTGACTTATTGTCTCCTTTTATATAGCCCACTACTGTAGTGTCGTCAGCAAACGTACATTTGGTATTGTTGACAAACTGAGACACGCCGTCACAGGTGGAAAGTGAGGAGAGCAAGGGGCTAAGAATGCATCCCTGTGGTGCTAATGGAGACTGTGGAGGAGATACTTTTGCCTATCCTCACTGACTGGGGTCTGGAGGGAGGAAATCCAGAATGCAATTTCATAGTCGGGCATTGAGGCCCAGATCTTGGAGTTTGTTGATCATTTTTGAGGAAATTATGGTATTGAATATTGAATTGTAGTCAATAAAGAGAATGCTGACGCAGATGTTCCAGGGAATTTGGGTAGAGCCAGTGAGATGGCATCTGCTGTAGTTCTGTTGCTGTGGTAAGGAAATTGGAATGGATCCATATTGCCACTCAGACTTGAGCTGATATGCTTCAACACCAATCCTTCAAAACAATTCCACACTGTGGATGTGACTGCCACTGGCCGATAGTCAAATAGGCAGGTTACCATGCTTTTCTTTGACGCTGTTATGATGACATCTATTGGAACAGGCAGATACCATGGCTTGTCAAAGTGAGAGTCTTTGCACCTCTGAGGTTTGAATTTTCTCCCCATCCAAATAGTTCTCTGCCTGTTTATTTCAAGTACCAAAATGTAGAGCTGAACACTTCTCAACATTGAACTTCATCTGCCATATTTTGGCCCAGTCTCCAAATCTGTCTCTATCCTTCTGCAATTTTACGGTTTCTTCAACACTTCCTGCTCCGCCACCTACCTTAGTGTCATCTGCAAATTTGGCCACAAAATCATTCATTCCATAATCCAAATTGTTAATTAAATTGTAAACAACAGTGGCCCCAAGTCTGACCCCTGTGAAACACTGCTTGTTACAGGCAGCCATCCTGAATGGGATCCATTAATTTCAACCCCTTTCTTTCTGCCTATCAGCCAATTTTCTATCCAGTATAATAGCATCCCTGTAATTCTGTAGACCCTTCATCTTAATGATTACAAAGTACTTCACAATAAACAACAGATGATTTGTTCCAAAAGTTGTTAGGCTGTGCTTACAGTATGGACAACACTGGTCTACATCCCTTTCTTCAAATTGCTTCACCGATTTGGACTTGAGACCAATTTGTGTCCATGCTCCATAGTCATAGTTAAATGCTGTAATTTTGATAGAAAATGAAAACAGGATATAAATTGGATTTGCAATTTTATCTTTTATTTGGTTGTCTAAACTAGTCTGCGCATCGGCGGCAACGTTGTGTTTCCCTGTCAGGTTTCAAATACTGGTGCTGAACTCAGAGATGTAGGATAAGTGCCTCTACTGTTGGGCGGATCATGGGTCGATAGATTTTGCGAAGACGAACTTGAGCAGCTTGTGATCGGTACAGGCAGTGAATGGACACCCCTCTAGGAAGGCCAGGTAGAGGGCAAGCATGTAACCAGCATGTAACAAGTGGGACTGATTTGCCGCTGCAATCATGTGCGTAGCCAGTAGGTATTTTTGAGCTTTTGCATATGGCCATCAACTCTCACCCATCAAGATGACTCCCAGAATGCAGTTGTGTTTTACTTGATGCCCATGTCGAAGTGGGAGGTACATAGCTTGAGAACAGCACCACTAGATTCCAAAAATCTGTCTTGGTTTCAAATAGACAATAGCTCGACATTGTCACATCCCACCATGAGTCCCTGATTGGAATCTGTATGGGTATTGTTTCATTGGAGTTTGACTTAATGTTGCCTCAAAAATAGTTCCTGCTTTGTGTGTGGTAGGTTGATTGTTCACTTGTACATTGTAATAATAGAATGAGAGGTGTCCATAGAAACGTCTTGACGTACAGTGAAATGAGAGCAGTTAATTGTATGTAATATCATACCAGAGAGGTGAAACAAGCAAATTGTCTTTATTTTAAAAGGTGGGGGGGGGGGGGGGGGCACAGATAGAAATCACATATAAAAAAAAAATTTGTGCAGTCTGTGGAAGAGAAGTACAGATGAATACAACTAACCTTGACTGCTTCACAGGGAAAGGGCCCCATGAACTTTGAGAAGAGTCCTAAAGGGGATAGAGCTAAAAAAAATTGTGAATGGCTGCGTTAACCTATAATTGCCTGTAATGACCATGATTCCATCTAAAGAAATCCCATCTGCCTGCACATTTATTGCTATCATATCTGAATTGAATTCAATTATTTATTGTAATTTTTATCGAGCTACAGTGAAAAGTTTTGCTTACTATCCAGACAAGTCAAGCTTCCACTTGACAACTCTTACTGCTCTCTGTGTGTAAACAAAAAGCACACAAATTTCCTTTTAAACTTTTCCATTAAACTTAAACATATTCTTTAAAGCTGCTCAGATTTTCACCCATATTCTCTCATAATTTTAAATATCTCTGCACAATACACAAATTTGCTGCAGAAACTCAGAAGGTCCCACAGCATCCATAGGAAGTAAAGGCTTGGGTCCTTTTGTCAATGTATAAGCTTCCTCTGGATGCAACGTGATCTGCGGACTTTATACAGCACGTTTGTGTAATGCACTCGTTCCCAGCATCTACAGCCTTCTTTTTGATATACCTTCATCAGGTTACTCCTGGAAAAAAACATCCAGATTTGTCCAACATCCCCATATAGCTAATACACCAATCCAGGTAATGTTCTGGTGTGAACCTCTTCTGTACCATTTTCCAAAGGCATTGCATCTTCCTTAGTGTGGTGGCCTGTACTGGACACAATATTCCAAATGTGGTCAAATCAAAGTTTTATGCAGCTGCAAAATGACTTCCCAACTGTTAAACTATGCCCTTATTGATGGAGGTAAACATGTCATATGCCAGGGGTGGCCAAATGGTGGTTCTTAGCATATGATGAGCAGAAATATGTTGGCTGAGACAGGAATCGTATGAGCCAGGTATTATATGTCAAAGAGCTGCACATGACTGCGGATTTTTGCCAAGATCCCAACACCCCAATCCCGTACTCTTGGCCTCAGATGCCCGCACGTTCAAGCTCCTTATGTCCTGACCACAGTCTCTCAACCAAGGCTCCAGCCACCTGTCCATCCAAGTTCCCAATGCCCCATCTGTGGAATCTCACTTGGGAAATGGCCACCCTCTCATGCAGTTTCCTGCTGCCACAACCACCTAAGGTCTTGATGCTCTGGCTGCTCTCCCATCCGTGCTCCCGATGCCCCAACCGCAGACTCTCATGTATCACGTAGGCCTGGCGGCCCACCCATCCAAGCTCCTGATTGTAAACTCTAGCCTAGTCCCTGGCCACCCTCCTGTTCATCTGAGCTCCTAACGCCCCAAATGTGGACTTGCTACCCATCTGAGCTCCCTATGCAGACTCTTGCCTCGTCCCTGGCTGCCAGCCTGCCCATTCAAGCTCCCAATGCTCTGAATAACACAAGTACTTACTGCAGTCAAAAGTAGTGTCTTGTAGTCCACCCGAAAAATTGGTCCACAAAATTAGACTATTACACGTGTACAGTATATACAGTGTATGTACTTTTTGATTATTGAAACTAATACAAAATAGCAGTTTGAAAATTACATATGTAAATCTATTTTTATATACAATTTTTGTAGAAAAATGTGCATGCAAGATTCAAAAGACCTTTTTTTAATACTTTGCAGCTCTCAAACTTCTGAAGTTTATTGTATGTGGCTGTTATGTTAAATAGGTTTGGTCATCCCTGCCATATGCTTTCTTTACCATTCCTATTCACTTGTGTTGCCACTTTAAGGGAGTTAAAGACACACATGTGAGCAGAAATAATACACTTAGAGGAGAGAGAAAGAATAAATTGTTCAGCATCTAGGCTAAAGGAGGAAAGAGATAGATAGTAAGGAACTCAGTAGAAAAACTAGAGAAGATAGGAAATAAATATAGCCTAATATTATTGGCATCCTAGTTGCAAACAAAAAATGTACACTGATTTTATCAATTGTTTGCTTTATTTAAATATATGAAATTATAATATTTGGAATTGAACTTAAGAATTATTTCCCTTAAAATGATTAATGTATTTAAGTTCTGGTGAATTTATAATGTCACCGTTATAAAATTAACCATATTATTCACATTCAAATTATATTTTATCCCAAAAATCATATCTAAAACATTACATTTGCTTTATTATTCACATCAAATACATTATTGTAAATTTCAACATGTATATTGAGGGATTTTAGTGTTGACAAAAGCATGTACTGCATTGACAACTTATCTAGTTACTCTCGTATGTATTGTAACATTTTCAAAGTAACAAATGATAAAGTGCCTCTATGAACAATACAAACCTAATAACTAAATAAATTGAGATTCAGTAGCATCATTATCATAGAGAATATTTAAGACTAATTTGAGAGTATTAATGACTAATTTATCAACATTTTAAATGAATACAAGAAAACAAAGCCGAGTAAAAGTAATTCAAAATGTATTCAAGTATGTGTATTTGATTAATGAACACCCTGCAACAGATTTATAGTGCAGTGAAAACTTCATGCCTGAGATAACTTGAAGTTTGTCAATGGCAGGTTGATTGTTTATGGTATTTCTGAATCATTTCCACTCCTTTTGAATGATGGTCTTTCAATTTTCATCTTAAAAAAAAAAACACTTTTATCAGGAATGCTAAATTATGTCATTTAAATCTACACATAATAGGAAACCCAAGACCTAATTTTGGGTTGAAATAGGAAGCTACATTCAGTGTCAGAGGAGCTGTTTGGCTGAGAATGGGATAATGGAAGGACTTCAGAATAATACTGTGCATTTTATAATATTTTAAGACTAATATGAATTAGCAACAATCAGAAATTAAATGGAGTCGTCTGGTCAGAGATACAAAATAAAGAAATGTTATTTGATATCACTAGTTAGACCACAATATTATGTCTATCGCTCTCTCTAGGAAAACTGGTAACTTGGTATTCTTTTTCATTTGATCAGGATGCTCAAGTTATATGTGACATTAAGAAGGAGAATCAGATAAAGATACACGGGTTAGTGAGTAAGTATGACAGATTCCACAAAATAAAAGAACATTGAGGGGGTCAGGAGAATTTCTTATCTCTGGCCTATTACCTGCTCTTGTCTAACCCTAATGTCCCACATGCTGTCCTTGTCGCCTCACTGTTTCATGGCCCGGCAAAACCAATGGAGCTGTGGTACACTAATTAATCTGGCTCAGCCTTGTCCTGTGACTCCTCCCTCTTGACCTTGCATAAAGGATCCATAACCCCTCCCCAAAAAGCCTGGGTCACAGCACAGGATGACCTTCAAATTTATTGTAAATAAAAGGCTATAGTTCTGTAACTCGTCCTTTGAGTTATTGATAATGCATCAGGCTGGAAGCCTGTTTGCTTCAACCATCCCATGAAGCAGGAAGAGCAGAGGGGTAGCCTATGCTACTGGATTCCATGACCTTGGCCTTTAACAATTTAGAAATTTTATCTTTGCATTTGCCCATCAGTGGTGATGTGGGAGGTCAGATATCTAAATATCTAATTCCCCAGTTTGTTTCTGACTTCTATATAACAGTGTAGAAATCAGAAATGAACAGACCTGTGCAGTTCTCTATTGAACCATCAGCTGGAGCAGAGCCTGGAGTTTAAAACCTCACCCAGAGTGTGCCCTCCCTCCCTTATCCACCTATTTACCTCCTTCTATGGGCCTGTGCTCCTCCCCCCTGCCCACACCAATTTGCTTGACCACCTGGTTACATTTTGCTTAACCTTCATGTAGGCTTCAAGCCTGAAATGCTAGTTATGTGTCTTTATCTTTTCTATATAAAAAAACTGTTTACCCAGCTGAGATTCTTCTGCATTGCATTTTTACTTCATTCCTGTAATGCTTAATGAATCACCTTTTTTTTATAACAGCAGTTTATTTGTTTCACAGATATTGTTGTCGAGGTGCTGGAATTTATCAATGTATTCTTATATTGCATGGATTTTTTAGTGAAACATAATAGGGAGTTGGGAAGCAAATGGTGCATTAATTAAGCTTTGAAAAAAGATTGTGATAATGTAGAACATGGAAGCTCTCACTTTTGGTTTAATTTGAAAAAGGAATATAAAAGCCTGTAACCATAATACATTACACTAAATCTCAACCATCAGGAAACCCCCGATTAAACTGAAGATGGAATAATATTTACAACACACTGGGTATTATTGATAAACTATTATATTGTACCTCAGAAGCTGTTTTGATATTATGAAGACGTGGTTTCCAGCTCAAAGGTGACATATTCTTTTCATCCAAAGAAGGCAAGATATTAGTATCTTTCATTTTAGAAAAGACTGAAATGATAAATAAATTCAGTTATAGTTGAATGGGCAACATGTTGAAACTTCAACATCATAACAATGAAAATTATGTGAAAAAATAAACATTGTTTTGTGCTTTAACTGATTCACATGTCAATGTTGCTGTTTAAAAAGTTGTTATTGCTGGTTTGGGGACCCCAAAGAGAAGTTACTGTAACATGCAGAGCCCTTGGTTTCTAATGCCTGTGTACTGACAATAACCACACCACCAGTGCGAGTATAATAAACTAATATGTACACTAAGAGGTCTTGTCTCTCTGCAGGACAAACCTGGAAGGCTAGACTGTAGCTCTGGACTGCTTTATGGACAAGGTCACCGAGATGACCCCTGGTGGCCGAGTGGTGGAATTACAAGAGGTCTTGACTCTGCAAGACAAACCTGCAAGGCTAGACTGTAGCTCTGGACTGCTTTATGGACAAGGTCACCGAGATGACCCCTGGTGGCCGAGTGGTGGAATTACAAGAGGTCTTGACTCTGCAAGACAAACCTGCAAGGCTAGACTGTAGCTCTGGACTGCTTTATATACAAGGTCACCGGGATGACTCCTGGTGACCTAGTGATGTAATTATATATCACCATGCAAACAGCAAGGCATCTCCACTATTTTACACTCCATTCTGAAATAGGCAAGCTAGATGCTGGAAAGACCACCTATTTTTAAGATAAATTCTGAGTTGGTGATGAGGTCAAATCTGGCAAGTAAAGTTTTCCTCCTCTTTAATATCTGATTTGAATTTGCAACGCACATTTTTTTAATATCTTGTTTCTACCGGGAAACAACGGAAACTGCAGTGTCATCGCTGACTTAACCTCTTCCCTCTTGCTCAAACTACAAATATTATAATGCTTATATAATGCAAAAAAAATCACCAATTTAAAAATTAGGTGTTAGGCACTCCTTCCATCTGATAGCCTGCAGATCACCCTTGGGCAAGATGTAGTACCTGTTTAGCCTCCCCATTATGGTCCCGTAAAGCCATGGATGGCAGATGGTGGGTGGTTTTTACAAGCAGATTCTACAAATTGGAATTTATGGTTGTAAAACTGAAATTGCTGGGCAGATGAATCTGCTGACTAATGGGTGACCCATCCAGTATGGACAGTGCAACTGAAGAAGGCAATGAGAAAACCACTTCAATATTTTTCCTTTGTCTGATCATAAACTCAACATCGACGACGATCTCAGCTCAAAGATGAAGCCTTCACCGAAGGAGAAATGGGGAGGCAACAATTACAATTCAGAGGGGCAGAGATCATGATGGATGGAGAGACGTGATGGGCCACACTGAACATCAAGGTACCTGAATAATGATGAGATTTGATGTTAGGAGTGATCAATCAATAATTTGCATATCAAAATAAGGATGTTCTTAAATTCATTTAAGGAATGTGGGCTCCACAGGCTGAGCCAGCATTTAATTGCTCACCCCTAAGTTTCCTTGAGAACATGACTGCGAGCTGCCTTCTTGCAGTCTTTGAGGTGTGGGTGTACCACAATGCTGTGAGAGAGGGAGTTCCAAGATCTTGACCCAGTGTCGGAGATTGTTTCCAAGTTAGGATATTATGTGGACTGAGTCAACTTCTAGCACATGGTTTTCCCATGCTAAATAATATCAGAATCAGCGTACACAAATGATTTTGTTCTGCTAAATAGTTGAAATGAACTCTAAAGTTCAATGAACCCAGCAGGCAACTTTACATCAGCAACAAAATAAAAAAGTATTCAAATTAATGCAATATCAATAGGCTGCATTTGGAATATTGTGTGCAATTTTGGTTATCCTAATACAGGAAGGGTATGGAAACTTTTGAAAGGGTTCAAAGATGATTTATCAGGATGCTGTCTGGATTGGAGTTCGTGTTGTGGAAAAAGGCTGGACATACTTAAGTTGCTTTCTCTGGAACATTGGAGGTTAAGGGTGGTAGAAGATTAATTAAAGTTATAAGTATAGATAGGGGAGACAGTTTTTTATCCAAGAGTGAAAATGAAATATACCATTGGGGATGGTTTTAGAATGAAGGGTCTGGGGAGTTAAAGATGATGTGTGGGATTTTCTTTGTACACAGAGAATGTTAGGTGCCTGGAATGGAAGCAAATGCAGTCATAGCAAGTAACAGACTTCTGGGTGGACAAATGAACATGCAGTGAATAAAAGAATATCTATCATGTCCAAGCAGCAGCAACTTTAGTTTAATTTGGGTATCATGTTCATCACAAAAAAGTGGCCTAAAGGACTATGTGCTGTTTTCTAATATATGTCAATATAAACAGGAGGTCAAAGAGATAGGATCTCTAGCTGGAGAGTTCAGTGCATTAACATATACTGTAACATTGCAACCAAAACACTTACATGGATTAGTTTGCCAAGAGAACATTTCCCCATTACCATCACCAATGCTGAAAAACAAAATGGAGATGTCAATAAACCTGAATGGTTCAAATGGAGAAAACCTGCCTGGAGATGTATCTTGGTTCTCACATGTCTACTCTGCAGAGGGTCTCTTCCGAAAGTTTAGAACCCTTTATGGGATCAAAAAAATAACTGGATAAAGGTTTTTTTTTAAATGTTGATAGTGGATGAAATATGAAATACTTAGGATAATCAAATAATGTCCCTGATTTTTATTAAAATGGCTTAAATTAAATGGAATTCAGATGCAAATCTATCCCAAACGATTTTCTGCTCCCAGTTTTTATGTCTAATTGATCATTTCCTTGAGAAACTGGTGGTGAGTTGTGCTGATAAAAATTGGCAATTTGTCAGGTGAAGGTAAGAAGTAGCAGTATTGAATAAGGAGATCCAGCTATATTATGTAATGCACTTATGTCAGTATGGTGTGATCGTTCCATGTGCTTGCTATACCCGTGTTTCTTGTGATAGAGTTGAATAAGTATTGAATAAGGAGATCCAGCTATATTATGTAATGCACTTATGTCAGTATGGTGTGATCGTTCCATGTGCTTGCTATACCCGTGTTTCTTGTGATAGAGTTGAATAAGTATTGAATAAGGAGATCCAGCTATATTATGTAATGCACTTATGTCAGTATGGTGTGATCGTTCCATGTGCTTGCTATACCCGTGTTTCTTGTGATAGAGTTGAATAAGTATTGAATAAGGAGATCCAGCTATATTATGTAATGCACTTATGTCAGTATGGTGTGATCGTTCCATGTGCTTGCTATACCCGTGTTTCTTGTGATAGAGTTGAATAAGTATTGAATAAGGAGATCCAGCTATATTATGTAATGCACTTATGTCAGTATGGTGTGATCGTTCCATGTGCTTGCTATACCCGTGTTTCTTGTGATAGAGTTGAATAAGTATTGAATAAGGAGATCCAGCTATATTATGTAATGCACTTATGTCAGTATGGTGTGATCGTTCCATGTGCTTGCTATACCCGTGTTTCTTGTGATAGAGTTGAATAAGTATTGAATAAGGAGATCCAGCTATATTATGTAATGCACTTATGTCAGTATGGTGTGATCGTTCCATGTGCTTGCTATACCCGTGTTTCTTGTGATAGAGTTGAATAAGTATTGAATAAGGAGATCCAGCTATATTATGTAATGCACTTATGTCAGTATGGTGTGATCGTTCCATGTGCTTGCTATACCCGTGTTTCTTGTGATAGAGTTGAATAAGTATTGAATAAGGAGATCCAGCTATATTATGTAATGCACTTATGTCAGTATGGTGTGATCGTTCCATGTGCTTGCTATACCCGTGTTTCTTGTGATAGAGTTGAATAAGTATTGAATAAGGAGATCCAGCTATATTATGTAATGCACTTATGTCAGTATGGTGTGATCGTTCCATGTGCTTGCTATACCCGTGTTTCTTGTGATAGAGTTGAATAAGTATTGAATAAGGAGATCCAGCTATATTATGTAATGCACTTATGTCAGTATGGTGTGATCGTTCCATGTGCTTGCTATACCCGTGTTTCTTGTGATAGAGTTGAATAAGTATTGAATAAGGAGATCCAGCTATATTATGTAATGCACTTATGTCAGTATGGTGTGATCGTTCCATGTGCTTGCTATACCCGTGTTTCTTGTGATAGAGTTGAATAAGTATTGAATAAGGAGATCCAGCTATATTATGTAATGCACTTATGTCAGTATGGTGTGATCGTTCCATGTGCTTGCTATACCCGTGTTTCTTGTGATAGAGTTGAATAAGTATTGAATAAGGAGATCCAGCTATATTATGTAATGCACTTATGTCAGTATGGTGTGATCGTTCCATGTGCTTGCTATACCCGTGTTTCTTGTGATAGAGTTGAATAAGTATTGAATAAGGAGATCCAGCTATATTATGTAATGCACTTATGTCAGTATGGTGTGATCGTTCCATGTGCTTGCTATACCCGTGTTTCTTGTGATAGAGTTGAATAAGTATTGAATAAGGAGATCCAGCTATATTATGTAATGCACTTATGTCAGTATGGTGTGATCGTTCCATGTGCTTGCTATACCCGTGTTTCTTGTGATAGAGTTGAATAAGTATTGAATAAGGAGATCCAGCTATATTATGTAATGCACTTATGTCAGTATGGTGTGATCGTTCCATGTGCTTGCTATACCCGTGTTTCTTGTGATAGAGTTGAATAAGTATTGAATAAGGAGATCCAGCTATATTATGTAATGCACTTATGTCAGTATGGTGTGATCGTTCCATGTGCTTGCTATACCCGTGTTTCTTGTGATAGAGTTGAATAAGTATTGAATAAGGAGATCCAGCTATATTATGTAATGCACTTATGTCAGTATGGTGTGATCGTTCCATGTGCTTGCTATACCCGTGTTTCTTGTGATAGAGTTGAATAAGTATTGAATAAGGAGATCCAGCTATATTATGTAATGCACTTATGTCAGTATGGTGTGATCGTTCCATGTGCTTGCTATACCCGTGTTTCTTGTGATAGAGTTGAATAAATATTGAATAAGGAGATCCAGCTATATTATGTAATGCACTTATGTCAGTATGGTGTGATCGTTCTATGTGCTTGCTATACCCGTGTTTCTTGTGATAGAGTTGAATAAGTATTGAATAAGGAGATCCAGCTATATTATGTAATGCACTTATGTCAGTATGGTGTGATCGTTCCATGTGCTTGCTATACCCGTGTTTCTTGTGATAGAGTTGAATAAATATTGAATAAGGAGATCCAGCTATATTATGTAATGCACTTATGTCAGTATGGTGTGATCGTTCCATGTGCTTGCTATACCCGTGTTTCTTGTGATAGAGTTGAATAAGTATTGAATAAGGAGATCCAGCTATATTATGTAATGCACTTATGTCAGTATGGTGTGATCGTTCCATGTGCTTGCTATACCCGTGTTTCTTGTGATAGAGTTGAATAAGTATTGAATAAGGAGATCCAGCTATATTATGTAATGCACTTATGTCAGTATGGTGTGATCGTTCCATGTGCTTGCTATACCCGTGTTTCTTGTGATAGAGTTGAATAAGTATTGAATAAGGAGATCCAGCTATATTATGTAATGCACTTATGTCAGTATGGTGTGATCGTTCCATGTGCTTGCTATACCCATGTTTCTTGTGATAGAGTTGAATAAGTATTGAATAAGGAGATCCAGCTATATTATGTAATGCACTTATGTCAGTATGGTGTGATCGTTCCATGTGCTTGCTATACCCGTGTTTCTTGTGATAGAGTTGAATAAATATTGAATAAGGAGATCCAGCTATATTATGTAATGCACTTATGTCAGTATGGTGTGATCGTTCTATGTGCTTGCTATACCCGTGTTTCTTGTGATAGAGTTGAATAAGTATTGAATAAGGAGATCCAGCTATATTATGTAATGCACTTATGTCGGTATGGTGTGATCGTTCCATGTGCTTGCTATACCCGTGTTTCTTGTGATAGAGTTGAATAAATATTGAATAAGGAGATCCAGCTATATTATGTAATGCACTTATGTCAGTATGGTGTGATCGTTCCATGTGCTTGCTATACCCGTGTTTCTTGTGATAGAGTTGAATAAGTATTGAATAAGGAGATCCAGCTATATTATGTAATGCACTTATGTCAGTATGGTGTGATCGTTCCATGTGCTTGCTATACCCGTGTTTCTTGTGATAGAGTTGAATAAATATTGAATAAGGAGATCCAGCTATATTATGTAATGCACTTATGTCAGTATGGTGTGATCGTTCTATGTGCTTGCTATACCCGTGTTTCTTGTGATAGAGTTGAATAAGTATTGAATAAGGAGATCCAGCTATATTATGTAATGCACTTATGTCAGTATGGTGTGATCGTTCCATGTGCTTGCTATACCCGTGTTTCTTGTGATAGAGTTGAATAAATATTGAATAAGGAGATCCAGCTATATTATGTAATGCACTTATGTCAGTATGGTGTGATCGTTCCATGTGCTTGCTATACCCGTGTTTCTTGTGATAGAGTTGAATAAGTATTGAATAAGGAGATCCAGCTATATTATGTAATGCACTTATGTCAGTATGGTGTGATCGTTCCATGTGCTTGCTATACCCGTGTTTCTTGTGATAGAGTTGAATAAGTATTGAATAAGGAGATCCAGCTATATTATGTAATGCACTTATGTCAGTATGGTGTGATCGTTCCATGTGCTTGCTATACCCGTGTTTCTTGTGATAGAGTTGAATAAGTATTGAATAAGGAGATCCAGCTATATTATGTAATGCACTTATGTCAGTATGGTGTGATCGTTCCATGTGCTTGCTATACCCGTGTTTCTTGTGATAGAGTTGAATAAGTATTGAATAAGGAGATCCAGCTATATTATGTAATGCACTTATGTCAGTATGGTGTGATCGTTCCATGTGCTTGCTATACCCGTGTTTCTTGTGATAGAGTTGAATAAGTATTGAATAAGGAGATCCAGCTATATTATGTAATGCACTTATGTCAGTATGGTGTGATCGTTCCATGTGCTTGCTATACCCGTGTTTCTTGTGATAGAGTTGAATAAGTATTGAATAAGGAGATCCAGCTATATTATGTAATGCACTTATGTCAGTATGGTGTGATCGTTCCATGTGCTTGCTATACCCGTGTTTCTTGTGATAGAGTTGAATAAGTATTGAATAAGGAGATCCAGCTATATTATGTAATGCACTTATGTCAGTATGGTGTGATCGTTCCATGTGCTTGCTATACCCGTGTTTCTTGTGATAGAGTTGAATAAGTATTGAATAAGGAGATCCAGCTATATTATGTAATGCACTTATGTCAGTATGGTGTGATCGTTCCATGTGCTTGCTATACCCGTGTTTCTTGTGATAGAGTTGAATAAGTATTGAATAAGGAGATCCAGCTATATTATGTAATGCACTTATGTCAGTATGGTGTGATCGTTCCATGTGCTTGCTATACCCGTGTTTCTTGTGATAGAGTTGAATAAATATTGAATAAGGAGATCCAGCTATATTATGTAATGCACTTATGTCAGTATGGTGTGATCGTTCTATGTGCTTGCTATACCCGTGTTTCTTGTGATAGAGTTGAATAAGTATTGAATAAGGAGATCCAGCTATATTATGTAATGCACTTATGTCAGTATGGTGTGATCGTTCCATGTGCTTGCTATACCCGTGTTTCTTGTGATAGAGTTGAATAAATATTGAATAAGGAGATCCAGCTATATTATGTAATGCACTTATGTCAGTATGGTGTGATCGTTCCATGTGCTTGCTATACCCGTGTTTCTTGTGATAGAGTTGAATAAGTATTGAATAAGGAGATCCAGCTATATTATGTAATGCACTTATGTCAGTATGGTGTGATCGTTCCATGTGCTTGCTATACCCGTGTTTCTTGTGATAGAGTTGAATAAGTATTGAATAAGGAGATCCAGCTATATTATGTAATGCACTTATGTCAGTATGGTGTGATCGTTCCATGTGCTTGCTATACCCGTGTTTCTTGTGATAGAGTTGAATAAGTATTGAATAAGGAGATCCAGCTATATTATGTAATGCACTTATGTCAGTATGGTGTGATCGTTCCATGTGCTTGCTATACCCATGTTTCTTGTGATAGAGTTGAATAAGTATTGAATAAGGAGATCCAGCTATATTATGTAATGCACTTATGTCAGTATGGTGTGATCGTTCCATGTGCTTGCTATACCCGTGTTTCTTGTGATAGAGTTGAATAAATATTGAATAAGGAGATCCAGCTATATTATGTAATGCACTTATGTCAGTATGGTGTGATCGTTCTATGTGCTTGCTATACCCGTGTTTCTTGTGATAGAGTTGAATAAGTATTGAATAAGGAGATCCAGCTATATTATGTAATGCACTTATGTCAGTATGGTGTGATCGTTCCATGTGCTTGCTATACCCGTGTTTCTTGTGATAGAGTTGAATAAATATTGAATAAGGAGATCCAGCCATATTATGTAATGCACTTATGTCAGTATGGTGTGATCGTTCCATGTGCTTGCTATACCCGTGTTTCTTGTGATAGAGTTGAATAAGTATTGAATAAGGAGATCCAGCTATATTATGTAATGCACTTATGTCAGTATGGTGTGATCGTTCCATGTGCTTGCTATACCCGTGTTTCTTGTGATAGAGTTGAATAAATATTGAATAAGGAGATCCAGCTATATTATGTAATGCACTTATGTCAGTATGGTGTGATCGTTCTATGTGCTTGCTATACCCGTGTTTCTTGTGATAGAGTTGAATAAGTATTGAATAAGGAGATCCAGCTATATTATGTAATGCACTTATGTCAGTATGGTGTGATCGTTCCATGTGCTTGCTATACCCGTGTTTCTTGTGATAGAGTTGAATAAATATTGAATAAGGAGATCCAGCTATATTATGTAATGCACTTATGTCAGTATGGTGTGATCGTTCCATGTGCTTGCTATACCCGTGTTTCTTGTGATAGAGTTGAATAAGTATTGAATAAGGAGATCCAGCTATATTATGTAATGCACTTATGTCAGTATGGTGTGATCGTTCCATGTGCTTGCTATACCCGTGTTTCTTGTGATAGAGTTGAATAAGTATTGAATAAGGAGATCCAGCTATATTATGTAATGCACTTATGTCAGTATGGTGTGATCGTTCCATGTGCTTGCTATACCCGTGTTTCTTGTGATAGAGTTGAATAAGTATTGAATAAGGAGATCCAGCTATATTATGTAATGCACTTATGTCAGTATGGTGTGATCGTTCCATGTGCTTGCTATACCCGTGTTTCTTGTGATAGAGTTGAATAAGTATTGAATAAGGAGATCCAGCTATATTATGTAATGCACTTATGTCAGTATGGTGTGATCGTTCCATGTGCTTGCTATACCCATGTTTCTTGTGATAGAGTTGAATAAGTATTGAATAAGGAGATCCAGCTATATTATGTAATGCACTTATGTCAGTATGGTGTGATCGTTCCATGTGCTTGCTATACCCGTGTTTCTTGTGATAGAGTTGAATAAATATTGAATAAGGAGATCCAGCTATATTATGTAATGCACTTATGTCAGTATGGTGTGATCGTTCTATGTGCTTGCTATACCCGTGTTTCTTGTGATAGAGTTGAATAAGTATTGAATAAGGAGATCCAGCTATATTATGTAATGCACTTATGTCAGTATGGTGTGATCGTTCCATGTGCTTGCTATACCCGTGTTTCTTGTGATAGAGTTGAATAAATATTGAATAAGGAGATCCAGCTATATTATGTAATGCACTTATGTCAGTATGGTGTGATCGTTCCATGTGCTTGCTATACCCGTGTTTCTTGTGATAGAGTTGAATAAGTATTGAATAAGGAGATCCAGCTATATTATGTAATGCACTTATGTCAGTATGGTGTGATCGTTCCATGTGCTTGCTATACCCGTGTTTCTTGTGATAGAGTTGAATAAGTATTGAATAAGGAGATCCAGCTATATTATGTAATGCACTTATGTCAGTATGGTGTGATCGTTCTATGTGCTTGCTATACCCGTGTTTCTTGTGATAGAGTTGGAGTTGACTGCATTTTGTTGAGATAAACACTGCAATGACTGTGTGGTGATGGTGTGAGATTTATACCAGTCAAATAGGCTACTTTGTTCCAAGTATTATTGATTTTGCTCTACATGCCTGGCTACCTTCTTTCTCCTGAAAGACACATCAGCAAGTGGAGAATCTTCCATCACATTTCTGATGCATCTTTCAGATGATGGAAAGACTTTGAGGAGAAAGAAGGAAGATTATTCCCAACCTCTGGATGGTTCTTGTATCTTGGTACCACATTTTGTACTCAGTGTTTATTTCATGAGACCTTATGTTGCTGAAAGGGGCCACTTTAGCATTAAATAAATATTGAGTGATGCATAACCTCCAAACCTACTGGGCTGAGATGCTGGTATTATTCCAACAATGAATTGCAAGAGCATTGAGCTTTGTAAGATTAAGGGAGAACTCTGAAGCAAAGATGAGAAAAAGCAGATTCTATCACACCCCACAAGAAGTAATGAAGGAAGACTGTAAGATTCAGGTATTCTGTAGATAGACGGAGCAGATGCTGCCCATCCCTAACAATGGCTGGCATTACTGTTGCTAGCTAGAATGGAGCCTTGATCTTCATAACTTTGTTCCAATTAACTATTATTTGCCTCATCTTGATTTTGATAGACTACTAGTGCAGGTTTAGTTTACGCTTTGGCTTTGTGATAGCATGTACACTTTGTGATAACAGTAATTTTATACTGTGAATGTGCATACAAGATAGATTTTCCATAATACCCTGGAAAATTTTAAACAGCATAAAGGAAAATGTACCTGCTTGCGTTATCAGTAAATCTTTCCCTTCTAGATGAGTTGCACTTCCAGACAATGAAAACAATGGCTAATATCAGTATGAGCAAGAATCCTAAAGCTCCAAATAAAATGCCAAAAAATGCTCTGAGATTTATTGATAGGTGTTCACAGCGGTCACCGAAAGAAGAATATATTGTGCGGGGAACACATCTGGGGGGAAAAACAGCAGCATTAGGTATTAATAAGATATCAATTAACAAGATGATAGCTTTTATGTTTCAGGATGCTCTTAAGAGTTTCTCAATAGAGCACAGAAACAAGCCCTTTGGCCCAACTCATCTCTGCCATTCAGGAGTTCTAACTAATTTCAATGGCCCATATTTCTTGAAAGCTTTCTAATCCAAGTCCCATTTTGACATGTCCTCAACCTGCACACAGGAAATTGAGTATCATTGAGGATTAAATGGTGACCAAGGTACTTGGCTTAACTCTCTACCTTCTCCTTGAAATAATACCTAGGATTTTCAGTGCAACTTGAGAAATCAGATGGAACCTCAGTTCAATGCTTCAGTCAAATGATGGCTCTTCCAATTGTACAAAACAGAACCATTAACTTAGGTTTTTGTGCTTGTTTTTAAATGTAATTTGAAAGTTTTAATTTGTTACTCAAAACAAAACCGTTACCCATTGATCTTCAACTTCTGTTTGGAAATCATTAGATGATAATCTTAAATAACCAAAGGCCATTTGGCACAAAAACATTATCATCACATCTGCACAATGAATTTGGATACCATCTACCTTTTTGAGGTTGGTTGATCATAGATACTAAGTACCAGTCAATAAACCTGAAAACTCGGTTTGGCTCTGAAAAACGTATTTGTTTCCAAATGTTTAAAATGCAAGAAATAAGCAAATGAGTTGCAATAAACGATTGAAAGAAATAACAGTGCCATTCTTCATGGGCTGGACCAACCACCAAAAGGTGGGCTATTGGGTGATTGGGAATGGGAGGGTGCTGAGCAAAAGCCATGTGTCATTGCGAGGTTAATTTATTCCACTCTCTTTATTAGATTTTTTGGTACAGCAGTGCACTTAGCTGCTTAAGTAAAGCTTAAACATTTTTTGTTAGGCATTCCTGGAATTAATACAATTCGAAAGAAATTTATTCTATTCAATTAAATATGGCACATTATCAAGGAGTCTCTTTGAGGTTATCAGGAGATATCTAAAAATGAACCAGAGTTCTGTTGAGTCACAAATTGAGGAAGCTGTAGATGTGGGTACAATTTGGGACTTGGATTAGAAAGCTTTAAAGAGATATGGGCCATTGAAATTACTTAGAAATCCTGGATGGCAGAGATGAGTTGGGCCAAAGGGCTTGTTTCTGTGCTCTATTGACCTTGTGCCTTGAATTTTCAGGCTTATTGATCTGCCATTCTCTACAGATTTTACAAGAAATGCTCATTATTTTCAAACATCTTTGTTATTATAGTGTGACTGAAAAAGACTTTGAATGACCCATAGAATATACTAGTGTAATAGTCAATCCCATGTATATTTGGCCTCTGACGCCCTGACCTTGGATCCTTGCCCTGCCTGCCCATCGAGTTCCTGATGCCCCATCCATCCGCCCATCTGAGCTGCCGACACCCTGAATGTGAATCCTCACCTTGCCTACCTGCCTGTCTGAGCTCCTGACACCCCAAATGTGGACTTACCACCCAGTCCTGGCCATTTGAGCTCACGATGCATGTATTTACCGTGGTCAAAATAAAGACCTATGTAAAAGTCAACCCCCTCCCCTCCCCCCAAATTTGACCTATAAAATTGATCCAAAAAAAACTCAACTATTACCTGATTATATATGATACAGTAAAACCTCGTTAGAACACGGTAGTTGGGGTCCAAGATTTCATACAGCATTACAGCTGAGTCGTGGAACAGATGCATACATGTCAGAGTGCCCACGGATAATCAAACCTAAATATTACCACTTTTCGAAGGATCCGCTATCTATAACTAACAATTTCAATGAAAGAAAGCAAGCGCATTCTTTTAATATTGGTATTCAGAATTTTAATCAACTTATTTTATAGAAAAATTGCAAAGTTTGGGGTCCACAGACACCTGTGCTATAAGCGATTCCACGGATTAACAAATCATGTTCTAATGAGGTTTTACTGTATATTATACGGTGTTTTTTTACATTTCAAAATATTTTGAAATAGAGAAGAGTTTTTGAAAAGATAAGTACAAATTATCAGTAAAGTTATTTCCTAATAGTGACAAAAAATAAGCAAATAAAATGAACTACTGAATGTATTAAAATATGTTTTTATACTTGCACTGAAGACCAATGGGCAGATGCTGACACTCTGCCTGATTCATACAGTAACCCATGTCACAGGGGGATCGGCAAATGATTCCACGTTCATCATTGAATTGAAGCTCATAACCAGGTAATGCAATGTTAGTGCAGTTGAAGTAATTCAGTAAATTTGTAGATGATACTGTAATAAAGAAAAGGTTCCCTATTTTAAGACTGCACACTAATTCAAATGTATAATAATGGATTCTAACATGGAAAACGTTTTGAAGAGTAATTATTTAAAGGTTAATTATTTCCATACTTTTCAGATAAATTCAGAGAAATACAGGTCAGAATTGCTTTTTTTCAAAATGTTTCCTTTGGTATCTATATTTCAATTCTGAGTTCTCTCTCTCTCTCTCTCTCTCTCTGTCATTTTGGATTTTTACTTAAAGATAATTTGATGCCTAACTTTGTATAAAGTCATTCTAAATTTGAATCTAGTTTCAATTTGTTTTTGTTACCATATTAAGTTATCATTTTTTTTCTTTTGACAATGGATTACTTAATGCTCTCTTGGGGATAAATGGACAGCAAATACCTACATTAGTAAATCAGACAAAATGTTGAATGATCCATTTTCAAGATCTGGGCATTGCTAATGTAGCTGACATTTATTGCCCATCCTCAACTTCGTGAACCACTGTATAATTTCAGATGGAAGTACTCCCACTACCCAATTGTTGGGTAGGGAGTTCTAGGATTTAGTCACAGAGATTGTGTGATATTTGCAAGGAAAATTTAAGCTGTTATTTTGATGTACCTACTTCCCATTTTTTTTGAAATGGTAGAGTTCAACAGTTTTATTGCTTTTGAACAATAAATGTAGTAGATGGCACACTCTGCAATCACTGTGTTTTAGTGGCTGATAGAGTACCAAATCATTGGAGCTGCATTCTTCCAGACAGGTGTAGAGAATCTCATTATTATTCCTGGCATGCCTTGCCAGAAGATGGTAAAAGTCCTGGGTCATTCACTGAAGACTAACCAGTCTTTGATGGCATTTATGTGGCTGCTTCAATTTCATAGGTTTTGTAAGGTGCTTGATAAGGGAAATTTAAGGATAAATGTTTAGACTCTTTTGTTGAATGAAGCCATTCCCTGGCACTTTTGTGGTGTAAATGTTACTTCTTACATCTCTGAACAATGTTTTTGCACGTAGGTATAGGATGCTTCGTTTGTGGAAAAGTGGATTCGAAAGTAAATGTTTTTGATGGAGCAACTGAAAATGGTTAGGCCAAGGACCATACTCTGAGGATCTTCAGCAGCGACAGCCTAGAGTCTGGATGATTGGCCATTGGCACTCACCATCATACTACTCACTGTAATATTTTATCTTTGATGAGGATAAACTGCCTTGATATTTAGAGCAGTCTGGATTTCACCTGTTTGGTCCAAGGCTGTGATGAGATCTGCAGGCAAGTGTTACTGGAAAAATCCAAACTGGCCATTGGTAAGTATTGATAGCATTGTTAAGGATACCTTTCAGTACTTTGACTGAGTGGTAATTTGCCAAACTAGATTTGCCCTGCATTTTTAAGTATTCCTGGTGCTGTTACCTGATTTACCCTTTGGCTTGAGAGAATGGAAATTGATTAGGAGGTAAGGACTGGGTTTGATGAAGGTGTCCGGAAGATCCAGGAGCTGATTAACAACAAATGTGAGGTTTTCTTCAATGAGAAACTGCAGCAAGCCACCCATGAAAAACAAACCTGTTTATGGGTACCTGAATTCTGAGGTCCCACAAAAAACCATGACTTAAAGAATCTACAGTAGGTGAAAAGAGTCCAATAGGCCCATCATCGAATGGAATACACCTAGTTCACAATGAAGTGTGAAGGGGAATGCTGGGAACAGCACTCAATGTAGCTTAAAGTCCCAACCTAGCGAAATTGTAATGGGTGAACCAAAAAGCATATAATAGATAGTGGATGTACTGGTTGTCATCCATCCAAATACCATAGACTCTAGATGGGTTCCCACTGAAAAGAAGGTACAAAATATTTCACTATTAGGTAGGAAAATTGGGAATGTTAGGCCAGTTGACCTCAGATCAGTAATTAGGAAAAGATGGAATTAATTAAGAAAATGATAGTAGGTACTCAGAAAATATTAAAAGGAATATTGAACTCCACGTTTCACAAACATTTCTACGACTGATTCCACCTGCATTGAATTCGTCCATCATTACTGAATGAAGATCTACCGGGACCAATGCCTGAAGAGGGAGCACAAAATCAGTGAACCGGTGCGGACTCGAAAGGCCAACATGGCCTGTTTCCGCTCTGTAAATGGTTATGGTACCATAAAATTACTAGAGAGGTGGTTATGATCACAGTACCTCTCAGATACCCAATTTTAAGTTTTCAGATTCTTGTGATTGTCCGGTTTTGTATGTTTGCAGAGCTACACAACATCATACATTTTGGTGTGAAGCTCCAAGTGCCTTGCAAGAATACAAGGAAAATAGCCTCTTTGACTCATGATGTCTAATGTTGACTATAATATCAATTATGAGTTCAAGTCGATTTGGGTTTAATCATACAAGTCTCTGTCATTTTAAACCACTATTTATATTATGTATATAATAATGTTCCATATGAGTCTAAAAATTAAAAAAAAAAATAACCCATGCCACATGTAATAAACAGAAAGATACTGAAGTTTAATGCATGACTAATGATCTGGTGCAGGTGAGCAGAATTCAAATATTTGGATAATTGGGCTCTCTTCCAAAGAAATTGGGACCTCCTGTGCAAGAGGGCTAGGTTACACCTGAACTGGTGGGGGACCAATAACCTTGGGGTGAGGTTAGCTAATGTTGCTGGGGTGGGAGCAGAATGGGAACCTCAGCAGAAGGGCAGCAAAATGGAGGAGCTGAGGAGATGACAGATGCTAGGGCAGGCAGGCCTGAAACAAAAGCAAGGAAGAGATGGGCATATGGTCACAGCAAGACTGAAGGGCTGAAGTGGTGGTGTTCTTTTAACGCAAAGAGAATTATAGGTAAGACATAAGAATAGAGAACCTTGTAAAAAATATATCTTTGTATCCTCACTAGCAACAGGATGAGCGTAGGGCAGTAGATATTGTATATATGGAGTTGATAGGTTAGATTTAAAAATTGTTTGGCTGATAGAAGACAGTGAGTGATGATAGAGGCTGTGGGGCTGGAGGCCTACAACCAGGGGTGTTCAGCCCTATTCTTTCTGATGTATACAAATAGCTTGGATGAAAAAATGAAAGTTGTTGGGAAACTTTGCAGATAATACAGTATTTGGACAGTGTAGAAGGTTATCAAAGTATACACCAAGATTTGGATCAGTTACAGACATGGGTCGAGAAATAGCAAATGGAGTTTAATCAAAACTACAAGGAGTTGAATTTTGGGAGACCAAATGCAAGGGGAATGTATATAGTTAATGGCGGGCTCTGAAATGTATGGAGGTCCAGGCTTGTAGATCATTGAAAGCGGTCATGCAAATAGATAGGGTGGCAAAGAAGGCATACGATATACTTCGTTTCACTGGACAGAGCAATGACTATAAAAATATGGAAGCTATGAGGCAGCTATATAAATCTTTGGTTAGGCCTCACATGGAAAAAAATGGTGGTACTGCTGGGGCTGCTCCAATGGCATTGCTATCACTGGTGTGGTCCTGGGAGAGTACAGGCACAGCACCGCTCTGTAGGGTTAACTACCCAGACCTGATGTTGTCAGCTCTTTAAACAGGCTGTTTAATGTACAGGCGTTAAACGGCCTGTTTAAGGAGCTGACAGTGTTTTGAACTAAAATCCTGCAATTCTGGATCTGTGCCCAAGATGACAGCACCTGTGCTAGCTGCGAACCAGTGCAGGACCCCAGAAATTAGGAGAATAGCCCTGATGAGAAGGAAAAGCAGAAAAGACAAAACTTCAGGACAGTGACCAGTGAAGGGCTCAACAGCGGAGGGACCCACACAGGTTGAGGGTGTCTTGTGGTTAGGGAACCTGTATGGGCTGTGGGCTGCTGGAGATTGGCTCAAGGGAACCAGGTATAGGAGCTGGAATTCAAGAGGGATCACAAAGGAGTCTTTGCAGTTGCAAAGGCTATGAGAGCACTGGATTCGATTCACAGTGACTCTCTTTTGCTTCTTTCTCTCTGTAAGGTGACACTAATGGAAAATCTTTGTCTGCCTTACAGTAAGTAGAAGGTAATTTTGTGTAATATTACTTGTTCTGAACTACTGCATGACAATAAAGGAATATTGAATACTGTGTGCAATTCTGGTCACCCCATTACCAGAAGGGTTTAGAAAGTGTGAGGACGAGGATAAAAAGAATATTGCCTGGTTTAGAGGGTACAAGATAAGGGGAGAGGTTGGACATGGTTGATTTGCTTTCTGTGGCTGAACATTGATAGGGTGGTCAGTCAGAATCTTTACCCTGGGCAACACCATCACACACAAGAGGACATGTGTTTAAGGTTAGGAAAAGTTTAAGGGAGATGTATGGGACAAAGTGCCTGGAACAGGCAGCCAAGAGTAATGGTGGAAGCAGGTATAATAGTTTCATTATAAAGGCTTCTAGATAGACATATCTCTATTGGAGGTGAAGGGATATCTGAAAGGTGCAAGCAGCAGAGTTTTAGTAAGACTTGGATATCATGTTTCGCAAAAACACGAGCCGAAGGACCTGTTCCAGTGCTGTACTGTTCTATTCTTTATTCTAATTTAAATTAATCCCATCTGACTGCCTGTGGTCTATATACCTCCATTTCTAAAGATTTCTTAAATGTTGTCATACATCTCCTTCCACCATCTCCCCATCTTTATATAGAAAAAACTTGCCTTTCGTATTTCCATTAAACTTTTCCACTCACCTTAAAACTATGCTTTCCAGTTTCTGTATTTGGTATTTCCACTGTAGGAAAAGTACTTACAATTGAGTATATCAATGCCTTTCTTCATTTTATATCTACAATCTAATACAATCTAGATTATTTTACTATTTCTTCACAAAACAAATGTTAAAATCTGGTACTTACATTTAGATACATCTTGAATGTCTGTACTTTTCAAAGGTCCAAAAGTAACATTATCAAAAGGTGTAGCACGTTGTCTATTGTTGAAAGCACTTAGAATTGCAGATTGCAGGTTATTATTTAGAAAATCAATTACAGTCTTGTTTGCATTGTAATTGAATGAAAGCACACTTGAAGCAACCACTGTTTCTGCCCGGTTCCTGTTTATATAATGCATAAATTAGTCAATTTGTATATAATTTATAAGATGTATTTCCTTATCAATAATAGAATAAAAAATGATCGAAACTTGTCACTTTGTTGGAACTAGAATGATGCCTAGGCCCTCGACTCAACTGTGACAAGGAAAGATGCACTTAAACATATAGCAGTAGGAGCAACTTGAAATTGTTGTTAAAAATTGTGGCATGGATTTTCAGCTTGCAGACTACCCCTCAAATTTGTTGTGGGAAACACCAGCTCATTTTACATATTATTAATATTTGTCACTTTCTGATTCCCACTGTGTGTGATGGGGAGTATCACATTGGCTCAAAGTATCCAAAAGGATTGGAGGGTAGAGAAAGAAGGGCAACTTGATACAACAGTAGCCCTTGCTCCATCCTATTTCACCAGAATAACCTTTTATACTTATTAGAAAGGGCATTCATTGAAAGCCTATAGTTGACGAAGTTCCACCTAAGCCAGCACAAGCTTGATCCAATTAGCACCTTGCATTTATCTTTTGGGGTCATACGACTTGCAATACACTTGAACTGGAGGAGACTATGCAGAGCGGAGCCTGAAACCCTGATCCTGCATCACTCTGATGCCTTCTGACTGTTTATTTCACCAATTGGTATTTGTTCTGTCTGTTGAATAAATCAGAGCAATTTAAAAACAGCTGCTGGGTTTCAATAATTTAAACAATGTTTAAAATACATTGAACTGACTTTTACTTAAGACTAAAACACTAGATTAAGTAAAGAAAAAGGCACCTAGCACTTGTTATTTTCACTCATTTTGCTGGCTGAGGATGGCAACCCTATTTAAATGAATGGGGCCACCCCTAGACTTGCCAGTGAAGCTGATAGGCTCTACCCAGTCATCTCAGTGTATCACAAAACTATTCCTGGACTTGGTACTGAGAGCAGGCCGGGCTGCAGCAAAAGATCAAATGCATCAATATCTTCTGTACTAGGGTGAGCATATGCAAAAGGGACATTTTGACCTGCTTACTGCAGCTAGCCAAAGGGGTTCTATAAGGAAGCACCAACCTTCTGCATGATCTTCCACAACGATTGGACCATGTTACTGCAGTTTGAATAGTAAGGGGAATTCTTTTCGATGATAGTAAGAGGATGGTGAAATTCCAAAAGGTAAATTAAAAAAGTATTATATGTCTCAGTAGACTTAAAGATGGATACATCCTCGAAGGATTAGTGAGATGGGGATTTTGGGCTGTCATGGGAAGAAATTGTGGAGCTCTGCCAGAACTTTTAAATCTCTGCTGATTACTGGTGAGATGTCACATGATTGAAGAACTGAATCATTCAGCAGTTTAAATTATTGCTGAAAAGTGGCTGAATTGTTGAAAGTGAGGAGCTTGGTTACCAAATCATTTGATCAAAGGGAAATTCTCTTGATTGATAGTAAGAAGGGCAGGACAACTCAGATGGAATTTGATCTGGATTATTGAAAAGTGATTCACTGGGAGGTTGAAAAGGACTTGAATAATGAATGGTATGGCCTTTAGGAATATTGAGGAACAATTAAGTAGTGGCTGTATCCACTATAAAAAAATCAACTCAGTCACAAATCCATGGGGACAGAAAAGAAGGAATACTCATTTGAAACATTGATAAATGATTTGCACATGTGTGCTTAATTTCTACTCCAATGCATAATTAGAGGGTAGTAATAACTCATTCTATTTTTAATCCTTTCAAAATAAACAAAAATATAGATCAAAACTTCAACTATTACCCACCAGAAAATAGGATCTGACGCATCATTAAATCTTTGCAGGTTCATTATCTTTACATTGATCTAAAAATTGAAAGGATATACATTTTATTTCCATGGATAAAATTGATCAGGGTAAATTCATTAATAAATGCATTATGTAAAACAAAAGCGTCCTTCAGTGGCAGAGAATCAGCACAGTTACTCGAACGTTAGTCTAACACAATGGGCTGGGCACACAAATCATAAATCTTAAGACACTTTGTGTATTAATACACACAAATAATGAGTTATCACCAAGGTGTTCAAAAGCAATGTGAAGTTTGATTTACATCACCTCCTGTGGTTAGAGGTATTAAAGTTCTGGGTACCACAAGCAATGTGAAGTTTGATTTACATCACCTCCTGTGGTTAGAGGTATTAAAGTTCTGGGTACCACAAGCAATTGCTACCTCAACTAGTGCTTTGGGGCAGAATGGCACTTTAGTGGTGGGTGGGGAGGTAATAGAGATAGACCTCCAAATACTTTAGAGACATTGAGCCACTGGCACCAGTAGGGATTCTGGAGATTATGATCAGCAGGAAGGACTTAAAAGATTATCATATGGCGCAGCATCCTGAAGATCCTTTGTCAAGAATCAGGTCAAGCCATGGCTCAGGAAGGAATGACTTCTTTAACAAATTGAACCTTTCATCCTTCAATAGAGCCTGCTTTTGCAGTTGGCCAAGACTGTGCTCGTGGTGCAGCTTTACATCATGCTAATTATGTACTATACGATCAAAGTCAGTCAAATAAACTGACAGGTTACTATATGCAAGCGTATCATATACATCAAGCATCGTGATGCAAGTTTCTAAAGAACTTGTGCTCATTTACAAGAGTTCATCACTTCCAACAAAATATTAATCACTTTGTCCAAAAAAACACCTTGTACTATAAAAAAATCACTGTTTAGTCCATGGCAATGCTTTTTTTAAAAAAAAACAAAATTTTTCTGGAACAATTTGGAGATAGAAACTACTTCTTGCTTTAATAGTTTAAAGGAAAGTATAGAAAATGTTGAACAGAAAATCTTTAAGAATTTATCAAGAATATTTCCAAATGTCACTGTCCAAATGATCAGAAGGGAAATTGAGAAATAATGGTCTTACCATATCTTTGACAAAAATCTGCAAAGGTGTGTTATTTTGAAAACTCCCATTAAAGTTCAATAAAGACAATGTAACATTGACGGATCTCTTGGGAAGATCTGAAAGTAAAAACATTGAAACATATTTCTCACAACTGACATTTAATTGTGTTGCTGCATGTCTAATTCAAAAATGGGAATGAAGTCTTTAAGCCTGATCAACTTTTTCCATTGATTACGAAATGATCATGCAAGCTAGTCCTGGGGAAGGGGAGGTTACTTCATTGCTCTTACAACAGAACATGTGGTTCCATTCCATCTTCTTACCAACTACTATTCTAAAACAATTATTCCAAAATATGAGCAGATAAGAGCAAAATTATTTGAAAAATACTTGATTCTCATTATTACAATACAAACTGGCAATTCAAGGTATCTCTTGTTTGTCCCTTGAACCTAAGAAGGTTATTTGTATCACCATCCTGCAGTACACAAGTTAAAAATGTATGTTTTTAAATCAACTAATTATTAGAATTCTGAACACAGACAGAAGTATGTGGTGACATGTTCAGTAATATCTAGCTAGCTATAACTATGCTCACAAGTCTGATTCAGATCAATCTGCAATAAGCAAAAAGAATCTGATCTGCCAATTAGATTTTATTTACTTTTCTGAATATATTTGTAATAAATAACACAATAGATTAAAATGTTACATTTTGTGAGCTACTGTGCAAGTCCAAATAAACAATGTAAGTTATTGAACTATGTTCAAACTTAAAACAAACAAAATACATTCACTGATACTGTTTGGGAAACTCATCCAGAGGTAGCACTGTTTGCCTTGTTGGCTATTTGTGAAATATTCTTGTGTCTGAGCTTTCCAAACTCTTGATGTAACAACTGTGACTACACTTCAAAAGGAACATCAAGACCAAGGGAATCACTGCATAAATAAAGTTTCTTTATGAATTCAATATTATTTGCATGATCTTTTCAGCTTTGTTGTCATCTACAATTCTGATTTGTATGACATTGAACGACCAAATTGTAAAAGTTATGTTAACATACTTGGTGATGGCTCTGCAAAGACTATCAGTTTGGGAACTGTACACTGCTCTCCCGTGTACAGATCTGGGCACTGGCAGATGGCCCTACAGTTTTCAGCGGCGTTGGTTGTGCAGGTTCCTCCATTGCTGCAGAATGTAGGAGAGCACTGGGAGGAGTCGCATGGAGTTGGCAATGTAGTGCAGGTTGTTCCCTTACCTATAGGATAGGCAAAAGAAGGACATTTAATATTTTAAACAGATCAAAGGATACCCATAATTATCATTTTTAAAAGCTTGCAGAATTATGAGAATAAGAGATTTTTTGCAGTCAAAAAGTATCACTCTTCTAGGTTATAAGTAGCACAAATATGCTTTCTATTCATTGAAAATATAACATTGGCTCACAATGTTCAGCAAGAAGTAACATGTACAAGCATCTAATGATCATAAAACCATATAAGACTAGAGCACAGAAATATGCCCTTCAGACCTTCTAGTCTGTGCTGAACTATTTTCCGGTCTAGCCACACTTCTCCCATCCGTGTACCTGTCCAAGTTTTTCTTAAATGTCAAAATTGAGTCTGCATTTACCAATTCAGCTTCACCACTCTTTGCATGAAGAAGTTCCCCCTAATATTCCCTTTAAACTTTTCCCCTTTCACCCTTAACCCATGCCCTCTAGTTTTTAATCTCATCTAAACTCAGTGGAAAAAATATGACTTGCATTTACTCTATCTCGACTCATCATAACTTTGTATACAAAATACATTGATAGTATAAGTTCGGAGGGAAATGAGGCTGAATACAAGCAAATAGGACTAGCTTGGTTGGTATGAAAGAGTTGGCTGAAGGGCCTATTTCCACGCTGCAGAATTCTGATGAACCATAACAAGCCTTGCATTAAAATAAAAAGTTGTGATCTGAATTCAGAATCACTTCTTAGAATCCCAGCATGAAATATCAATAACTGCATTCAGCATATTAAGTTACATCCTGTAGAATATCCCCTGAAAGTAATTAAAGTGCCCTCCAGATATTTAACAAGCCTTAAATCAAGAGCAGAAATGGGAACATTTTTAATAGGATTGCCAGATAATTTGTGTGATAACAGAATTGGCCCAAGGAGAGATGGTCTTTTATTTATTCAGGCTTAGGTATGCTATTCTGGGATTTTGTCTACTTTGGAACAAATGTAAGGCAACTGAGAAGAAATATTAGAATAAAGTGAGTTGCATAGCATTTTTTTCCCAATAATTAACTATTTTTAACAGATGTAGAAAATTTATCAAACTTTAAACAAGTGAACCGAAAAATGTCATAACCCAATTTTAAATTGTCAGGCACTTTCAAAAGTATGGAGAAATCACAAGCGTCGTGATAAATGACAAACGTTGCCATTTACACTGTCATTCAAGGCCTGGGAAGCAATTCCAAAACTGTTTTGACTATGAGATAAGGGTGATAGGGAACAGAATTTTTTTTTTTAAAGAGATCCTGCATGGTAATAGAACCTTCAGGCCTGCTCAAATATACCCAGATGGCCAATTAACCCCAATATATCATTGGAATGTGGAATCAAACAAGAGCATCCACGCCAGAGGAAACCCACAGGGACAACGTAAAACTCCTTATTGTCAGCACAGGAATCAAACCCAGGTCATTGGTGCTGTAATCACCTTATGTTAACCAGGCTGCCCACCAAAGACAGACTGTGGAAAAATGTAAAAGCAACAACGTTGTCATAGTGTCAACTATATTTTCCTAACATTGACGAGGACTTCCTGAATGCCAGAGGCTGACAGATCAAAAATTGTTTGGTGCATCTAGGAGAGGTTCTTGAAAGGCTACGTAGAAGAGGTCATACTAGACCTAAAATTGGGAAATGAACCAAACCAAGTGATCAGAGTTTCAGTAGAAGAATATTTTTGGAACACAGATTGCAATCCATAACTCTTAAAATAGCTACAAGGATAAGCCTGGACCTTGCTACAAAGTACTAAATTAGGACAAGGCAAATTACAAGCCAACATCTAATAATTGTTTAAGGACTAGCTGATCAGTGTCGAGGAAGGACAGGGATGGTGAGAGAAGGGAATGTTGGATGATAGGAGACTTTGTGAATTTGGGCGAAAAGGAGGCATAATGTCAGGGTAAAGAAGCTTAAAGAAAAGAGTAGCACAGTTAGCGCAATGCTGTTACAGTGACATCAACCTGGGCTCATAACTGGTGATGTCTGAAAGGAGTTGATACGGGTTTCCTCCTACCCTTCAAATCGTATAGCGACTGTAGGTTAATTAGGTGTAATTGGGTGGCACGAGTTCGTGGGATGGGTCTGTTACCATGCTGTATGTCTAAAATAAAAACAAACATGGCTCTTGAGGGATATAATACAGTAGGAAAGTGCTCAAGCAGGGCATTAGGAATCCAAAAGAGGTCTGAAAGTGTCTTTGGCAGATGGGATTAAAGATAATCCCAAGGCATTTTATATGTATTAAAAACAAGAGGATAACCTGAAAGTATATGGCTCTTCTCATGACAAAAGGAGGAATTTAAGTTTGCACTCAAAAGGAGGAGGCCAAGTATGAAATGACTACTTTGTCTTGGTATTCAGCAAGGAATGCAGTATGGTGAAAGCAGTGTGGGGGATGCTAATGTGATAGGTAATTCTGAGATATGCAGGATCAGTTGCACAGGTCAGGAACTAATGAAATATTTCCTGTACTTTGAGAAGGAGGTTCTCAATCTTTAGAACAGCAGTAAGGACAGGGTCGGCGACAAGGGGGCACCCGCAGGTCTGGTTGTATATGTACAGACAGATGATAATGAACTGAACTTGAATTGCAGTGTGGAAAAAGAAGAAAGTCTTGCTTCTAGGACTGTTTATCGCAGTCTACCACACAACACTAATGGGGGTTATAGAAACCCTTGGACATGCTCTGTGAAGTGTACACATTGGACAGTGCTGGGACCCTGCAGACGCCAGATGCCAATAACGGAAGGGGGCTCACAGGCATGTGCAGGCGGGGGGGGGGGGGATGGTGGTGGCAGTACCACCACCACCACCACCGCCCCCTCCCCCCATCTCACTGAGCGAGTTTTCAAAGGCCAGATTGTGCCTTCTGCTAAGACTTGTTCTGGCATTGACCCTGACTAAGGGAGATAAGTCTCCATTGAGAGGGGATAGATCCCAAGTTATTGAAAGAGGAAAGTGAGGAGATTGCTGAAGTCTTCATGGAACTTCTTCAGAGTAGTGGGAATGTGGAATGAGGTGCCAGCTGAAGTGGTGAACACAAACTCAATTTTCACATTTAAGAAAAATTTTGACAGGTACATGGTTGGGAGAGGTATGGAATGCTGTGGACTGGGTGCAGGAATAGGCAGAATAATAATTCAGCATAGACTAGTAGTGTTCTATGGTAAGTTACTGACTGTTATAGTTGGGTGCTTTTGCTAACTTTAAAAGCAGGCAACAACCATTCCACAACATGAAGCTCAGGACCTGGAATATCAAGAACCCATTAGACCATCCCAACAACAACGGATATGAATACTGCTTTGCTATCAAAGATTGGTAATGCAGATGCTTTGACATCTGTCTAAGACATGTCAGGCAGAAGATGGCCAGTAGTATAGAATAAGGTGTTGGCCACGCTTTCTTTGAAGCACAAACTGAAGCCCCAAATCCTCAAAATTTACCTGAAAATTAGCATAAACATATTCCTGCAGATTGGACCGTTGCCAGTCAAAGAGTTTACATTACTGTGCTGTATTGTCCTATGTACTGTGTAGGTCATCATCAGAACCAGAGCATGTTTCAGGGATCTGATGCTTGACATAAATGATGTGGTCACCTCAGTGCTGAGTACCTAATGCCACCAATGTTGGTGTTAAACTGTGACCAGCCGTGTCGTTCAAGTAATCAAAAGCAGATGCACTATTCCAAGTTCTGATATCGGCAAAGAGATGCAAGTAGGTGGTCAAAGTTCCACTGACAACTGGAAACCACTAGTCCGCAACAAAATCTTTGACTGATAACTGTTCAAAGTAAAGAAGCAGCATTTTGAATAACTTTAACATGTAGAGAACACAAGAGATCTGTGTACCTAGTGGAAGGAACACAGCACCTCACAAAGTATCCAATCACCCATCTTGCCATCTAACTTCCACCACATCTATACAAGAGATAACAGTTCCATCATCACGACAGAACACATGGAAGCAAATTATCCTTAATCTTAAGGGACAGTTTAAGAAGACATTGTTCCAGGAAACTCCTGCTGTACTTGTGATATATGCTTGCTAAAATAACATGACATTTGTAAAAGCTCTCTGCTAACCTTAATGACAAAGGCATCAGAGACATAAAACCAAGGAACAGGATACTTTGGGGGTAAAAGCATGGTCTTATGTAAATACAGTACGTTTCGAGTTATCCAAACTTTATCCTCAGGGCGACATGACGTCACAATTTGAATTTTTTTTTACCCAACGTGCTCAGATGTGTTGTCAGCACCATTTTGAATCCAACGGAGTTCTCGTATATTGTTTCATGCTTGAAACACCTTCCATTGTTTTTAGTGTTCCTGTTCAACTGCTGAATCAAGATTTCTGCTGATGCTACTGGGCTGTTTAAAGCCATTATTTGGCTATTCAAAACAAAGTCCATCCCAAGCTTTTTGGATAACCAGAAATGTACTGTAATACACTTTTCTGCCAGAATGGCATTTTTAAGCACCTTCATCAGCTCACAACTGTGTAATTATCTAGCCTGTTTCTCCACATCAATCTCTCAATTACCAAAAGAACACCATCTCAATCCTCTGAACAATCACATTCTCTTCCTAATTTCACATGTAAAATAATTAACAAAGAATTTTCGAAAAGACAATGTGAACACCTGTACAAAGGCAGATCTTCTCAAGTGCAGTTTTAGATTATGCTCCTCACCTGTGACATTGCTTTCTGTATAACCAGGTAGACATGGGCAGTTGAAGGAGCCCTCAGTATTGACACAAACTGAATTATTTTTCAAGGAACAGATGTTACTATCAAGGCATTCATCAACATCTGAAGAAATAAACCAGATTTATATCACAAATTTGTCCTAAAATTAAATTCCTTGGCTGATCAATCAATTATACAATCAGCTGGTATAATATTTGACATTTGGATGAAATAAATTTAATCATAAAAACAAGAGTGACAACCAAACACAGTATCAATTTTTCTCAAAGTACAGGGAATATTTCATTAGTTCCTGACCTGTGCAACTGAGTCCTGCATATCCAGCCAGACATGTACAGTTGAAAGAGCCCTCAGAATTGACACAATGGGAATTGTTTTTCCACGAGCAGATGTTACTATCAAGACATTCATCCACATCTGAAGGAAGAAACAAGAAAGAAAATATTGTATTTTAGATGAAGAAACCAAAACCAAGAATGGATTGTTGACTTCTGAAAGGGAAAACCACAGGTGATCATTGTGGGATCAGAGGTGGAGAGGGTGAGCAAATTTAAGTTCTTGGGAGTCACCATCTCAGAGGATCCTTCCTGTACCTAACACTCAAAAGGCATTATGAAGAGTGCATGTCAGGGTCTCTACTCCCTCAGGTGTTTGCGGACGTTTGCCACGAATCGGAAATCTTGGTAAGTTTCTAAAGATGTGTGGTGGAAGGTGTGCTGACCAGCTGCATCACGGTCAGGTCTGGGGACACCAATACCCCTGAGTGCAAAGCCTTCCAAAAGGTAGGAGACGCAAACCAGAATATCATAGCAAAACCCTCCCCATTATCGAGAGCATCTAAGGGGAACGGTGTCGTCGGAGATCAGCAACAATCGTCAAGGATCCAACCCACCCAGCTCACGCTCTGTTCTCGCTGCTACCATTGGGAAAGCTAGATCGGTGCCACAAAACTCACAACATGAGGTTCTGGAAAAGTTGCTACCCCTCCACCATCAGACTCAAGAACAGACTTAATCAGGGACTTATTTAAGGACTCTTTTGCAATTTAATGATTTTATTCTCTCTCTCTCCCTCTCTTTACATTTCTTTTAATTTGTTTACATGTGTACGTTGAGTCAGGTTTTGTTTGCACTGCCAACAGGAAAGAGAATCTCAGGCTTGTACGTGATGTCATGTATGTAATATAACAACAAAGCTGAAATCTGAAGAAAATAAGGGACAATCCACGTTTAAAACTGTCATTAGAATTAACGATCGTTCACCTGTATCAGTTATCCTTGGGACGTGGCATGGAATTTTCAGGGATTTAGAATATTTATGGGCACATTGAATTAATCTAAAAAGAACATTTCCTAATCTTGAACATTTCTTCTGAAAATCTCCATGACAATGGTCGTAAATGAGCTTAATGCCTGCCAAGTATTTGGGAGTCATGACGATTCATAAACTGAAAAGTAACAGAGTACCATCAACAGTTACCGTCCACCACTATTGAAGAATAAGACAATCCAGAAATTTTAAAAAAGTTAAGAGTTAGTGTTAAGAATATCATTTCAGGGGAAGATGGACCAGAAATTTAAGTTCTGGACCTACGATGATGTTTGGACATTTTCCCTTCTTCAAAAGAGAAACTAATAGCATGAATTGTGATTAACTTGTGTTATAGCTCCCCTGCCCAAAGTGGAGCTTCCATCTCTAAGTCATTGCCTGACATTTGGCTGTTGCCAACAGAAAAATGAACACAGCCCTTCAAATTGCATGTTCTTGCACAATTTATGGTACCATTTATGGTACCACAATGGAACATTTTGCAATGCAGAGGAATCCTGACCGTTGGGGGTGTGAGAGGTGCGGATTCCAGTGGCAAGGGTAAGTGATACACATGAGAGTAAATGTTCTTGCATGTGCGCAAGTGAGTTAGAACATGCAAGTATAATACAGTAAAATTCCCGTAATCTGGAATTCAAGCTACCGGCAGTTCACAAAACTGAGAAATAATCTCAGAAAATAAACAGAGAAAAAAATACAATTCACCAATGTAGTGCAACACACAATCTCAAGCAACGGGCACATTCACCTGTTCAATATTTACTAATTCTCACAAGTGCCGGATACCAGGGATTTGACTATTTTTAGAAATGCCACTACACTAACCTGAAAAAAACTTCACAATTGCTCTTGAGGCTGAGGGATATGAGGATGGCTAAGGATATGTTTGGGGCTAAGTGTACTTGCAAGCAATAATTTCTGTGTTAATAATGATACAAAAGAGGAATACGACAGTAAATTTGAACATCTTTAACAATTAATCAAGCCCACTAAGCTTCTTCCAAATCCTCCAGTGAGCCGGCAACAAGCAGTGCCTGAACCAGGCTAGAGTTAACTACATAAAAAAAGATACATCCTCATGGGAAATTAGACTTTCTAAATACTAACCAACCGCCAAAGGAGAGGGACATGAAGGGCTGCATTTAAAATAGAAATTAGAATCATATTCTTGCAATGAATAACTTTACTGATCCTACAAAGAGTATAATTTTGGAATATTTTTAGCTTACAATATAATTATTCTCACTTGAAGGAAAATGACATGCACAATGAATTTATTCCAAACATAAAAAATAATACGAACAACCAACTAAAATACCAATTTTTGCAAGAGGTAAATCATATTTCATTACATTCCTCACCAGTGCAATTGAGACCTGAATATCCAGCCAGACAAGTGCAGTTGAAAGAGCCTTCACTATTGGCACAAGAGGAATTGTTTTTCCAGGAGCAGATGTTACTATCAAGACATTCATCCACATCTGAAAGAATAAACCAGTTCCAAGATATTGTGCATTACTCGATAAAAATAAGGGATGATCCAACTTTGAAACTGTCATCAGAATTAACAATTGTTCACCTGTATTAGTCAACTTTGCATGGAATCTTCTGGGCTTTAGGGTATTTATGGGGACATTTGCCTGTATCACCCATCAGTGAAATAATCTAAAAATAGCCTTCCCTAAATTTCAATATTATCTTCTGAAAATCTCAATTACAATGCTCATAACTGAGCTTAATGTCTGCAAGGTACGGAGAGGCTTCAAGGTGATAAGGGTTCATAAACTGCAGACAGCAGAGGACCATCAACAGCTACTGTTCACCCCTATTGCCGAATTAGACAACCCAAAATGAAAAAATGTCAGAATTAATTTTTTGGAAATCATTTCAGGTGGAGGTTGGACCAGAAGGTTATGATCTGAATCTATGTTGATGTTGAGATATTTTCCCAGCTACGTGCAACTAACGGCATCAAATTCCCTGTATAATTTTGAGACTCCAGCTTCAAAACATTGTCAGCTGCCCATTGGCAGTGTGAGAAATACGGATGCCAGTGGCAAGGGGAAGAGATAAAACGAATTAATATTCAGCAACATTTGTTATATATCCAATGCTGAGGAAGCAATGGCCAAGACCAGAATTGAGTATTTTATGAACTTTTGATGTAATAAATTTTATTGTAAAGACAAATTACAATATAATTATTCGCCCAAGAATTAGAGAATATTTCATTAGTTCCTGACCTGTGCAATTGAGTCCTGCATATCCAGCCATACATGTACAGTTGAAAGAGCCCTCAGAATTGACACATTGGGAATTGTTTTTCCACGAGCAGATGTTACTATCAAGACATTCATCCACATCTGATGGAAGAAATAAGAAAGAAGATAATGTATTTTACATGAAGAAACCAAAACCAAGAATGGATTGTTGACTTTTGAAAGGGAAAACCACAGGTGATCATTGTGGGATCAGAGGTGGAGAGGGTGAGCAAATTTAAGTTCTTGGGAGTCACCATCTCAGAGGATCCTTCCTGTACCTAACACTCAAAAGACATTATGAAGAGTGCACGTCAGGGTCTCTACTCCCTCAGGTGTTTGCGGACATTTGCCATGACATCGGAAATCTTGGCAAGTTTCTAAAGATGTGTGGTGGAAGGTGTGCTGACCAGCTGCATCACGGTCAGGTCTGGGGACACCAATACCCCTGAGTGCAAAGCCTTCCAAAAGGTAGGGGACGCAAACCAGAATATCATAGCAAAACCCTCCCCATTATCGAGAGCATCTAAGGGGAACGGTGTCGTCGGAGATCAGCAACAATCATCAAGGATCCAACCCACCCAGCTCACGCTCTGTTCTCGCTGCTACCATTGGGAAAGCTAGATAGGTGCCACAAAACTCACATCATGAGGTTCTGGAAAAGTTGCTACCCCTCCACCATCAGACTCAAGAACAGACTTAATCAGGGACTTATTTAAAGACTCTTTTGCAATTTAATGATTTTATTCTCTCTCTCTCCCTCTCTTTACATTTCTTTTAATTTGTTTACATGTGTACGTTGAGTCAGGTTTTGTTTGCACTGCCAACAGGAAAGAGAATCTCAGGCTTGTACGTGATGTCATGTATGTAATATAACAACAAAGCTGAAATCTGAAGAAAATAAGGGACAATCCACGTTTAAAACTGTCATTAGAATTAACGATTGTTCACCTGTATCAGTTATCCTTGGGACGTGGCATGGAATTTTCAGGGATTTAGAATATTTATGGGCACCTTTGCCTGCATCACCTAACATTGAATTAATCTAAAAAGAACATTTCCTAATCTTGAACATTTCTTCTGAAAATCTCCATGACAATGCTCGTAAATGAGCTTAATGTCTGCCAAGTATTTGGGAGTCATGACGATTCATAAACTGAAAAGTAACAGAGAACCATCAACAGTTACCGTCCACCACTATTGAAGAATAAGACAATCCAGAAATTTTAAAAAAGTTAAGAGTTAGTTTTAAGAATATCATTTCAGGGGAAGATGGACCAGAAATTTAAGTTCTGGACCTACGATGATGTTTGGACATTTTCCCTTCTTCAAAAGAGAAACTAATAGCATGAATTGTGATTAACTTGTGTTATAGCTCCCCTGCCCAAAGTGGAGCTTCCATCTCTAAGTCATTGCCTGACATTTGGCTGTTGCCAACAGTAAAATGAACACAGCCCTTCAAATTGCATGTTCTTGCACAATTTATGGTACCATTTATGGTACAACAATGGAACATTTTGCAATGCAGAGGAATCCTGACCGTTGGGGGTGTGAGAGGTGCGGATTCCAGTGGCAAGGGTAAGTGATACACATGAGAGTAAATGTTCTTGCATGTGCGCAAGTGAGTTAGAACATGCAAGTATAATACAGTAAAATTCCCGTTATCTGGAATTCAAGCTACCGGCAGTTCACAAAACTGAGAAATAATCTCAGAAAATAAACAGAGAAAAAAATACAATTCACCAATGTAGTGCAACACACAATCTCAAGCAACGGGCACATTCACCTGTTCAATATTTACTAATTCTCACAAGTGCCGGATACCAGGGATTTGACTGTTTTTAGAAATGCCACTACACTAACCTGAAAAAAACTTCACAATTGCTCCTGAGTCTGAGGGATATGAGGATGGCTAAGGATATGTTTGGGGCTAAGTGTACTTGCAAGCAATAATTTCTGTGTTAATAATGATACAAAAGAGGGATACGACAGTAAATTTGAACATCTTTAACAATTAATCAAGCCCACTAAGCTTCTTCCAAATCCTCCAGTGAGCCGGCAACGAGCAGTGCCTGAACCAGGCTAGAGTTAACTACTTAAAAAAGATACATCCTCATGGGAAATTAGTCTTTCTCAATACTAACCAACCACCAAAGGAGAGGGACATGAAGGGCTGCATTTAAAATAGAAATTAGAATCTTATTCTTGCAATGAATAACTTTACTGATCCTACAAAGAGTATAATTTTGGAATATTTTTAGCTTACAATATAATTATTCCCATTTGAAGGAAAATGACATGCACAATGAATTTATTCCAAACATAAAAAATAATACGAACAACCAAGCAAAATACCAATTTTTGCAAGAGGTAAATCATATTTCATTACATTCCTCACCAGTGCAATTGAGACCTGAATATCCAGCCAGACAAGTGCAGTTGAAAGAGCCTTCACTATTGGCACAAGAGGAATTGTTTTTCCAGGAGCAGATGTTACTATCAAGACATTCATCCACATCTGAAAGAATAAACCAGTTCCAAGATATTGTGCATTACTCGATAAAAATAAGGGATGATCCAACTTTGAAACTGTCATCAGAATTAACAATTGTTCACCTGTATTAGTCAACTTTGCATGGAATCTTCTGGGCTTTAGGGTATTTATGGGGACATTTGCCAGTATCACCCATCAGTGAAATAATCTAAAAATAGCCTTCCCTAAATTTCAATATTATCTTCTGAAAATCTCAATTACAATGCTCATAACTGAGCTTAATGTCTGCAAGGTATGGAGAGGCTTCAAGGTGATAAGGGTTCATAAACTGCAGACAGCAGAGGACCATCAACAGCTACTGTTCACCCATATTGCCGAATTAGACAACCCAAAATGAAAAAATGTCAGAATTAATTTTTTGAAATCATTTCAGGTGGAGGTTGGACCAGAAGGTTATGATCTGAATCTATGTTGATGTTGAGATATTTTCCCAGCTACGTGCAACTAATGGCATCAAATTCCCTGTATAATTTTGAGACTCCAGCTTCAAAACATTGTCAGCTGCCCATTGGCAGTGTGAGAAATACGGATGCCAGTGGCAAGGGGAAGAGATAAAACGAATTAATATTCAGCAACATTTGTTATATATCCAATGCTGAGGAAGCAATGGCCAAGATCAGAATTGAGTATTTTATGAACTTTTGATGTAATAAATTTTATTGTAAAGACAAATTACAATATAATTATTCGCCCAAGAAGCAGAGAATATTTCATTAGTTCCTGACCTGTGCAATTGAGTCCTGCATATCCAGCCAGACATGTACAGTTGAAAGAGCCCTCAGAATTGACACATTGGGAATTGTTTTTCCACGAGCAGATGTTACTATCAAGACATTCATCCACATCTGATGGAAGAAACAAGAAAGAAGATAATGTATTTTACATGAAGAAACGAAAACCAAGAATGGATTGTTGACTTCTGAAAGGGAAAACCACAGGTGATCATTGTGGGATCAGAGGTGGAGAGGGTGAGCAAATTTAAGTTCTTGGGAGTCACCATCTCAGAGGATCCTTCCTGTACCTAACACTCAAAAGACATTATGAAGAGTGCACGTCAGGGTCTCTACTCCCTCAGGTGTTTGCGGACATTTGCCACGACATCGGAAATCTTGGCAAGTTTCTAAAGATGTGTGGTGGAAGGTGTGCTGACCAGCTGCATCACGGTCAGGTCTGGGGACACCAATACCCCTGAGTGCAAAGCCTTCCAAAAGGTAGGGGACGCAAACCAGAATATCATAGCAAAACCCTCCCCATTATCGAGAGCATCTAAGGGGAACGGTGCCGTCGGAGATCAGCAACAATCATCAAGGATCCAACCCACCCAGCTCACGCTCTGTTCTCGCTGCTACCATTGGGAAAGCTAGATCGGTGCCACAAAACTCACAACATGAGGTTCTGGAAAAGTTGCTACCCCTCCACCATCAGACTCAAGAACAGACTTAATCAGGGACTTATTTAAGGACTCTTTTGCAATTTAATGATTTTATTCTCTCTCCCTCCCTCTCTTTACATTTCTTTTAATTTGTTTACATGTGTACGTTGAGTCAGGTTTTGTTTGCACTGCCAACAGGAAAGAGAATCTCAGGCTTGTACGTGATGTCATGTATGTAATATAACAACAAAGCTGAAATCTGAAGAAAATAAGGGACAATCCACGTTTAAAACTGTCATTAGAATTAACGATTGTTCACCTGTATCAGTTATCCTTGGGACGTGGCATGGAATTTTCAGGGATTTAGAATATTTATGGGCACCTTTGCCTGCATCACCTAACATTGAATTAATCTAAAAATATAATTTCCTAATCTTGAACATTTCTTCTGAAAATCTCCATGACAATGCTCGTAAATGAGCTTAATGCCTGCCAAGTATTTGGGAGTCATGACGATTCATAAACTGAAAAGTAACAGAGTACCATCAACAGTTACCGTCCACCACTATTGAAGAATAAGACAATCCAGAAATTTTAAAAAAGTTAAGAGTTAGTGTTAAAAATATCATTTCAGGGGAAGTTGGACCAGAAATTTAAGTTCTGGACCTACGATGATGTTTGAACATTTTCCCTTCTTCAAAAGAGAAACTAATAGCATGAATTGTGATTAACTTGTGTTATAGCTCCCCTGCCAAAGTGGAGCTTCCATCTCTAAGTCATTGCCTGACATTTGGCTGTTGCCAACAGAAAAATGAACACAGCCCTTCAAATTGCATGTTCTTGCACAATTTATGGTACCATTTATGGTACCACAATGGAACATTTTGCAATGCAGAGGAATCCTGACCGTTGGGGGTGTGAGAGGTGCGGATTCCAGTGGCAAGGGTAAGTGATACACATGAGAGTAAATGTTCTTGCATGTGCGCAAGTGAGTTAGAACATGCAAGTATAATACAGTAAAATTCCCGTTATCTGGAATTCAAGCTACTGGCAGTTCACAAAACTGAGAAATAATCTCAGAAAATAAACAGAGAAAAAAATTCAATTCACCAATGTAGTGCAACACACAATCTCAAGCAATGGGCACATTCACCTGTTCAATATTTACTAATTCTCATAAGTGCCGGACACCAGATATTTGACTGTTTTTAGAAATGCCACTACACTAACCTGAAAAAAACTTCACAATTGCTCTTGAGGCTGAGGATGGCTAAGGATATGTTTGGGGCTAAGTGTACTTGCAAGCAATAATTTCTGTGTTAATAATGATACAAAAGAGGGATACGACAGAAAATTTGAACATCTTTAACAATTAATCAAGCCCACTAAGCTTCTTCCAAATCCTCCAGTGAGCCGGCAACAAGCAGTGCCTGAACCAGGCTAGAGTTACCTACTTAAAAAAAGATACATCCTCATGGGAAATTAGACTTTCTCAATACTAACCAACCACCAAAGGAGAGGGACATGAAGGGCTGCATTTAAAATAGAAATTAGAATCTTATTCTTGCAATGAATAACTTTACTGATCCTACAAAGAGTATAATTTTGGAATTATAGCTTACAATATAATTATTCCCACTTGAAGGAAAATGACATGCACAATGAATTTATTCCAAACATAAAAAATAATACGAATAACCAAGTAAAATACCAATTTTTGCAAGAGGTAAATCATATTTCATTACATTCCTCACCAGTGCAATGGAGACCTGAATATCCAGCCAGACAAGTGCAGTTGAAAGAGCCTTCACTATTGGCACAAGAGGAATTGTTTTTCCAGGAGCAGATGTTACTATCAAGACATTCATCCACATCTGAAAGAATAAACCAGTTCCAAGATATTGTGCATTACTCGATAAAAATAAGGGATGATCCAACTTCGAAACTGTCATCAGAATTAACAATTGTTCACCTGTATTAGTCTTCAGGGCTGGAATCTTCTGGGCTTTAGGGTATTTATGGGGACATTTGCCTGTATCACCTATCAGTGAATTAATCAAAAAATAGCTTTCCCTAAATTTCAATATTGTCTTTGGAAAATTTCAATTACAATGTTCATATCTGAGCTTAATGTCTGCTAGGTATGGAGAGGCTTCAAGGTGATAAGGGTTCATAAACTGCAGACAGCAGAGGACCATCAACAGCTACTGTTCACCCCTATTGCCGAATTAGACAACCCAAAATAAAAAAATGTCAGAGTTAATATTTTGGAAATCATTTCAGGTGGAGGTTGGACCAGAAGGTTATGATCTGAATCTATGTTGATGTTGAGATATTTTCCCAGCTACAAGTGCAACTAACGGCATCAAATTCCCTGTATAATTTTGAGACTCCAGCTCCAAAACATTGTCAGCTGTCCAGTGAGAGAGATTTGAATGCCAGATGCAAGGGGATGAGATACTGTACAGCCGGGAGTTAATGTCCTAACGTATACGGAAGACAATTGCTGTATTCAACTTGAATAATTCTCTACAATTAATGAAGCCAATTAATTTTCAGCAAAATTTGCTATATGTCCAGCCATGGCTAAGACCAGAACCAGAATTGAGTATTTCATGATCTTTTGATGTAATGAATTTTATTGTAAAGACAAATGTGACAAACAATTACAATATAATTATTCCCACATGAAACAGAGAATATTTCATTAGTTCCTGACCTGTGCAGTTGGGTCCTGCATATCCAGTCAGACATGTACAGTTGAAAGAGTCTTCAGTATTGACACAACGGGAATTGTTTTTCCATGAGCAGATGTTACTATCAAGACACTTATCCACATCTGAAGGAAGAAACCAGAAACAAGTTTTGTGTTTCACTTGAAGAAACCTAAACCAAGGGAAGGATTGTTGACTTCAGAAAGGGAAAACAAGAGGTGATCATTGTGGGATTAGAGGTGGAGAGGTTGAGCAAATTAAAATTCTTGGGAGTCACTATCTCAAAGGATCCTTCCTGAACCCAACACTCAAATGGCATCGTGAAGAGAGCAGGTCCGGTTCTCTACTCCCTCAGGAGGTTGTAGAAGTTTGCCACGACTTTGTAAATCTTGGCAAGTTTCTAAAGATGTGTGGTGGAAAGTGTGCTGTTCGGCTGCACTACATTGAAGTATTAGTCTCTGATATCCCTGAGTGTAAAGCCTTCCAAAAGGTAGTGGACACAGACCAGAACATCACAATCAAAGCCCTCCCATCATTCAAAACCTCTATAGGGAACGGTGCCGTTGGGGAGCAGCAGCAATCATCAAGGTTCCACAGTACCCAGCACATATTCTGTTCTCGCTGCTACCATCGGGAATGAGGTATATGTGCCATAAAGCTTGCGTCACGAGTTTCAGGAACAGCTGCTACCCCTCCATCATTGGATTCCACAACAACAAAGTTAATTGGACTTATTTAAGGACTCTTTTGTACTTTAATAATTTTTTTTATCCCTCTCTGTATTGCACTATTTGTTTACATTTCTTTTTTTTTTAAACATGTGCACAATGAGTTGGATATTTTATTTACTGCTGTTATGGGCCCAGAGGATCCCAAAACCCAGCAGCAATAGATAACCACCAAGACAAATGGTTACTTAAATAAAAGTGGCTTTTAATTATCTTTAAAATGAAAATATAATCACACTTTAACTTATCAATATTGACTTAACTAACCTAACGTAACCCCCTTCTAATTCTAAGCACATGTGTATGCAATGTGTGTGTTAGTTCAGAAAAGTTCTTTGGTTCACAGTCCAATTTCACTTCTCATTGCTCCAAGTACACTGGTTGCAGGCAATTCTTATACTGTACACAGAATTTAATATTTATAAAGTTCACCAGGCTTTGTGCTTGAACGGTAAATGGTTACCGCTCAGGAAAGATCTTGTTGTTTTTCAGAGACAGATTTCTTGTTCCCTTTTTATCAGCCACTTCAGTGTCTCGCTGACAAAACCTGCCAACTCAGTGTTCTCCAGATGATAACCTCTTTCTTTCACGTCATCACAGAATTCTTTCTCGTTTCTCTTATTCTAAATGAAACATTAGGCAGCCAGTCCTCTCCACTTGCATGAACCACAAGGGCTTTGACCTTGAAGAACTCACAACCCTGCCAGCTTGTCCTGTTCCAGTCTCAGCTGACTGTCACACTGTAGAAGTGATGTCTGTGTGTCTCTCTCTCCCTGAAAGAAAGCCTGTTTGACTCCCTCTGCTTGCAAAACCACATGACCCTCTTAGAACAGCAACTTTCCTTCCAGACAATATGCAGCTCCGACAAGCTCTTTCGTCTGTTGCTTTTTAAAAAAAACCAATCCATTAGTGAAGTCTTTTGGGCACTCTCCAAAGCTTTTGCAATGGTTCTGATGCCATGACATCTCTAGCATTAGCAGAGCTCCAGTATTTTAAATAAGATCTGTTTAAAGTATTTGTATGTGACCTACACTAACAAAACTTTCCCCAATTTATCTCCCAAAAACATATCTATTTTCTGTCACACTGCTAATCCACTGGCACAATAGGAATTGTTTTTCCTGGAGCAGATGTTACTAAGCAGACATTCATCTACATCTGAAAGGGGGGAGAAAAATCACTTATGAAACTGTCATCTGAAGTTATAATTGTTCATCTGTTTCACTTATCCTTGGAATGATGCATGAAATTTTCTAAGCTTTAGATTTTTGACCACATTGCCTGCATCATCTCACAGGAAATTAATCTAAAAAGAGCCTTTCCTCATCTTGAACATTGTCTCCTGAAAATCTAAAATATAATGATCATAAATCTCTGCCAGGTAGTTTGGAGTGCGTATCGTCAAGTGATAACGCTTCATAAACTGCAGGCTGGCTGAGGACCAGGAACACCTTTCTGCACTATTTTAAAATATACATCCAACAACAATAAAGTTAGAATGAATTTTATTAGAGATAATTTCTGGGTAAATCAACATCAGAAATGTATGGTTTGAATTTTCAATGATGTTTGGACATTTTCCTAACTTCAAAATGCAAATGACGGCATCAATGTTGTAGCATCCAAACATAATTTATAGACTCCAGCTTTAAACCATTGTCTGCAATTTGGCTGTTGCCAAGTGAAAAAGGAATGTAGCTCATCAAATTGTACATTGTTGCACAATTTAAGGTACCATTTCATCCACAATAGAACATTGCACATTGCAGAAGTATATTGTCCATTGGGGGTGTGAGAGATGCAGATGCCAGTTGTGGTGGAACACTGTATTGCAATCGTTGTACTGGTTGGCCCGCACCCAATACTGTAATTCCTCCCCTCCAGGATCCCTAATAAAGGTGGTGTCTCCCAATCCCCTTTCCTCAGTACTGCCTTGGAATCGGGCAAACAGCATGTAAGATATGACTGTAAATTTATAGTGATTAAAGCCTGTTGGGTCTAACTGATAGCACTACACCAGTGGAAAGGGTAAAAGATGCATGTGAGAGTGAATGTGTATGCAAGGAAAAGAGATTCATCATTCAAATGTAATATTTAGAGTAACACTAAAGTAATTTGGAAAATTCTCCTCAATTAATCAAACATTAATGTTTCACAACATTTGCTACTTATCCTGTATTGAGCAGCCACAGGCAAGAACAAAACTGGAAATGAGTGAAGCATATAAAAGACATGCATCTTCAAGGGAAATTAAGAATGGAAATACTGCATGCTTTTTTAATACAAACCCACTGCTGTGTGAGAGTATGAAGGTCCGCACTTGGATATAACTGGCCTCAAAAAAATTTATGAATTTCTTATCATTTTGACTACATGTTTGGAATATACCCAAGTATAAGTAATGCTAATGCTGTTCAGAAATATTCCACAGCCCCAATTATGCTGCCTGCCTACCACATAATTTTCATGTCTGCCACAGCCACTCAGTAAATGCCACTGCCTTTGAGATGTCACAACTCTTGTGTAAGGGCATGGTCCTGAGCTCCCAGCAGGCAGAAGCCTGCCAGAAACCATACTAAAACACACAGCATGCTTCATTGATTTTGTGGAAGCAATAGATTTTCCCAAAGAAGATACTGAATGCACAATTATTTAATTCAGAAAATATTATTATACATTATTTTAAAAATTATTAGCCTTGTAACAAAAACATTTTCTGTAAATGATAAAGCTGGTAATATATATATTATATACATAATATATTATTTACATATATATAGTTAAGCGATGGGTGGAGATCTTTGAGGGGCTTGAGGTGACAAAAAGACAGTATGGTAAGTAGGAGAAAATTTTGAAGACAAGGTACTCTCTGACTTACAACCATAATTGTGACCTAAGGATTGGTAATATCTTGAAATGGACGCAATTGGAATTTTTCTTGCACAAGTGGAGTACCGAAGTCTAAAGCAAAATGTTTAATCAAATTTGTATTTGACAAACTATAACAGAGATACAGGGCATGTAAGAGCCAAAATGTGCGTTCTTACTTTGTTGGGGTAAAACACAGGATTCTGTTGACACTGTGGTTAAATGAAAAATGTTCTCCCACATCTTGATGAAGGGCTCAAGCCTGAAACGTTGGTGATGTATCTTTACCTTTGCTACATAAAGTACTGTTTGACCTGCTGAGTTTATCCAGCATTTGTGTGTACTTACTTTGTTAGTCGGTGTCCCGGGGACATAGGCTGGGCGCAGCCATCTTGATTCATGTGTGCATGTGCGAATCTTCAGTTGGCGCATGCGCGGTGGGTTCGCATATTGGAGTTTGGTGCATTCACGAGAGTCAAGAGCCCTGACGATATTAAATTCATGCCCTTAAATCTTGCGCATGTGCCAAGCAAACTCAGTAACACGAACACACAGTGCAAGCACCAACTGAATATTCATGCATGCTCACAAGAATCAAGATGTCTGCACTCAACCTATGGACCCCAGGATACCAACTAAAAAGTAAGATCGCACATTTTGGCTCTTACATTGACCCGAATCCCTGTTATAGTTTGTCAAATACAACACAAATAGGGTACATTTTGGTTTTTTATATACTGTATATATTTTTTAAAAATTCAGTTGTATATGCACATGGACACAAGTGCAAGAGTATGAAGGACCGCACTTGGATATAACTGGCCTCAAAAAAATATACGAATTTCTTATCATTTTGACTACATGTTCTGAGCACTACTCTGCCATCATAGACTGGGAATGCAAGCTCTTTGACATAAACATCACCAGAGTGAGACATATCAAGCTGAAGGTGCCAATTTAGAGTAAAGTTTCTGAGTATACCTCCTGCAGGGAAAAATGGAAAAGGAAGGGTGTGACTAATCTAGAGAGGGTTCAGGAAAGATTCACAAGAATATTACTGGGTTTGTAGCCCTTGAGTTTAAGGACAGACTAGGCTGGGACTGTTTTCTCTGGAGTTAAGTAGATTGATAAGTGACTTAGAGGTTTAGAAAACCATGAGGGGCATAAATAAATTGGATTGTCAGCCTTTTCTCCCCCCCACCAGGTTAAGATAGTCTAAAATTAGCATGCATTTTTTTTAAGGTGAGAAGAGAAAGATTTTAAGGTGACCTGACACAATTTTCCACAGAGTGGCAGGTGTGTGGAACAAGCTATCAGAGGAAATGGTACACATGCATACAATTTCAACATTTAAAATACATTTAGCTAGGTATATGGATAGGAAAGGTCAAGGGGGAAATGGGCCAATTGCAGGCAAATGGGGCTATAACCAAACACCTTGGAAAAGCAGCCAACATATTAAAAGACTCATTCTACTTTGGCCACAATTTATTTATTCCTCTCCTGATAGGAAGAAGATTCACAAGTATAAGATCATGCACCACCAGATCGCGGACAGTATATTTTCCTGTCGTTATCAGACTCCTAAATTAAGCCCAAATCATTAAAACTACAGTATGCTGTCTTTGCACTGTAATGACTGATCTCTTGCTAGATCTCTACAATTTGGTCCATCATTTTACTTGTTGTTTAATGCATGAGATACCTCCTGCTATACTCGTAACAATCTTTATTACTGCATCTTGGCACATATGACAATAAAGTTGAGAACACTAGTTTCAAACTAGTCCCAACACTCAAATTATTCACCTTGTAATGCTTCACCTCACCTCCAACATAATTCCTTCCGGAGTGAATTGATCATCAGAATTTATTGTTTGAACATTTGAGTTATGCCTATTAATGTTTTCTCACAAATAACACAATAAGGGATCTTCTCAAGTTTTTGTAGAATGTTTCAATCACGTTTCTTACCTGTGCAATTGAATCCAATATATCCACTCTGACATTTGCAGTTGAAAGAGCCCTCGGTATTTTCACAAAAAGAATTGTTTCTTCTGGAACAAATATTATTATCAAGGCATTCATCTACATCTAAGGATAATCCAGAAACAAAATAACAGAATTTAATCCAAGATAATTTATGAAAGTCCACATTTATAACAGTCTTCTTTATTAAAAAATATATCTATTACTCTTGATACTGGATGAAATTGTCATTGCTATAATATTTCAAGTATTTATAAAAGGACTCAAGGTTGTATTGTCTGCGTTCCAATGAAATCTCAAAATCCCTATTCTGTTTGTGAATTTTGTATTAAAAAAACTATAACATTTGTAACAGAGCTCAAAAGTTCTGAGTAATTTGCAAATAGAGTGGCTCAATGATTACACTGGATTGGGTTGAAAGTAAAATCCACAGTGAACGAACAAGGTATTACAAACAACAGCGTCTGATTTCCTTGGTGTTTATTTTTCTATACTTGAGAAAATGCAGTTATGTTTGCCATCATTGCACCATCAAAATCTGAGATAAACTGGTAGTTCGAATATAATCTTGCTACACATCTGCTTTATTAACGTTTCAAAAGGAACACAAAATAAATAGGTAATCTGGGTAATTTTATGCTTACCTCTGCATATAATGCCATCTCCAGTGTATCCAGCCTGGCATTGACATATATATGACCCCTCCAAGTTAGTACAGAGTCCTTTACTTTTTGAGCAGTTATTCGTTTCATCACGAGAGCATTCATCAATATCTGTAGAATACAATTTTCTGAAATTACACCCAGTCTATCCACAAGACCCTATTACATAGATTTTTAACTTCTGAATCTGAGTCAGATCCAAAATTAAATATCTATGAAAAATGTATTTAAAAACAATATTTGTGTGAAATTATACCGATCACAAAACTGTATTAGAAGCTTCATTTCAAGGTTAACACTGCTGCTTTTCATTATTAAAAGACCCTCCCTGCACACCTAATCATGTCAATTGTGCCACACTGCTTTGACAATGATAAACAAGAGATGGTTGCCAGAATCAAAGTTGTGTGCTGATCACTTCAGGATTATGAATCAAGGGAAAATCAGAAACTGTTTCTGAGGAGCTGAGAACTGTTGCATTTTCTAAGTTGTCACCGGGGTGATTTGTCTAAAATCTTGTTAAAAAGGATATCTTCTGGGGATTGACATCCCATGGAGAGAGGGTTTATGTGAGTATATACCACGAGTTAATATTAAGAATTAAACCGATGCAAGGTTGGGGATTTTGGATTAGGAATGTTTACAATATTTGGCATCAGTTTTTTCACTAATTTTAAATATCATGTACTAATTTATTTGTGATGCCTGTTCAGCTTTAATAGAATTTCAAAACAATTGTGAGCTGAGCTGTGCCTTGACATATTTTCACCACCTGGATGGCTCAAAGAATAGATGTAATATTGTTTAATGACATCCGTGAGCTTTGGGGCTGAGTTGTGGTGTCCCTTTGTAGATCTGAACGGATCTTTAAACAGCATATAATTTTCATTTTTGTGATGACACAGAAGGAGACCATTCTACTGATCGAATCTATGTGGACATTTGCAACAATTCCATTGTTTCTTGGTAACCTATTCTCTCTCACATGACCATCAACATTCTACTTCTCCCTCCACTAATCTATACAAAGGATCATTTACTTTGGCAAATTGTTAGTTTCAAACATTTCTGGTAGGGCAATTGCATCATTTGGTGATAGTCTGATACTGTGATAGCAACAAATGCAGCAGTGTAGATCTTCATCTGAAGCTTCCAGATAAATTTCAAATGTGACACTATTTTATGCACAAATTATCTTTAATGTGATTTACTGATGTTTTCTATCATTGCTCTGTTCTGTGGGATCTGCCTCCAGGCATGTATTTAATTCACCAGCAGCGCTTGAATGTCTCTTGGATAACTTCAAAGCAGCAGCTCCAAGGTGAGCCCAGGGAGAATGGGCAATGGAGACACAGCGCTCCTCCAGTCGAACTACCAACAGCTCTGTTCAGGCTTTAAAAGGCTTGTTAGAGGAGAATATGGTGTTTTATTTGAAAATCCTGCAGCCACGGAGTCTGGGCCTAAGATGACAGCACCTGTTCTGGCAGCAGCCTTGAGGGATTAAAGACTCCAAGGAAGGATAAGCAGAGGAGAGGAATTGTCCACAGTGGAGAAAGGGGGGGGGGGGGATCTGCAGCTGAAGAACACCAGGGTGACTTGAGGTGAGAAATCCATGCAAGCTGCTGGCAACTTGTGGTCAAAGGATTCACACCAGGCTGCAGGCTGCTGGAGACTGGCTAAAGGGGGTGCCAAGAGTGGGAGGGGCACCCGAGAGGTCTTAGTCACTGAAGGATTCCTGATTGTGTTGGAGATCTAGATCTGGAGATTGGATTGATAATACTTTGGACTTAAGTCTATGGCTGCAGAGACTACGGGAGCACTGGAGGCGAATCCATGGACACTCAGTGACTCTGAAGGGACTCTCTTACGCTTCTTTTTCTCTGACTGTAAGGGCATTAGATTATTTCTGCTGGTGATGAATCTTTGTCAAATCGAGTTTATTGTCATCTGATTGTACAACTACAACCTGACAAAACAGCATTTTCTGCTCCTCAGTGTAAAAACATGAAGACACACAACCAGATATTACACACATGCAGACAAATAATACATGTACAGGACAAGTATTATATTTATAAAATAAATAAATAAATTTTGTCTTCTAGCACATTAAATACTATTTGGTAAATATTACATCTGTTTTATTACATGACAAGAAAAGAATCTCAAATCTTAAAAAGTCAGCATCGTTCATGAGGCTTAACTTGGTGGGTTCATGACTGAATGCAGATCCAATAAAAAAATCCCTGGTATTCGGCACCTATGAGGATCGGTAGATGCCAAATGAATGTATTTTCCAGTTGCTTGAAACTTACTTTTTCAATGCCTAACTAATACAGATGTAGTAAGAATAAACAGATTAAAAGACAAAAATACTTTACTGTAATTACTCTGGATGAATTTTATTTTCATGAATATATAAACCATAAAGCATTTTTCTTTATTTTCAGTCACATTATTTGAAAACATTTAACTGTTGTTGGATCTGCAGGTTCCTCCCCTTCCTCGTAGCTGCCCAAGAGACCCCCTTCCCCCAAACACCCCCTTCCCCCAAATTTACAGATAAAGCAACTGTCCGGGGAAATTCTTACTAAGCAGGGATAAGGAGACACTTTAAGAGAGTTTCCCTGATGGCGAGCGGCAACAACCAACTCATTCTGGATGACGCCACTGTATTCAAACACAACTTTGTTCAAACTTTATTCAAACAGCTGCTGTGAGCAAAGCATTCCACTGGCTGAATATTTGCTCCCATCTTCACCAAAGGTTTATGTGTTACTTCAGAGAACATTTGTTTTTACAATTTTAAACTTACATATTTTGTATCAATTATTTTATCCTAATTTATTTTAACTTTTAAAATTATTTTTTTTTCGCGAGTTGCTTGAGGCTGCCAGTTGCTTGAATTCTGGATACCAAAGTTTTTACTGTAATACATACCAGAGATATGTACGTACGACAATAGTAGAAATATGATACAATACAATACAAAATTTTGATGATCTGCACACAACTAGAACTACAAATTGCCTTACTTAATAAAGGATTATTTATTGTAACATTTCCTGCTCATAGTGACTAGATGTTTGGGATGTGCCTGGAAAAGTTGCTTGTTCTTTTTATCCTGTTGGTACTTGTCTCTAGCACTGACAGTACATCCTTTGATTTCAATGCCTCTAAACAACACAAGTACATGGATTTGTTGCTGTCACTTTTAATATAACTGAATGAATTTAATACGATGCCAAGCTAACAGTTGTAATAAGCAGTCAACCATTTCCATTCTCACAAAATCCTGAAGAATTTCACTTTTCAGAAAATCCTTTCATACTGAGGCAGCAGCCTTGAATCCTAACCTGTTATTTTATCAATTATTTCTGTTTTGGTTAAATTAAGTGAAGCTATTTGGTAATGAATACATACCTTCACATATTCCGCTGATATTCAGAAATCCACTTTCACAAATACAGTTGAAAAATGGTTCAGTATTAGTGCATCTTTGGCCAGTTTCTGGACAAGATGCTGGATTAAGGCACTCATCAATATCTGAAATTAGAATCAACCAAAAAATTGTGCAACAAGTTTGTTTTCTTTAAATCAATAGCCACATGAATAATTTATAATGAAAAACGTAGTTTAGAATGTGGGTCAACAAAAAAAATCTGTAGATGCAGGGGTCTAGTGCAATAGTTTGAAATGGGGTGTCATTAATTGTGAATTTTCCTATTTTATTTTCCCAACAAAATAGTAACATTAAATGATGAATAAAATTCCATTTTATAAAATCCACAATTTATTTTTTTACCAGCATTGACATTCTAGACAAATATTAACAGTTGGTATGGGGATGACAAATTTATGCTGGGTGAATTGTAAAAATGAAGCCTTTTTATTTATGTATATTTACTGCATTCTTCTTGGCTAAACAGCTAAAATTAGCTGTTACTGCAGAAGAAAAATTAATTTTAATATTAGTGTTTGTTAAGTGTACGTTAGTCCTCAAGTTCAAAGGGTGCTGGAAGTGACAGTGGCCTGCAAACACCTGCGGCAGTTTAAAGAATGTGACTGGGTGACTGTGAATTCATCAATATTCAAAGGAATTGAGAAGTTGCATCTTGCACCATATTGAAAGAATGTAACATTCAGAATAAGAGGTAAATAGTGATTTTAGAAGTCAGTAATCAGGCATACGTGCATAGCCATGCCAAAACATCAGCAGTTAGTGCAGACAAACTGCACTTGTTGCTTTGTTTCCCCAAAGAAAAGTGTGGTCCATATTCATTATAAACCCAGTGTATTTTTGTTGTAACTTTTATTCACCTGTTCAAACAAAGGCAAAATTAAAATTAAATGGAATGGCGCTAAACTACTCCCATCTTACACAAAAGGTTAAATGAAAATTCTCCACACAGATAGAAATAAATGGGATCACAAACAAAGATTGAATTAAGGTGGTATTTCAATAAAGCTCTATAATTGTTGCCAGTGTTACAATGCCCATAAAATCTATCATTTATTTAGTGATGGAAAATAAAAGTTTTTTTGATGCCTACCTTTGCAATCACCATTTATTCTCTCATATCCTTCAAGGCAATTGCAAGTATAATTTCCAATGGTGTTTTCACAATGCTCTATTGAACGACAATTATCTGTTTGATTTACACATTCATCAATATCTGCAACAGAAATTATTCCATTAGACAATGCTATTTATTAAAATATTTACATTGTAGTCCCAGATATTTTTTTATTAATTTCTATTTCCTAATCACTTTTGGGAGATTCTGTGTGTACAGTATTGAGTTTATAACTACATCAAAATAGGAAAATTTGGTGAGAAGGAAACCAACAAAATATTCAGTCTATTTAAATTAATAGAAGACATATATTTGTTGTTGCATAAAAAAATAATCTGCTGGAGGAACTGAGAAGGTTGAGCAGCATCAATGAGAAACAAATGGTCAACCTTTGTTATATGCTACTTAGAAAGTTCACAGCTTTTTTTTTGTAATTAGATACAATACCTTTATTCCAGTTAATATTATAGAACATGTTTAAGTACCACATTGGCTCCTTTTGGAGATCCACGCCTTCTGGCATTACATTGAGTTAACAGAGCAGATCCAACCCATTACAAATACCAGGATACATCAGGGAGTCACTAATTTCCAACAATGTCCTTGGTCCCGATCAGCATTGTTTGTTGCCCCATGCTCTGCTAGTTAACTTCTTGCAGAGTTCAACGTGACAGTGTGCTCTAACACAAATTTCCCATCTCTTAAAATTGGTGAAACTGAACCAGACTTAGGGTTTCACTATGTTCTTAATTAGTTTGAAAGATTTAACTACAGTAATTTAAAGTGTCTGTGTTTTTCAGCTTTAAAGGTATAAAGCTACAATTTATGAATTTCATATCACTTTGTATTCATGTTCGGAATATTCTTGACTCCAATTATGTGACAGATTTGCAATTCTCATGTTTGCCCTGCCAAAACAACTGTCTGTGAGATGCCATGCAAGGGCATACCACATTGCATAGACCTTGGCTCTTAGCAAACCAAAGATAGCCACAGACCACACTGAAACATGTAGCATGCTGCCCAAAGAAGACGATTATTGCATAATTATATAATTCAGAGGATATAGTGATACATTGTTTTAGAAGAGTCATTAGCCTTATAACAAAAAAAAATACTGAAAATTATATAGCTGATAATTTATGGTTAAGCTGTCCTTACCTTCACAGAAGGTTCCATTTCCTTTGAAACCAAGCATGCAGGAGCAGGAGAATGAACTTGGGACATTCAAACAGTCAGCTTTCTCGTGACAATTATCCAGAAATTTGGCACATTCATCAATATCTGTGCAATTTGAACCTGCATATCCAGTCTTACATATACACAGATATGAGCCTTCTGTATTTAAACACTTAGAATTCAAAACACAATTGTCTTGAGCTTGCAGACATTCATCAATATCTGCAATTTAAAAAAAAATGTTAATTTTGTGAAATAATGGTGTACTATTCAGCAATTTTGACACTGAATGGTTAATTTTAATCTACTTCTCCGACTTTTTTGTTTTACTATAATCTTTTCTTCTACGACAACAGCAAGATGGAAGCCAACAGAAACACAGCAAGAGGGATGCACTGATCAGGGGATTTTAAACAGAATCAACAGATGTTAATGTAAGGGATAAATTGGGCCCAACAATGTTTTTTTCCCAAATTGTACTGATGTGGATTCAAAAGGGAAATACAAAGAAATTGACTTTAACAATGTATCTCTTACTTCAAATGGGAACCCCCAAACATAAGTCAAGGCAGCGATTGGAATCAGACTTAAATGTAAGAATAGATGAGGAAATCTGGTCTGAACAACCTCTTTGTCAATGTCAGCAAGGAGTTGGTTATAGACTTGCAGAGGAAGGAAGAAGTTCCACATAATGGTGCTGATGTGGAAAGAGTAAACTATTTTAGGTTCCCAGGGATAAACATCTCTAATGACTTGTCCTGGTCCACCCACATCGATGCAAATACCAAGAAAGCATACCAGTATCTCTCCTTCCTTTAAAGACTAAGAAAGCATGGCATGTCACCTGTTAAACCACTTCTATAGGTGGACCACTGAAAGCATCCAATCAGGGAGCATCAGTATGCAGTATGGGAACTGGTCCATCCAAGAGTTGTGAACATGGTCCAGGTCATCATACATACCCATACTCTCTTCCCCTTCATTGACTCCATGTATAATCAAGCACCTTGGAAAAGCAGCCAACGTATTAAAAGATTGCCCTGGCCACACTATTTCAAACCCTTCCATCAGGAAGAAAATTCATGAGTATGAGATCAAACACCATTGGATCAAGGACAGTTTATTTTTCCATCATTATCAGATTCCTGAATTAATCTGTCTTTGCTCTGGAACAACAGATTTCTCTCTGGAAATCTGCACTTTTGTACCTCATTTTTCTTGTTGATCTATGCATGAGGTGTCTTCTGGGCTACCCGCAACACAACTTATATCACTGCACCTTGGCACCCGTGACAATACACAAACTAATCTCAGAGAAGATAGGTTTCAAACAAGGAAGGGTAATTGTCCAGCACTCAAATCTTTCACATTGCAATGCTTCACCTCACCTCTAACACGATTCCTGCAAGAGTGGAGCTCAAGTTCAGAATTTATTATTTGCATGATTGATACCAAACTAAAATAGAGTCTATTTCAAGATCTGCTCTTGGAAGAGATTATCAGAAAGGCAGAGTAAAAGATTCAAGAGTGTTGTCAAATCTTGCTTGAAATGCAACATTTGCACTGTCAGCAGGTAGACTCTGGCCCACGACCCCTCAAAAAGTAGAGATGCAGCATTCTAGAAAATATGGGAAAGCTGAAGGGAGAATACAGAAACCAGTGTAACCAATGGAAGGAACACAGCACCTTAAAAAGTGCCCTCCCAACCATTTCCTCTTCCATGTTTGGAAAAATAGGAGTTTCCACATTAGACACCTCAGAATAGATGGAGGCAGGTCATCTTTGAAGCTCCGCAACAGACAAGGTACAACTCCTGTTGTAGTATTGCAAATGGAAATTTAATTCATTCATGAGGTTGTTAAAATAACATGACATTGCAAAAGTTTTTTTTTCCTTTCCATATACTGAGTGTATCAAACAGAGACAGAGAGAGAACAACCTCTGAGGGAGAGAGCAGACGATTCTGAACGTAAGCTCAGGCAAATGGTATAGAATGCTGTCAATACAGCAGATTTGCAACTGCCCATTATACAATAATTCTTATTATGTCAAAATAATTTGATACTTCAAGCTTTTTAAATATAAACAATGAGGGTTTGTCACTCTTAGCAAAAAGAAAATGTTTATCAATGTTATTAGTCCAGTTATTTCAGCACACACTAGTTTACTCACCTGTGCAGTTGGGTCCTTCGTACCCTGTTCTACAAGAACAGATGAAAGAGCCTTCAGTATTACTACAGAAGGAATTATTTCCTGAACAGATGGTATTCTGAAGGCATTCATCCACATCTTTAAAAAAAAGTATTTTAATGGCACATTAATAGTTTACACAATAATAGTTTGCTTAATTATAGAAATTTGAATGCCTGGATTGTGCAATCAACAAAGTGGGAATTATTTTTAATCAAACTTGTATAGTTGTTAATAGGTTTTCTCAGGGCCAGATTAAGGCCAAATGATGCCCGAAGCACAGCCAACAATGGTTCCCCCTCGACCCTTCCATTGTCTAACTGAGAAGACAATAATTCGCAATAAGTGATGAATGTGAAATAATAGAATAAAAATTCAGTTTTCTTCCAGGCCATATGTATGTATGTTTTTGTCATTTATTGTGGGGCTTCCTTTTCGTGGGGCTCCAGTCCAGCTGCACCATGGTAAATCTGGCACTGGAAAAAACTTTGTGGTGCTCTTTCCCTTGGTGCCCTAAGCATGTGCTTATTTTGCTTAATAGTTAATCCAGGCCTGGGTTTTCTCTTGGGTTTTGTACTGTGAATTGTCATATTAGGGAGTCAAAACAATGCAAACTCTTTGAATGAGTATGAAATAAAGTCAAAATTTAAATTCAATGCCAAAGTCTTTTCAGGAATCAGAGAAAGAGGGAGTGAAAGAATGGGAGTTAAATATAAACAGAATTCAACTGAAAAAAAAATTAAGGTATTAAATTTCAAGAAATGAGAATCAAACCACACAAAAATAAATTTGAAGCAATGAACTTAAGAAATGGGAACTCAAATAGTTGTCAAGGTCCTTGAACCAGCTCTGGTATTTAATTCTATTGTGAATGTTCCTCCACCTCAACTGCACTTTCTACTCAGTCTCAATGTCCACCTTGAATGTTCTTGATGAATGATCAAGAGCCCTCAGAATCATAGGATTGCAAAGATTCACAAGATTCCTGAGGAAAGAAAATCCTTCTCTTCTTGACCTCTTATGCTGTGATCACATTACAGTTGACTAACTGGTACCTCATGATTTTGGAAGTGCTACACAGACAGATTTTGCAGATAATTAGATATTATTCCTATTGGTTTATCACATTTTCAGATCATAATAGATTAGAGTTTATTGAGACATTTATAGTACAATATACAGATGCACTAAAATGTTTAGTTGCTGCAGCTACATAGGTATTAAGATGCACAACAACAAGAGAATAAATTAATAACCACAATTTACAATGAGACAGGAAAAAAAATACAAACTAGCCAACTTGCTGAGTTTAAAAGGCAGCACTGGAAATGTTGCTACATTGAGTTTGCCACTCCTCCAATTTAAAACATGCTTCTTTTCTAATCTTTCCTAGTTTGATGAAACTCATCATTCTGTAATATTAACTCCCTTACTCCATCTATAGATTCTACCCGATGTTTTGAACATTTCCACCATTTTTATTGATTTCCATCATAACCTCTATTGAACTGTATGTCTCTACTGTGTCAGATTATATCATATTTTATATTTTATGTTTTTGGAAGATAGATTGTCGGGTTTTAGTTAGGTCACAAACACTTCAAAGCAGATCTCATTTTAAAATGCAAGAGTTATGCATAAGGTGATGCCCTCAAGTCTACAAAAACAATAGACTTCTGTGCTGGAGATTTTCACAATGAGGTGCAAATGGACGGGCCCATCTCAGGAAATTGATATGATCTCTCATGAATTGATTTTGGGAGTCAGCAAGCAGTTTTGGTGGGGTGTGCTGTTTTGGGAGGGTCATGTGATTTTGCAACCAGGGAGAGTCAAACAGGTTTTTCTCTGAGTATGAGAGAGAGAGACTGCTGGTTTTCTGCTTTTGAAAGCTTGTTTGAAACCCCATTTTGAAGACAGGTTGTGAGTTCTGAGTTCAGCCTGTTCAAAGAGCTTGTGGTCCATACAAGAGGAGATGGCTGGCTGTATAATGTTTCACCTGAGATAAGGGAAACAGAAAAGGAACTCTGTGGTGACCTTAAAGAGGTTATCATCTGGAAAACTCTGATGGGGCAAGTTTCTTCAGCAAGACACTGAAGCAATTGATCGGAAGGAATCATTGGTGTGTTTCCAATGAGCAATGAATCTCTCTCTGAAAACTGACAAGAACCTTCCTGAGTGGTAACCAAAGCCTGGTGAAATTCATAAATGTTAAATTCTGTGCACAGTATAAGAATTTCCTGACACCAGTGAACTTGGAAGAGTGAGAAGCAAGATTAGACTGTGAATCAAATAACTTTTCTGAACTTACATGCCCATTACATACATGTGCGCTTAGAATTAGAAGGGGGTTAAGTTAATAGTGATAAGCTAAAGTTTGATCCTGTTTTTATGTTTAAAGAAAATTAAAAGTAACTTTTGTTTAAGTAACCATTTGTGAATTTCTATTGCTGCTGGGTTTTGAGGTCCTCTAGGCCATCACACTACACAAAATGTCCTCGATGCCTTTTAATGGAGGTTTCTCCCACTGATGCCGCTTGAGCTGCTGAGTTCTTTTGGGAGTACGAGTTTCAGATTCCAAGAAAATCACTTCTATTGATACTTGCACAATGATACTTTATCAAAAAAGGCAGATCCATTTTTTATTAATTAAAATAACCCTTTTTCTTCTACATGCAATCCAATCAGAATTTCCTTGCTGATAATTACTTCTGAGAGAACTTCCTGTAGGAAATGAATTTTCATTTCTAATATGATATTCATTGGGGAAAATGTGTTTGCCTCATTGAAAATTACAATACAGAATAATTTCTGTAAATGCAACCTTTCTGTAATGCTATACCATTTGAAAAAGTATACTGAACAGTAGAAAAATGAAAGACCTAGGAGATCTCTATTATGTGGGATTAAACTGCACTATTAGGAAAGTGTAGAAAGAATTTTAGCTTCTTAAGACAGTATGTAGTTCATAATGTATGTCCGTGAATGTCACACAGGAATTGAATTCTAGAAGAAAGGCTATCTTTGAAGAAACCATCCAAATACCAAGCTATTAGGATTGAAATGAATAATCTAATTCAATTAATATACCCACTGAATGAAAGCCACTTCTAATTATTCCTTCACCATGAAGTAGCTATCAGCTCAAATAGCAAAAGTTCTATTCACAACGAGTAGTTTAACTTCACTTGGGACAGGAAATAACCAGCTGAACAACATTTGCAAGAGACAAATGTAATTCAAGATCCAAAACATCAGCAGTAGATAGCTGTCAGTTTAAATGAGAATAACTTGCTATTTAAATGGTTTGAAAAGTGGCTGCGGTATAACATTCCACCTGCAATACAGAAAGGTGCTGGAGAAACTCAGCAGGTCATGCAGGAAGTAAAGGGTAACCAATGTTTCGGGCCTGAGCCCTTCGATGACCTGCTGAGTTTGTGTATAGCATTCGAACACAGTATCTGCAGCCTTTCTTGTTCAAGAAAATTTCACATTCTTTTACCTTAGAATTCACAATTTTCTAAAAATTAATATTTATTTTTTTTATCATAAATTCCATTAAATTGTGAAATTAAAAGATATCATACCAACACAGAACTGGAATGGGATTCCCTCATATCCAGAGTTGCACACACAAGTATAATTTCCTACTGAATTGATGCACTCTGCATTTTGGGGGCATATAGATATATCAGTGCATTCATTGACATCTGAAAGAAAAGGATTATGTTAGTGACACTTGCAGTTCACCTACCTAAACCTGTACCTTCCCAACATTAGTTATTAGAAGTAATAAAAAATGCATAAAGGCATAAAAAAGATTCTAATTTCTGCCTGTGATTTTATTTTAAACATACTGCACTTTAACATACTTCACTGCTGTATTAGAACTTGCTTACACAATGTACCAATTTACAAACCAAGCATACCATGAAGGAGAAGAATGTGGAAAATGTGCAAGTTTGATTTTCCCATGGAGCAAATGATAATGTTGGGTTCAATCATTAATGGTAATAAAATAATGATTTCAAACAAAAGGTTTTTGAGATTTGCTAAAAAATGCAACATGAGAAAGGATAATTTTGTCAGTGAATGTGACAGGCAAAATGTACCCAAGCTACAATTTTCTTGCTTTTGATTATTCATTGAAAAATCTCAGAGTACATTTGTTGGACTATACTTGGGATGATTAAAAATAAAATAAATTGCATTGATAAAATATATTGATAAAAACTTTCAAAGTTAGTTGCTAAGCCAATAAAACTAATTTTAATAATGAGCATTTCAAGGGGTCTGAACAGTTATGCTTTATTTCTTTGGTTATTTTCCATCATAAAATATAACTTGTCTTCAGATAATGAGCTTACCATCACACAGGGAACCGTTTGTTGTATTTATTGTATAACCTTCATTGCAGCTGCAGTTGTACCCTCCAAACACATTTATGCAGATCTGCTCACAAGTGTCTGTGCTTTCCTGACACTCATCGACATCTACAATAGCAAGCAATGAGTAGTAAATTAGTTTTTAAAACATTTAATATTCTTTGCTTCATTAAAAAAAATCAATCAGTTGTGACACAACTTTTCCTCAATTCAGTTATTCAGGCAATATTTCATATTTCTTTAGAACTTTCAAGAATGTCACATCATTTTGTCTTTTCCCTCCATTAAATTGCACACTTTCTGTCCAAATTAATGTGACATACTTCATGGAGATTTTTTTTTAAAAAGTTCTAGCAATTGGAATGCACAGCAGAGATTTGTTGTATATGATTCCATTTCAAAAGGGTGATTTGGAATTATGGTGCTTTATAAGTTTGCAATTTTCCTTCTGGAGTCTCCTGTGCATAAAATAAGGACCATAAATGCATCCACTTGTATCATCCGGCATACAATGCACTCTTGGCTCGTTCTCATTTTAAAGAAGCCTTCAATACACTCGAGGGGTGCTTCATCTTTACTGAAAAGATATCCAATAGAAATTAGTCTTGGGAACCATCTCAGGATGGACTTATTTAAGTAATACATATTAACGTCATGGAGTTTTTTTAAGAATGTTCACCACCTCAGACCCAAATCAGCTGACATACTAACAACCATCTCTCCACCAAATACTTATTTACCCTCTTACCTTCCCACCCAATCCTCCTACCAATCTTAGTCTCTCCTATCTTTCCTAGACATGGTGTAATCTCTCACCTGTTGTCCGACTAACCTCTACATTTGACCGTCCAATCCCTCAAAGTGTCTCACCAATCTCTTCCCATTAATCTCCAAATGAGTTCTCCCTTTATCATTTCCACTGATCACTCCATTCTGATCATCAAACAGATGAGCTCTTCAACTCTAAACCAATTTCTCTCCCACAAACTTCCAACTGAACTCACTCCTGGAACCCTGACCAATTTCTCCCTGACATTCCCCTGCCCCACTCAAATTAACAACTGTTCCCTCTAATCATCCTGATCAATTCTTTTCTCTGAAACAATCAGGCTTCCTTCACCCAAATCTATTTTTGACTCAACCTACTACTGACCCTTTTAGTGAGTTTTCAGCTCAACTTTCATCCCTGATCGAGAAGATTCATACATCAATATTTGTTTGCAATGCTAAGGAAATTCACATTAAATATTATTAAATTGTGTCAATTTAAAGTTGATGAGTTGGCTTAATAAAATTGTAGGTGAAGGGGCCCAAAGTCCTCAAAACTACTCCAACATTCAACAACATCAAAGCTATTGATTTCAGTTCCCCTTACACTCCGTGACTGAGCAACCACAGGGAATGTTAGAAGTACACTTTAGCTAATGCTCCAGAATTCTGACTAAAAGCTGACTGATCTGCTAGACTTTAAGTGGATGATTTGAACTATTATAAAGAGCCAGGCACCAGTTCAATTATTTGATAACATGCTAATAGTAACCTAATAATCTGTACAAAAAAATTAAGTTATTCTATCTTTTCAAAATATTAACCAATTTTCCTTCTAAATTCATGCACTAATTCAATTTCATGAGGTTTGTATAATGATCTTTGCTGGAACCTCCCTGAATATATTTGCTCTTCTCCATTCTACACTCTCAAAAATATAATTTTTCAATTATAATTTCTTTTATTATACTCTTTGATACTATGTATCCAAGACTTTTAAAATTTACAGATATCTGAATTATAATTTCAATATTTTTCTGACAATTTAAAAAATTTTCCTTCAATAACAGAATATTACAATGAGATCCTGGTATCAAATGCTAGTTTCTAACACTGATTTATTTTCAACAACAAATAGAACTGTTGTTTATGAGTTTCCTGTGGAAGGATGGTCTCAATTATAACCATTCTGTTAGTTGTTACTGTATATTTATTATGAATAATTTATTATTATAAAGGACATCTTAATTACCACAACAATTTATCAATCTCCTTCTAAATTGTCTATACATAGTTACTGTATACTTATGAAGAGAAGATAATAATGGACAGCTTTATTACCATAACATTTTTCTCCATTTCCTTCTAAATTTTCTGGACATGGACCACATGTATAATTCTCTAGTGGTGCAGGTTCATCTTTGCAGGTGTTAATTAAGAAACATGGATTGTCTTGGCAGGCATCAAAATCTTCAGTGCAATAATCGCCAGTATATGCAGGAGTACAGTTACATGCTGCAACCTAAATGATGAACAGATGTGTTTGATTTATAAATGATTTTGAGAACTTTTCGTTTTCCAGTTATATTTTGTACACTGCATGGCTCACAACTAATCGTTGTTTCCTACACAAAGATCATCAAATTGCCTGTATTTTTAGAGCTTCCAATAAAGAATACATTCTGACCAATAATGAAGTTATGAATTGCTCCCTTGATTAACTTACCACAAACTTGGTATTATTTCTTTCCATGGTTATAAGTGATCTGGAATAATCACAGGTTGAGTTGATGGTACAGTTGCATAATGTCAATGTCAATCCCACCTCAGAAGTGGACGTTGAATCACTGGCTTGTATTATGGCAAACACCGGAGTGGAGCTTGTTGGATGCCAAGAAAAGTTCCCATTTTCTATAGGTACAAATGAAAGAATGTTTCTAAAATGCTGTACATCCACTGTAAAATTTAAATAATAAAATGCCAGTTGAAATACAAAAATAATCTATACAACAGGAAAACAAACTAGTTACTCCAGCATTTTTGTGTACTGCACTAGACCTCAGCATTTACAGATATTCTCATTTAACTGGAATTCGCAAACCTTTATTCAACTCCATCAGCAAGCAGTATCACTCTTTGCATTGGAGATATTCCATGTTCTCTGTAAACCCACAACCTTTTCTGCAATTTAAAACACACCTTTAATTCTGATTAAAGCTTATGGAACTCTCCAGTGTTTGTTCTTTGTAAATCAAGGTCAATGTTTCACAAGAACATAATAAACAGGAACAGAAATGGGCCACCAGGTCTGTCAAGCGAAGTCCGCCATTCAATAAAATCATGCCTATTTTGGCCGTGGACTCAGCTCCACTTATCTGCTGGTTCCCCATAATTCCTCTATTCTAAAACCTATGTGTGTCTTAAATATAGTCAATGAGACAGCATTCACCGCTTCCTTTGGCAAGGAATCCAGATTCGCTACTCTCTGGGTGAACTCTTTTCTCCCAAATCTTAAGGGGAATGTTCCTCAATTCTAGTCTCACCTGCCAGTGGAAACAACCATCCTGCTTTTATCTTATTTATTCCTTTCATGATTTTATATGTTTCACTGAGTTACTCCTAATCCTTCTGAGCCCCAATGAGCAGTGTTCCAGGTTACTCAATCTTTCCTGATCAGATAACGCCTTCATTACCAGAATCAACCTCGTGACCCTCCTCTGCACTACTTCTAAAGCCAGTATATTCCTTTCTCTAGTGATAACCAGGTGCATACAGCACTACAGTTACAGCTTCAACAGTAACCTGCAGTTACAGCAGAACCTCCTTGTTTTTAAATTCAATCATTCTAGCAATGTTCATCCCATTTGCCTTCTTGATTACCTGCAGCACCTGCAAACTACCTTTTTGGAATTTTTGCACTAGCATTCCTGGTCTCTCTGCACTTTTTAAATAATAGTTCAATCTACTGTTTTTCTTTCTAAAGTAGATGAACTCACATTTATGACTTTGTACTTCATCTGCTGGATACTTGCCCACTCACTAAACGTATCTATAGCACTCTGACAATTCTCAGTATCCTCTATACAATTTGCTTTTCCACTCAATTTAGTGTCATCTGCAAACTTAGATGTGCTACATTTGGTTTTCTCCAAATTATGTATTTTGTGAAGAGTTGTGGGCCTTGCACTGTTCCCTGTGGCACTCCAAAACTATTAATTGCCAAACAGAGAAACAGTTATTTATCTCAATTTCCTGTCTTCTATTGGTTAAATAATTCTTTTTACATGCTAAATATCTCGCAACTCTGTGCATCCTTATCTTATGCAGAGGACTTTTGTGTGGCTCTTTACCAAACACCTTCTTGAAATCTAAGTGTACAACTTTCCCCTCTGTCCAGGGCACTTGTTATACTCTCAAAGGATTCCAGAAATTTTAACATGATCCGTCCTTCTTGAATGAAGGTTGCAACTGCCTGATGAAACAATTTCTATCCAAATGACTTTCTATCTCTTCCTTAATGATGCTAATCGGTTGATTGTCATATACATTGTAGTGTACATATACACCAAAATTCTTACTCATTGGAGATGAGCAGACAGTTCACAAAAATGACCACAGTGCTCATTAAGTTAAATTGAAAGAGATAATACAAAAATAGTTAATAAATCTTTGCAGTTTTCATGGTGCAAGAAAAAATATGATGGCTTAATTATAGCTTCAAGTAATTTCACAAATATCATCTGCTGGGATCTGCCCAGACTGCAGAAAATTTTAGTAAATTACCACAAATACATCTGCTATTCCTGTCAGTGCCCTGCAGTGCATTTCATCAGGACCAGGGGAGTCATCTACCTCTAGGCCCACTAGTTTATTCAACGATAATGATTATGATAGGAACTGTATAGCGACCCTCACCAACCCTCCCAATTTTCCATGAGAATCCACTTTGCTACCAAATGTGATCTTCAAAACATAGTTAATATATAATTTTTAACGTCGACTGAATAACTAATGCTGTAAATAAGCCATTCTCAATGGAGACAATGAACTGATATCGTAAAATATTTTTGTTTTTTTAGGTAGCCAGTAGGAGAGAAGTTAGGAATAAACCAACTAAATGTCTGCTTCTCAGGGAATGGAGCTCATAAACTTTGAGAAGAGTCTTAAAGGATTGAGAATGTCTGCTCTAAACACGTGATAAAAATCATGAGTAGTAAACTGTACCTGTAATTGTGATATCTGCTGAATCAGTCAACACTGAAAATGTCACATTGTCGTCATTAGCATCAGTGGCGGAGAAAAGTACAAACACTGTTTCATCAAGACGAGTTTGAATAAGGGATTCCCCAGTGATATTCGGAGGAAAATTATCTGAGGAAATTATATGCATGTTAATTCAGGCTTATGTTACTTTTTAATATGCAAACCATTTTTAGGTAGTACATTCAAAATCACAATGTTGTATTTCAGTTATGAGAAATTCAAGCACATTGAGGGAAGGATCAAGAAATTCACTAGTTAGATAAGACATAGACAACCCAGGACAGATAAAAGGTCATCTGTAAGGGAATAATTTTCTAACACAGCATACAGTGAACATAAGTATTGAAAATTCCAGTTAGCAGGTGAGATTACACAGGAAGAGGGTGCGTTGCTTTGAATACAATGTGAACAGCTATGGTGGGAGCTGTTCAAGCAGCAAGTCACAATATGAAGCACTTAGCATGAGAAAGAACATGCATGGTTTGTGCATTTCCTGCAGATGATAGGTCATTATAAAATTATCATCATTCACATCTCCCCCTCCAAAAAGGGGACAAGTAACATTTTAGACATTTGGAATATTCACGAGTCAAAGTTTGCCTCTCAAACAAATTTCCCAAAGGTTGGCAAGGAAGGGATAGGATGGACACTTTAATTTAGACTGAAGGTGTCAGTAGCCTACAGCAAGCACATGGTCTCACATTCAAAGTTTATGATGACACTTAGCAAGAGTGACAGCTTTAGTATTGCACCAGTGACGTCAATTGTTTACTGCTGCACTCCATAGTTTCTCAATCTTCAGCAGATATTCCACTCTACTTTCTTTATACGTTGATGTCTAAGGAAGTTCAGCAGTCTCCCCACACCACCCCCCCCCCCCCCCCAACTTCTATGGACCCCATCTACATCTCTTGCTGCCTAAGAAAGGCAGCTAATATTCAGAAAGATCCATCATACCTCAGATACACTGATTTATCCCTCCTATTATTAGGCTTAAGAATGTGAAAGCAGAGACCAACAGGTTTAACGACAATTTTTTTCCTCTCCTGCAGCCACTCTTTAACACTGATTGCCTTAATGAGATAGATTGCTCATAGACCCCATTGCCCTCACAATTTCAGCAATTTACCTCACAACAATGTCTAAATTTGAAAAGGGAAGTTTAACAGGTCCAACTGTCTATTTGATGGTCGACAGAAAAATCAAGATTAATAATCTATCATCAATTTTAACATTGTAAATATCCTTGTGTCAGTGATACTATGAACATAGCAAACATGCATACGTACTCATTGTGCTATTTTGTGCTGCAAATGATGTCACACTTTGTAATGTAGCTGTTCCAAAGGAAAAATCATCTGTACTCAGAACATCAAAAATGCAGTCATCATTTCCTTTGCAAGTATTATTAGCTTTATCAATTTTCTCTTGGTCAGTGGTTTGCAAAAGCTCATCATAAAATTTAGGCACAAAACTGTTGTTGTTGTAAGTGTACCAAGTCTCTCCTGCAGTTGTGTTGTATGTAAATATACTGTCATTCTCAGTTGTTTTCCCTAGAAAACACACAGATAAATATAATTAGAATAATGTTATAATTATCACATCATTAAATATGAGACAAGTCATTTTATTACATGTGGGTCTGTTGACAAGATCCCACATGGTAGACTGGTCTGGAAGATCAGAATGCATGGGATCCAGGGTGAGCTAGCTAAATTTGGATATAGAATTGAATTGATGGTAGGAGACATAGGGTAGTTACTCAGATGGAGATCTGTGACCAGTGATATGCTGCAGGGATTGGGTCCGGTGTAGCTTGTAACTTTTTTTTAAACAACTTGGATGACAATATGGTGACCATGGTTAGTAAGCTTATGGATGACACCAAAATTAGGGGCATAGTGGACGGTGAAGATAAATTATCTAATAATAACAATGGCATCCAGATGAGCTTGGAAAATGGCAGTTGGAATTTAACTCTAACAGGTGTGCAGTGATGCACTTTGATAGATTAAACCAGGGCACGACTTACAAGATGAATAGCAGGGTGCTGCAAAGTGTTGTAGAATAATGATTCTTGGGATGGACACAACAATAGTTGTACAAAACTGGTAACACAGGTAAACAGGGTGTTGAAGAAGGCATTTGGCAAGGTTTGCTTCGTTGGTCAGGATATCATGTTATAACCATTCAGGATTTTGGTGAGACTGCACTTGGAATACTGTGCATTGTTTTGGTCACCCAAACATAGGAAATATGTTGGAAAGGGTACAGAAAAGATTCTCGATAATATTACTGGAACTGGTTGGCTTAAATTATAAGGAGAGGCTGGACAGGCTGGGACTTTTCCCCTTGGAACATCAAGGAGGAAAGTCAGCCTCTCTTTATGAAATCATGAGGGAGAGATATAGTAAATATAGCCTTTTTCACAGGGTATGGGAATATAAAACTACGTGAAATAGACAAAAGGTGAGAGGGGAAAGATTTAAAAAGGACCAGAGGGGCACCCTCTCAGAGGGAGGAGCTGCCAGAGAAAGTGGTAGAAGTAAGCACAATTGTAATGTTCAAGTCATTTTGGTACATGAGTCAGGAAGGTTTAGACGCATTTAGGCTGAGTGTTGCAAAATGAGACCAGCTTGCTAGGCATGAACAAATGGGACAGAAGGGAATTTCTGTGCTACAGAACTCTATGACTGTATTAACTAGCAATAATATTTTGAAGTTCATGAAAACTGTGGCTTACACGTGAGGCCAAAGTTAAAGAAAATCCGTGAGTCATTGGGCAAATTCGTTCCATCAAATTCAAGATGTTGACCATCAGCAGCTTTAAAATCATCTGTTTTATCATCATTCCAGACTCCTAGAAACAAAAATGGAAAAGAATGCTGCAGAATGTGGAAAGCTACCAATTAGTCCAACAGTTTAATTTGGTTCCGAACGTTTAGAATTAATGTTGTACACCACAATGCAAATGGAGGAGCAATATACATGCAGAAAAGTTAAATTAACAATAAAAAAAACCTTGAGAATTTTTTTTTTAAACAAGCACAGAATTTCAGTTCAAATTCATCCAAACTCTTAGTTCAGAGAAAAAAGAGCTTGTATTTATATAGCATCTTTTGAGATTCATTTCAAAGGATATTGCAGCTAGTTAATTGCAATTAAGGTTTTAAGGTAGGAATCATGTGGTAGTTTGCTCACAGTATGTTCTCTTATCATAGATGTGATCAGAACCATACAATTTCCATTGGATCATAAGACATAGGAGCAGAATTGGCCCATTGAGAATACGCTATCATTTGAATCAGGGCTGATGTATTTTTCCTTTCAATCCCATTCTCTTGCCTTTTCCCCATACCCTTTGACATCCTTACTGAATAAGAACCTATTAACATCTGCTTTAAATATATACAAATATATATAATGAATTCCACAGGTTCACTACTCTCTACCTGAAGAAATGTCCCCTTACCTCAGTTCTAAAGGGACTTCCTTTTATTCTGAGGCTCTGCCCTCTGTTTCAAGACTCGCACTATTGGAAACATCTTTTCCACATTAACTTTATCCAGTTCTTTCAATATTCAGTAGGTTTTAATGAGATGCACCCCCATTGAATTCCAGCAATTACAGGTTCAGAGCTACCCAATCCTCCTCATACATTAAGCCTCTTATCCCTGGGATCATTCTTCTTGGCTCTTTCCAATCCCAGCATATCTTCCCTTTGAGATGGTGGCCAAAACTGCTCATAATACTCTAAATGTGGTCTGACCAATGCCTTATGAAGCCTCAGCATTATATTTGCTTTAATATTTTAGTCTTTTCAAAATGAATGTTAACACTGCATTTATCTTCCTTAATATCAACTTAAACCTGCAAGATATCCTTTAGGGAATCCTGCACTTGGACTCCAAAGTTCCATTAGACTTCTGCTTTCTAAATTTTCTACCCATTTAGAAAACAGTCTACATCTTTATTCCATCCAACAAAGTGCATGACCCTACACTTCCCTACGACACATTTCATCTGCCACGTCTTTGCTCATTGTCTCAACATGTCCAAGTCTCTCTGCAGAGCAGAACACCATTAGTCACAGGTAGCCAACCAGAAAAACTCCCTTTATTCCCACTCTTTGCCTGCTAGTCAGCTACCGTATATTTCAGCACACAAGATGACCCTTGAAACACCCAAAAAACTCTCAAAAAATAGAGCCAGATACAAAAACGAGATCTTAAATTCTACTCAAAAAAACGGCACAACATAGATTTGGCGTCCAAGATAACCCTGAAGTACCAATATAGACATTTTACCACGTAGCTGTGGTTCCTGTACCAAGCACACTTGGGCAGAAAGTCAACATCTTCGATAGAGATGGCACTGTACCAGATCTTGAGAATGGAGTCATCTCCGATGACTCTGGCTGCAGCCAGTGATGGTGACTTGGACCCAGCAACATTTGGCATCTTCTCAGCCAGAAACAAAGTTTGTTTTAAAACTTGCTTAATCTACAGATTTGTTACTTGGCGATTGGGGTATTATAACAAAGTGTGGGTTGTTGCTGGGAGGCCCAGACACCAGTGCCCGGCATATTCCTTGCATAAAATTGGTGGGTTGTCTTATACACCATAATAAAACCATTAAATTCAGACTGAAAAAGTGGACCCATCTTATCTGAAAGTTGTCTTATACACCAAAATATACGGTAATCAGATAGCACCTTTCCCATAATACTATGGACACCTATCTTGTTTAGCAGCCTCATGTGCAGCATGTTGCCAAAGGACTTTTGAAAATCCAAATAAACAACTGACTATCCTTTGTCTGTCCTGCTCCTCAACAGATTTGTCAGGCAAGATCTCCATGAAAGAGAAACTATGCTGACCTTGGTCTATTTTATCAAGTATTCTGAAACCACATCTTTAATAATGGATTTTAGAATCTTGCCAACCACTGATATTTCTATCCTTGAATTTCTATTTTCTGTCCTTGGCAATTTTCCAGTCCTCCAGAAACATTCCTGATGTCTAACCAATCACTTTCTTCTTAACAATAGCGACTACACTCACTTTACCTATTATTGTCAGCACGGTTAGCGTAGCGATTAGTACAATGCTATTACAGCGTCAGTGACTCGTGTTTGAATCCAGTTCGGTCTGTAAAGAGTTTGTACATTCTTCCTGTGTCTGTGTGGGTTCCCTCTGGGACTCTGTTTTCCTTCTACCCTTCAAAAATGTACAGGGGGGTTTTAGGTTAATTGGGGTATTTGGGGGTTATGGGCACATGGGCTGTACATCTAAATTTTAAAAATATAATTTAAATTTCATCTTTTCTCTTATTGTTGTTTTAGTTGCCATCTCTTTTTAAATCTTCCAGCTTCCTGCTAAATTTTGAAATATTGTATGCCCTCTCTTTTGCTTTTATGGTGTGTTTAAGTTCACTTGTCAGCCCTTCCTTTCGAACTGCTGCTTTGGAAGAAATGATCCTGAGTCTTCCAAGGTAAAAACACACAATGCTGGAGAGACTCAGCAGGTCAAACAGTGCCCTCTATGTAACAAAGGCAGAGATACAGAACTGACGTTTCAGGCTTGAGCCCTTCATCAAAGTATGAGAAAATGCCAGTGAGCGTCAGAATAAAAGAGTGGGAGGCAGAAGGGGGGATGGCAGGGCAGGAGAGGATAGGTAGAGAAGGGAGGGAGGGAACAGCAGCACTGAGTTGGAGGGGAGTGGAAAGGCAGGGCTATGTGGGTGAAAGAATTGGAAAGGCAGAAAATGAAGGGGAAGAAAAGGCAAACAGGTTTAATAGAAAGCAGTGAAGTCAATGTTCATGCCATCTGGTTGGAGGGTGCCCAGATGAAAATAAGGTGTTGTTCCCCCAATCAGCGGGTGGTCAGGGTGGGGCAGTACACGAGGCCATGGACAGATATGTGAGTGCGGGACTGTAACCCAGAATTGAAGTAGTTGGCCACTGCAAGTTCGCTGTGGTTGCAGACAGAGAGTAGATGCTGAGAGAAGCAATCTCCCAGTCTGTGAACTATCTCTCCGATGTAGAGAATCCCACATTCTCTATCAAAGAAGAACCGTCAGATATGGACAGAGGAATGGAGATGGAGTTCCATACAGATTAGTGTGAGGTGTTACACACTGGGTGGTAAAATGTAAGGGGAAGTATGCAGTTAATGAAAGTATACACAGGGGTGTATACACAGAGGTCCAGATTCCTTGAAAGTAACCACATACATAGGGTGGTAAAGGTACATTGCATTGAGTGGGGCATAAAGTTCAAATTAAGGAAATCACATTGCAGCTATATAAAAATTTGATCAGGCACACTTGGAAAACAATACTGTTCACCCCAATGCAGGAAGTACGTGGAGGCTTTGGAAAGCATACAAGAAATTTACAAGGATATTGTGTGAATTAAAGGGTATGTATGGGTGAGCTTGGACAAACATGGTTTTTTTTTCTCTTTAAGTGTCAAAGTGTGAGGGGAAATCTGATAGCTGTAGTGATGGTTACCCTGCTTACTGAATAACTCCACAGCCAAACGGGTTGAGTTCAGTGAGCAAAAACTGATTTATTGAGGTCTGCCTAGCTGGTCTTATCTTCCAGCCCAGACCTGGCTGAGAACCGCTCTGTGGGTCATGACACCGGCAGGGCGTCACATGGGCCACAGAGCGCAGGCTTCTAAGCCTGGTGCTGAGGTCGGGAAGAAACTCCTGATGACGCCATTTTGGCCGGCTGCCCCGCCACGTGCGTGACATGTGGGGCCGGTTCGCCTGCCTAATGGCGTGCCACCGCAAGCAGTTTATCAAATGACAAGGTATTGATAGGGTAGACAGAATCCTTTTCCCAGAATAAAAATACAGCACAGACAAGGAGAGGGGGTGGGGGTGTGCTGTTGGGTATAACATTGGAAGTGGGCAAGAGAGTTCTGATATAAGATTGTAGACAATATAGAGTCCCATGGGTGATAGGAACAATCTTACAAAAATTGAGCCTCTGCTCATACTCAGTTCTAGTGGGGGACCAGTTGTGGAAGCGACACATTGACCAAGAGCATCGACTGACACTAATGCCCATGAACTGCCTCATGAGCTGGAGGAGGTGGAACCATACCTGCCAAGGCCTGCCCTGACCATCCCATCCCTCAGGCCGAGTAAGGGGGCAGCAGAGATCGTCGTGGAGCCGAGGAGTCCAGTAATTAAGATATGCAGCCAGGAGGGCAGCGAAAATGGGCAATCGCCGCTGAGGGTCAGCGAAGGTGGGCAATCGTCTCCGACCCAACTATCTACGGGTCCCAAGCAAAGACCGGCACAGAAAACCACGCCAAGGCGGTCCAAAAGAGAAAGACCACCTGAATACTTTATGGACTATGTGCCCTGATTATTATTAAATACTTTCCTTTTTATAAATATAATTATTCATGAGATGTATTCTAATTCTCACTTGTAGTGATGCCCAATGGAATCTTATTAGTTCGAAGGGGCCCAGTAAACATTTATCACACTTTGGAAGGGGGGGGGATGGCGGGGGAAGAGTGTTGGGTATAATCCTGCCCTCTGCTGGACATCATGACGTCACCCTTCCATGTGTATCAGTAGCCATGTTAGTCTAATCAAAACGGTCAACCAGTTTACCTATCTCGGCTGCACCATTTCATCAGATGCAAGGATCGACAATGAGATAGACAACAGACTCGCCAAGGCAAATAGCGCCTTTGGAAGACTACACAAAAGAGTCTGGAAAAACAACCAACTGAAAAACCTCACAAAGATAAGCATATACTGAGCCGTTGTCATACCCACACTCCTGTTCGGCTCCGAATCATGGGTCCTCTACCGGCATCACCTACGGCTCCTAGAACGCTTCCACCAGCGTTGTCTCCGCTCCATCCCCAACATTCATTGGAGCGCTTTCATCCCTAACGTCGAAGTACTCGAGATGGCAGAGGTCGACAGCATCGAGTCCACGCTGCTGAAGATCCAGCTGCGCTGGGTGGGTCACATCTCCAGAATGGAGGACCATCGCCTTCCCAAGATCGTGTTATATGGCGAGCTCTCCACTGGCCACCGTGACAGAGGTGCACCAAAGAAAAGGTACAAGGACTGCCTAAAGAAATCTCTTGGTGTCTGCCACATTGACCACCGCCAGTGGGCTGATATCGCCTCAAACCGTGCATCTTGGCGCCTCACAATTTGGCAGGCAGCAACCTCCTTTGAAGAAGACCGCAGAGCCCACCTCACTGACAAAAGGCAAAGGAGGAAAAACCCAACACCCAACCCCAACCCACCAATTTTCCCCTGCAGCCGCTGCAACCGTGTCTGCCTGTCCCGCATCGGACTGGTCAGCTACAAACGAGCCTGCAGCTGACGTGGACTTTTACCCCCTCCATAAATCTTCGTCCGCGAAGCCAAGCCAAAGAAGAAAGGATGAGAAAGCATAACTTCTCCAAGTCTTATATGTGTGAGTGCACACACATGTGCATGTGTGGCAATTCTGTCTTTAAAACGCATTGTGGCAGGTGCCTGAAACAGGCTGCCAGGAATAGTGAAGGAAGCAGATGCAACAGTAGCATTTAAGAGGTTCCCAGATAGGCACACAAACATGAAGGGAATGGAGAGTTACATTTCAAGCACGAACAGTAGAGTTTTAGTTTAACTTGGAATATCGACAACTGGGCTAAAGGGCCTGTTTTGTGCTTTTCAATTCTATCGATTATGGATCATGTTGAACCAGTGCAGAAAGCAGTAGCCATTTCATTGACATTGGTTTCTCTAAAATCAGGCAAATAGAGTTGTAGAAAGACTTTTAAGCTAAATCCTTTCAGGTAGGAAATGTTAAGTTCAGGACAGCTTCATAAATTAAAAAATATAAACAAGATAATTGTGCAATAGAGCAACATGGGTATCAGATTATGACAGAGAAGTAAAATGGTAGTCAAATGCAAGTTCTATACCTTAAAGATTCACAATGGATGGACTAAATCAAGTTAAATGAGTTTGATCTCTGAACCACAATAAATTGCTCAGAACTGGATTACCCAGAGTGCTTGCTTTCAGAAAGGTCAGCAGAATTGAACAAAAGGTTTTGAGGATGTTGGAACTGAAAATGGAGGATGGCGTTTAGGCAGAGGGAAGAATGGATTTTTGCTCAAGATCAAGTTGAATTAGTTTGGATGAAGACTAGGGAAAAACTAAACTAAAAACATTGGTGAAAATGGGCTTTGGATAGATTATAAATAGGGAATCAAGAACAAAGAATTTCTCACAAGGTCAGTTTCCCCAGACCATTAAAGAGTGGATCCAAACAGGACACATTTTAGAACACATCATGGGTCATGAGAGCAATAGTAAATCATTGTTTAAAATTCTCCGGTGGAAGAGTATTTGTAATAAGAATTTTCTATTCAGGGTGTAGAGTGGCAAGTTTAGATCTAAAGCAGAATCTTAAACTTGAATGAATACATAGAAATGAGAGGCTGGGGTAAATTAAGAAATTAGGTTAAAAAATGTTAAAGATGAACCACGGGGGGGGGGGGGGGGTGGGGGAAAGATGCAAAAGAAACAGCGCACATTTGTTTTAGAAAACAAGTTGTTGGAAATGTCACCACTTTAAAAAAAATAAAGAATACTTAACCTTTCACATCAAGTTCTTAAAAGCCAACTTACTCAGATATTATCCTCCCCTCCCCTCCCTCCTCCCCCTGACATTGCTCCTCCCCTCCCTCCCCTGACATTGCCCCTCCCCTCCCCTCCCTCCTCTCCCCTCCCTCCTCTCCCCTCCCTCCTCTCCCCTCCCCTCCTCTCCCCCTCCCCTCCTCTCCCCCTCCCCTCCCTCCTCTCCCCCTCCCCTCCCTCTGACATTGCTTCGTCCCTCCAGACTCCAACACGGGTCTCCTGAAATAATATCCCAGTAGTAGGTGTGGAAGCATGGCTGAAAATCACCATTTCTCAGCGGCAACAGGACATGCCTCCTCCTCCTCCTCCGCCTCCTCCTCCTCCGCCAAGGGGCTGCCCGGGATCCAGCAGCGCCGCGCCTCAAAATGACGTACTTTATCATTGAATAGTTTACAGATAGTTCTGAGATTCATTTCCAGCAAATTTTATATATACGAAGTGAACCTCTCCCCCCCCCCCCCTCAATAAGTTGGCAAAATGCAGTTTAAGAAATCGCTCTTAATGCCCAAGAAGGTGCCAGACGCTGGAGAAAATCGCGGGAGCATTTGGCGGGCAGGGGGCCGAGGCAACCGGCCGCGCATGCGCAATAGACCGGGCCCAAAGGACAACCCTTTGCGGTTTCGCGCCAGTGCTGGACGGATGACACGACGGCTGCCCTTTGCTAACTGACAGACATGATCAAGAACCATGATCACAAGGTGAATTTATAACAATCCGAATACTTTTTTTTGTTGAACTGTGTACTATTGTTGCAGGAATGGTACCTTTATTTATTCGTTCAAAAAACAAATAATATATGACATATACAGCAATTAAACATGAACTAGAAAAGACCCCCCCTCCAGCCAACTCTCCTAAGGAAAGCCATAAAAAAAGAGAAAAAGAAAAAGTTAAATATACATATTAAAATCTAATCAATATAAATTGAAATGTAAATATTCCGAGTATAACAGTCACTTTTTAATAAAAAAATTATAATGATCATGCAAAACATACATTATTTTTTCCATTATTAAACAATATTTCATCTCATTATGCCATCTATTAATATCAATCCTATTTGTATCTTTCCACGCACTGGCAATACATTTTTTCGCTACGGAGTACCTTTTAAAAAAAAAAACGGTGGCGTAACTTACCTAACAATCCTCCTGTTTTATTTTTTAAAGAATTATCCAATGAAGTGGTGAAAGACAAAGCTCCCAGTTTTCCTGAAACTGTAATGGATGGTCCATTCATATAAGTGGCCACTGTCTCATTGTTGCTTGCCCTCTGAATGGTCACTTGATTTATAAAGGTAGCATTCTCTGTTTAAAACAAAGGTCAAAGATATATTGAAAAAAAAAATTGAGATCCAAAAATGAAAGAGATCTTGGCTACTGATTTAATAGAGTGCTGCATATTTGGTGCCCAGTCTAATTCTCTATCATTTAAAGTATGCTAAATTTCTCTTCAGCCTTTTCTTCTCATCACAGTATCTTAATTTAACTTTATTATAAATTTAGACATACAGCACAGTAACAGGTCATTTCGGCCCATGTGTCCATGCCGCAATTTATACTGAATTAACCTATACCCCCTCCCCCCAGTACATTTCGAACGGTGAGAGGAAACTGGAAAACCCAAACAGACATGGGGAGAACGTACAAACTCTTTACAGACAGTGTGGGATTTGAACCCTGGTCTTGAACCCTGGTGCTGAAAAGGCATTGCACTAACTGCCATGCTAACCATGCTACCTAAAGAAGAATTAATGACTTAAGAATTAATGAAGGCAAAGGCTATCCACTCTGACCTGTAACATTTATAACGTTTCCATCGACCAGGAGAATGAGTTCATCATCATTGAGAATATTCCACTGAACCTGTAAAAAGAAAACTATTTCACTGTTTTTAAACCAATACTGGGTGCTAAATATTTGCAAATATATCTAAGTTCACACTATTAGTTCCTTTAAAAATTGTAGCCTTGGAAGTGTTAGAGAAATGCTGAATATTTTCTAGTGATTTGGAGTCAATTTTCTGAGAGTACACAGGACTTTATTTAAAAAAAAATAAACAGGTTTAAATTAGGTGAGGTGAGATGATAATTTTTATAGACTGTGGGAGAGGGCTTGTATATTTTTCAGTTATTCACCTTGATCTAAATAAAAAAAGAATTTTATCAGCAGAAAAAAATTATAAAATTGTAAGCCAGCAGGAATGCTCTTAAGATATGTTTGGGGATTGGTGATATCAATCATTGTGGTCAAATTTTCTGTTTAATCTAGGGCCTGAGTCATGACTGTGTTGAGATTGTTTCCACAATTTGTAAGTATACTTGTGTGAGATGAGAGCCATGACTATGAATACACTTATGGATCAAAAGAAACAAAAGTTCAATGTGCATGTGATTTTTTTTTGACAGATGCTGATGGCAAGAGGGGTTGGTCACTGTTAAGGTGTGAGTAAAATCGTAAACTAATTAATTTCAAATCAAGTTATTTACATTTTATTGGAAACAACAAAATAGTACAATCCATTCTGCTATCCTTAATGGGCTTTAACAAAATCAGAACCAAAAAAAATGTCCTCATCTGCAGTTGACATGTCTGCACTGAGCCTGCAATGGTTGTAACATGCGAATTGGAGATAGTAGAAATAACCACTTTCGCAAATGTTGCAAGCATTCAGTAATGAACAGCATAACATCAAATCCTGTATCTTACAAAATTTAGACATTTCCTTTTTTTTTATAACTAATATAATAGAGATTCTGGAGAGATTAAATAAAAATTTGAAATATCAACTGATCAGGTTGTAACAGTGGAGAGGCAAACACAGTTAATTTTTCACCAATGGTTTGTTTAAATCAAAGCTGGCTCAGCTACATTTGAATTGAAGAATAGATTTACAGTTAGTGAAGGCAGATAATAAATATTTCTATTACATACTACTTCTTAGTTCCTGGTAACATCGCAAGCATTTCTTAAAAAATACTATTTTTGGAAACAAACACTCTAGCAGTCAAATTTTTAATGCTAATCTTCCACAAACATCAATGAAGTAAACGGTTAATTAATCTGCCTTTTGTGATGTTGATACGAACTAACAACCCTTTTAATTTTGTTCGGGACGAAAAGGATTTTGTTAGCATTAACAAAGGAAAAGCAATGGAAAATTCACCAATGGTAAATTCAAAATAATAGTTTTTAAAAAAAATTAAACTATTAATAACATAACATTTCTTACTTACTTCTAAACTTTAAATTTAACCCCACTATGCACAAATCTGTGTGTGTGTGTGTGTGTGTGTGTGTGTGTGTGTGTGTGTGTGTGTGTGTGTGTGTGTGTGTGTGTGTGTGTGTGTGTGTGTGTTTAAATTTTCAGTTCAGAAATTATAAAGTGCTTTTAAACATCATATCTTCAGACCTATTTAAACTCACAAACCGTTTGACAAGCTCCTTGAGATATTCTGTAAATAGAAATGACCATTTTCTGAGCCAGAAATTCATCTCCTATGAAAAGGATGATAAACATCCTGTCTTTCCAGGATGTCTTCTTCCTTGGAATGAAGATTTTAGAATCTGTTTTCTAAATGTCATCTTTATCAAATGTCAAAGACTGTCATCTTTATCTTAAAAAGACAGTCAGAAGTTGCTTCTCTTTTGAAATATATTTATTCTGTGTTTCCCCTTTTATTTAGAAGTAACACATAATAGCACCTATTCTGGTTACTGTAATTCAACTCTGTCTTCCACAAGGTTCCAACTCCTATGTATGTCTTGACTTCTGTAAAACTGATCCAAAAAATGGCTGAATTTGATAATATATATTCTCCAAATCATGTGTCAGTTACATCATCAGTGAGGACAGTCCCAATTCTTGGAAACCACATGACTCTCAATTTTATTTCTACCAAACTTCGGGCCTTTTCAAAACCACTCAATATCCATAACAACCTCTGACCTCATCTCTGTTCAAGAAGCTTAAGTGATTTAGTTTAAAAATAGATGACTTCCCTCAGCAGTTCTTATTGAGTACTTAGATACTTCAGTTTTTAATAAAGCAAACATTCCATTGTTCTTGAATAATTAAGATCCACTTCAGATCCATTAGTTCTATCTTTCCAAGACACATCGTCTCCGAAAATGAACTCTTTCTGATTTCAATGTATATCTGTAAATGTGCTGACTTTGTGTGTGACCCTGTACCAGTCCACAATTAACTTACTAAGAATACATATTCAATATTTTATCTCTATAATTTATTTTACATTTCTATAAGAAATGTAACAACCTTACCAAAGCATTACTATTAACACTGATCCATTAAACTATTAATTACCATTATATCAGGTGAATTTCTTAGGTTTTTTTATTCATTTGAACAACAGATATCTTAATTTAACATCTCATACAATTCCTGTCAGGTCCAACAAGACATCACCTCCATTACTACAGTTCTAAATGTTAATGTAGATTAGGCTCTGATTATCTGGAATGTGACTTTAATGTACACACGTTAAATAGGAAAGTCTGCAGATGCTTGGATTGTATTGCAATGCAAAATATGTGTGATAAACAAAATGTATGACCATCTAGGTCTTGAAGAATGACTGCCTGAGCTAAAAGATTACCATTTCATTATATTAATGGAAATTACTATGAATTCCTTATGACCAATCCAATCACCTTTGTTCCACTGGGTCCTTGTGCTGCTAACGCGACAAAGTTTGTTGCCTCTGATGTTCTATTTTCTCCAGCTCTAAGGGTTCGACCCTGTAAACTGAATGTAACCGTGCCATTTTCATCTTTCACAGTTAATAGGATGAATTCTCCAAGACCATTAAATGTGTATTTTACTCCATCCAGGGTCACCACATGAGGATCTCCAAAGAACAAACCTGATAAGTTTTGAGCAAAAAAAAACAACTTTTAAGTCTTTTATTAAAATTAAGGATGGAAGTTATTTAGAAAAGTGTAACTTTTCTTGTTCAATTGGAATAGCACCAGCAAGCAATTAAAATTAGCTCTATCTCTTGTCACTGATATTTTTCATTTTGGTTTTAGAAACTCAAATGAAGTGTCCTGGAATACTCTGTCAAATGCAGATTGCATAAAATAGGCTAACCAAAGTTACTGCATTTCATTCAAATTGTTAATCAGAGAGAGCAGCACTCTTAGCTGCACTTTTAAAATTTTCACATAGTTTTGTCACTAGTCTGATATACGTTGTGGAGTTGAAATCTTATTCTGAAATACCCTGTCTTTGAAAAATGTGACGTTGAAGAATGTGATAACCTTACCTTATGTTGTAATTATATTATCAACGTCCTTAAGTAGATGAGAGAAAAATAAAGATGGCCACTCCCTATGCAAACAAGTGGTTGCTGATCTCACAATGATGTTTCCTAGTTCCATGCCAACACAGTATACTTTTAGCTATCCAGTGTCCATGAGGAATGGAGAAGTGTTACATGCATGAAAATGCAGGTTGTATGACAATTGCTCAAGAATTTAATACATTACTACATATTTCAAAACATACGGGGATTGTAGGTGAAATGGGATATTTGGGTGACACGGGCTCGACGGGTGAAGGACCCGTTACCATGCTGTATATCTAATTTTTTTTCTAAAACTCACGCAATCATTATGTGCACAAATTTTTAAATAAATTGCTGAACTGTATGCCACGTCCTTATGTTTTAAACAATAATGATTCACACTATAGTTTTACATTTTAATCCTAAACTATAGCAAAAATAAATCAAGTACTGAAACATCAATTTTTCAAAGGGGTTGTTGCTACTAATCAGACGGCAACACCACTGCCCTTACGTAAAATTTTTTTTTCATAACATTTAAAATTCACAGTTTGACATTACTTTCATGAAAACAAAGTAATCTTATGTAGGTTAAGCCTAGCCTAGGTTAGGCTATTACTTAAACTAAAATAATTTATTTCTCAATATCTAAATGACAGTGCAATTTTATTTGCTGTGTTCTCAACCTTCTCATGGCAATTAGTTAGTTTATTAGAACTGAGTCGAGGTCAGAGGATACTTAGTCTTATGAGAAATTTTTGACAGTTGCAAGAGAATTCTGGATGCTTTGGAACCAAAGAGTAGTACCATTTCAGAAGAGAATGAATTGAAGGATACATGCTTATTGAACACTACAGCACAGCCTTTTTGGCCCTTGATGTTGTGCTGTCCTATATATTCCTGCATATAAACACTAAACCTTCTGGCCTCATAACGCTCTATTTGACTTTCATCCATGTGCGTGTCTAAGGGTCTCTTAAATGCCCCTAATGTTTCAGCCTCCACCACCAAGGCATTTCAGGCACTTACAACCCTCTGTGTAAAAAAAAAAACAAACTAAATTTTCCTTCTTTCATTTTGTACAGATGTCCTCTGTTATTTGCTACTCATGCTTGGGAAAAAAGTGTTGCCTCTCAGAATCTTGTAGACCTCTATTAAGTCTCCTCTCATCCTTATATAGTCAGTCTCTTTTGTTACCTCCTCAAAAAATTCAACTTTCCCCTTACAAAGCCATCTAATTTGGTATCAAATTAGACATATGTTTATTTTTATTAAAATTATTTTTGAAAAAAGGCAAAATCATGTTCAGCTAATGTAGTCCCTTGCTGTGACTCCAGATTCAGAAGGATTTATTTCCCTCCCTGGAGTCTAATGAGTGGGCTCAGGCTTGAGATCCTACATCATGTCTCTCCTAGCATTATTCCCCGTTGATTTTAATAGTGATGGTAAATTTCAGGAGAAGGAGGAAAGGAATACATAAGTTTTCCTTTAGTTATTTTTCTTCATTTTAATGTTTTTGATTATCTCTCTGTTTATATGTCTTTGTAAATTAGTTTAAATGACATCAAATTATTAGTTAAAAAAAATTGAAATCAATGTTCATGGCCAAGTTTACACTTAGACTTCACCCCTGGATTCCAATGTGTAGCATAGTGATCCCGCCTCATCTGTCCCAGATATATGTGGGTGTGAAGAAATTGCAGTCCTGGTCCAGGATAATCTAAATCTTGTATTATCTTGAGGCAGTAAATTGCTAAATTTAAACTACTGAGAACAAAATTAATAAAATCAGCAGGATGATAAAAACAGTTTGCTGATTTTATCAAAAGTAAATGCTACACAATATTACCATATACTTCAAATGAAATAGAGTACCTATCCGTGGAGGAATGTATCCAAAGCAAAAGTCTTGTGGTCTCTTCATTCGGTAAAGGAAACAGAAATAATTATCACCAGCATCTCTGCAGCAATCATTGTATGGATCAACTTCCTCATCTAAATGGTTTGACAGTGAAAAATTATTATTAATAAAAAGTGATCAACTTAACAGGAAACACGTTCAGCATGAACAATATTTACCAACAACAAAGGAAAAGTTTCCTTAAAATAATTGCCTTGTAATAAAGAATGGGAAACCAATACATAAAAATACCTTTGGAGCCAGCTTTATATCTGCAGATAACTGGAACTGCTTAGTGCTCTCAAAAGTTAAAGTTTCTAGATTTTATTGTAGGATTTTCAACATCGAGTTACACAATCTCATAAATTATCAATGATGAAAGAGGCACTTTTTACTTTTCTAAAAAAAATGGAAACTTATATTTAACTAAACTTACCTTGATCCAAGAATTGGGAGATCATTTAAACCCCAAATCAGGTGAGTTTGTAATGGATGAGAAGTTGCTATCTCATTAGATTTTATTTTTGTTTCCCTTCAAATCTGCCTCATTTCATTCACTCATAATTTAATGGAGGCATAGAACAGTTCATTATAACATAGGAAAAGGTCCATCAGCCAACCATGCCTGCACTGTATAGTTAAACCCATCTGCCTGTTTTACTCTATTCCCTGCCTATTCATTTTTTTTTTCTGGCTATTCCATCCCATAGGATGATGATAGTTCCTTTCAGTCAGTTTGTGGGGTTTGATACCCCACTCCTCAGAAAGGAACAGCGTGTGCGTGAATAGATTTAGGGGAGTAGGGGTTGCACAGGTCTAGACCCACCTTCTTGAAATCCCTTCCTGGATCTAGCGGCATGGTGAAGTCCAAGATGGCTAGAGTGCCCCTTCCATGCTTCACAGCACATGTTTGCTAGATGGCCGTTGACCTTATAAGAGGGTTCATGCATCCTTTGACAGGTCTTGTTTTTCATCTTGCAGGGTGTCTATCCACCCTCCACAGCAGACAAGCCTGGCTGGGGAGCTGATTTAGTCACTGAGTAGCCGGCGAGTGACCTGACGCACGTGTGTGTGTGTGTGTGTGTGTGTGATATATATATATATATATATATACACATATGCAAGATGCCCTCTTGTATTTGATATTTGCACCTTGAAAAATAGATTTTGACTACATACCTTATCTATACATATTATAATTTTAACTACTTCTGTCAGGTCACCTGGATGTTCTAGTGAAAACAATCCAAATTTGTCTAACCCCTTTAACACTCTTCAATCCAAGACAACATCTCAATGAATCTATATTGCATCCTCTCCAAAGCCTCCACATCCCACTTGTAATGTGGTAATTAGAATTGAAAACAGTACTCCAAATGTGGCCTACAAAACTTTTATGAAGCTACAATATGACTGCCCAACTTTTATACACAGTGCTGCAGTTTAAAAGACATTGTTGGACCTGCTGAGTTGCTCTGGCATTGTCTGCAGACTTTCATGTTTTACTTTTGAACCTAGAAGGGTCCCTTCCCATCTTAAACACACCCTCTAATGTGTGATATTTTAGCCCTGAAAAAAAATTCTGACTTTCATAATGTTATAAAATTCTATCTGATCCCTTAACCTTTGCCACTCCAGAGAAAGTAATCCATGTTTGCCCAATCTCCACCCATAGTTCATACTCTCTAATGTTGGAAGCATCCTGGTAAATTTCTACCCTTTCCAATGCTTCTCTATCCTTCCTGTAATGGGACTACCACAAATGCACACAATACTTCAAGGTCAACAGAAGCAAAGTTTTGATTAACTGCAACAAAACTTCCTTACTTTTATATTCAAAGATCTGTCCAATGAAGGCAAACTTGTCATATGCCTTCTTTACAACCCTATCTACTTGCTTAGCTACTTTCAAGGCACTAAAGACCTGGACCTGCGCCCACCCCCCCCCCCCCCAAAAACACTCTTCATTTTAATGTTTTAAGAGTCCTGCCATTCTATATCTACTTGTCCCTTACCTTTAACCTCCAAAGGTTCAACACCTCACTCTTGTTTAGATTAAACTCCATCTGCCATTTCATTCCCCATTTCTGTAACTGTTGTATTCTTTAATAGCCCTCTACACTGTCCATAGCTCCACCAGAGTGTAATTTTCAACTTACAAATCAGCCCATCTTCTCATCTACCTTTTCATCCATCATTTATATACATTACAAACAACGTGTTCCGACGCTACTCCTTGCAGAACACCACTCTGGCCTCCAACCAGAATAACAACCTTCCACCACAACCCTCTGTCTTCTGTGGACCAACCATTTCTGGATCCAAACTATTAATTCACTATGGATCCCAGCATCTGTTCCTTTTAGATTAGCCTACCATGAAAGAGCCACAGAAGTTTAAATCTTCCTGAGTAGCAATACCAAATCTCCCTGCTAGGATATTGTGCCCCTCAAGTTTAGATGTTGGTCATCCTCTTCTACAGTTCCCATCTGCACTAGAAATTAGCCCAAAAGACCCAGGTACCTGAATCCCCCCATGCCTACCAGTTCTTCAGCCTTCCTTTTTATTGCCTTGCTAACATTACTGCTTGTCTCACTTGGGATTTTGGATGGTGTACTTCATTTAAATTTGCTTTCAAAATGTTATCTATCTTCTGGATTTGGTTTCAATAATTGCATAAAACTTGGCTAATGAAGGGAAGGGTGGATTTTCAAATGAAACTGTGGTTTTCCATCATTACCTAAGGTCAAAGAGAAGTGAGAATCCTTCTCCAGCCTTATCAAAATACCCAACTAACTTGAGACAATCAGATCCCAACCCCACTGAAATTTCTGACCTTGACCAATCTCTTCAGTGGCTGTAACCTTCAAACCATGGTATCTTGTGTCTATAGACCTAGACCAATGGTTACAATGAATCATAGAACATAACATACACCAATCTTACAATAAACTTAACTCTCTTCACATTTTTATCAACCTGTCTGAGAAGTTGAGGTTCAGGGACAGAGTTTCAAAATAAAAAGCAGGCTGTAAAGGTATAAGATGAAGAACATTTCTTCACTCAGAAGTTAGATGACCTTTAGAATTTTCTGTACTGGAGGTTGTGGTGGTTAAACTATATTGTTCTTGGAGATAAATATATTTCTGGTCATAAAGCCATTGATGAAATTTGTCATTGGGTAGAGATGTCCTAAAGCTTGGAGAATATCTTTCCCTATGGTGTTCCTCTAATTGTCTGCCCCTTCTGTCAATTAGAAACAGCTTCTCTAATTTCCACTCTCGGGCATCTTCCACATTTCAACAATCCTTTTATGAAAATTAGTGACAAAGGAATTTTAGGCCAGAAGTATGTGAATAAACTATACACGCAAGGCTCAATCATTTGTCATGGGCGTGATTCCTGCTATTATACAAGTGGGTATTTGATTTGCATAGAAATGACAAATGGGTTCAATCAGTCTTTGCAGATGTTGGCCAGGGTGACTTACATCCAGAATCAGAGTTGGCACTAATTTATGGGAGTTGCGGTTACTGTTAATTAAGATTTAATACCTGTATAAAGTTGTTTGAAAGCAAAAGCTATGGAAGTGCAAGGTACATGGGGTTCAAGCCCTGCGCCGGCTGTAAGGTGTTTGTATGTACTCCCCATATATGAGTGTGTTTTCTTTGGGGGCTCTGGTTTCCTCCCACCGTTTAAAAAAAAAATCACAGGGGTGAAAGTTAATGGGTTGTGAATTGGGCGTCATGGTCTCGTGGGCCGAAATGGCCTGTTACCGTGCTATATGTCTAAATTTTAAAATTAAAAATGTAAAAAATTAAAAATTTATTTTAGTTTGTAACCTTTTTTTAAACATATAAGATATAAATTTTTTTTTAGTTTCTTATAATATCCTGTGTTGTATCATTTGCAGTATTTTACCTTTTTTAGGTAGAAGAATTACATAGTTTCAATAAACTTTTAGAGTTCAGAGCGAGTTTTGGCTAGTTTTATTCTATTGGACAGGTTCAGGGACATCACCACAGGTTTTGAGGAATATTACATAAACTTGTTTTTTTTAAGATCCCTTCCAATTTGTTCCAAAAATCTACATCCAGATTTGTGTGTCTTTCTGGCTGGATTAGCAGAGCTGGATTCTGAATTAATGATTCTACTTTTTTTTCTCAAATCTGAGATTTCCTTCTTGGAAATATAGCCATTGTGGATATGATTTAACATGTTTGCATTTTCTGGGGCAAGAACAAATAAATATTCACCACAGAAATTGTTATCTCATTCTTCAGGTATTTAAATAGTGAAAAATTGTAAGTAAAAAAGTATGTCTGCAGACCTTAATTTGCATTTATAATTGGTTTAATGATGCAAGGATTTTAATAATTTATTCATCAAAAGCTAAACAATTACATTTCAACCAATAGTGTTATTCGTAACATAATTGCTAAGGAAATAATTGCACATTGTTAACAATTGATTTACTTCCTTGGTCTTTCCAATAAAATTGTAAAATAGTAATGAAAGTAACATTTTCTTTTCACCTTGATAGGTAGCTCTCAGCATTGGTAAAGTGTTTTGGAAGTAATTATTCCTTTGCTGCAAATAAAACGAGAATCCTCTCCACAACCAAACCCATCTGTTGAAGTGAGTCCATGGTGTTGGAAGAAATCGTTCTCTATCACCATAGATTAGACCACCATTTCTTGAATAGTAACACCTTACACCTGACCCCTGCCTGTTAGGAAACCGGCTTTGGAATGTTAAAAATAAATCTGGGGAAAAAAAATTCAACCATATTTAATTTGCATGCAATTACTCAATATATTCACAAGCTTTGCCTTATATCCTACATAAATTCACCTCTAAAATATAGGTTGCAAGTTAAGAGTTCTCATTTTAAATAGTCCTTTAAGCGATAGTTCAGGTTCCTTCAAAATGTTTAGCTTAAATTCCTTAATTCTATTAATTCAAAGAATGTAGGTGTTCTTGTGGATTTATTGCCCATTCCTAATTGACTCTGATGTAATTGGTGTGCTAGATTTTTTTTCCCGTCGGATGTGCTGAAGGGCCTATTTCTGTGCTGCATTGATCTATGGTTCCAAGTCATCTAAAGGCCAACCTTATTGTTGCAGGTCTTGGATAACATATGGACGAGTTGGGGCAAGGTCAGCAAATTTCCCTTTCTGTTGGCTGTAAGTGCATCAGTTTTATTTTCCAACAAATCAGTCATCTCACTATCATTATTACTTATGACATTTTCTTTAAGATACAATATAACTGAATTTCAGCTATGAAATTCTGACTTGTGTTTGCATCGTGCATCTGTCTAGATGATAGCTGGCCTGTTAACTACTATGTTGTTTTAACATTTCATGTAAACCAAAAGTACTTCCATGATATTTTTTATTTCTTTTAATTTTCTGATTTATTTTCAGAGTACATATCTGACATCACATACAACCCTGAGATTATTTTTCCTATAATCCTTTGAGTTAGTTTTCACTAATGAAGGAAAAAGCAGACTGTTTTGGTGTAATTTTAACCTCTCATTCCCTAACCATAAATGATGAGAAAGGAGATCTAACTTTTTCCATGTCACAAGGCTATAAATTAGGTTGGGCCATTCATTTATGGTGGGATTGACACAAAATCAGATTGCTTATTTAGAAAGGTATTGCAATAATTGGCATCTGTCAAAAGCTGTTTTCCATTTTAAATCCTCAACTACATCCATTCCATTAAACTCTTTAGGGCAGAAGAGATTAGAGGTCTGGGATCAAAGGGCACAAACTTCAGGTAATTAGCCAAAGGCCAAGAAGCAAAAAAAATCTTGAAATATACTACTGTGCCTGTAGGTGATAGATGTATATTCAAACTTAATCTTTGGGTCCGGAAAAAAATATATGAAGCAAGGAAATGTGCACAGTTGCAGAAAATAACAGAGAAGAGGATTTGCTGCTTAGTCCTTTCTAAGAGCTTGACCTTTTGTTATAAATATTTCATTATCTGCTGATGTATTTATCTTGGGCTGATTCTTAGCCATACATAGCAAAAACTTTTAATAATTTGAAAGCATGTGGAGCTGTGTGCTTCTACACAGGTTACTGAGGCTGAAAGCTCCAGTACATAAACCATTAAGAATTGGAACATTCAAAAGTAGCACAAGCAAAAAGTTTGCAAGATTTTGAGATAATTTTCTGCTATTCAACATTTCTGCTGTTATTTCTTATTACATGAATACCAAATAAGGAAATTAAATATTACCTTGAGGTTCTTTAACATCATATCCATAAAATTTTATAGTGTTTCCCCATATAAAGGAATTGTCAAAATTAGCCTGCCAAAAAGAACAGGGACAAGGCGAAGTGAAGAAGCTCCAAAATGGGAAAGGTTCTTTTAAATACCAATCAATGCATCTTTGTCTTGGGTTCCTTGTAAATATATTATTTTTTTCCAAACGATAAGCCCACCGTCCTTTTTTACCTATAAGAGGAGTAAAATTATACAGATTAAAAGATAAAGTAAGAAATCAAAATCAGATCCAACACTGATGGTAGTAATATTTGTATAATTATGGGAAACTTGGGTTTATGATGCTAATGGCTGAAATGGACTAAGCCATTCTGGAAATAGAATTCAATGCTCTTAATTTATTTTAGATCCAACAAATTCTTGTGATGAATATAATCATTGCAAGTCCTCATTAATGAGTTAAATAATGTCATCCAATGCAATGCAATTAAAATGAATTACATTGTCTTTTTCCCATATCTCCTAGCTATACATGTAACCAAAGAAATACTTGAGAAGTACAGTTATTATTGTATTGCAGGGAACATGACAATCAAGTTGCAACAACAAATTCATGGACAATTTTCAATATAACTACAACATTGTCTACAAATGTTTGTGTAGCTGAAAGTAGTCATGGGACAGTTTATCTGCACTTCCATTAACTCCTGCAGCATAATGTGTCAGTCACTGTTAAAGGCATTTAAAAGCTAATAAAAGCTGCAAGAGTGAATGGAAGAAGAAAGACTGTGGCTGTCGGCTAATAATAGACTCTTAGATTGATGAGCAGCTAATTGCCTGGAGGAAGTGAGAAATTCTGGATGTAGTTTGCTAAGGATTATGTGGAACCCTCAGAGGACTGGTTGGTCTGTCAGGGTGCATGATACAAAGGAGAACAGTGAGCCTGGAACTACAGAAGGGTGCAAGGCAGGAAACAATAATTTTATTAAATAACCAGATATACAATTTGATTTAAGAGCTTTGATAGTTCATTTGTTTAAATTGCACTGTTTAAAGAGATAAATTATTGTTTTCCTTGTTCATTAAGATCACAGGTGTTTTATTGGAAACATTTTCAAATTGCTTCAACCATGATTTATCACTTAAAATTAATCAGAATTAAAGGGTGAGGAAAGATTTCCATCTTCCTAGATGCCGTTCAGAAATAATCCCATTTGCTTGCATTTCAAGTTCAATTTCATGTCACATATACCAAGGTGCGGTGATAGTGGTTGTTTTGGATGCAGACCATTGAGATATCTTTTGCCTAGTACAGGTACACAATCCTTTATCCGGACATCTAAAATCCAGAAAGCTCCAAAATCCGGCAAATGGGGAGAGAGACAGCAGCACGAGTTGGGCGGGCAAGAGACTGGCAGCGCAAGTCAGGCGGGGAACAATCTGTTCAGTCCCTTATAACCCAAGCCTCTCCATTCTGGCAACATCCTTGTGGTTCTTTTCTGCATTCTCTCTAATTTAGCCATAAACTCTGTATAGTATGGTGCACAATATTCCAGGTGCACAAAGCTTTGCAGACTATCCACAATTAGTCTTTGTCTTTCCAAATGTGGATAGATGCTCTCAGAATCCCTTCCGGTAACCTTTCCAGCACTGGTAAAGTTAGGCTCACTGCCCCTTGTCCCTGCGGTCCTTCTTAAATAAAAGAAAAACAGTAATTGACTCCTTGTTAAATGGTACTTTATGTCTGATGAAATATGATACAAAAATCTCTGTCACGATCCAAACAATATTCTAGAGAACAGCCTCCATAGATTTAGCTATGTTTATTTAACTCAAGACCACCAACACTTCTTCTTTTGAAATATCAATATGTTTCAGGTTTTCATTTTTTTTCCCTGAATTTCCTAGCTTCTGTGGTAAATATAGATGAAAAGTATTCATTTAAGACCTGACTCATGTCTCGTCCTTAAGGACTTATTATCTCACTATGTACCTTTTTGCTTTTGATATGAATCTCTCAGGATTTTCCCTTACCTTCTGCCAAAACTATCCCATGTTCCCTTATTGATTTCCTGCTTAAGTGTACTGCTACATCCTTTATACATTTCAAGGGACTCAATTAATTTCAGTTGCCTATACCTGACATACACCTCCATTTTTCCTGAACACAGGCTCAATATCCTCATCAGCCTGGATTTCCTAATCCTGCCAGCCTTGGTCCTCTCTCTAACACAGGGCCTGGCAATCTTTTACTATGCGTGGACTGAATGGTATGTCAGTGGTCGAACAGCGGGCCACACTGATGCTACTATAAATGAAATTTAAAAATGAGTCAAAATAAATAGTGACAAGGAGGTCTCGTGAGAGCTGGCCTTGGTGGACGCCATGTTGTATTTGCCATTGTGTAAATTGAGAGCCAACAGTAGGATGAGGAAGGATGTGCAGAGCATGAAAGAAACAGGTGTGTATTCCTTGTATACCTGGAGGGGCACTAACCGGGGTGCGGGGGGGTGAAGGACACAGACTGGGGGGGCAGGGGGTGGTGGCGGAGGCATTGACGGGGGGGGGTCAGATGTTGCCCGAAAGGACAGTAAGGGGCACATAGCTGTACGTGTATCGGTGGGCTGGGGGAACATGGTTCTTGTGCATTTGGTTGCGGGTAAGATAAATTTGGATCACAGGCCGGATCTGGACCGTGGGCCATAAGTTGCCCAGCCCTGCTCTAACAGGAACAAATTGGCCCTGAACTCTCCCTATCTCAATTTGAAAAGCCTCCCACTTGCCGAAAGTCTCTTTACCTGCTCCCACCTCTCCCAATCAGCTTTTTCAAGTCCCAGCCTAATGCCATAAATATTAGCCCCCATTTTGGGACTTTTGAACCAATCCTCTCACTTTCACGAACTATTTTAAAACTAGTAGAATTATTGTCACTGTTCCCAAAGTCCTCCACTGATACTTCAGTCATTTGCTCATCCTCAATTTCGAAAAGTATGTCGAGTGCTGTCCCATTTCTAGAAGAGCTATCCATATTTTGCTTTGACAAAACAAGATGCATTTAAATTCTGCCTCAACTAATCACTTAACACTGTGGTACTTCTAGTTGATTTAAGAGAGTTAACATTACCTACTATAACAAATCTATTAATCCTATGGCTATCTGTGATCTCCCTGCATATTTGTCTCCTTGATCAAAAACTATTTATTTAACATGCTGAAATTCTCAAGGTGAAAGCTGCAATGTTAAAACAATCTTGATGCAATTCAAAATGCCAGGAAATAATGGAAGTGTTTTTACTGATATTAGTAGACCATATTGTACATGTTCTGAGAGTGGGCAAGAATTTCATTGCTTTATTTGTTAAAATGATGGAAGAGTATGACTGGAGAATAACCCTGACCTGATTAACTTAACCAAGTTCCAGTGCATGTGTTTGCACAGTCAAAGGAATCCTAAGGTTATACTGTTAAAAGTACTACAGATTTATAGTTACAATCAAATTATCATTGTAAGGTTTGACAACTATACCAAATTACATTAAAAACTGAACATCTTAAAGTAATTGACATCTCTTTCAAATTTTCATTATTCAGGTGAATAGCATCAGTGGAAGACTGACCCTTTAAAACAGCAAAACATTACAAGACCTTGTTGCACTTTTACTTCTATCATTAACATGTCTTACCTGTTTTATGACCAGGATACTTATCTGGACGGTAGATTCGTTCAGGATCCACATTAAATCTGGTCTGAGGGTCATTAAAGATTAAAAATGTAGATTTACTGTAAATAAAAACAATTGAAATAGTATCAGTTTGTAAGACAATGAACATGGACCAAAGCAGAAGTAATTGCATAAACAAAAGCTCCACCGAATAAACTGTGCAATAGTGGAACATTCCAGGCCAATATTTCATGATGTTAAAGAACCTAAATGCCAGGAATTATTAGGCATGTTAAATTTTTCTTCAGTTCAAGCTTTTATCTCAACTGTTCTTCCTTACCTCAAGGCCAATACACTTATATCATTCAATGTGCAGTATAATTGAGTTCATTAAGAAAAACTTAAAGAATAATACAAGGACAAGTAGTTGGATTTGAAAGCAAATAAAAATCAGACTTGTTGCTTATAATGAGATGCTGGTACTAATAAAATAACACCCAGGATTTTGCAGTGATTTGTGGATTGAAAAAGGTCCTCATTGATTTTGATGAAAGCCACATCAATTGAGACACATTGCAGTGAGGTCTTCCGTATAATATAATTGAAAATATAAGACTGACATCCTTGAAACTATCAAGACTACCCCACCTACACAATAAAAAAAACAATGAAAGAGTAGGCTAAAGTATATTCTCAGATCTCAGAGATCATTTTGTTTCTGTATTGAAAAACATGCAGATTTAAAAACCTTCTAAAACATTAAAAAATTATAACCAATCAAAAAAATCCAAATTAACATGCCATTAGTGAGATTGTATTAGCTGTTTCAATAAAAAAAATGATGTGAAACTCTCCTATAGATGATCAAGATACAATTTAAATTCTACAATCTGAGTTTATTGCAGCCATTCTCTTCCATTAAGATTAATTTTATTAACACCCCTGCTCTCAGGTATGTTGCAGGATCTTTAGTTGAATTATTTTCATAAATGCTAGACAATTAGCCAAAGTACATATGCCCTTGATAAACTCTGTTTAGTTCAACATCACTGCTCAGTTTGCAGTTTTACGTTAAATCATTGATAGCAGCTTCAAAGTTACTGCAAACAAACACCTGAACACCCTGATTCTGCTCTCAGGTTAAGAAATAAATGGTAATTTCATGATTATTATTACTGAAATTCCATGTTAATACTAGAAATTTATGGCTGAGAAAATCTTCATATTAATGTATAGTATTGATACCTGAAATATCCCATGAGGGCATAATTTTTCTGGAAAGGTCTAAAGGAATATTCCCAGTTCATTCCACCATCTTTGAATTGAATTAAGCAGAAGGAGAATATACCATCAGTTACTAAGGTTGCTTGGTATGTATTGGTCTGAAAAAGAGAAAAAGTCAACTTTGTTATTCCATTAATGTAGAAACATGGTACTGTGGGCCAGTTCATGCTGGAAAGATCTTTCTGCCCAGATTCACTGTCAGTTGGTTTCTGCATATCTGCACTTGTGTGGAACCAGACACTAAATTGTCTTTCATGGACCCTTTGCACACTTAACTCCATCAGCATGGCCTAATTGATGACAGATAGTGTAGTACAGAGCCCCACCACTACCATGCCCTGACAAGCTTGACAGCTGGCAGAGGGCTAAGATGGGTGGAGTGTGAGATGGAGAGAAGATTTGGCAACTTTGAAAGTTTTCATTGATTTTAGTGGCTTTAAAATATCTCTGGGAGATCAAAAAAAATAACATTGGAAGTAAGTAAATATAAGTATCCTATCTTAATGGTTATATTAATTTAAACACACAAAAATTAAAATATTAAAGTAAAGAAAAGATTTAATAATGCCTCTCACCTTCCTTCTCACCCTTCCCTCTCACCTCCAAAATCCTTATTGGAATCAGTGGTTCTCAGATCTGCCCACAAGTCTGACATGAATCAGAACCTAACAAACAAACACCCATCATAACACATGGGATGTCAGGAGGGCTAGGCTGCATTGTTGGAGTGGAGGTTGTGATTCAAATGTGGCTGGGAAACCCACAATCAGCGATCGTAGTTTAAAATGCTTAGCCATCAGTTCTGAGATGAGAAGAATTTTTTTTTTCCTCCCAAAGGAATGTGAAATTTTCTACCCAAAAGAGGTACAGAGGCTGGTCATTGAGTATATTCAAAGGAGAAATCGATGGAAAAATTTGAAAAGTGAAGAAAGTGGCACAGAGTGAACTATAATATTCTTGAATAGTGGAGTGGGCATGAAAGGATAAATGGCTCACTCCTGCTATTTCTGATGTTCTCATATATGCTGAATGGAGATATGTTCTTCCTTTGAGGCATATCTGAACCACTGAAGGATTCTTTAAGTTTAATCAGAATGGAAATAGAATTAGTAAATACATACCTTTTGAATTTCCAGATTTATATATCCAGTGAAAGGAAGCATATTTTCCCAGGTGATCCTGAGTGCCCATTTAGGTTCAAAGCTAGTGATGCCAAGTTCTGATCCATAAAATTCATTGACTTGTGTCTTAAGTTCCTTCTGAAAATTCTTACTATGATCATCAGTCCTCTCTTGAAAATTAAATTCCTGAAATGTGGTTAAAATTCTGTTGTTAGTTGACCTCTGCCATGCACTGAAAGGTTTTCTGAAGCAGGCTAAATTGCTAATTGTGCAAGTTATCATGAGCAAATTAAAGGCCTTACTGATGGAGCCGTGGTTCTGTTTCTGACCCACTCAAAATGAGGTTAAAAGAAACAGGATATATACCTGTTGGTATTCTGCTACATTGCAAAATATCGCAGTTAATTAGGAAGGACAAAATTAGACCTAACATATTTTGTAGATCATTGTAAATGGATTTAATTCATAGACTCAAAATTGTTCTACAATCTTTGTACAATGTTGGGATCTCATTGATCTTCCCTCCAATATTTTGGAGACCACTTTGTGTCCCCTTCATGGCAGAAATGATCTACAATCACAGAAGGTTAAAAATTCATTTTCTGGTCCAGTATTACAGGCACAATGGTTCAACATAACTATATGGCTTGTTTAGCTTGTTGGTTTCAAACATCTGGTGACATTTTCAAACTGGTATACCAATAGGAAAAGTTTTGCTTTCTGGATTGGTGAGGGGAAAAAACTATGAGAACAAAAAAAAAGGCTTATTAGAATGTTCACAAAACAATCCCTTATCCATGATATCCGTCCACCACTCTTACTTGTTTGGGCATTAAGTCATGAATTTGTACAGACTGGAAAGTGGCTCCTCAGCTCACCACATTTTTACCAATCAATAATCAGTGAGGGGTATTAAAATAGTACGAGGTCTGACTTCTTACTGGGCTGAAACTGATCACTGATGCAGTGTCCCAAAAAGTCAATGTTCCAATTTTTTTTTAGTTTTTGTGATACCTTCTCCCAAATATATGCTTTCTAAAGAAAGCTAAAATAAGTTTTAAAGCCCAGCAGACTTATCCTCAAGTAATTATAAAATCAATTATCCTTGAAAGGTGAAGGTTGATCTTCCATACCTGGTAGTAGATGGATCCTATTCCTCTTCTCACATCTGCATCATCCCAGAAAACAGCAATCATTGATGGTGTGTTATGCAGGAATTGATTGAAACTTTGGAATGGATTCGGATATAGGAACTGTACCTGAGCATTGTTTCTTTGAAATGTAATCAGCCCATTATCTGAAAACTATACAAAGGTATTTAGTTCCATAATATAAAAGAAGGAAAATCAGTATTTATGATATCTTGTTATGTGCTTTCTGGAGAAGCTATAATGCTCCCATTAATAATGACAGGAAAAGCCTAAATTACTTCAGATAGGTTGTTAAATCACCTCAAGTAACTTAGTCACTGTGTACTGTTTTGTCACCAAATTATAGGAAAGATATAAACAAAATAGAGAGAGTGCAGAGAAGGTTCACGAGAATGTTGACAGGATTTCAGGGTCTGAGTTACAGGGAAACGTTGTGCAGACTGGAGCTTTTTTCTCTGGAGCGTAGAAGATTGAGAGGGGACTTGATAGAGGTGTTTAAGATTTTAAAAGGGACAGACAGAGTAAATGTGGATAGGCTTTTTCAATTAAGAAAGGGGGAGATTCAAACTAGAGGACATGGTTTAAGATTGAAGGGGGAAAATTATAAGGAGAACATGAGGGGAAATTTCTTTACGCAGAGGGTGGTGGGGATGTGGAATGAGCTTCTGGCAGACGTGGTCGAGGCGGGATCATTGGTTACATTTAAGGAAAGACTGGATCGTTACATGGATAGGAGGGGACTAGAGGGGTATGGACCGGGTGCTGGTCAGTGGGACTAGGAGGGTGGGGATTTGCTACAGCATGGACTAGTAGGGCTGAACTGGTCTGTTCTGTGCTGTAAGTGGTTATATGGTTATGGTTACAACCATTGGAGGTTGTCCATTTTTGACAACACAGGTAATGACATCAATTCAGTCATTTCTAACATCAGGTCATTGGACCCAGTAATATCACTAAAAGGCTGAATGCAGTTTGTGCTTCAGTCATATCTGGGAAGTGGTGCAAATTTCTCACAATGCCAATCCATTTGAAGGAAAAGACTAAAACTAGATAAGAGCCAACAATGGCAAAAAAAAGGCATTTGTTAACTTTGTTGCTGTCCACAACTGGAATCTAATTAATACTCTTGCAAATTTCTGGCAATTATTATCTTGCTGGGATTTCATTGGAAAGAAATTAAAGGCCTTACTGATGGAGCCGTGGTTCTGTTTCTGACCCACTCAAAATGAAGTTAAAAGAAAGGATATATACCTGTTGGTATTCTGTTACATTGCAAAATATCGCAGTTAATTAGGAAGGACAAAATTAGACCAAACATATTTCGTAGATCATTGTAAATGGATATAATTCATAGACTCAAAATTGTTCTACAATCTTTGTACAATGTTGGGATCTCATTGATCTTCCCTCCAATATTTTGGAGACCACTTTGTGTCCCCTTCATGCCAATTTTGTATGGTATGTGCAATTTAAATAAGGTAAAATTGGGAAAGCCAGCAATAATCCACAACCTTTCTTTTCTCTCCTTTCACTTTGCTGTTCTTTTCTAGACATTTGGCACAAACTTTATCTCAGACATAATTAATTGGGAGCTTTACAATGAATTAGGGAAGGACAAAATTACATCAAATTAATTTTGTAGCTTTCTGTGAAGTAAAGTACATTTTAAGTTGCGGACTCTTAATCTTATCACAAGGAAGGGGATTCACTCCACCTTGCTGAAAGTCATGTACCAATTTTGACATAACAGATAGGGAAAATCCATTTCCATTTGCTTGACCAGAGAGAATGATTTAAAAATAATTGAAGCATTTGGAAACAAATAAGGAAAATTCTTTTTGTGCATCATCCACATAAAAAATATGATGGAAACAGCCAATGTTAGCTTTAATAAATGAAATAGCTTTAAAATTGAAAAGGGGAACTTTGCATGAAGAGTCAAAAGTAGCAGATGAGTAAAATATTGGATCACTCTCTCATATACAGTAGCTGTGGAGGCAGGAGGTTGAATTGTCTTTTTCGGCACTGTATGATTAATGGCAAATTATGTAGCAGAAGTCAACAGGTTGTGCCATTTAACATTCTACAAGCAAGTATCCATTCAAACAGTCATAAGATAGTGTTTAGAACAAGGAAATATCTCTTGCCTAAAACTAAGTTTAAAGTTTGAAGCAGTACGATTTTTTTGGTTGCCGTGCTTTGCTCTGATCACACCCATATCTCGTTGTGGTGCAATTTCTTATAAATGGATAATTGTGCAAACATGAGAAATAGGAGCCAGAGAGAATATTCAATCTCTTGAGGCTGCTCTGCTATTCACCAAGGTCATAGCTGATTTACTATCTCCCCATATCATGGGATTTCTCTCATTAAAGAGAGAATGTTGCAAAATTATTTATTAATTATGCTTTGTAATCAAAGCTAAATTTCATTGTAGAATAGTGGAGTTTTAAATAGGCATCTTCATAAGTGCAAGTGTAAAATTGTGAAAATTAATTGTTAAAAATAAAAAATTTAAACACACGTATAATTTGAAGTAAAAGATGTCATCAAATGGAAAGCCAGTTGGGATGTTGATGGTTGGAGAATTAAAGTCGCCACTCCTTCTATTGAGTATTGTATCTCCAAATCGTGTTCCGTAGTTAAATAATCGTATCTCTGTTTGAAAAAGAATTGGGAAATGATGTCATTAAAATTCAACAGCAAATATTTTAAAAAGAAGATCTGCTTGATGCTGGAAATCTGAAATTATAATAGTAATAAGAGAAACTACTTTGCAGGTCAGGTACCATCTCCAAGGATGTTGCGTAACCTACCGAGTATCTCCACCATTTTTTGTTTTTATTTCAGATATATTCACATAATTATTAAAACTCATATTGAATAGTAAATTCTTAATTGAGGTTAATTTTTTAAAATTAGTGTCTCAATTATGAATAAACAAAAGAAATCACAGGTTGAGCAGCGCTTGAAGGGAACTCTGAAAATAAGACACAATTGTTTTTAAATGATCTTTCCCTGGTTGTATAGCGCTATTCACTTGGCTAAAATATTAGTGGAGTATGTATATGAATGTATAATGTGGAGCATTGAGGCTGCATTATCAGGAACTCGGATGCAGCGCTGACCGTTTCTCTCTGTATTTAGTTTGTATCTTCATCTGGTGGCCATGTGAGTTTCACTGGATGCTCCAATTTCTTCCCACAATCTGAAGACGGGTTAGCAGGTGAATTGGCAACTATAAATTACTCATGCTGTAGATGGGTGACGGGTGAGTTGAAAACAATATACAAAAGGGAATAAATTACAGGGAAAAAAAAAATAGAGACACACAGGAGAATGCAGATGCTGGAATCTGAAGCCAAACACAATCTGATGGAGGAAGTCAGTGGTTCAAGCAGTTTCAGTGATACAAAAAGAAGGGTTAAAAGATTGAGGTGAAACAATTGCTCAAAGATCCTCCTCCACTGATCTAATTGGCCTTCTTCTATGCTGTGAAGAACATATAAGAAATATTTTCATTCAGAGTGCTGAAGAGAAGTTAGTCAATTAATAGGGTTAGGGTGCAGTTCCCTTGAATCTTTGTGTTCCTGAACATTGATATTTTTCAGGACTGAGTGCCATGTAACAAATTTAAGGGGATTTTAGGAATTCAGAAACAAATTCCTTTGATGTTATTAAACACACAAAATCTCATATTTTGTCCATCATGAAAAGTTGAGATATCTTGGGAAGGGCAGCAGGAAATATTCTTGAATGTAATCCAAAACAAATGCAATTGCAGTCCGCTGACATAAATAATGGTTGATTCTGAAGAAAAGTACCTTAAGTATGGTCAAAGAAAACTTGAAGATGTGTCGAAGCAACCACAAAATCTCACTGGAGTTTAAGAACAAGAAGCAACAATTGGATGATTTTTAAAAAAAAGTTTGTATTTAATTCATAAACATAGAGATCCTTTTTTCGCAATCTACTCTTTAAAATCACATTTCTCTTGTTCTACCAATAGCATTGGAAAAATGACTTCAAAACAAAGGTGTAGGAAAGTGATTAATGCATCAACAAAAGGGATAACTTTGCAGATTGTTAAGTTGTGGATAAAGATACATATCACCCAAGTGTATTCAATATTGAAAAACATATTCAGGTGAAATATTGAAGATTTTAGACAAAATGAAAAGTTTGACTTGTTACATCATCTGGAAATAGAGCTATTAATACTTGTCTGCATTTAAATGTTCCACATTCCTCGGCTGTTTTCTGTCCCATAACAAATCCTCGATCTGTTTAGTACATCGATCCTAATATCATGAGTACAAAATTGTGTTGATCTGCCCTGGCTTATTTTTCTCTCAGATGCAACAAGAACAGGGTTGTCCTCAGTCTCTGCAAGTTCTGTCACCTACGGAGGGATCCCATTACCAGACGCATCTTCCTCTCCCTTTTCCTCACCACTTTCCACAGAGATCATGTGACCACAAGTAGTATTAAACTTGAACCTACACCTCTTCCCTCATCAGCATTCAGGGGCCAAAAAGTCCTTCCAAGTGAAGCAACACTTCACCTGTGAATTTGTAGGAGTCAATATTTGCATCTGGTGCTCCCAATGTTGCCTTCTCTAGATCAGGGAAACTGAATGCATCATTGAGCACCTTTGGTTAGTCCGCTTCAACAGCAAGAAACTCCCAGTGGTCAACCATTTTAATTTTTCACCCCATTGCCACACTGATATGCCTGATCATGTCCTCATATAGTGCTAAGTTGAGGCCCCTCATAAATTGGAAAAACAACACCTTGTGTTCTGTCTTGGCAGTCTCCAACCAGATAACATCAATATCAACATCCAATTTCCATTAAACCCTCTCCCAGTTTCTCTCTTTCCCTCATCCCTTTATCTCCCTCCTGTTAGCTTCACACCCCCTTTCCTTCTATCTGTCTTTGCCTTCACCTCATCACCTCCTTGCTCTTCTTCCTCCATCCTATATCTACTTATTAGCTGCTAGTCTGTGGTCCTTCCCCTCCTCCTTTCCCTCCCCTCCCCTCACCTTGTTAATCATCATCGATGATTTTCATCATTCTTAAAGAATTGCTCAGGTCCAAAAATTGACCATCATTTGCTTTCTGTGGATGGTGCATGACCTACTGTTTCCCCAGTGATTTTATGCATTGCACTAAGTCAATGGGCTTCTGAAAATTCACTCCATCAGCTGATTCTCTTCAACCTATTGTGTTAGTTACAACCTAAATAGATTCCAAATATGATTTTCCTCTCATAAATCCTTGTCACTTCTGTCTTTTCACGATGCAGCAAACACTTCATCTAAAATCCTCTTCCTACCTTGCTTAGTTAACAATGAGCAGCAGCAAGTAGCTCCTCCCATCATAGGGAGCAATTACTTCTAGGTTAATTGGTTATTCACTTTTACTGGCTGCTGTTAATATTGTGTACATCATCAGACTTTCTACAGTAGTTCCAAGTGGCAAAACTCTTAGTGAATGATAATGTAGAACATGAAGGACCTTTTGTTGACTTCAGAAATTCTGCAGAAATCAATTACTCCCAAACAAAATGTATTTGTAAACATTCCTGTGTTTGCATGGGTTTCCTCCGGGTGCTCTGGTTTCCTCCCATACTTCAAAAACATATGGGGGTTGTAAGTTGATTGGGGTGTTTTGAGTTGCATGGGCTTGTGGGCCAGAACAGCCTGTTAGCGAACTATACGTAAAATTTCTAAAAATATAATATTCACTGAAATACTACGATTAGGAAAATGAAGAGATGGCAGGTAAAGCGAGATGATGTCCAGAAAAGATTAAAGAGATGGATAATTAAAGGCTTTGTCCAGGAGTTTTCATCCATCCAGTAGATACAAGACAAAATGATCTTTTCTCGAATGTAACAAGAAACAATGTATGAGACCGTTGTGCTTCAGTAAAGATGTTCCGAAATATGCAGTCTACTGCATTCTTAGCTGGCCCTTCACAGCTGGATTGTAGTGGTATGATTATATGTACTGGCTGGCCCGCCCTCATGGTGTCTCCTTTTGTCCTCCTTTTGTCCTGCCCATGTGACCCCGGGCCATAAAGGTCGAGTCCCCTCTTCTTCCCGTTCATTCCTAGCCTTGGATCTGGGCCAGCAGTCTCTAGTACAATAATGCCTATTGTTCCCCTCAGTCTTTATCTGTGTCGTTATTGGGGCTACTGATAGCGCCCAAAAACTTATTATACTAGAGATTGCTGGCCTGGGACCAAGGCTAGGAATGAGCGGGAAGGAGAGGGGACTCGATCTTTATGGCCCGGGGTCACATGGGCAGGACTTAGGGAGGTGCCAAGGTAGAAGGACACCTGGAGGGCAGGCCAGCTAGTACATACGATCATATTACTACACGGATTTAATCAGAAAGTATATTGTAGTGCACATGCTGCATTTATGCATCCAAGTCACTAAGTTTGCAGCAGAGATATTGATAACATGTAATATAAATACAGACTTGATGAATGCCATTGGCCTCAGACAAAGGAACAGACTGGCACACTGCCTTATTAGTATTATGAGCTCCTGTTTTAGTAAAATGTGATTATTACTATAAAGCAGGGGTGTCAAACTCAAATTCACGGAGGGCCAAAATTAAAAACTTGGACTAAGTCGAGGGCCGAACTAAATATTTATTGAAAATTTTCAACAACATCTGCATGTTTTCTCTTCTTTCAACATATGTAATGTTAAACTTTAGGATATAACTTTAGGAGGATAATGTTACAGGTCAGGAGTAGGTAGCTCAAGTTCACCCTTTGCTTGACCTGAGGGAAACCTATTTGGTCCCTGTGGAGATGTAGTCAGCATTCACAGGCTGTGTCCATTTTGGCCTGCATCAGGACTCAGCATTTCCTGCTCACTCCTCAGGCTCTAGGCCTCTATTCACCCTCGACCCACCATCCCTCTACCCACCCCATCCTATACACGCCCCTCTACTGCCTCTCCCCTCAACCTGTTCCTCCCTCTACCCGTCTCTCACCCTCTAATCACCCCTCCCCTACTCGCCCTGCCCCTCCCCTTTTACCTCTTCCCTATCCACCCCTCCTTCTACTCATCCCTCCCTCTAACTGCCCCTCGCACCACCATAACTTCCCCTGCCCATTACTCCTCACCTACACCCTCTGCCCACCCCTGCTTACCCACCCACTTAGGCCCAGCGCGCTGCCGATCAGCCTTTGCGGACAGCCACCATCTCTCTCTTCATGTGCAGGGCCGAACCAGCCGTCCCTGGGGTCCGCGCGGGTGCAAGCGCTGAAGGCCGTGGCGACCGGGAGAAGTGCGCTCACGCTGAGGAAGGGCCGTCCGGTGCCAGTCGCGTGGGGCTCGCGCTGCCCGGGGGCCGTGCGCAGCCTGCCATGCCCGTCGCGGCCGACAGGAAATCACAGGCGCTCGCCCATCCGCTGCACCGCTTGACAGGTGGGAGAAGTGACTGGTTGTGTGGGGAGCCTTCCAACTGGCTTGCTGGCTGATGACATCGACAGACTTCTCATGTTACAATTTCTCGTGTTACAATGGGGAAGGATGTGCAATGAAGGGGGAGGATGGTGGGGGTGACATTACCAAAAAACAGCATCGGCTCTCGCTACAGGGCGGGCCACCTCTAATACATTTTTGAAATGATCTTGTGGGCCAAATATAATTATATTGCGGGCCAAATTTGGCCCGCAGGCCAGAGTTTGACATGTGTGCTATAAAGGATAGTATAGACAGGAGGAACTGAATGGTCACAGTTAACATTTAACATTTCACACAAGCACCATCACAACATAAGTCACAGCCAAGCGACAATTCGATACCTTGGAAGAACTGAGGGAAGGCTTGTCACAGCCTGTTTCAGATTCAATACATTTGCAAAGACATTGCGATTTTGCAAGGGAGAATCATTCTGACTGCTAAAGAGAAAACAGCTTTTTGAAGTGGCTCATGTAGCCAGCCATTTTTGTGGAATTCAGAGCAAAGAATGACTGGGCCTTTTCGGTGGATTGACCTGTGTCAAGAAGGTCTTTTGGGAAGAAAAGTGCATCATTTTGAATGTGTCTAACAGTGAAGGTCACTTGGAGAGTCTGATGCCAGGGTCTTGGAAGCTTTGTGGAGGCTGCCCAGTTCAAGTCTTGCCTAAAAAATGGCCAGGAGTTGTATGACTACAGCTTGTATGGATGGACATTTCTTTGAAAGCCAAGCAAGGAACATGTGTGAGCCTGTAGCAGCCACAACTCCAGTCTTCCCATTAGTTCTACATTAATTCTGGGCATCAAATTTTAAAGGTGTATTCTTCAACACTGAATTTAAAAGACTGAACTTTAAAGTAATCTAAATTTTGGCCTGGACTGTAATGGTTTGGGTATACCACACACACACACACATACACACGCACACAGACGGGGATAGATTTTGTGTTAAGGATAGTTTAAAAGGACTATAGTTTAAGAGTTAGAAAATAAAATTAGTGTTTTAAAATTAAACACTGTCAGTTTCTTTGTCTATTGCTGCTCGATACGCACAGTTCGTTACATTAGTTGAAGAGCCCAATTGTCTATGCCTGTTGAGAAGCTGAAATATGATTTCTTTTGGATGATGCAGAGAGATTTTGCAAAAGGTTTGATTTTCATTTGCAATACCCAAAAGTGCTGGAGAAACTCAGCAGGTCATGCAGAATCTACAGGAAATAAAGGATAACCAATGTTTCAGGCCTGACCCTTTTGTTAAGGAATGACCAAAAAGCAGGCAGGTGCCTGAATAAAAAGGTCTTGGGAGGAGTGCAGAGGCAGTATGAAGGGGCATGGGGTGGAGTACAGGCTAACAGGTAGGAGGTCATAGGGGGATCATAGGAGGGAGGGTAGAAGAGAAAAAATGTTGAGAAGTCATGGGGGAGTCAGGCAAGTACCTGAATAAAAAGCTGGGGGAGAGTGCTTCTACCTATTAGCCTGTACTCCTTACCCTGTCCCTTCCTCTCTCCTCTCCTTGCCTCACATTTTTATTCAGGTGGCTACCTGCTTTTTGCACAAACCTTAAGAAAAGATTCAGGCACAAAATGTTGGCCACCCTTTACTTCCTATAGATGCTGCGTAACCTGCTGAGTTTCTTCAGCACTTTTGTGAATTATATTACAGTCACAGCACCTGCAAACTTTCCTGTTTAACTTTGTGTTTCATTTGTTTAGTTTTGGCATTTCATCTGAAATTATCTTCAGGAAGGTTGAGATTTATGCTTCTCTTGTATAAGTGTATTGGACATAATATGCTTTAAAGTAACAATTCCCTGCCGTTGAGCATAAAACGAGCGCAGGTCACAAATGAGACACCAATTTAATGATACTTATTCACTGAGTTGATCATTATATTGCCAGAATTTTTAAATGCAATCTTATTATAATAATAATCATTTGTAGATCTATGCTATTAGAAAGGACACAATATTTCAATCTAGAATTAATGTAGAAATTTTACTAAACCAGCAAAAATATCCCAAAATGACTTTATGGTGTATCAAACTTTAAAAGTAATGAATAACAGATGAACATGTAAATTAACTGAATTATTTTAATCAGAACTTTTATCTACATATTCCCTTAGTGCCGACTAGGTGATGGTGTTTTTGGAATATTAGACTATAATAGTTCATGATTTAAATAATTAATACCAAAAGGTTAAAAAAAACTTTGCATATATACATTTTTTGTATATATAAATAACAATTTATGAACAAGATCAACAATCATGAAACTAAAGCCAAAATACATAGCTTTCTAATACTGTACGTATGCTCATCATCCATTGAAACTATACCTGTGCAAGTGAATCCATTCCCTTCATATCCTTCTTTACAGGAGCATGTGTGTGATCCAAGTGTATTTGTACAGATTCCTGCACGCTGATCACATTTGTGAATATTCAGAAGACATTCATCCACATCTAAGTTAGAAAATGAAGTATTTGATTTACATTTAAGTTATTAATAAAAAGCAATAATCTAAAAATTCATATTCCATATTGCAATCATTGCCAAAAAGGATAGATAAAAGTTAATAATTTAAAATTCCAAAGCAATCGATTGAAACATGTTGAAGCAATGAAACTTGTTTACATTTATGATAGGTTGCTTTTAGTAAATAAATGTTAGAAATGTTTTCCCTCTGACTATTAAGTACTTAATTAAAATTTATATTTATGGAATTGTTAACATAAAACATTATAGTACAGTACAGGCCCTTCAGCCCACAATGTTTTACCAATCTATCTAAACCTACTCAACAAACTAAACCTTCCCTACCTCACAAATATAACCCTCCATGTTGCCTGGATTGGAGAACATGTCTTATGAGACAAGGTTAACAGAACTAGGGCTTTTAACACTGTTAAGAATCCTGCCATTAACCATGTACTCTGCCTTCAAGTTTGACCTTCCAAAATACCTCACTTCACACATCCAGTTTGAATTCCATCTGCCACTTTTCTGCCCAATGCTGTATCCTGTCTTTATCCTGTTGTGAGCTATGAAAACCTTCTACATTATCCACAACAGCTTCAACTTTTGTGTAATTTGGAAATTTACTGATCCATCCCTCAACTTCTTCGTCCAGGTCATTTATAAAATTCACAAGGAGCAGGGGTCCCAGAACAGATCACTGTTGAACTCCACTGGTCAATGACCTCCAGAGAGAATATGTTCCATCTATTACTACCTTCTGCATTCTGCAGGCAAGCCAATTCTGAATTTACACAGCCAAGAATTCATGGATCCCCTTCCTCATGACTTTCTGAATGAGTTGAGCAAAGGGGATCTTGTCAAATCCCTAAAATTCATATACACCTCATCTGCCATTTTTACTGTCATCAATTTCTTGTTACTTCCTCAAAAAACTCAATTAAGCTTGCAAAACGCAACCTACCCCTCACAAAACTATATCCCTGAGAAGACTATACCTGTCCGAATGCTCGTAAATTCTGTCCCAAGAAACCTCTCCAATAGTTTGCGTAGCACTTACATAAGATTCACTGGTCTATAATTTCCCAGGATTTTTTTAAACAAGTGGACTACATATGCCTTTCTCAAATCCTCAGGCACCTCCCCTGTGCAAAGATCATTGCCAATGCCACATCAATCTCTTCCCTCACTCCCTGTAGTAACCTGGGGTATATCTCGTCCAATCCCAGGGATTTATCAATCCTAATGTTTTTAAGAAGATCCAGAACTTCCTTTTTCTTAACCTTAACATGTCTAGCACATAAACATTTTCTATATTGACTTCACATTGACCAAGGTCCCTCTCTCTAGTGAGCACTGAAGCAAAGTGTTCGTTTCGGACCTCCCCTAACTCCAGGCACATGTTGCCTCCTTTATCCTTAAGCAGCCCTACCTTCACTCTTGTCATCCTATTCTTCACATATGCATAGAATGCTTTAGGGTTTTCTTTTATTAGGGGGCTTCTTGTGCCCCCTAATAACTCTCTAAGTCCTATTTTTCAGTTCCTTCCTAGCTATATAATTCTCATGAACCCTTCCTTCCCATGGTATTTATGTTTAGATGATGGTAAATCAGATGCCAATAAAATAAAGTATTTATTTTACTATACCTATTCTGCAGTCTCGACCTTTCCAATTTTCAGGACATATGCAGGAATAGTTGTTAACATGATTTATGCAGAACCCATTATTTTGGCATGGCTTGCTAAGACAGTTATTAATTACTGTTTTAAAACAAAGAAAAAGTTAATCAGACAATTGAAATATCAAGTGTGACAATAACAAGGTAATTTTTTTCTAGCAATTGTGTTACCTGGCACAAGCAAGTTGGAAGTATTCACTTAAAATTCCTTTCAATTTATATAGATCACTGTGTTTATAAATACTTATTTTCCATCATACTTTAAAATGATTTCACAAGAGGAGCAACAAGTGAATTTCCAGCATTTGTTGTAGCTCCTCTTTCATTTTCACTCTGAATCATGCACCAAAGCCTTATTGTAGATAAAGCATGAAGGGGAACTTTCAGTATGTTTCCAAAAGGAGAAGAATCATGGACATAATGTAAAGTTTTGAAAAAGTCCCCTCTTTCAGTAACCACAATACATTACTCAGACACCTCCTATAATGCATGGAATTTTACTGCCATTGAGTTTTGCGTACAACTGTTATGCAGGGTCCAAGAATATAACCTGTATCCTGTACCATTATCCATTGCTTAGAGTGGGCTCAAGTTCCACACTGCATCTAATAATCAGAATGTAGAGTAATAATCTGCATTGTGGAAATAAGATTTGATACATAATGGCTTGAGCCAATTGATAATGTTAGATGGTTTAGGCAAGGAGAAATGTTGGAAATACAGTAGAAGGTTGAGTGCAGAGAAAGGCAACAAGCAAACGGCAAGGTCAAATAAAAAAATACAGAAGTTACAAGTGTAATCAGGAATAAGGTTTTTATGAAACTAATTGTACTAAAAATTAATAAAGCGCACCATTTTGACAAAATCGGCCAGTATATCCAGGTAAACAGCCACAGTGAAAGTTATCTCTGAGATCTATGCAGTTGGCTCCATTTATACATGGATGACTGGAACATTCATCAATATCTGAGAAGTAAAGTAAAATAAAATTTTAAAATTCGGGACTATTTGTATCTTCATAAAAAGCTAAAGACTCCATAAAACTAAGAACTATAAAACATATGTGATTATAACTTACTCAGATCTCTAAATAATTTTATGTGCATTTTAGATACAGGTTCTTTTCTTTAACTATGGTTCATCATTACCAAATGTTTGGCAGATAGAGATTCAAAATCTGATTATAGTTATAACATGATCGTGTCTACAATACAGCTTTCTGAAGAATTACTTTAAACTTTACAAACACAGAGCACAATTCAGAATGTACCACCTACCAATTTCACAGAGCTGTCCTGTAAAGCCCCTTTGGCAGTTGCATTGGAAACTCCCTGGTATATTTAAACATGTTCCATTCATACATGGGCTATCGGAACATTCATCTATGTCTGGAAAATGACATTCATAATTAACATCCATTTGGTGAATTCACTTCTATCCAAAAATGTCAAAAAAAATCTGAATTGCACATGATTTTAAATTGAGTCCACATCAATGGAGCTTTTGCACAGTTTGTAACTAGAAAGTCATTTTTAAAAATGTGAGCAACATATATCTGAAACAAACAGATGTACAGAGGTTCTTTTATATTTTTTCATAATAGAATATTGATTGAGTTGGTATTAAATTTTTTACTTGTCTGAAATTAATGTGTAAACTTACAATTTATTATGGCATTTTTGTGGTAGAACATAGATCATTAAAGCACAGTACAGGTCCTTTGGCCCACAATGTTGTGCTAACCTATGCAAATCTACTTCATGACAATCTAATCCTTCCCGACCTTACTCCCAAAACCATCTATTTTTTCTTATTGAAGAGTCTTTCAAATTCCCCTCTTGTACCAGCCTTTGTCACTACCCTTGGCAATTCAATCCAGACACCCACCATTCTCTAAATAAATAAAAAATTACTTCTGATATCTCCCCTAAACTTTATCACTCACATTAAACAGATGTCCTCTGGTATTTATTATTGCTGCCACTGAAAAAAGGTGCTAGCTGTGCACCCTATCTATGCTTCTCATAATTTTATACACCTTTATTAAGTCACCTCTCATCCTTCATCACTCCAAAAAGAAAAGGCCCACTTCTGTCAAAACTTGCTTCATATTCTTCAGACCAGGCAACATGCTGGTAAGTCTCCATTGCACCCATTCTAAAGCTTCTACATCCTTCTTCTAATGAGGTAATCAGAAGTGAACACAAATCTCCAAGTGTGCTTTAACCAGAGTTTTACAGAGCTGCAACAATCCCTCACAACTTGTCTGGCAACTTGAAGAATCCATGGACCTCGGCCCCAAGATCTCCCTGTTCTTCCACAGTCATGAATCCTGGCATTAACCACGTATTCTGCCTTCAGGTTCAACTTCAAAAGTGCATCACCACACCTATCTGGATTGAACTCCATCTACCACTTCTCCCAACTCTGCCCAGTAACTATATCCTATGCCAATCTTTTACACTATCCACAACACTACCAACCTTTGTGTCACCTTCTTAACCCACTTCCACTTCTTTGACTAAGTCATTTATAAAAATTGCAAACAACAGGGGTCTCAGAACAGATCCTGCGGAATACCATTGTCATCAACCTCTAGGCAGAATACACTTCATCTACTATCACCCTTAGCTTCTGTAGTCGTCAGTTTCAAATCCAAGCAGCCAGCACCCAATGGTTCCCATGCCTCATGACTTAATGGAGTAGACCTGGATATTTTTTACATATGTGAAGATAGGTATCAGTATAGAATGGGGATGGTTCAGGAAGGAAATTTTGCAAAAATTAATAATATTTTTGTTCAGATGTTGACAATTGCAGTGGCAACGTAAAGAGGCAACAACAGCCAGGGGAAAATTCAAGAGAGCCAGCATGGATTTGTGGATGGAAAATCATGTCTCACAACTTATAGAATCTTTTGAAGTGGTGACAAAAGAGGATAATGGGGGCAAGGCAGTTGATGTTATTTTTATGAATTTTAATAAGGCATTTGATAAGGCTCATCATGATAAGCTGGTATGGAAGATTAGGGCATGATAAAAACATAACTTAGTGCTAGGAGTAGAGAGGCTTTTGAGACTGGTGGACCATGTCTAGTGGAGTGCTTCTGGATTCATCACTAGGACTCTTGCTTTTTGTGCTAAACATAAATAATCTGGACAAGGATGTTTGTGGCAAGTGAGTAAGTTTGGTGATGACATGAACATATCTGCTACAGTGGACAGTGAAGAAGGATAGCTGGGTTGTAGATCAGATGGGGAACTTGGCTAAGGAATGGCAGATGTATTCAACTCAGAGAAGAGTGAGATGGTGTATTTGAATAAACCGAACCAGGCATAATGCAGATAAGTGGGGCTAAAGAAGGAGGGGATATTTGTTGGCCCTGTGGACTTGTTTCCGTGCTGTATGACTATGATTTAATCTAACTTTGAGTAGAAATTTATTCACCCTGCTTAAATGAAAATAAAATTAACAAATTGGACAATTTGCCATTATGCAGCACTGGTTGAATATTTGCTGTAAGTCTAATAAGTAGGTTCAGTCAGATTGTGATCTCTTGGGAAAATATAAACATGGTTGCTCAGGAGTTAATGGACTGTGGTCTGACTGCTGACATTCTAAGGCCACAGGTTTTACCTTGACCTTGGGCGCTCACAGTATGGAATTTGCAGTCTGTTCATGAATATGTGGGTTTCTCCTGGTTCCATACTTTCCTTCCATATTCTAAAGACATGTTGGCAAGTTAATTGGCTAATGTAAATTAACCCTGGTTTTGGTAAATAGCAAAAATTAATTACAGGGAGTTAATCAGCAAGGATGAGAGAATATTTTGCAGGGCTCCATAAAATAAGATCAGGGCAAATGGGATGTTAGGATTGCTTTGCTGAAACTCAGCATGGACCAGTTTGGCCGAATGGATTTGTGCATCATGCTGAACGTAGGATGCAGCAACCTTTAATTTTCTGCCATAAATACAATAAAATAATAATCCTGCTTGGCAGAGATTTCATATTTCCCAAGATATTTAAGAGTGAAAATATATCTTTTGCTACAATTTCAAAATGGCATTTTAAATTCTTATTACAAAATCCAGATTCTTAAGTATTGAACATAATTCTCAGGTTCTTCTGCTGATGCTGGGTCCCTTAATCTTACCTTCTGAACATAATCGACCAGTAAAACCAGCTATACATCTGCAAAGGAAGGAGCCCTGGGTGTTGGTGCAGGTACCTCTCCTACTGCATGGATTGGATAAGCATTCATTGATATCTAGGAGAAATACCTCAAATTACTTCAGTACTGAAAAAATATAAGATTTATTAGAGAAAATGTTAATTTTCAAAATTATTTATTTTCCTTTCTTCTTGTTATTATAAACATTATATGAAGCCTATTTGGTTGTTCAAGGCCGCTGTTTGATAATACTAGTGAAGTACTTAATCTCAAAGGAAACTTTGCCAACTTGCCCAACTGTTCAACTAAAATTAGCTTGTACACAAATGTGTAATGCTTAATCAATATAAGTACCATATCAAAAGAGATTTATGTTTACAGGAGTCTTGTGTGTTAATTGATAAAAGCATTAGATTCATGGTTTTGCTTTATTTCATTTTGGTTGTTTCTTTCAAGCACTAAACTTAAGATGAATTTATGATGCAAACTTTTGCGAGCGTGTTTGATTGTGGAGACTCCAACTATTTACCTCCAAAAAAATCAGCTCATCCTTCTTAAACAACCTCTACACATGGCAACGAACTTGAATTTAATGTTACAAATAAAATCACTTCACATCACATTCTAATCCGGAAACACATTTAGCAATAATGTCAAACAACACACATTTTCTAATACATAGCTATGTGATATTTATCTTTTCTATGGATTTTGATTAAGTTTCTACGCACCATTGCAACGGTTCTTGTTTCCTTCATCTCTTTGGTAGCCAGGTTCACATGAACATTCATAACTTCCAAGAGTATTTTGACAGATATGATCACAATTACTTAATTCAGGGTTACTGCATTCATTGATATCTTCGCATAATGAGAAAATAATTAGAGTTAATGACTTAACTTGGTTCTTGTATCCAGATATAGACTGAGAAAAGTTGGAAAGAATGCATTATTCTTACTGATTACTTTTCAATTTGATTTGACATACATTAACTATATTTCATAGATCAAATAAGAATATACGACACTAGAACATGAGTAGGCCACATAGATTCTCAAACTTGCTTTTTTTTCCATTAGATCATGGTAATCTTATTTTGGACTTCAGCTTGATTCCTTCTGGTTCCCTAAACTTAACTTCCCTGTTGGAACCTTGAATATTTTTAATAGGCCATTTCATGTCAGGCCTCCGCCTGGAGGCCAGCTACAAGAGCAGATTGAAAACTTAAAACTTACCTTTCAGACAGCAGCCCTGAAAAGCTGCTCCAACGTCGCATTCATATTGAATGGCGCCTCGTAGCACCCTCCAGATCCGATGGAGGCAGGGCAACTGGTACGTGACAGAGCAGAGGCTGTCTTCCCTACCTATAATCCCCCACGCAGCTGGAACAGTTCTGGGAAACACAGAGCGGTTTGGGTAGGAAAGACAGCCATTGCTCTGCCATGTTTTGAGCTGCAGAGAGCAGCCCCGAAGGCTGAATTGGCCCTGTAAGGCTGTCACAGCCCACATTGGACAATCCCTGATGGTCCCCGCTGGCCAGTCCTGCCCCGATGGCTCCCGCCAGTCCCCACCTCTCTGACAGCTCCTGCTGCCTTCGACAGATCCTGACGGCTCCTTGAGGAGGTCATGGAAATAGAGGGGTGAATGGAGAGATGGGTCGCGGGCTGACAGCGTCATCAGTCTGCCCCTAACCAGACGCTTGCAACAGCTGAACATCCACTCCGCTGATTATCCTCCCTGAGAATGGTTGGAATAGGCGCCTCGAGTTGGCCGCGACACATTCAGAGAAGTGAGTCTTTAAGCGCAAGGTCAAAGAACCTCTGGCTTTACAGATTGGTGTGTTTCTTTCTTGAAAGGACCTAATGACACAGCCTCTGTGATTTTTCAAGACAGAATTCCAAAGCATCAGAATCTGCTCTGATGTTGCCTAATACATGCATTTTATGAAAAGTTCAGGCTCACCCCTGCAATTTCTTTTGTTGTCTTGATCTATCTTATAACCAGGTTGACAGAAGCATTCATAACTGCCAAGAGTGTTTCTGCATATTTGTTCACACTTGTTTGATGGTGAGGCACACTCATTGATATCTATAAAAAAAGAGAAAAGGATCAATACCAGCTGAAACCAGTTGGCAGTAGAGAGATGTGAATGAACTGCTTTTGCAAGCCTTTATTAGTAACAGTAAGTTCAACCTACAAGTTGAACATACAATTTAGTGACATGAAAACCCATCGCTTTCTTATTGCATTATTTCTAGTAAATTGCATGAAAGAAGAAGAATCTTTATTCACAAAGCTGTTTTCATTTTGCTAATAGTTCATTCAAGTAATGTGGGCTTTGCAGGCTGAGGCAGCATTTAAATGCCTAATTGCTCTTAAGAAGTTGATGGTGAATTGTCTTCTGAGACAGCTACTGTTGTTGAAATGCTGTTCAGAGGGGTGTTCCATAATTTTGAACCAGTGATGGTGAAGGACTGGCAAATATTTCCAAGTCAGGATGGTCCATGACTTGCAGGCCATCTTCCTGATGGTAGTGATCCTATACTTTTGCTTTGTATCATTCTTATAATTTATCTCTCAACATAAAAATGAACAGTTTCTTCCATATGCTTAATGAAAGATAATGTTTAACTCTCTGGAATATTGCACACAAATAGCATAGAGTTTAACTTTTGGATGGCTGATCAAAGAAAAGAGAGCTTGCAGAAGATGAAAATTTTCAACTCACTTGGTGCACTAATCTGAGTGGGTGTCAGGAAACCTCAGTATTTTTTCCAGTAAATTTTGCCATTAGATTTTGTCCATTTAAATCTAGTTATTTGCAACTCTATTCAGTTTTGAGAAGAGACTGGATAGACTAGATTCGATTTCCTCAGAGCAAAGAAGGCAGAGGCGATCTGATAGAGGTGTACACAATTGTCAAGGGTCTTGAGACAGTAGGAAACTATTCCATAATGCAGAGGTGTCTAAATCCGGAAGGCACAAGTTCAGAGTGAGAAGTAAGAGGCTCAGAGCAGATCGAAGATTTTTTTTTCACACAGAATCTGGAACACATTGTTTCAGTGTAAGTAGGTCGTCTTTTAACATTTAAGAGGAATCTACATGAATATTGAATTATCAAGGCATGGTACAGATCAAGCATTGGGATTTTGATGGTCATTATGGACAAGTATGCTGATGGGCCTGTTTCTGTGCTGGATGACTGTTATTCTATGACTTACTGCCCTTTGTGGCAACAGCATACAAGGCAATTTTCTTCTATTCACAAGAGAAGCAATATTAGCACTGGAAGAGGTTGTTGCACTCCAACATAATTACCACTCTAGTGATCAGAAAATTAAAAAAAACTGCAGATGCCGCAAAATTGAAAACAGAAAAATACTGGTAAAACTCAGCAGGTAAGGCAGCATCTATAGAAAGAGTAAAAGAGGCTGAAATTTATTAAGAAATTTCACAAAGTAGGTACTTCTCCTTTGCAACATGTACCATCATTAAAAAGCAAAGCCAGAGGCTGTTAAGGAAACTGCTGGATATGACACCATTATGTAAATGTGATGACATGGGGAACTGATTTATATTGAACACAGTAGTAATGTTTGTAGTATGTAATTAGTAAAGCATTGTGTTAGCCTGCACTGATGTGGCTGTAACGGTGGGGTGGGGGGGGGGGGTGGTGGGAATGGGAGGGCCTCAAACATAACAGTGGCAGCACGGATTCAAGAACTCATTCAACCATTACACATTTATCACTCTCACTACAGTGAAAAGCTGGGAATCCCAAGATGATGCAGTTCACTTCGATAAATTCAATGAAGACAAAGACACTTGGGAATCGTTTTGATCATTATTGCATTGTACATGATATTACTGAAAATCCTCCACTGAATAAAAAGCGAGCATTGTTTCTAACCGTAATGGGAGGAGGCACCTATGAGCTCTTAAGTTCGCTAACAAGCCCACCTATGCCTTCAACGAAAACATATGCTGAAATCTGTCAAGCTATCGGTCAGCACCTTAACCCCCAACCTCCAGAAATGAGAGCAAGACATAAATGTTTCTGACATAAACAACAGCACGAAGAGTTTGTCCCAAATTTCATGGTTGCATTTTGTAAACTGTCAAGATACTGTGCATTTGGACAATTCAGAGACAGTATGTTAAGAGATCAATTAATAATGGGTTTAGCTGTTCAAATTACCTGAGAAAAACTAATTGTAACCGAAATCTGACATTTGAAGTGCCATTAGACATTGCTACTGTCACCGAGACAGTGGCAAGCAATGCAGATGTCTGCCAGAGAGACTTGGCTATCAATAAATTTTGGTGCCAAGATTCTTCCTGCTGGGAACCTGCCCACCAAAAATGTTTTTGCTGTGGGAAGACGAATCACAGTCCCAATAATTGCTATTTCAAAAAAGCCAAATGCCACAAATGCAATAAGATGGGGCACATCAAAGCAAGATGTCCAATGATTAAGCTAAAGAAAGATTACCAGCCAGGCTCCAGAAAAATACAATTTGCACAAAAGACTGGAGAAAGCCCAGACACTGAAAACACGGATACCAATGAATCAAGAGGAACCAAATTAACGTAAATATGTTATACAAGTAATCCACATCTGTGGACTGAGCCACAAAGGGCTGAATTTTTACATGCATGTCCACATTAACAACAAACTGATACAGATGGAACTAACTACGGGAGCAGCGGTTTTACTAATGCCCAGCACGCAAAGATGCTCCAAATGAACACCATCTCAAGAACTGTTATGGGGGAGGAAATGCAAGTTTTTGGAAAGTGCAATATACACGTTAAGTACAAGGATCAATCCAACCAGTTCCCCCTCTATATCGTGGACAACTCGGTCACAATTGGTTAAACAACCTTCAACTGGATTGGCAAGAAATAGGGAAGATAATCATCCAAAAGAACAAAGAAAAATGGGATGAACACTTGCAGCAAACCACAGACCACAAACTGGCTCCAATTTTAAAAAGTTACGGCACAGCATTTGAAAATTGTTTGGAAATAATTTGTGGGGTATGAGGCAAACTACACATGAAACCTGAAGCAGAACCCAAATTTTTCAAACCCAGAGCCGTACCTTTCACAATAAAGGGAAAAATTGAATTGGAACTTAATAGACTGCAAAAAGAAGGGATATTAGAAAAAAATCCAGTACTCTGATTGGGCACCCCAGTTGTACCAGTATGCAAGGCAAATGGAGAAATACGTATCTGTGGTGATTACAAAGTGACCATTAATCAAGCACTACAAATTCCGGAACACCCCATTCCAAAGGCTGAAGAACTATTCCAAACATTAACTGGGGGACAAAAATTCACTTAACTGTACCTGTCACAGGCCTACCAACAGGTGGAGCTAGACTATAGCTCCCGGAAATATGTAACCATAAACACATATTTGGGATTATTTACATTTACCTGAATTCCGAATGGAATATCAGCAGTACCAGCCATATTCCAAGCAATTATAGATAAGTTACTGCAAAGACTCAATGTAGGCATCTACTTAGATGACATCATCATTACTGGTAGGGATGATGCCAAACATCGAACTACAATCGACTACAACAGGCAAACGTCCGACTACGAAAAGACAAATGTGTGTTCATGGCACCATTGGTGACCTATTTAGGTTTCACCATCATAATGGAAAACAAGGGTATAGAAGCTGTACAAAATGGCCCCTACCCGACCTTCAAAACAGAACTACAATCATTTCTGGGTCTAGTAAACCATTTATTGCCGACACATTCCAAACATTTCTATGTTATGTAATTCCCTGAATGAACTACTTAAGAAGAATAAGAAATGGTACTGGAACACAGAAACCAAACGAGCTGTTGATGAAATGTTGGTATGAAACGTTCTGCTTCTCTGTTTGTCTGGGATGGTATGGTGCAGACAGTATATGGAAAATGTAATTGTTGGGCATGAAAGTTTTAAATTCTGCTGATACCAATTGCAGAAATTGTTTTTAGAATTTTAACAAGCAATAACCATGTCTTAATTCATTACAATCCAGACAAAGAACTAACACTGGCAGTAGACGCGTCGCCCGTGGGATTGGGTACCGTACTGTCACATAAAACTATGCTCAATTGGAAAGAGAAGGACTAGCCATCATCTTTGGGGTAAAAAGATTTCACCAACACCTGTACAGATGTAAGTTTACATTGGTGACAGAAAACAAACAACTGAGTTTAATACTGGGATCAAAAAAATGAATTGCGATGGTGGCGGCAGCCCGAATTCAGAAGTGGGTGATGCTATTGGCAGCATATGATTTTGATTTAAAACACAAACCAGTGCTACAGAATAACCATGCAGATACCCTCTCCCGCTTACCACTCCCAGATATAGAGCAGAATGAAACAATTGTAAAATGGACAACAGAAGTAAATCAAATTCTGATGATGACAAAGGAAACCCAGAAAGATATAATACTGTCCAGATTATTCTATTTCACAAAAATGGCTGGCCAGATGATCAGGAAATGTCAGAGGAAATTATACCTTATTACACCAGATGTGGCGAACTTTCCATCGAAGAATGATGCCTACTCTGGGGAACCTGGACCATCATTCCCAAGAAGTGGCAGCAAGATGTGCTGGCCAAACTACACAATAACCACCAAGGGATAGTGCGTATGAAAGTACTAGCCAAGATGCATGTCTGATGGCCTTCCTTAGGGGAAGATATCAAGCACACATTCACAAGGTGTAGTACATGCCAGGAGGCACAACCCAAAGCACCTCAGGATGAAGCAAACCCATGGAAATGGCCATCACAACCATGGCATTGGATCCACATAGACTTTGCGGGGCCATTCATGGGAAAGAATTTCCTGATAGTAGTCAACACACTTTTGAAATGGCTGATTGTAATCCGCATGGAAAAAATGACTATGGGTCAGACCATTGAAAAACTCAGAGAAGTTTTCGCATCATATGGATTACCTATTGAACACGTCTCCGACAATGGCCTGCAATTGGTATCAGCAGAATTTAAAGCTTTCATGTGCAACAATAATATTTGCCACATACTGTCTGCACCAGACCATCCCAGTACAAACGAAGAAGCAGAACATTTCATACAAACTTTCAAGAAAGCCATGAAAATGAGACAAAATTCAGACTTGTCATTGTACCTTAAAATCACCACACTCAACCGTCAAAAGAACACAGGCAAAGCTGTTCAGGAAAAATCTAAGGACCAGACTGTTGGTAATTCATCCAAATATCAGCCTCAGACTGCAACAGACAGCTTCTACTAAAAGAAACCCAAGATCGATTGAAGTGAGGGAACCAGTGTTGGTGCAAGACTACTGCATCTTCAAAGTTCCATGGGTGTGGGGAGTAGTTCTGAAAAAACTCAGCCCATACTCATATCACATCCGAGTGGGGGACATGATATGGAAAAGACACATTGTCCAACTAAGACCAATGGATAATGCAATGACACCCAAAGCTGGAAAGGACGGTGTGTTCAGCGAGGGGCCGACCAGTAGAAGCGTCGACAGGCACGGAGAAGGCCTGAGAACACCAATCAAGGAGATACCATCAAGAAGGGCACCTGAAACCAGAGACCAGGCGAGCAGCCTGCTGGATCTTTGCACTGCAACTCCGAAAAGACTACCAAGATCATCTTCTCCACCGCTAGTTATGTCCTGACCAATGAACCAGAACAGATCGTGCCTACAGCTCCTTTACAACAACAGAGTTCCCCGACCACATCATCCCTCTCCATAGATCCAAATGAACCACACACGTATTTGAATGTTTCAAAGACTATGTATGCTAGGTGGTAGGAGTCAGAAGAGTGTTGGATATGACACCAATAAATGAATGTGTGGAAATGATTTAAACTGAACCCTTCATAATAATGCTTGTAGTATGTAATTAGTAAAGCATTGAGTTAGCCTGCACTGACTTTGTGGCTGTCTTTGATTTACCACGGGGGGGGGGGGGGGGGGGTGGCTCAAACATAACAGAAGCAGGTAAAATAATCCCCCATATTGTTGTCTCAAACAAAATTTTATACAACCATGACAAATGCAGATTCTTATCATCTTCAAATGTAAAATTTTTATTAATACTGTCACACCTGTGCAGATTGTCTCCGATTCATCCTGTACAAATCCTTTTTTACATAGGCATTCAGGCTCATTTTCCGGATTGTCAAGGAAACATTGTGCATTTGTGCAGCTCCGGGTGCAAACAAAGATAGCTGTATGATAGAAAAAGATAAACTTATTTTAAAAAAATCACTACATCGGTGGGGCAAATGAAGAAGTCATTTCAATCAATCACATTTAAACACCTTCACAGGCATACATGAAATACAAAACAGAAAGTAAAATGCAGAAAATATATTACATTTAACATGAAAAAAAACAAAATAAAGTTTTGAAATACATATGAAATTAATAGAAACAAAAGTTCATAAAAATATGAGGCAATGTATTTTTCTGAAGGGATTGAGAGTCCATGTTTGTAAATTATATTTTCATGACCAAGGATAATTTATTTAGCCATTAAAACAATTCAAGTCCTTCATGTTTGAAATTTTAATCAATCTACCATTGTTTATATAATACAGAAGCAGAAGAAAGGATTTTCAGCATCGACTGCATTTTGGTCCGGATTCCCACTGGTGCTCAATGTAACCACAGAAATATTCAAATCAAATTTGCATGAAAGGTTACACAGAATCGAGAAAAGTTAAAATTATTTATCATATTATACTATTATGAGCTCCTGTTTTATTTAGTGTGAATATCACTTTAAAGCCTAGTAAAGGCTGTTGAGAGACTGGATGGCAACAACTAATCTAGGCTATGCCCAAGGCATTCAAGGGTAAGATTTTGAGGGTGCAGAGCTTGCATTTTCCTACCAGCATTAAAGACAAAAATTAACAGGAATAAGGAACCTTGGTTTTCTTGGGATATTGGTGCTATGATTAAGAAGAGGGAGGTGTATAACCAGTATGGGCAACAAGGACCAAATGAGGTACTTGCAGAATATAGGAAATGTAAGAATACGAAAAAATGAAATCAGGAAGGCAAAGAGAAGGGATGAGGGTGTTTTGTCAGATAATGTGAAGGTAAATCCGAGGATTAGAGTGGTCAACTGTGTGGAGCCTCACAAAATGGGGGAACGTCTTAAACAGTGTTTTTGCATCAGTATTTACTCAGGAAAATGGCATAGTGCATATGGAGGGAAGGGAAACAAATATAAGTGTCATGAAGCATATTGAGATTAAGGAGGAGGAGATGATTGGTGCCTTACAGTGAATAAAGGTAGACAGTCCTGCTGTTTAAGAAAGACTCCAAAATTAGACCAAGTAACTATAGGCCAGTGAGTCTGACGTCAGTAGTAGGTAAATTATTGGAAAGAGTTCTGAGAGATAGGATATATAGGTATTTGGTCAGTCATGGGCTGATTAAGGACAGTCAGCATGGCTTTGTGCGTTGTAGGTTGTGTTTATCAAATCTTGTAGAGCTTGTTGATGAAGTTATCAAAAAGGTAGATGAAGGAAAGACTGTGGATGTTGTCGACATGGACTTTAATAAGACTTTCAACAAGTCCCCACATGGGAGGATAGTTCAGAAGGTTAATACACTGGGTATACATAGAGGGGTTGTAAACTGGATTCGAAATTGTCTGTGTGGGAGAAAACAGAGTGGATGGTTACTTCTCAGACTGGAGACCTGTGATGAGTGATGTGCCTCAGGGATCTGTATTGGGACCATTGTTGTTTGTTGTCTTTATCAATGATTTGGATGATAACATGGTAAATTGGATCAGCAAGTTTGCCTTTGGCACAAAGATAGAAGGTGCAGTGAACAGTGAGGAAGATTTTCAAAGCTTGCAGAGAGATTTGGACCAAATGGGAGAATGGGACAGTAAATGGATGATGGGGTTTAATGCAGACAAGTGTGAGGTATTACATTTTGGAAGAGCAAATCAAGGAAGGACGTTCACTATAAATGGTAGGGCACTGAGAAGTGTGGAGGATGAAAGAGTCCTGGGGATACAGGTACATTGATCCCTGAAGGTGGTGTCGCAGGTGGACAGGGTTGTAAAGAAAGCTTTTGGCATCTTGGCTTTTATAAATTAAAGTATTGTATAGAAGTTGGGATGTTATGTTGAAGTTATATAAGACATTGTTGAGGCCAAATTTGGAATATTGTATGCAGTTCTGGTCGCCTAGCTTCAGGAAGGATATCAATAAGATTGAAAGAATCCAGAGAAAATTTACTAGGATGTTGCCAGGTCTTCAGGAGTTGATTACAAGGTAAGATTAAACAGGCTTGAACATTATTCCTTGGAATTAAGAAGAATAAGGGAAAATTATGAGGGGTATAGACATAGTAGATATGAGTAGCCTCTTTCCACTGAGATTAGGAGCGATAAATATGAGAGGACATGGCTTTAGGGTGAAAGTGGAAAGGTTTAGGTGGAACATTAGGGGGAACATCTTCACTCAGAGAGTGGTGGGTGCAGACTCGATCTTAAGTTTTAAGAATAAATTGGATAGATACATGGATGGGAAAGGTCTAGAAGGTTATGAAATTGAAGCAGGTTATTGGGACAAGCTGAACAATAGTCGACACAGACTAGAAGGGCCGAATAGCCTGTTTTCTGTGCTGTAGCATTGTATGCCTCTATTTGTTGCTTTTTCCAAGGACACAGGTGGTGAGAGTCATGTGAATGGAACACTGAAGGAATTAGCATTCATTATTGACCAGCAGCCATCTCATGAACATGGTACAGGAATGACTCTGTGTGATAATGGACAATTTGGTTGGTTCTCCCTGTCAGGGGAATTATTGAACCCCACTAGTACCTGAGTTTTTGAAGGAGGTGTATTGCTGCATTGAATCATTACCACTATAATGGTCATTTCAATGGACCCATACCTGGGTTTTGGAAGCATCAAGGAAGTCATGTGTTTAATTTCCTTTACCCAAGGAAAAGGGGAGTTGTGACAACTGTTCATACAAAAGGATATTTCTCTGGAAGCAACTCAACAAGGAATCATGAGTTTTCAGCAGGTCTGGTCACACAGTCTCTCCCAACTTCTTCATGATTAGATTTGACTAATGTGTTATATTAAGAGTAGTTATTAATAAATATAATGTTTTAAAAGAAAAATAATAGTCTTGGTGAATTTCTATTGCTTCTATTTCTGTTATCTTGTGAATTTCTGGTCTGCGACGTAACAATACTGATAACACATACCAGCATCAAATCTATTCTGTGACATATATCAGTGTGAGAGAACAGTCAACTAAATTTAACTGATGGAATACTCCAGTTACTTTTGAATGGAAAATAAATAAATATATAAATGATGTGCAGTTGTGTAAAATGATTTCAATGCAAATAAGGAATACAAGCAAAATACATACAACAGTACTTTTCTTCTCACCTGTGCAACTTTTTCCATCCTGATTTAATTGAAATCCACTTTCACATTCACATTCATAGCCTTGACTGTTTTCAAAAATACTACGTTCAATGCAGATCTGCTCACATTCATTGTTTCCATTCTGACATTCATCTATATCTGAAAGTAGAGCAGAGCACACAAGAATTCTGAAAACTTAATTCTGGTAGTTTTTCAAAACTTATTTATTGCTGGGAATGAAATTAAATGTTCAAGAAAATAGTCATTGTGACTGGTATCTTTCTGGCTGTATGATTGCAAAAATTCTTGTGGTATAAGTTCTTCCAGACCCACTCTCTGAAATTCAACTGGTTACTACACAAGCAAGCATAATCTCCATGCACAGGCTATAAATGTAAATGTTCCATTATTGTCACATAATACTACATTTAGCATGTTATCAATCAGCAGTTGGACACCCTAACTTGGTCATTTTCTTAAAAATTTGGAGGTTACTCATCAATAAATTATTAGATAGAATACAATTGTGGTGGCGTGCCCAACAGTAGAGTAAGTTTAATGTGAAAATTTACATAATTTTGGGAAACCAGTTCCTACATTCTGAAATTTGGTTTTGATATTCAAGTCATGTTTTCTTGTTGGAGACATTAATAAGCTTCACAGTGATTGTTACCTTAATCATGACATGATATAATGGAGAGACAGAACAAGGCAACTGGAAAATTTCCAAAATTTTTAAGTTATTCATTGATAATTAGCCCATCTTTCTCCACATAGTCACGCGTCCATCTGGAAGCCTGTAAAAAGCTACTGTGAAATCTGTATTGTATTGTGGGGATATTTTTAATGTATAAACTACCTGATGCTTCACTACTTGTCGCAGATATGGTTGAAGGAGCCGGGGTAGTTGTGGTCTGTCCCGATATGGAAAATGAAGACAAAATATGGGCTGAGAATAAAGTCAAGTTGTCTCTCTGGATATAATGAAACACTATTTGAGAAGAGAAATTTCCGAAGGGGAAATCAAGCAGAGAAGAATTGTTTCCCAAGAATTGAAAAGAAAGTGCGACATCCTGTCAAATATGAGTGACCATTCGCCTGATCGCGAGGTCCTACGATTGAATGCAATATTTGATGGGACATGAACAATGAATATTTATCATTCATCCCTCAATTAAATCCACCCTGTTGAAGTGACTCCTCTGAAGTATACGACGTAACATGGCTTTCATCACGCAGGGATTCGACCTATATCCCTCCCTCGGCATTAATATGGACAGAATGTATTTTGATCAGTAGATTTCAGAGCACATAAGGGAATTTTCGTATGGGAATGACTTTATTGTTCATGACTATATACTGCATGCTGACAAATTAGTCAGGTTCAAAGACATGGTGATGTATCTCGGTCTCGATCAATGGTTGAAATTTGCTCTTAGTAATGTGCACCAAATATTTCGCCATTTTGCCTCTGTAAAAAATGGCAACCAGTTGAAGTGAATGCCAAGAAATCCGCATGTTAATATTCAGGAGTATTTGACTTTTGCAATTGAGAAATGCATTTATTAAACACTGATATTTCCCAACTGTCTCCTCAGGATTATATTCCCAGTCATTCCCTTCAATCAAAAGTTGGATGCAACTGCCATTACGTCGGAGCATGAGCCTGACTCGATGATCCTTTCTGATGACAGTCACATCTCTCGCCTTGCAGGAGTATGTGAATGAGAGTATAATTTCCTCTTACATTATATTGCATGTCTACATTTGGAGTAGCAGGTTATGATTGAAGTTACCTGTGACTATTGATGTTGACTCTGTTGAAGAAGAGGTCGAAGATGTAAATTGCTCTGTGGAGGTACTTGGTTCTGTTGTCACGGATGTAGTTCCTTGAAATATGTGAAGAATGATTGTTAAAATACATAGCAGCCTGGCAAACTGTGATTATGCATAGATTCAGCTGATCCTTCCGGTCAGATCTCTGTTCAAATTACTTTCATTTCCTTCCTGATGCTGGATATTTCAGATTGCACTCACATAATTGGTAACTGATGTCATGGATCTGCATGTTTATTTACCATGAAGAATCTCCATGAAATATCAAAGAACATTCAAAATTTGAAGTAGTCGACATGGCATGGATTTTTGTTTGTTGGTTATCCATTGATGAATGATGGGATGGATTTCAATAGTATGTGAATTTTACAAGAGTAGACTGTGTTTGAAAAGGATATGAGAGACAGTTAAAATAATGGCAGCACTGACCACATATACATTATGTAGAAAATCTGCTGGGTTATTTGACTGAGCAGGGGAACTTTTTCATTTGATTGCTTCACATCAATGGCAAAGGCATTTTTATTCCAGCGATGAAATTTTCTAATTTAGAATCATCAAAAAGCAAATTCGCCCAAGGTCATTCGTCTTGCAAGATGATTGGTTGTTTAAATGAAAAAAAATCATTGCTGAAATATGCATTATTTGTGGAACGTGTTCACTGTTTTGGTACATGGAACTCTAAAGTGATCATGACTCAATCAGGTTTTTGAAGAAACAATTGTCAAGAATTTCTGATTGTGTCTGGAATTGAGAGCATCTGTGACTGTGGGGAAACACAACTGTAGAACAGAACTGTACCGGAATAGGCCCCATTTCTCATAATGACAGCTATAAGCCAAATGCCAAAATTTCTAAGTTATTAATTGTTACTTAGCCCGTCTTTCCCCACATATTCACGTGTCTACGTGGAAACTTGTAAAAAGCTACTGAGAAATCTGAATTGTATTGTGGGGATATTTTTAATGTATAAATCTACCTTTTCTTGGAGTTGTGTGAGGGCAAAGACCATGTCAGTAGTTCCTCTGTTTGCGCGAAAGCCGCACTGTGATTCTGGGAGAACATTTTCGGCAACACTAGATATTATTCTATTTAGGAGAATCCTAGCGAAGATTTTGCTTGCAATGGAGAGCAGCGTGATTCCCCTGTAGTTTGAGCAGTCTGATTACTTGCCTTTGTTTTTGTACAGGGTGATGATGATGGCATCACGAAGGTCCTGAGGCAGCTTTCCTTGGTCCCAGCAGAGCTTGAAAAACTCATGCAGTTTGGCATGCAGAGTTTTGTCCCCAGCCTTCCAGACCTCTGGGGGGATTCCATCCATACCTGCTGCTTTGCCACTTTCCAGTTGTCCAATTGTCTTATATGTCTTTTCCCGGGTGAGGACCTCATCCAGCTCTAGCCTTAAGGGCTGTTGAGGGAGCTGGAGCAGGGCAGATTCTTGGACTGAGCGGTTGGCACTGAAAGAGATTGGAAGTGTTCTGACCAGCGGTTGAGGATGGAGATCTTGTCGCTGCGGAGGACTTTGCAATCTGAGCTGCGCAGTGGGCTTCGGACTTGGGGTGAGGGGCGGTACACAGCCTTTAGAGCCTCGTTAAAACCCTTGAAGTCGCCAATATCCACGCTGAGCTGGGTTCGTTTGGCGAGGATAGTCCACCACTCATTTTGGATCTCCCGGAGTTTGCGCTGAAGATGGCTGCATGTGCGACGGAAGGCTCGTTTCTTCTCTGGCCAGGACACCTTTGCAAGGTGAGCCTGGTGGGCAGCTCGCTTCTTTGCCAGCAGCTCCTGGATTTCCTGCTTGTTTTCGTTGAACCAGTCCTTGTTTTTCCTGGAGGAGAAGCCCAGTACCTCTTCAATGGATTGCAGTATGGTAGTCTTCAGCTGATCCCAGAGGGTTTCAGCGGACGAGTCCGTAAGGCGGATTGCATCCTCGAGCTTTGCTTTGAGGTTTGCCTGGAAGTGAAGGTTGAGCTTGCAGCGAACCAGCCAGTGGTCAGTGTGGCATTCCGCGCTGGGCTTGACCCTGGTGTGGAGCACAACTTGTTTGTCTCTTTCTCGCACCAGGACGTAGTCCAGGAGGTGCCAGTGTTTGGATCGTGGATGCATCCAAGTCGTCTTCAGGCTGTCCCTCTGCTGAAAAAGGGTGTTTGTAATGACAAGCCGCTGTTCTGCGCAGAGCTCCAACAGGAGGCACCCGTTGTCGTTGCACTTGCCGACACCATGCTTGCCCAGGATTCCTGGCCAGGTTTCTGAGTCTTTGCCGACGCGAGCGTTGAAGTCGCCAAGGATGACAACCTTGTCGGCTGTAGGGGTGCGTTGAATGAGGTTACGCAGATCAGTGTAGAACTTGACCTTTTCTGCTTGTTCCGCCTGGAGGGTTGGGGCATAGACACTGATGAGGGCGATGCGACGCTTGTTTTGAAGGGGGAGTCGCATGGACATGATCCGGTCTGAGTTCAGAGGTTTTCGAGTTTGGAGGCAATGGAGTTCTTGACCATGAAGCCTACACCAGATAGGCGTTGTTCATCCATAGGCTTGCCAGACCAGTAGAGTGTGTAGCCCGCGCCGCATTCTTGGAGGCTGCCTACATCTGCAAGGCGGACTCCACTGAGAGCGGCTATGACAATGTCAAGTCTGAGGAGTTCATGTGCAATGAGGGCAGACCGACGTTCAGATCGGTGGCTGTCAGCCTTGTCTAGCATGGTTCTGATGTTCCAGCATGCTAGCTTGAGTTTGTGAGCATCTTTTGAGGGGGAAGACGTGGAGGGGGAGGACGTGGACCTGTCCTCGGGCCTCCGCAAAGGAGCTTTTAGGTGAAGTGCAGTGTGCGCAGTACTGGACCCACCCTTTACTCCCATGGTTCGTGTGCCGTGGCCAAGCAAGCTGGGACGTGGCAGCGAGGTCCTTGGGTCGTAGGTTTTATATCGGAGTGGCCTTCTCCTTACCCGGGCTGGAGGGACCTGCCTCCCCTCCTAGGTCGGACCATACATGGTCACAAATCACCTGTGGACATGGCCGAGGTAAGTTTAGTTGGGTTCTCTAACTACCTCTGAGGTAAGTCAGGGACCCGGTTGGAATCTGACGGGATTGACCAAGTCACACCCATTCTTACTGCTGTGTACCTGGGGTGTAAAATGTAAAAAGCGAGGGGGAGGCGGCGGCCCCGGCCTCGGTAGAGCGAAGCAGGCGGAGGCCCCGGTCCGGGCAGAAAGAAGGCGATTGTGGCCCCGGCCCCAGTCCGAGCAGAAGGTAGGCGGCGGCGGCCCCGATCCGGGCAGAAGCGAGGGGGAGGTGGCGGCCTCGGTCGAGTGAGGCAGGCCCCAGTCCAGGCAGAAGCGAGGGGGAGGTGGTGGCGCTGGCCTCGGTATAGCGAAGAAGGCGGAGGCCCCGGTCCGGGCAGAAAGCAGGAGGCGGCGGCCCTGGTCCAGGCACAGGGAAGGCGGTGGCGGCCCCGGCCCCAGTCTGAGCAGAAGGTAGGCTGCGGAGGCCCCGGTCCAGGCAGAAGCGAGGGGTAGGGGCGGCCCCGGCCTCGGTCGAGTGAGGCAGGCGGAAGTCCTGGTCCGGTCCTTGCTAATATGATTAACGTAACTAACAGTCAACAGAAGATATCAGAGCCCTATTTACCCACCATCTATCATGCCATACCAGTCAACCCAGGCTAACTAATTCTGAATGGCGTAAAACCCCTGCACGTGCACGAATAACCGAAGTGAATCGAAGTGAGACGAAGTGCAGAGAACAAAACAAAGGACTCAACATCACCTTTGTTGACCTCACCAAAGCCTTCGACACCGTGAGTAGGAAAGGGCTTTGGCAAATACTAGAACGCCTCGGATGCCCCCCAAAGTTCCTCAACATGGTTATCCAACTGCACGAAAACCAACAAGGTCGGGTCAGATACAGTAATGAGCTCTCTGAACCCTTCTCCATTAACAGTGGCGTGAAGCAAGGTTGCGTTCTCACACCAACCCTCTTTTCAATCTTCTTCAGCATGATGTTGAAACAAGCCATGAAAGACCACAACAATGAAGACGCTGTTTACATCCGGTACCGCACAGATGGCAGTCCCTTCAATCTGAGGCGCCTGCAAGCTCACACCAAGACAAAAGAGCAACTTGTCCATGAACTACTCTTTGCAGACGATGCCGTTTTAGTTGCCCATTCAGAGCCAGCTCTTCAGCGCTTGAAGTCCTGTTTTGTGGAAACTGCCAAAATGTTTGGCCTGGAAGTCAGCCTGAAGAAAACAGAGGTCCTCCATCAGCCAACTCCCCACCATGACTACCAGCGCCCCCACATGTCCATCGGGCACACAAAACTCAAAACGGTCAACCACTTTACATATCTCGGCTGCACCATTTCATCGGATGCAAGGATCAACAACGAGATAGACAACAGACTCGCCAAGGCAAATAGCGCCTTTGGAAGACTACACAAAGGAGTCTGAAAAAACAACCAACTGAAAAACCTCACAAAGATTAGCATATACAGAGCCGTTGTCATACCCACACTCCTGTTCGGATCTGAATCATGGGTCCTTTACCGGCATCACCTACGGCTCCTAGAACGCTTCCACCAGCGTTGTCTCCGCTCCATCCTCAACATTCATTGGAGCGACTACATCTCCAACGTCGAAGTACTCGAGATGGCAGAGGCCGACAGCATCGAATCCACACTGCTGAAGATCAAACTGCGCTGGGTAGGTCACTTCTCCAGAATGGAGGACCATCGACTTCCAAAGATCGTGTTATATGGCGAGCGCTCCACTGGCCACCGAGAGAGAGGTGCACCAAAGAAGAAGTACAAGGACTGCCGAAAGAAAGATCTTGGTGCCTGCCATATTGACCACCGCCAGTGGGCTGATATCACCTCAAACCGTGCATCTTGGCGCCTCACAGTTCAGCGGGCAGCAACCTCCTTTGAAGAAGACCACAGAACCCACCTCATTGTCAAAAGACAAAGGAGGAAAAACTCAACACCCAACCCCAACCAACCAATTTTCCCTTGCAACCGCTGCAACCGTGTCTGCCTATCCTGCATCGGACTTGTCCGCCACAAACGAGCCTGCAGCTGACGTGGACATTTACCCCTCGAAGTCTTCATCCTCGAAGTCAAGACAAATAATAAATCTACCTGTTGCTTCACTACTTGTCAGAGATATGGTTGAAGGAGCCAGGGTAGTCGTGGTCTGTTCCAATACTGAAAATGAAGAGAAAACATGGGCTGAGGATAAAGTCAAGTTGTCTCCCTGGATGTAATGAAACACTATTTGACAAGAGAAATTTCCGAAGGGGAAATCAAGCAAAGAAGAATTGTTTCCCAAGAATTGAAAAGAAAGAGCAACATCCCTTCAAATAGGAGGGACCATTTGCATGATCGCGAGGTCCAACGATTGAATGCAATATTTGCTGGGACGTGAACAATGAATATTTAACATTTATCCCTCAGTTAATTCCACCCTGTTGAAGTGACTCCTCTGAAGTATATGACTTAACATGGCTTTCATCACGCAGGGATTTGACCTATGTCCATCCCCGGGCATTAATATGGACAGAATGGATTTTGAAAATTACATTTCACAGCACATCAGGGAATTTTCACACGGGAATGACTTTGAGCAGTTTAACCTTTTGATGACTTCTACTCTTGGTAAATACTCCAAGATCATATTCAATGGGGCTATATCTTTCTGATTTGCGACACATCCTTGCCAAAATACAATGACACGGTGGACATTGAGGTTACCTGTCAACGTTGATGTTGGTTCCGTTGTTGAAGAGCTGATAGTTGTACTTTCCGCTGAGGAGGTACTTCCTTCTGTCGTAGATAGAGTTCCTTTAAATAGAAAAGCTGAGTGTTTAGTTAAAGTCCATCACATCACGGTCAAGCTGCTCAAATTACTTTCATTTCCTTCCTGATGCTGGATACTTCAGATGGCACTCACATAATTGGCAATTGACGTCATGGATCTGCATGTTTATTTACCATGAAGAATCTCCATGAAATATCAATGAACATTCAAATGTAGAAGTTGTCGACTTGGCATGGATTTTTGTTTCTTGCTTATCCATTGATGAATGATGGGATAGATTTCAATAGTATGTGTCTTTTACAAGAGTAGAATGTGTTTGAAAAGAATATGAGAGACAGTTAATGAATGGCAGCAGTGACCACATATACATTAACTAGAAAATCTGCTGGGTTATTTGACGAAGCAGGGTAAATATATAATTTGATCGCTTCACAGCAATGTCAAAGGCATTTTTATTCTTGCCATGAGATTTTCTAATGTGAAAACATCAAAAAGCAAATTCACCCAAGGTCATTCGTCTTGCAAGATGATTGGTTGTTTAAATGAAAAAATGCATTATTTGTGGAACGTGTTCACTGTTTTGATACATGGAACTCTAAAGTGATCATGACGCAATCAGGATTTCAGAAATCTGAAGAAACAATTGTTCAATATTTCCGATTGTGTTTGGAATTGAGAGCATCTGTGACTGTGGGGAAACACAACTGAAGAACAGAACTGTACCGGAATAGGTCCCAGGTCTCATAATTAATGCTATTGGCCAAATACCAAAATTTCATTGTTACTTAGCCCATCTTTCCCCACATATTCAAGCGTCTAACTGGAAGCCTGTAAAAAGCTACTGAGAAATCTGAATTGTATTGTGGGGGTATTTTTAATGTATATATCTAACTGTTGCTTCCCTACTTGTCGCAGATATGGATGAAGGAGCCAGGGTAGTCGTGGTTTGTTCCGATACAGAAAATGAAGAGAAAACTTGGGCTGAGGATAAAGTCAAGTTGTCTCTCTGGATGTAATGAAACGCTATTTGACGAGAGAAATTTCCGATCGGGAAATCAAGCAGAGAAGAATAGTCTCGCAAGAATTGAAAAGAAAGTGCGACATCCCATCAAATAGGGGTGACCATTCGCTTGATCGCGAGGTCCTACGATTGAATGCAATAGTTCCTGGGACATGAACAATGAATATTTATCTTTCATCCCTCAATTCATTCCACCCTGTTGAAGTGACTCCTCTGAAGTATACGACTTAACATGGCTTTCATCACGCAGGGATCGACCTATGTCCCTCCCCGGGCATTAATATGGACATTTTAACGTCCAATTTTTTGATCAGTAGATTTCAGAGCACATAAGGGAATTTTCGTCCAGGAATGACTTTGAGCAGTATAACCTTTTGATGACATGTCCTCTTGGAAAATACTTCAAGATCATATTCAATTGGAGCAATATCTTGCTGATTTGCAACACATCCTTGCCCAAATACAATGCCGCGGTGATGATTGAGGTTACCTGTCAACGTTGATGTTGGTTCCGTTGTTGAAGAGCTGATCGTTGTACTTTCCACTGAGGAGGTACTTTCTTCTGTCGTAGATGGAGTTCCTTTAAATAGAAAAGCTGAGCGTTTAGTTAAAGTTCATCACAGCACGGTCAGGCTACTCTATTCTGTTGTTTATACAGTCCATAAAACAGTGAATTAATTTCATTTCATTTTGTATGACAAATAGTTCTTGTAATTGCAATGCTGCGAGTAATACCTTGTGCATACTGCAAATATTCGAAGTTAAAACAATTCCATATCACAGCTATTGATGAATGATTATTTGGGCAAAATTGTGAAGTTTACAGAGTTACCTACTTGGGTGTCAGTCCTTGATAAACCATTGAATAGATTTCAGTGGCCACCGTAGCTGAGGTGACCGCAAGAGTTTTGAAAATAAAAAAAATTGAGTGTGTTAATGATTGTATATTTGGCACCAATCGCTGCAGTCTGATGCTTGGTTCTTGATGTGAAGCCACTTTTGACATTTGAATTTATCAGAGACATGGCAAAGCTATTGCTGTTCAATCATTACGATAGTTGACATAAAGACAAGCCAATACAAATGTACAGTGAGATTTAATCCTGCTGGTCATCTGAATATTTGTCTCAAGTCTGGGAGCTCAGTTGTGCTCTATCTGTGCAATTTTTCAATGAGTCACTGAATGGAACTGTGTTTAGCTGTGCTGAAGAATCTTTTCAGCTTTAAAAATCAAGCATCGCAACTGTTTGTCAATTGCATTAAAAGGAAAGGTTGGCTGGAACGACACACAGATCGGTAGTTACATATCCTGTCTGATGACTGGCAGATCTCTCACCTTGCCGAATTCCACACTTGATTATGTGAATGGGTCTTTGTTATCGTATTACAATGAATTGTATGTCTACATTTGGAGTAGCAGGTTATGATTGAAGTTACCTGTAACTATTGATGCTGACTCTATTGAAGAAGAGGTCGAAGATGTAAATTGCTCTGTGGAGGTACTTGGTTCTGTTGTCACGGATGTAGTTCCTTGAAATATATGAAGAATGATTGTTAAAATACATATCAGCCTGGCAAACTGTGATTTTGCATAGATTCAGCTGATTCTTCCGGTGAGATCTCTGTTCAAATTACTTTCATTTCCTTCCTGATGCTGGATATTTCAGATGGCGCTCACATAATTGGCAACTGATGTCATGGATCTGCATTTTTATTTACCATGAAGAATCTCCATGAAATATCAATGAACATTCAAATGTAGAAGTTGTCGATTTGGCATGGATTTTTGTTTCTTGCTTATCCATTGATGAATGATGGGATAGATTTCAATAGTATGTGTCTTTTACAAGAGTAGAATGTGTTTGAAAAGGATATGAGAGACAGTTATTGATTTGGCAGCAGTCACAACATATACATTAACTAGAGAATCTGCTGGGTTATTTGACGAAGCAGGGTAAATATATAATTTGATTGCTTCACAGCAATGTCAAAGGCATTTTTATTCTTGCCATGAGATTTTCTAATGTGAAAACATCAAAAAGCAAATTCACCCAAGGTCATTCGTCTTGCAAGATGATTGGTTGTTTAAATGAAAAAATGCATTATTTGTGGAACGTGTTCACTGTTTTGATACATGGAACTCTAAAGTGATCATGACGCAATCAGGATTTCAGAAATCTGAAGAAACAATTGTTAAATATTTCCGATTGTGTGTCTGGAATTGAGAGCATCTGTGACTGTGGGGAAACACAACTGAAGAACAGAACTGTACCGGAATAGGTCCCAGGTCTCATAATTAATGCTATTGGCCAAATACCAAAATTTCATTGTTACTTAGCCCATCTTTCCCCACATATTCAAGCGTCTATCTGGAAGCCTGTGAAAAGCTACTGAGAAATCTGAATTGTATTGTGTGGATATTTTTAATGTATAAATCTACCTGTTGCTTCACTACTTGTCGCAGATATGGATGAAGGAGCCAGGGTAGTCATGGTCTGTTCCGATACAGAAAATGAAGAGAAAACTTGGGCTGAGGTTAAAGTCAAGTTGTCTCTCTGGATGTAATGAAACACTATTTGACGAGAGAAATTTCCGATGGGGAAATCAAGCAGAGAAGAATAGTCTCGCAAGAATTGAAATGAAAGTGCGACATCCCATCAAATAGGAGTGACCATTCGCATGATCGCGAGGTCCTACGATTGAATGCAATAGTTGCTGTGACATGAACAATGAATATTTATCATTCATCCCTCAATTAATTCCACCCTGTTGAAGTGACTCCTCTGAAGTATACGACTTAACATGGCTTTCATCACGCAGGGATTCGACCTATGTTTCTCCCTGGGCATTAATATGGACATTTTAACGTCCAATTTTTTGATCAGTAGATTTCACAGCACGTAAGGGAATTTTCGTCCAGGAATGACTTTGAGCAGTATAACCTTTTGATGACATGTACTCTTGGAAAATACTCCAAGATCATATTCGATTGGAGCTATATCTTTCTGATTTGCAACACACCCTTGCCCAAATACAATGCCGCGGTGGTGCTTGAGGTTACCTGTCAACGTTGATGTTGGTTCCGTTGTTGAAGAGCTGATCGTTGTACTTTCCGCTGAGGAGGTACTTCCTTCTGTCGTAGATAGAGTTCCTTTAAATAGAAAAGCTGAGCGTTTAGTTACAGTCCATCACAGCATGGTCAAGCTACTATAGTCCGTTGATTAAACAGTCCATACAATAGTGAATTAATTTCATTTCATTTTGTATGACAAATTGTTCTTGTAATTGCAATGTGGCGAGTAATACCTTGTGCATACTATTGATTTTCAAAGTTAAAAAAATTCCATATCACAGTCGTTGATGAATGATTATATGTGAAAAATTGTGAAGTTTACAGTGTTACCTTCTTGTGTGTCAGTCCTTGAAAAACCATTGAATAGATTTCAGTGGCCACCGTAGTTGAGGTGACCGCAAGAGTTTTGAAAATAAAAAAATTGTGTGTGTTAATGATTGTATATTTGGCACCAATCGCTGCAGTCTGATGTTTGGTTCTTGATGTGAAGCCACTTTTGATATTTGAATTTATCAGAGACATGGCAAAGCTATTGCTGTTCAATCATTACGATAGTTGACATAAAGACACGGCAATACAAATGTACAGTGAGTTTTAATCCTGCTGGTCATCTGAATATTTGTCTCAAGTCTGGGAGCTCAGTTGTGCTCTATCTGTGCAATTTTTTATTCAGTCACTGAATGGAACTGTGTTTAGCTGTGCCGAAGAATCTTTTCAGCTTTAAAAATCAAGCATCGCAACTGTTTGTCAGTTGCATTAAGAGGAAAGATTGGCTGGGACGGCAGACGGAACGGTAGTTACATATGTTGCAAGAGTCTACCTGTTGTCTCGCTGCTTGTGCCAGGAGTGGTAGATGGGGCAGTGGTGACCGTGCTTGTTTCTGAAAGTGAAAATGAAGTCAGGTTTGCCTTGATGTTAAAGCCATCAATTATCTGGATGCAATAACATTTCACACTCTATGATAATGGAGGTAAACTAGAGAGTCAAGCAGAAAATTAACAAGAATAAATTTTAAGTCATTATAGAACACTATACATTATATATTGCATTCTGACAAATTGGTCAGGTTCAAAGACATTGTGATGTCCCTCAGTCTCGAGCAATGGTTGAAATTTGCTCTTCGTAATATGCACCAAATGTTTCCACATTTTGTCTCTGTAGAAAATGGCAAGCGGTTGAAGTGAATGCCAAGAAATCCGCATGTTAATATTCAGGAGTATTTGACTTTTGCAATTGAGAAATGCATTTATTAAACACTGATATTTCCCAACTGTCTCCTCAGGATTATATTCCAAGTCATTTCCTTCTATCAAAAGTTGGATGCAACTGCCATTACGTCGGAGCATGAGCCTGACTCGATGATCCTTTCCAATGACAGTCAGATCTCTCGCCTTGCAGAACTCCACAAGGGAATATGTGAATGAGACTATAATTTCCTCTTACAATATATTGCATGTCTACATTTGGAGTAGCAGGTTATGATTGAAGTTACCTGTGACTATTGATGTTGACTCTGTTGAAGAAGAGGTCGAAGATGTAAATTGTTCTGTGGAGGTACTTGGTTCTGTTGTCACGGATGTAGTTCCTTGAAATATGTGAAGAATGATTGTTAAAATACATATCAGCTTAGCAAACTGTGATTATGCATAGATTCAGCTGATTCTTCCGGTGAGATCTCTGTTCAAATTACTTTCATTTCCTTCCTGATGCTGGATATTTCAGATGGCACTCACATAATTGGAAACTGATGTCATGGATCTGCATGTTTATTTACCATGAAGAATCTCCATGAAATATCAATGAACATTCAAATGTAGAAGTTGTCGACTTGGCATGGATTTTTGTTTCTTGCTTATCCATTGATGAATGATGGGATAGATTTCAATAGTATGTGTCTTTTACAAGAGTAGAATTTGTTTGAAAAGAATATGAGAGACAGTTAATGAATGGCAGCAGTGACCACATAAACATTAACTAGAAAGTCTGCTGGGTTATTTGACGAAGCAGGGTAAATATATAATTTGATCGCTTCACAGCAATGTCAAAGGCATTTTTATTCTTGCCATGAGATTTTCTAATGTGAAAACATCAAAAAGCAAATTCACCCAAGGTCATTCGTCTTGCAAGATGATTGGCTGTTTAAATGAAAAAATGCATTATTTGTGGAACGTGTTCAATGTTTTGGTACATGGAACTCTAAAGTGATCATGACTCCATCGGGGTTTCAGAAATCTGAAGAAACAATTGTTAAATATTTCCGATTGTGTCTGGAATTGAGAGCATCTGTGACTGTGGGGAAACACAACTGAAGAACAGAACTGTACCGGAATAGGTCCCAGGTCTCATAATTAATGCTATTGGCCAAATACCAAAATTTCATTGTTACTTAGCCCATCTTTCCCCACATATTCAAGCGTCTATCTGGAAGCCTGTAAAAAGCTACTGAGAAATCTGAATTGTATTGTGGGGATATTTTTAATGTATAAATCTACCTTTTGCTTCACTACTTGTCGCAGATATGGTTGAAGGAGCCAGGGTAGTCGTGGTTTGTTCCGATACAGAAAATGAAGAGAAAACTTGGGCTGAGGATAAAGTCAAGTTGTCTCTCTGGATGTAATGAAACGCTATTTGACGAGAGAAATTTCCGATGGGGAAATCAAGCAGAGAAGAATAGTCTCGCAAGAATTGAAAAGACAGTGCGACATCCCATCAAATAGGGGTGACCATTCGCTTGATCGCGAGGTCCTACGATTGAATGCAATAGTTGCTGGGACATGAACAATGAATATTTATCTTTCATCCCTCAATTCATTCCACCCTGTTGAAGTGACTCCTCTGAAGTGTACGACTTAACATGGCTTTCATCACGCAGGGATCGACCTATGTCCCTCCCCGGGCATTAATATGGACATTTTAACGTCCAATTTTTTGATCAGTAGATTTCAGAGCACATAAGGGAATTTTCGTCCAGGAATGACTTTGAGCAGTATAACCTTTTGATGACATGTCCTCTTGGAAAATACTTCAAGATCATATTCAATTGGAGCAATATCTTTCTGATTTGCAACACATCCTTGCCCAAATACAATGCCGCGGTGGTGATTGAGGTTACCTGTCAACGTTGATGTGGGTTCCGTTGTTGAAGAGCTGATCGTTGTACTTTCCGCTGAGGAGGTACTTTCTTCTGTCGTAGATAGAGTTCCTTTAAATAGAAAAGCTGAGCGTTTAGTTAAAGTTCATCACAGCACGGTCAGGCTACTCTATTCTGTTGTTTATACAGTCCATAAAACAGTGAATTAATTTCATTTCATTTTGTATGACAAATTGTTCTTGTAATTGCAATGTGGCGAGTAATACCTTGTGCATACTGCAAATATTCGAAGTTGGAACAATTCCATATCACAGCTATTGATGAATGATTATTTGGGCAAAATTGTGAAGTTTACAGAGTTATCTACTTGTGTGTCAGTCCTTGAAAAACCGTTGAATAGATTTCAGTGGCCACCGTAGCTGAGGTGACCGCAAGACTTTTGAAAATAAAAAAATTGAGTGTGTTAATGATTGTATATTTGGCACCAATCGCTGCAGTCTGATGTTTGGTTCTTGATGTGAAGCCACTTTTGACATTTGAATTTATCAGAGACATGGCAAAGCTATTGCTGTTCAATCATTACGATAGTTGACATAAAGACACGCCAATACAAATGTACAGTGAGTTTTAATCCTGCTGGTCATCTGAATATTTGTCTCAAGTCTGGGAGCTCAGTTGTGCTCTATCTGTGCAATTTTTCAATGACTCACTGAATGGAACTGTGTTTAGCTGTGCTGAAGAATCTTTTCAGCTTTAAAAATCAAGCATCGCAACTGTTTGTCAATTGCATTAAAATGAAAGGTTGGCTGGAACGGCACACAGATCGGTAGTTACATATCCTGTCTGATGACTGGCAGATCTCTCACCTTGCCGAATTCCACACTTGATTATGTGAATGGGTCTTTGTTATCGTATTACAATGAATTGTATGTCTACATTTGGAGTAGCAGGTTATGATTGAAGTTACCTGTAACTATTGATGCTGACTCTATTGAAGAAGAGGTCGAAGATGTAAATTGCTCTGTGGAGGTACTTGGTTCTGTTGTCACGGATGTAGTTCCTTGAAATATATGAAGAATGATTGTTAAAATACATATCAGCCTGGCAAACTGTCATTTTGCATAGATTCAGCTGATTCTTCCGGTGAGAACTCTGTTCAAATTCCTTTCATTTCCTTCCTGATGCTGGATATTTCAGATTGCGCTCACATAATTGGCAACTGATGTCATGGATCTGCATGTTTATTTACCATGAAGAATCTCCATGAAATATCAATGAACATTCAAATGTAGAAGTTGTCGACTTGGCATGGATTTTTGTTTGTTGCTTATCCATTGATGAATGAAGTATGTGTCTTTTACAAGAGTAGAATGTGTTTGAAAAGGATATGAGAGACGGTTAATGATTTGGCAGCAGTCACCACATATACATTAACTAGAAAATCTGCTGGGTTATCTGCAGGGTAAATATATAATTTGATTACTTCACAGCAATGTCAAAGGCATTTTTATTCTTGCGATGAGATTTTCTAATGTGAAAACATCAAAAAGCAAATTGACCCAAGGTCATTCGTCTTGCAAGATGATTGGTTGTTTAAATGAAAAAATGCATTATTTGTGGAACGTGTTCACTGTTTTGGTACATGGAACTCTAAAGTGATCAGGGTTTCAGAAATCTGAAGAAACAATTCTCAAGTATTTCCGATTGTGTCTGCAATTTAGAGCATCTGTGACTGTGGGGAAACACAACTGAAGAACAGAACTGTACCGGAATAAGTCCCAGATCTCATAATTAATGCTATTGGCCAAATACCAAAATTTCAAAGTTATTCATTGTTACTTAGCCCATCTTTCCCCACATATTCAAGCGTCTATCTGGAAGCCTGTAAAAAGCTACTGAGAAATCTGAATTGTATTGTGGGGATATTTTTAATGTATAAATCTACCTGTTGCTTCACTTCTTGTTGCAGATATGGATGAAGGAGCCAAGGTTGTCGTGGTCTGTTCCGATACAGAAAATGAAGAGAAAACTTGGGCTGAGGATAAAGTCAAGTTGTCTCTCTGGATGTAATGAAACACTCTTTGACGAGAGAAATTTCCGATGGGGAAATCAAGCAGAGAAGAATAGTCTCGCAAAAATTGAAAAGAAACTGCGACAACCCATCAAATAGGAGTGACCATTCGCATGATCACGAGGTCCTACGATTGAATGCAATAGTTGCTGTGACATGAACAATCATTCATCCCTCAATTAATTCCACCATGTTGAAGTGACTCCTCTGAAGTATACGACTTAACATGGCTTTCATCACGCAGGGATTCGAGCTATGTTCCTCCCCGGGCATTAATATGGACATTTTAACGTCCAATTTTTTGATCAGTGGATTTCACAGCACATAAGGGAATTTTCGTACAGGAATGAATTTGAGCAGTATAACCTTTTGATGACATGTACTCTTGGAAAATACTCCAAGATCATATTCAATTGGAGCGATATCTTTCTGATTTGCAACACATCCTTGGCCAAATACAATGCCGCGGTGGTGATTGAGATTACCTGTCAACGTTGATGTTGGTTCCGTTGTCGAAGAGCTGATAGTTGTACTTTCCGCTGAGGAGGTACTTCCTTCTGTCGTAGATAGAGTTCCTTTAAATAGAAAAGCTGAGCGTTTAGTTACAGTCCAACACAGCACGGTCAAGCTACTCTAGTCCATTGATTAAACAGTCCATACAACAGTGAATTAATTTCATTTCATTTGTATGACAAATAGTTATTCTAATTGCAATGTTGCGAGTAATACTGCAAATATTCGAAGTTGAAACAATTCCATATCACAGCCATTGATGAATGATTATTTGAGCAAAATTGTGATGTTTATAGAGTTACCTATTTGTGTGTCAGTCCTTGATAAACCATTGAATAGATTTCAGTGGCCACTGTAGTTGAGGTGACCGCAAGACTTTTGAAAATAAAAAAATTGAGTGTTTTAATGATTGTATATATGGCACCAATCGCTGCAGTCTGATGTTTGGTTCTTGATGTGAAGCCACTTTTGATATTTGAATTTATCAGAGACATGGCAAAGCTATTGCTGTTCAATCATTACGATAGTTGACATAAAGACACGCCAATATAAATGTCGAGTGAGTCTTAATCCTACTTGTCATCTGATATTTTTGTCTCAAGTCTGCTGGCTCATTTCTGCTCTATCTGTGCAATTTTTCATTCAGTCACTGAATGGAACTGTGTTTAGCTGTGCTGAAGAATCTTTTCAGCTTTAAAAATCAAGCATCGCAACTGTTTGTCAATTGCATGAAGAGGAAAGATTGGCTGGGACGACAGACGGAACGGTAGTTACATATGTTGCAAGAGTCTACCTGTTGTCTCGCTGCTTGTGCCAGGAGTGGTAGATGGGGCAGTGGTGACCGTGCTTGTTTCTGAAAGTGAAAATGAAGTCAGGTTTGCCTTGATGTTAAAGCCATCAATTATCTGGATGCAATAACATTTCTCACTCTATGATAATGGAGGTAAACTAGAGAGTCAAGCAGAAAATTAACAAGAATAAATTTTAAGTCACCATAGAACACTATACATTATATATTGCATTCTGACAAATTGGTCAGGTTCAAAGACATTGTGATGTCCCTCAGTCTCGAGCAATGGTTGAAATTTGCTCTTCGTAATATGCACCAAATGTTTCCCCATTTTGCCTCTGTAGAAAATGGCAAGCGGTTGAAGTGAATGCCAAGAAATCCGCATGTTAATATTCAGGAGTATTTGACTTTTGCAATTGAGAAATGCATTTATTAAACACTGATATTTCCCAACTGTCTCCTCAGGATTATATTCCCAGTCATTCCCTTCAATCAAAAGTTGGATGCAACTGCCATTACGTCGGAGCATGAGCCTGACTCGATGATCCTTTCCAATGACAGTCAGATCTCTCTCCTTGCAGAATCCACAAGGGAATATGTGAATGAGAGTATAATTTCCTCTTACAATATATTGCATGTCTACATTTGGAGTAGCAGGTTATGATTGAAGTTACCTGTGACTATTGATGTTGACTCTGTTGAAGAAGAGGTCGAAGATGTAAATGGCTCTGAGGAGGTACTTGGTTCTGTTGTCACGGATGTAGTTCCTTGAAATATGTGAAGAATGATTGTTAAAATACATATCAGCCTGGCAAACTGTGATTTTGCATAGATTCAGCTGATTCTTCCGGTGAGATCTCTGTTCAAATTCCATTCATATCCTTCCTGATTCTGGATATTTCAGATGGCACTCACATAATTGGCAACTGATGTCATGGATCTGCATGTTTATTTACCATGAAGAATCTCCATGAAATATCAATGAACATTCAAATGTAGAAGTTGTCGACTTGGCATGGATTTTTCTTTCTTGCTTATCCATTGATGAATGATGGGATAGATTTCAATACTATGTGTCTTTTACAAGAGTAGAATGTGTTTGAAAAGGATATGAGAGATGGTTAATGATTTGACAGCAGTCACCACATATACATTAACTAGAAAATCTGCTGGGTTATTTGACGAAGCAGGGTAAATATATAATTTGATCGCTTCACAGCAATGTCAAAGGTATTTTTATTCTTGCGATGAGATTTTCTAATGTGAAAACATCAAAAAGCAAATTCACCCAAGGTCATTCGTCTTGTAAGATGATTGGTTGTTTAAATGAAAAAAAATCATTGCTGAAATATGCATTATTTGTGGAACGTGTTCACTGTTTTGGTACATGGAACTCTAAAGTGATCATGACTCAATCAGGGTTTCAGAAATCTGAAGAAACAATTCTCAAGTATTTCCGATTGTGTCTGGAATTGAGAGCATCTGTGACTGTGGGGAAACACAACTGAAGAACAGAACTGTACCGGAATAGGTCCCAGGTCTCATATTTGGCTATTGGCCAAATACCAAAATTTCTAAGTTATTCATTGTTACTTAGCCCATCTTTCCCCACATATTCAAGCGTCTATCTGGAAGACTGTAAAAAGCTACTGAGAAATCTGAATTGTATTGTGGGGATATTTTTAACGTATAAATCTACCTGTTGCTTCACTACTTGTTGCAGATATGGATGAAGGAACCAGGGTAGTCGTGGTCTGTTCCGATACAGAAAATGAAGAGAAAACTTGGGCTGAGGATAAAGTCAAGTTGTCTCTCTGGTTGTAATGAAACACTATTTGACGAGAGAAATTTCCGATGGGGAAATCAAGCAGAGAAGAATAGTCTCGCAAGAATTGAAAAGAAAGTGCGACATCCCATCAAATAGGAGTGACCATTCGCATGATAGCGAGGTCCTACGATTGAATGCAATAGTTGCTGTGACATGAACAATGAATATTTATCATGCATCCCTCAATTAATTCCACCCTGTTGAAGTGACTCCTCTGAAGTATACGACTTAACATGGCTTTCATCACGCAGGGATTCGAGCTATGTTCCTCCCCGGGCATTAATATGGACATTTTAACGTCCAATTTTTTGATCAGTGGATTTCACAGGACATAAGGGAATTTTCGTACAGGATTGACTTTGAGCAGTATAACCTTTTGATGACATGTACTCTTGGAAAATACTCCAAGATCATATTCAATTGGAGCGATATCTTTCTGATTTGCAACACATGCTTGGCCAAATACAATGCAGCGGTGGTGATTGAGATTACCTGTCAACGTTGATGTTGGTTCCGTTGTCGAAGAGCTGATAGTTGTACTTTCCGCTGAGGAGGTACTTCCTTCTGTCGTAGATAGAGTTCCTTTAAATAGAAAAGCTGAGCGTTTAGTTACAGTCCATCACAGCACGGTCAAGCTACTCTAGTCCATTGATTAAACAGTCCATACAACAGTGAATTAATTTCATTTCATTTGTATGACAAATAGTTATTGTAATTGCAATGTTGCGAGTAATACTGCAAATATTCGAAGTTGAAACAATTCCATATCACAGCCATTGATGAATGATTATTTGAGCAAAATTGTGAAGTTTATAGAGTTACCTATTTGTGTGTCAGTCCTTGATAAACCATTGAATAGATTTCAGTGGCCACTGCAGTTGAGGTGACCGCAAGACTTTTGAAAATAAAAAAATTGAGTGTTTTAATGATTGTATATATGGCACCAATTGCTGCAGTCTGATGTTTGATTCTTGATGTGAAGCCACTTTTGATATTTGAATTTATCAGAGACATGGCAAAGCTATTGCTGTTCAATCATTACGATAGTTGACATAAAGACACGCCAATATAAATGTCGAGTGAGTCTTAATCCTACTGGTCATCTGATATTTTTGTCTCAAGTCTGCTGGCTCATTTCTGCTCTATCTGTGCAATTTTTCATTCAGTCACTGAATGGAACTGTGTTTAGCTGTGCTGAAGAATCTTTTCAGCTTTAGAAATCAAGCATCGCAACTGTTTGTCAATTGCATGAAGAGGAAAGATTGGCTGGGACGACAGACGGAACGGTAGTTACATATGTTGCAAGAGTCTACCTGTTGTCTCGCTGCTTGTGCCAGGAGTGGTAGATGGGGTAGTGGTGACCGTGCTTGTTTCTGAAAGTGAAAATGAAGTCAGGTTTGCCTTGATGTTAAAGCCATCAATTATCTGGATGCAATAACATTTCTCACTCTATGATAATGGAGGTAAACTAGAGAGTCAAGCAGAAAATTAACAAGAATAAATTTTAAGTCACTATAGAACACTATACATTATATATTGCATTCTGACAAATTGGTCAGGTTCAAAGACATTGTGATGTCCCTCAGTCTCGAGCAATGGTTGAACTTTGCTCTTCGTAATATGCACCAAATGTTTCCCCATTTTGCCTCTGTAGAAAATGGCAAGCTTTGAGTGAATGCCAAGAAATCCGCATGTTAATATTCAGGAGCATTTGACTTTTGCAATTGAGAAATGCATTTATTAAACACTGATATTTCCCAACTGTCTCCTCAGGATTATAATCCCTTTCATTCCCTTCAATCAAAAGTTGGATGCAACTCCCATTACGTCGGAGCATGAGCCTGACTCGATGATCCTTTCCAATGACAGTCAGATCTCTCTCCTTGCAGAACTCCACAAGGGAATATGTGAATGAGACTATAATTTCCTCTTACAATATATTGCATGTCTACATTTGGAGTAGTAGGTTATGATTGAAGTTACCTGTGACTATTGATGTTGACTCTGTTGAAGAAGAGGTCGAAGACGTAAATTGCTCTGAGGAGGTACTTGGTTCTGTTGTCACGGATGTAGTTCCTTGAAATATGTGAAGAATGATTGTTAAAATACATATCAGCCTGGCAAACTGTGATTTTGCATAGATTCAGCTGATTCTTCCGGTGAGATCTCTGTTCAAATTCCATTCATTTCCTTCCTGATGCTCTATATTTCAGATGGCACTCACATAATTGGCTCTATATTTCAGATGGCACTCACATAATTGGCAACTGATGTCATGGATCTGCATGTTTATTTAACATGAAGAATCTCCATGAAATATCAATGAACATTCAAATGTAGAAGTTGTCGACTTGGCATGGATTTTTGTTTCTTGCTTATCCATTGATGAATGAAGTATGTGTCTTTTACACGAGTAGAATGTGTTTGAAAAGGATATGAGAGACAGTTAATGATTTGGCAGCAGTCACAACAGATACATTAACTAGAGAATCTGCTGGGTTATTTGACGATGCAGGGTAAATATATAATTTGATTGCTTCACAGCAATGTCAAAGGCATTTTTATTCTTGCGATGAGATTTTCTAATGTGAAAACATCAAAAAGCAAATTCACCAAAGGTCATTCGTCTTGCAAGATGATTGGTTGTTTAAATGAAAAAAAATCATTGCTGAAATATGCATTATTTGTGGAACGTGTTCACTGTTTTGGTACATGGAACTCTAAAGTGATCATGACTCCATCAGGGTTTCAGAAATCTGAAGAAACAATTCTCAAGTATTTCCGATTGTGTCTGGAATTGAGAGCATCTGTGACTGTGGGGAAACACAACTGAAGAACAGAACTGTACCGGAATAGGTCCCAGGTCTCATATTTGGCTATTGGCCAAATACCAAAATTTCTAAGTTATTCATTGTTACTTAGCCCATCTTTCCCCACATATTCAAGCGTCTATCTGGAAGATTGTAAAAAGCTACTGAGAAATCTGAATTGTATTATGGGGATATTTTTAACGTATAAATCTACTTGTTGCTTCACTACTTGTTGCAGATATGGATGAAGGAGCCAGGATAGTCGTGGTCTGTTCCGATACAGAAAATGAAGAGAAAACTTGGGCTGAGGATAAAGTCAAGTTGTCTCTCTGGATGTAATGAAACAGTATTTGACGAGAGAAATTTCCGATGGGGAAATCAAGCAGAGAAGAATAGTCTCGCAAGAAATGAAAAGAAACTGCGACATCCCATCAAATAGGAGTGACCATTCGAATGATCGCGAGCTCCTACGATTGAATGCAATAGTTGCTGTGACATGAACAATGAATATTTATCATTCATCCCTCAATTAATTCCACCCTGTTGAAGTGACTCCTCTGAAGTATACGACTTAACATGGCTTTCATCACGCAGGGATTCTAGCTATGTTCCTCCCCGGGCATTAATATGGACATTTTAACGTCCAATTTTTTCATCAGTGGATTTCACAGCACATAAGGGAATTTTCGTAGAGGAATGACTTTGAGCAGTATAACCTTTTGATGACATGTACTCTTGGAAAATACTCCAAGATCATATTCAATTGGAGCTATATCTTTCTGATTTGCAACACATCCTTGCCCAAATACAATGCCGCGGTGGTGCTTGAAGTTACCTGTCAACGTTGATGTTGGTTCCGTTGTTGAAGAGCTGATCGTTGTACTTTCCGCTGAGGAGGTACTTCCTTCTGTCGTAGATAGAGTTCCTTTAAATAGAAAAGCTGAGCGTTTACTTACAGTCCATCACAGCATGGTCAAGCTACTCTAGTTTGTTGATTAAACAGTCCATACAATAGTGAATTAATTTCATTTCATTTTGTTTGACAAATTGTTCTTGTAATTGCAATGTGGCGAGTAATACCTTGTGCATACTGCAAATATTCGAAGTTGGAACAATTCCATATCACAGCCATTGATGAATGATTATTTGGGCAAAATTGTGAAGTTTACAGAGTTACCTACTTGTGTGTCAGTCCTTGAAAAACCATTGAATAGATTTCAGTGGCCACCGTAGTTGAGGTGACCGCAAGAGTTTTGAAAATAAAAAAATTGAGTGTGTTAATGATTGTATATTTGGCACCAATCGCTGCAGTCTGATGTTTGGTTCTTGATGTGAAGCCACTTTTGATATTTGAATTTATCAGAGACATGGCAAAGCTATTGCTGTTCAATCATTACGATAGTTGACATAAAGACACGGCAATACAAATGTACAGTGAGTTTTAATCCTGCTGGTCATCTGAATATTTGTCTCAAGTCTGGGAGCTCAGTTGTGCTCTATCTGTGCAATTTTTTATTCAGTCACTGAATGGAACTGTGTTTAGCTGTGCCGAAGAATCTTTTCAGCTTTAAAAATCAAGCATCGCAACTGTTTGTCAGTTGCATTAAGAGGAAAGATTGGCTGGGACGGCAGACGGAACGGTAGTTACATATGTTGTAAGAGTCTACCTGTTGTCTCGCTGCTTGTGCCAGGAGTGGTAGATGGGGCAGTGGTGACCGTGCTTGTTTCTGAAAGTGAAAATGAAGTCAGGTTTGCCTTGATGTTAAAGCCATCAATTATCTGGATGCAATAACATTTCACACTCTATGATAATGGAGGTAAACTAGAGAGTCAAGCAGAAAATTAACAAGAATAAATTTTAAGTCATTATAGAACACTATACATTATATATTGCATTCTGACAAATTGGTCAGGTTCAAAGACATTGTGATGTCCCTCAGTCTCGAGCAATGGTTGAAATTTGCTCTTCGTAATATGCACCAAATGTTTCCACATTTTGTCTCTGTAGAAAATGGCAAGCGGTTGAAGTGAATGCCAAGAAATCCGCATGTTAATATTCAGGAGTATTTGACTTTTGCAATTGAGAAATGCATTTATTAAACACTGATATTTCCCAACTGTCTCCTCAGGATTATATTCCAAGTCATTTCCTTCTATCAAAAGTTGGATGCAACTGCCATTACGTCGGAGCATGAGCATGACTCGATGATCCTTTCCAATGACAGTCAGATCTCTCGCCTTGCAGAACTCCACAAGGGAATATGTGAATGAGACTATAATTTCCTCTTACAATATATTGCATGTCTACATTTGGAGTAGCAGGTTATGATTGAAGTTACCTGTGACTATTGATGTTGACTCTGTTGAAGAAGAGGTCGAAGATGTAAATTGTTCTGTGGAGGTACTTGGTTCTGTTGTCACGGATGTAGTTCCTTGAAATATGTGAAGAATGATTGTTAAAATACATATCAGCTTAGCAAACTGTGATTATGCATAGATTCAGCTGATTCTTCCGGTGAGATCTCTGTTCAAATTACTTTCATTTCCTTCCTGATGCTGGATATTTCAGATGGCACTCACATAATTGGAAACTGATGTCATGGATCTGCATGTTTATTTACCATGAAGAATCTCCATGAAATATCAATGAACATTCAAATGTAGAAGTTGTCGACTTGGCATGGATTTTTGTTTCTTGCTTATCCATTGATGAATGATGGGATAGATTTCAATAGTATGTGTCTTTTACAAGAGTAGAATTTGTTTGAAAAGAATATGAGAGACAGTTAATGAATGGCAGCAGTGACCACATAAACATTAACTAGAAAGTCTGCTGGGTTATTTGACGAAGCATGGTAAATATATAATTTGATCGCTTCACAGCAATGTCAAAGGCATTTTTATTCTTGCCATGAGATTTTCTAATGTGAAAACATCAAAAAGCAAATTCACCCAAGGTCATTCGTCTTGCAAGATGATTGGCTGTTTAAATGAAAAAATGCATTATTTGTGGAACGTGTTCAATGTTTTGGTACATGGAACTCTAAAGTGATCATGACTCCATCGGGGTTTCAGAAATCTGAAGAAACAATTGTTAAATATTTCCGATTGTGTCTGGAATTGAGAGCATCTGTGACTGTGGGGAAACACAACTGAAGAACAGAACTGTACCGGAATAGGTCCCAGGTCTCATAATTAATGCTATTGGCCAAATACCAAAATTTCATTGTTACTTAGCCCATCTTTCCCCACATATTCAAGCGTCTATCTGGAAGCCTGTAAAAAGCTACTGAGAAATCTGAATTGTATTGTGGGGATATTTTTAATGTATAAATCTACCTTTTGCTTCACTACTTGTCGCAGATATGGTTGAAGGAGCCAGGGTAGTCGTGGTTTGTTCCGATACAGAAAATGAAGAGAAAACTTGGGCTGAGGATAAAGTCAAGTTGTCTCTCTGGATGTAATGAAACGCTATTTGACGAGAGAAATTTCCGATGGGGAAATCAAGCAGAGAAGAATAGTCTCGCAAGAATTGAAAAGACAGTGCGACATCCCATCAAATAGGGGTGACCATTCGCTTGATCGCGAGGTCCTACGATTGAATGCAATAGTTGCTGGGACATGAACAATGAATATTTATCTTTCATCCCTCAATTCATTCCACCCTGTTGAAGTGACTCCTCTGAAGTGTACGACTTAACATGGCTTTCATCACGCAGGGATCGACCTATGTCCCTCCCCGGGCATTAATATGGACATTTTAACGTCCAATTTTTTGATCAGTAGATTTCAGAGCACATAAGGGAATTTTCGTCCAGGAATGACTTTGAGCAGTATAACCTTTTGATGACATGTCCTCTTGGAAAATACTTCAAGATCATATTCAATTGGAGCAATATCTTTCTGATTTGCAACACATCCTTGCCCAAATACAATGCCGCGGTGGTGATTGAGGTTACCTGTCAACGTTGATGTTGGTTCCGTTGTTGAAGAGCTGATCGTTGTACTTTCCGCTGAGGAGGTACTTTCTTCTGTCGTAGATAGAGTTCCTTTAAATAGAAAAGCTGAGCGTTTAGTTAAAGTTCATCACAGCACGGTCAGGCTACTCTATTCTGTTGTTTATACAGTCCATAAAACAGTGAATTAATTTCATTTCATTTTGTATGACAAATTGTTCTTGTAATTGCAATGTGGCGAGTAATACCTTGTGCATACTGCAAATATTCGAAGTTGGAACAATTCCATATCACAGCTATTGATGAATGATTATTTGGGCAAAATTGTGAAGTTTACAGAGTTATCTACTTGTGTGTCAGTCCTTGAAAAACCGTTGAATAGATTTCAGTGGCCACCGTAGCTGAGGTGACCGCAAGACTTTTGAAAATAAAAAAATTGAGTGTGTTAATGATTGTATATTTGGCACCAATCGCTGCAGTCTGATGTTTGGTTCTTGATGTGAAGCCACTTTTGACATTTGAATTTATCAGAGACATGGCAAAGCTATTGCTGTTCAATCATTACGATAGTTGACATAAAGACACGCCAATACAAATGTACAGTGAGTTTTAATCCTGCTGGTCATCTGAATATTTGTCTCAAGTCTGGGAGCTCAGTTGTGCTCTATCTGTGCAATTTTTCAATGACTCACTGAATGGAACTGTGTTTAGCTGTGCTGAAGAATCTTTTCAGCTTTAAAAATCAAGCATCGCAACTGTTTGTCAATTGCATTAAAATGAAAGGTTGGCTGGAACGGCACACAGATCGGTAGTTACATATCCTGTCTGATGACTGGCAGATCTCTCACCTTGCCGAATTCCACACTTGATTATGTGAATGGGTCTTTGTTATCGTATTACAATGAATTGTATGTCTACATTTGGAGTAGCAGGTTATGATTGAAGTTACCTGTAACTATTGATGCTGACTCTATTGAAGAAGAGGTCGAAGATGTAAATCGCTCTGTGGAGGTACTTGGTTCTGTTGTCACGGATGTAGTTCCTTGAAATATATGAAGAATGATTGTTAAAATACATATCAGCCTGGCAAACTGTCATTTTGCATAGATTCAGCTGATTCTTCCGGTGAGAACTCTGTTCAAATTCCTTTCATTTCCTTCCTGATGCTGGATATTTCAGATTGCGCTCACATAATTGGCAACTGATGTCATGGATCTGCATGTTTATTTACCATGAAGAATCTCCATGAAATATCAATGAACATTCAAATGTAGAAGTTGTCGACTTGGCATGGATTTTTGTTTGTTGCTTATCCATTGATGAATGAAGTATGTGTCTTTTACACGAGTAGAATGTGTTTGAAAAGGATATGAGAGACGGTTAATGATTTGGCAGCAGTCACCACATATACATTAACTAGAAAATCTGCTGGGTTATCTGCAGGGTAAATATATAATTTGATTACTTCACAGCAATGTCAAAGGCATTTTTATTCTTGCGATGAGATTTTCTAATGTGAAAACATCAAAAAGCAAATTGACCCAAGGTCATTCGTCTTGCAAGATGATTGGTTGTTTAAAAGAACAAAATCAATGCTGAAATATGCATTATTTGTGGAACGTGTTCACTGTTTTGGTACATGGAACTCTAAAGTGATCAGGGTTTCAGAAATCTGAAGAAACAATTCTCAAGTATTTCCGATTGTGTCTGCAATTTAGAGCATCTGTGACTGTGGGGAAACACAACTGAAGAACAGAACTGTACCGGAATAAGTCCCAGATCTCATAATTAATGCTATTGGCCAAATACCAAAATTTCAAAGTTATTCATTGTTACTTAGCCCATCTTTCCCCACATATTCAAGCGTCTATCTGGAAGCCTGTAAAAAGCTACTGAGAAATCTGAATTGTATTGTGGGGATATTTTTAATGTATAAATCTACCTGTTGCTTCACTTCTTGTTGCAGATATGGATGAAGGAGCCAAGGTTGTCGTGGTCTGTTCCGATACAGAAAATGAAGAGAAAACTTGGGCTGAGGATAAAGTCAAGTTGTCTCTCTGGATGTAATGAAACACTCTTTGACGAGAGAAATTTCCGATGGGGAAATCAAGCAGAGAAGAATAGTCTCGCAAAAATTGAAAAGAAACTGCGACAACCCATCAAATAGGAGTGACCATTCGCATGATCACGAGGTCCTACGATTGAATGCAATAGTTGCTGTGACATGAACAATCATTCATCCCTCAATTAATTCCACCATGTTGAAGTGACTCCTCTGAAGTATACGACTTAACATGGCTTTCATCACGCAGGGATTCGAGCTATGTTCCTCCCCGGGCATTAATATGGACATTTTAACGTCCAATTTTTTGATCAGTGGATTTCACAGCACATAAGGGAATTTTCGTACAGGAATGAATTTGAGCAGTATAACCTTTTGATGACATGTACTCTTGGAAAATACTCCAAGATCATATTCAATTGGAGCGATATCTTTCTGATTTGCAACACATCCTTGGCCAAATACAATGCCGCGGTGGTGATTGAGATTACCTGTCAACGTTGATGTTGGTTCCGTTGTCGAAGAGCTGATAGTTGTACTTTCCGCTGAGGAGGTACTTCCTTCTGTCGTAGATAGAGTTCCTTTAAATAGAAAAGCTGAGCGTTTAGTTACAGTCCAACACAGCACGGTCAAGCTACTCTAGTCCATTGATTAAACAGTCCATACAACAGTGAATTAATTTCATTTCATTTGTATGACAAATAGTTATTCTAATTGCAATGTTGCGAGTAATACTGCAAATATTCGAAGTTGAAACAATTCCATATCACAGCCATTGATGAATGATTATTTGAGCAAAATTGTGATGTTTATAGAGTTACCTATTTGTGTGTCAGTCCTTGATAAACCATTGAATAGATTTCAGTGGCCACTGTAGTTGAGGTGACCGCAAGACTTTTGAAAATAAAAAAATTGAGTGTTTTAATGATTGTATATATGGCACCAATCGCTGCAGTCTGATGTTTGGTTCTTGATGTGAAGCCACTTTTGATATTTGAATTTATCAGAGACATGGCAAAGCTATTGCTGTTCAATCATTACGATAGTTGACATAAAGACACGCCAATATAAATGTCGAGTGAGTCTTAATCCTACTTGTCATCTGATATTTTTGTCTCAAGTCTGCTGGCTCATTTCTGCTCTATCTGTGCAATTTTTCATTCAGTCACTGAATGGAACTGTGTTTAGCTGTGCTGAAGAATCTTTTCAGCTTTAAAAATCAAGCATCGCAACTGTTTGTCAATTGCATGAAGAGGAAAGATTGGCTGGGACGACAGACGGAACGGTAGTTACATATGTTGCAAGAGTCTACCTGTTATCTCGCTGCTTGTGCCAGGAGTGGTAGATGGGGCAGTGGTGACCGTGCTTGTTTCTGAAAGTGAAAATGAAGTCAGGTTTGCCTTGATGTTAAAGCCATCAATTATCTGGATGCAATAACATTTCTCACTCTATGATAATGGAGGTAAACTAGAGAGTCAAGCAGAAAATTAACAAGAATAAATTTTAAGTCATTATAGAACACTATACATTATATATTGCATTCTGACAAATTGGTCAGGTTCAAAGACATTGTGATGTCCCTCAGTCTCGAGCAATGGTTGAAATTTGCTCTTCGTAATATGCACCAAATGTTTCCCCATTTTGCCTCTGTAGAAAATGGCAAGCGGTTGAAGTGAATGCCAAGAAATCCGCATGTTAATATTCAGGAGTATTTGACTTTTGCAATTGAGAAATGCATTTATTAAACACTGATATTTCCCAACTGTCTCCTCAGGATTATATTCCCAGTCATTCCCTTCAATGAAAAGTTGGATGCAACTGCCATTACGTCGGAGCATGAGCCTGACTCGATGATCCTTTCCAATGACAGTCAGATCTCTCTCCTTGCAGAATCCACAAGGGAATATGTGAATGAGAGTATAATTTCCTCTTACAATATATTGCATGTCTACATTTGGAGTAGCAGGTTATGATTGAAGTTACCTGTGACTATTGATGTTGACTCTGTTGAAGAAGAGGTCGAAGATGTAAATGGCTCTGAGGAGGTACTTGGTTCTGTTGTCACGGATGTAGTTCCTTGAAATATGTGAAGAATGATTGTTAAAATACATATCAGCCTGGCAAACTGTGATTTTGCATAGATTCAGCTGATTCTTCCGGTGAGATCTCTGTTCAAATTCCATTCATATCCTTCCTGATTCTGGATATTTCAGATGGCACTCACATAATTGGCAACTGATGTCATGGATCTGCATGTTTATTTACCATGAAGAATCTCCATGAAATATCAATGAACATTCAAATGTAGAAGTTGTCGACTTGGCATGGATTTTTGTTTCTTGCTTATCCATTGATGAATGATGGGATAGATTTCAATAGTATGTGTCTTTTACAAGAGTAGAATGTATTTGAAAAGGATATGAGAGACAGTTAATGATTTGGCAGCAGTCACAACAGATACATTAACTAGAGATCTGCTGGGTTATTTGACGAAGCAGGGTAAATATATAATTTGATTACTTCACAGCAATGTCAAAGGCATTTTTATTCTTGCGATGAGATTTTCTAATGTGAAAACATCAAAAAGCAAATTCACCCAAGGTCATTCGTCTTGTAAGATGATTGGTTGTTTAAATGAAAAAAAATCATTGCTGAAATATGCATTATTTGTGGAACGTGTTCACTGTTTTGGTACATGGAACTCTAAAGTGATCATGACTCAATCAGGGTTTCAGAAATCTGAAGAAACAATTCTCAAGTATTTCCGATTGTGTCTGGAATTGAGAGCATCTGTGACTGTGGGGAAACACAACTGAAGAACAGAACTGTACCGGAATAGGTCCCAGGTCTCATATTTGGCTATTGGCCAAATACCAAAATTTCTAAGTTATTCATTGTTACTTAGCCCATCTTTCCCCGCATATTCAAGCGTCTATCTGGAAGACTGTAAAAAGCTACTGAGAAATCTGAATTGTATTGTGGGGATATTTTTAACGTATAAATCTACCTGTTGCTTCACTACTTGTTGCAGATATGGATGAAGGAACCAGGGTAGTCGTGGTCTGTTCCGATACAGAAAATGAAGAGAAAACTTGGGCTGAGGATAAAGTCAAGTTGTCTCTCTGGTTGTAATGAAACACTATTTGACGAGAGAAATTTCCGATGGGGAAATCAAGCAGAGAAGAATAGTCTCGCAAGAATTGAAAAGAAAGTGCGACATCCCATCAAATAGGAGTGCCCATTCGCATGATAGCGAGGTCCTACGATTGAATGCAATAGTTGCTGTGACATGAACAATGAATATTTATCATGCATCCCTCAATTAATTCCACCCTGTTGAAGTGACTCCTCTGAAGTATACGACTTAACATGGCTTTCATCACGCAGGGATTCGAGCTATGTTCCTCCCCGGGCATTAATATGGACATTTTAACGTCCAATTTTTTGATCAGTGGATTTCACAGGACATAAGGGAATTTTCGTACAGGATTGACTTTGAGCAGTATAACCTTTTGATGACATGTACTCTTGGAAAATACTCCAAGATCATATTCAATTGGAGCGATATCTTTCTGATTTGCAACACATGCTTGGCCAAATACAATGCAGCGGTGGTGATTGAGATTACCTGTCAACGTTGATGTTGGTTCCGTTGTCGAAGAGCTGATAGTTGTACTTTCCGCTGAGGAGGTACTTCCTTCTGTCGTAGATAGAGTTCCTTTAAATAGAAAAGCTGAGCGTTTAGTTACAGTCCATCACAGCACGGTCAAGCTACTCTAGTCCATTGATTAAACAGTCCATACAACAGTGAATTAATTTCATTTCATTTGTATGACAAATAGTTATTGTAATTGCAATGTTGCGAGTAATACTGCAAATATTCGAAGTTGAAACAATTCCATATCACAGCCATTGATGAATGATTATTTGAGCAAAATTGTGAAGTTTATAGAGTTACCTATTTGTGTGTCAGTCCTTGATAAACCATTGAATAGATTTCAGTGGCCACTGCAGTTGAGGTGACCGCAAGACTTTTGAAAATAAAAAAATTGAGTGTTTTAATGATTGTATATATGGCACCAATTGCTGCAGTCTGATGTTTGATTCTTGATGTGAAGCCACTTTTGATATTTGAATTTATCAGAGACATGGCAAAGCTATTGCTGTTCAATCATTACGATAGTTGACATAAAGACACGCCAATATAAATGTCGAGTGAGTCTTAATCCTACTGGTCATCTGATATTTTTGTCTCAAGTCTGCTGGCTCATTTCTGCTCTATCTGTGCAATTTTTCATTCAGTCACTGAATGGAACTGTGTTTAGCTGTGCTGAAGAATCTTTTCAGCTTTAGAAATCAAGCATCGCAACTGTTTGTCAATTGCATGAAGAGGAAAGATTGGCTGGGACGACAGACAGAACGGTAGTTACATATGTTGCAAGAGTCTACCTGTTGTCTCGCTGCTTGTGCCAGGAGTGGTAGATGGGGCAGTGGTGACCGTGCTTGTTTCTGAAAGTGAAAATGAAGTCAGGTTTGCCTTGATGTTAAAGCCATCAATTATCTGGATGCAATAACATTTCTCACTCTATGATAATGGAGGTAAACTAGAGAGTCAAGCAGAAAATTAACAAGAATAAATTTTAAGTCACTATAGAACACTATACATTATATATTGCATTCTGACAAATTGGTCAGGTTCAAAGACATTGTGATGTCCCTCAGTCTCGAGCAATGGTTGAAATTTGCTCTTCGTAATATGCACCAAATGTTTCCCCATTTTGCCTCTGTAGAAAATGGCAAGCTTTGAGTGAATGCCAAGAAATCCGCATGTTAATATTCAGGAGCATTTGACTTTTGCAATTGAGAAATGCATTTATTAAACACTGATATTTCCCAACTGTCTCCTCAGGATTATAATCCCTTTCATTCCCTTCAATCAAAAGTTGGATGCAACTCCCATTACGTCGGAGCATGAGCCTGACTCGATGATCCTTTCCAATGACAGTCAGATCTCTCTCCTTGCAGAACTCCACAAGGGAATATGTGAATGAGACTATAATTTCCTCTTACAATATATTGCATGTCTACATTTGGAGTAGTAGGTTATGATTGAAGTTACCTGTGACTATTGATGTTGACTCTGTTGAAGAAGAGGTCGAAGACGTAAATTGCTCTGAGGAGGTACTTGGTTCTGTTGTCACGGATGTAGTTCCTTGAAATATGTGAAGAATGATTGTTAAAATACATATCAGCCTGGCAAACTGTGATTTTGCATAGATTCAGCTGATTCTTCCGGTGAGATCTCTGTTCAAATTCCATTCATTTCCTTCCTGATGCTCTATATTTCAGATGGCACTCACATAATTGGCTCTATATTTCAGATGGCACTCACATAATTGGCAACTGATGTCATGGATCTGCATGTTTATTTAACATGAAGAATCTCCATGAAATATCAATGAACATTCAAATGTAGAAGTTGTCGACTTGGCATGGATTTTTGTTTCTTGCTTATCCATTGATGAATGAAGTATGTGTCTTTTACACGAGTAGAATGTGTTTGAAAAGGATATGAGAGACAGTTAATGATTTGGCAGCAGTCACAACAGATACATTAACTAGAGAATCTGCTGGGTTATTTGACGATGCAGGGTAAATATATAATTTGATTGCTTCACAGCAATGTCAAAGGCATTTTTATTCTTGCGATGAGATTTTCTAATGTGAAAACATCAAAAAGCAAATTCACCAAAGGTCATTCGTCTTGCAAGATGATTGGTTGTTTAAATGAAAAAAAATCATTGCTGAAATATGCATTATTTGTGGAACGTGTTCACTGTTTTGGTACATGGAACTCTAAAGTGATCATGACTCCATCAGGGTTTCAGAAATCTGAAGAAACAATTCTCAAGTATTTCCGATTGTGTCTGGAATTGAGAGCATCTGTGACTGTGGGGAAACACAACTGAAGAACAGAACTGTACCGGAATAGGTCCCAGGTCTCATATTTGGCTATTGGCCAAATACCAAAATTTCTAAGTTATTCATTGTTACTTAGCCCATCTTTCCCCACATATTCAAGCGTCTATCTGGAAGATTGTAAAAAGCTACTGAGAAATCTGAATTGTATTATGGGGATATTTTTAACGTATAAATCTACTTGTTGCTTCACTACTTGTTGCAGATATGGATGAAGGAGCCAGGATAGTCGTGGTCTGTTCCGATACAGAAAATGAAGAGAAAACTTGGGCTGAGGATAAAGTCAAGTTGTCTCTCTGGATGTAATGAAACAGTATTTGACGAGAGAAATTTCCGATGGGGAAATCAAGCAGAGAAGAATAGTCTCGCAAGAAATGAAAAGAAACTGCGACATCCCATCAAATAGGAGTGACCATTCGAATGATCGCGAGCTCCTACGATTGAATGCAATAGTTGCTGTGACATGAACAATGAATATTTATCATTCATCCCTCAATTAATTCCACCCTGTTGAAGTGACTCCTCTGAAGTATACGACTTAACATGGCTTTCATCACGCAGGGATTCTAGCTATGTTCCTCCCCGGGCATTAATATGGACATTTTAACGTCCAATTTTTTCATCAGTGGATTTCACAGCACATAAGGGAATTTTCGTAGAGGAATGACTTTGAGCAGTATAACCTTTTGATGACATGTACTCTTGGAAAATACTCCAAGATCATATTCAATTGGAGCTATATCTTTCTGATTTGCAACACATCCTTGCCCAAATACAATGCCGCGGTGGTGCTTGAAGTTACCTGTCAACGTTGATGTTGGTTCCGTTGTTGAAGAGCTGATCGTTGTACTTTCCGCTGAGGAGGTACTTCCTTCTGTCGTAGATAGAGTTCCTTTAAATAGAAAAGCTGAGCGTTTACTTACAGTCCATCACAGCATGGTCAAGCTACTCTAGTTTGTTGATTAAACAGTCCATACAATAGTGAATTAATTTCATTTCATTTTGTTTGACAAATTGTTCTTGTAATTGCAATGTGGCGAGTAATACCTTGTGCATACTGCAAATATTCGAAGTTGGAACAATTCCATATCACAGCCATTGATGAATGATTATTTGGGCAAAATTGTGAAGTTTACAGAGTTACCTACTTGTGTGTCAGTCCTTGAAAAACCATTGAATAGATTTCAGTGGCCACCGTAGTTGAGGTGACCGCAAGAGTTTTGAAAATAAAAAAATTGAGTGTGTTAATGATTGTATATTTGGCACCAATCGCTGCAGTCTGATGTTTGGTTCTTGATGTGAAGCCACTTTTGATATTTGAATTTATCAGAGACATGGCAAAGCTATTGCTGTTCAATCATTACGATAGTTGACATAAAGACACGGCAATACAAATGTACAGTGAGTTTTAATCCTGCTGGTCATCTGAATATTTGTCTCAAGTCTGGGAGCTCAGTTGTGCTCTATCTGTGCAATTTTTTATTCAGTCACTGAATGGAACTGTGTTTAGCTGTGCCGAAGAATCTTTTCAGCTTTAAAAATCAAGCATCGCAACTGTTTGTCAGTTGCATTAAGAGGAAAGATTGGCTGGGACGGCAGACGGAACGGTAGTTACATATGTTGCAAGAGTCTACCTGTTGTCTCGCTGCTTGTGCCAGGAGTGGTAGATGGGGCAGTGGTGACCGTGCTTGTTTCTGAAAGTGAAAATGAAGTCAGGTTTGCCTTGATGTTAAAGCCATCAATTATCTGGATGCAATAACATTTCACACTCTATGATAATGGAGGTAAACTAGAGAGTCAAGCAGAAAATTAACAAGAATAAATTTTAAGTCATTATAGAACACTATACATTATATATTGCATTCTGACAAATTGGTCAGGTTCAAAGACATTGTGATGTCCCTCAGTCTCGAGCAATGGTTGAAATTTGCTCTTCGTAATATGCACCAAATGTTTCCACATTTTGTCTCTGTAGAAAATGGCAAGCGGTTGAAGTGAATGCCAAGAAATCCGCATGTTAATATTCAGGAGTATTTGACTTTTGCAATTGAGAAATGCATTTATTAAACACTGATATTTCCCAACTGTCTCCTCAGGATTATATTCCAAGTCATTTCCTTCTATCAAAAGTTGGATGCAACTGCCATTACGTCGGAGCATGAGCCTGACTCGATGATCCTTTCCAATGACAGTCAGATCTCTCGCCTTGCAGAACTCCACAAGGGAATATGTGAATGAAACGATAATTTCCTCTTACAATATATTGCATGTCTACATTTGGAGTAGCAGGTTATGATTGAAGTTACCTGTGACTATTGATGTTGACTCTGTTGAAGAAGAGGTCGAAGATGTAAATTGTTCTGTGGAGGTACTTGGTTCTGTTGTCACGGATGTAGTTCCTTGAAATATGTGAAGAATGATTGTTAAAATACATATCAGCTTAGCAAACTGTGATTATGCATAGATTCAGCTGATTCTTCCGGTGAGATCTCTGTTCAAATTACTTTCATTTCCTTCCTGATGCTGGATATTTCAGATGGCACTCACATAATTGGAAACTGATGTCATGGATCTGCATGTTTATTTACCATGAAGAATCTCCATGAAATATCAATGAACATTCAAATGTAGAAGTTGTCGACTTGGCATGGATTTTTGTTTCTTGCTTATCCATTGATGAATGATGGGATAGATTTCAATAGTATGTGTCTTTTACAAGAGTAGAATTTGTTTGAAAAGAATATGAGAGACAGTTAATGAATGGCAGCAGTGACCACATAAACATTAACTAGAAAGTCTGCTGGGTTATTTGACGAAGCATGGTAAATATATAATTTGATCGCTTCACAGCAATGTCAAAGGCATTTTTATTCTTGCCATGAGATTTTCTAATGTGAAAACATCAAAAAGCAAATTCACCCAAGGTCATTCGTCTTGCAAGATGATTGGCTGTTTAAATGAAAAAATGCATTATTTGTGGAACGTGTTCAATGTTTTGGTACATGGAACTCTAAAGTGATCATGACTCCATCGGGGTTTCAGAAATCTGAAGAAACAATTGTTAAATATTTCCGATTGTGTCTGGAATTGAGAGCATCTGTGACTGTGGGGAAACACAACTGAAGAACAGAACTGTACCGGAATAGGTCCCAGGTCTCATAATTAATGCTATTGGCCAAATACCAAAATTTCATTGTTACTTAGCCCATCTTTCCCCACATATTCAAGCGTCTATCTGGAAGCCTGTAAAAAGCTACTGAGAAATCTGAATTGTATTGTGGGGATATTTTTAATGTATAAATCTACCTTTTGCTTCACTACTTGTCGCAGATATGGTTGAAGGAGCCAGGGTAGTCGTGGTTTGTTCCGATACAGAAAATGAAGAGAAAACTTGGGCTGAGGATAAAGTCAAGTTGTCTCTCTGGATGTAATGAAACGCTATTTGACGAGAGAAATTTCCGATGGGGAAATCAAGCAGAGAAGAATAGTCTCGCAAGAATTGAAAAGACAGTGCGACATCCCATCAAATAGGGGTGACCATTCGCTTGATCGCGAGGTCCTACGATTGAATGCAATAGTTGCTGGGACATGAACAATGAATATTTATCTTTCATCCCTCAATTCATTCCACCCTGTTGAAGTGACTCCTCTGAAGTGTACGACTTAACATGGCTTTCATCACGCAGGGATCGACCTATGTCCCTCCCCGGGCATTAATATGGACATTTTAACGTCCAATTTTTTGATCAGTGGATTTCAGAGCACATAAGGGAATTTTCGTCCAGGAATGACTTTGAGCAGTATAACCTTTTGATGACATGTACTCTTGGAAAATACTCCAAGATCATATTCAATTGGAGCTATATCTTTCTGATTTGCAACACATCCTTGCCCAAATACAATGCCGCGGTGGTGCTTGAAGTTACCTGTCAACGTTGATGTTGGTTCCGTTGTTGAAGAGCTGATCGTTGTACTTTCCGCTGAGGAGGTACTTCCTTCTGTCGTAGATAGAGTTCCTTTAAATAGAAAAGCTGAGCGTTTACTTACAGTCCATCACAGCATGGTCAAGCTACTCTAGTTTGTTGATTAAACAGTCCATACAATAGTGAATTAATTTCATTTCATTTTGTTTGACAAATTGTTCTTGTAATTGCAATGTTGCGAGTAATACTGCAAATATTCGAAGTTGAAACAATTCCATATCACAGCCATTGATGAATGATTATTTGAGCAAAATTGTGATGTTTATAGAGTTACCTATTTGTGTGTCAGTCCTTGATAAACCATTGAATAGATTTCAGTGGCCACTGTAGTTGAGGTGACCGCAAGACTTTTGAAAATAAAAAAATTGAGTGTTTTAATGATTGTATATATGGCACCAATCGCTGCAGTCTGATGTTTGGTTCTTGATGTGAAGCCACTTTTGATATTTGAATTTATCAGAGACATGGCAAAGCTATTGCTGTTCAATCATTACGATAGTTGACATAAAGACACGCCAATATAAATGTCGAGTGAGTCTTAATCCTACTTGTCATCTGATATTTTTGTCTCAAGTCTGCTGGCTCATTTCTGCTCTATCTGTGCAATTTTTCATTCAGTCACTGAATGGAACTGTGTTTAGCTGTGCTGAAGAATCTTTTCAGCTTTAAAAATCAAGCATCGCAACTGTTTGTCAATTGCATGAAGAGGAAAGATTGGCTGGGACGACAGACGGAACGGTAGTTACATATGTTGCAAGAGTCTACCTGTTGTCTCGCTGCTTGTGCCAGGAGTGGTAGATGGGGCAGTGGTGACCGTGCTTGTTTCTGAAAGTGAAAATGAAGTCAGGTTTGCCTTGATGTTAAAGCCATCAATTATCTGGATGCAATAACATTTCTCACTCTATGATAATGGAGGTAAACTAGAGAGTCAAGCAGAAAATTAACAAGAATAAATTTTAAGTCACTATAGAACACTATACATTATGTATTGCATTCTGACAAATTGGTCAGGTTCAAAGACATTGTGATGTCCCTCAGTCTCGAGCAATGGTTGAAATTTGCTCTTCGTAATATGCACCAAATGTTTCCCCATTTTGCCTCTGTAGAAAATGGCAAGCGGTTGAAGTGAATGCCAAGAAATCCGCATGTTAATATTCAGGAGTATTTGACTTTTGCAATTGAGAAATGCATTTATTAAACACTGATATTTCCCAACTGTCTCCTCAGGATTATATTCCCAGTCATTCCCTTCAATCAAAAGTTGGATGCAACTGCCATTACGTCGGAGCATGAGCCTGACTCGATGATCCTTTCCAATGACAGTCAGATCTCTCTCCTTGCAGAATCCACAAGGGAATATGTGAATGAGAGTATAATTTCCTCTTACAATATATTGCATGTCTACATTTGGAGTAGCAGGTTATGATTGAAGTTACCTGTGACTATTGATGTTGACTCTGTTGAAGAAGAGGTCGAAGATGTAAATGGCTCTGAGGAGGTACTTGGTTCTGTTGTCACGGATGTAGTTCCTTGAAATATGTGAAGAATGATTGTTAAAATACATATCAGCCTGGCAAACTGTGATTTTGCATAGATTCAGCTGATTCTTCCGGTGAGATCTCTGTTCAAATTCCATTCATATCCTTCCTGATTCTGGATATTTCAGATGGCACTCACATAATTGGCAACTGATGTCATGGATCTGCATGTTTATTTACCATGAAGAATCTCCATGAAATATCAATGAACATTCAAATGTAGAAGTTGTCGACTTGGCATGGATTTTTCTTTTTTGCTTATCCATTGATGAATGATGGGATAGATTTCAATACTATGTGTCTTTTACAAGAGTAGAATGTGTTTGAAAAGGATATGAGAGATGGTTAATGATTTGACAGCAGTCACCACATATACATTAACTAGAAAATCTGCTGGGTTATTTGACGAAGCAGGGTAAATATATAATTTGATCGCTTCACAGCAATGTCAAAGGTATTTTTATTCTTGCGAAGAGATTTTCTAATGTGAAAACATCAAAAAGCAAATTGACCCAAGGTCATTCGTCTTGCAAGATGATTGGTTGTTTAAATGAAAAAAAATCATTGCTGAAATATGCATTATTTGTGGAACGTGTTCACTGTTTTGGTACATGGAACTCTAAAGTGATCATGACTCAATCAGGGTTTCAGAAATCTGAAGAAACAATTCTCAAGTATTTCCGATTGTGTCTGGAATTGAGAGCATCTGTGACTGTGGGGAAACACAACTGAAGAACAGAACTGTACCGGAATAGGTCCCAGGTCTCATATTTGGCTATTGGCCAAATACCAAAATTTCTAAGTTATTCATTGTTACTTAGCCCATCTTTCCCCACATATTCAAGCGTCTATCTGGAAGACTGTAAAAAGCTACTGAGAAATCTGAATTGTATTGTGGGGATATTTTTAACGTATAAATCTACCTGTTGCTTCACTACTTGTTGCAGATATGGATGAAGGAACCAGGGTAGTCGTGGTCTGTTCCGATACAGAAAATGAAGAGAAAACTTGGGCTGAGGATAAAGTCAAGTTGTCTCTCTGGTTGTAATGAAACAGTATTTGACGAGAGAAATTTCCGATGGGGAAATCAAGCAGAGAAGAATAGTCTCGCAAGAATTGAAAAGAAAGTGCGACATCCCATCAAATAGGAGTGCCCATTCGCATGATAGCGAGGTCCTACGATTGAATGCAATAGTTGCTGTGACATGAACAATGAATATTTATCATGCATCCCTCAATTAATTCCACCCTGTTGAAGTGACTCCTCTGAAGTATACGACTTAACATGGCTTTCATCACGCAGGGATTCGAGCTATGTTCCTCCCCGGGCATTAATATGGACATTTTAACGTCCAATTTTTTGATCAGTGGATTTCACAGGACATAAGGGAATTTTCGTACAGGATTGACTTTGAGCAGTATAACCTTTTGATGACATGTACTCTTGGAAAATACTCCAAGATCATATTCAATTGGAGCGATATCTTTCTGATTTGCAACACATGCTTGGCCAAATACAATGCAGCGGTGGTGATTGAGATTACCTGTCAACGTTGATGTTGGTTCCGTTGTCGAAGAGCTGATAGTTGTACTTTCCGCTGAGGAGGTACTTCCTTCTGTCGTAGATAGAGTTCCTTTAAATAGAAAAGCTGAGCGTTTAGTTACAGTCCATCACAGCACGGTCAAGCTACTCTAGTCCATTGATTAAACAGTCCATACAACAGTGAATTAATTTCATTTCATTTGTATGACAAATAGTTATTGTAATTGCAATGTTGCGAGTAATACTGCAAATATTCGAAGTTGAAACAATTCCATATCACAGCCATTGATGAATGATTATTTGAGCAAAATTGTGAAGTTTATAGAGTTACCTATTTGTGTGTCAGTCCTTGATAAACCATTGAATAGATTTCAGTGGCCACTGCAGTTGAGGTGACCGCAAGACTTTTGAAAATAAAAAAATTGAGTGTTTTAATGATTGTATATATGGCACCAATTGCTGCAGTCTGATGTTTGATTCTTGATGTGAAGCCACTTTTGATATTTGAATTTATCAGAGACATGGCAAAGCTATTGCTGTTCAATCATTACGATAGTTGACATAAAGACACGCCAATATAAATGTCGAGTGAGTCTTAATCCTACTGGTCATCTGATATTTTTGTCTCAAGTCTGCTGGCTCATTTCTGCTCTATCTGTGCAATTTTTCATTCAGTCACTGAATGGAACTGTGTTTAGCTGTGCTGAAGAATCTTTTCAGCTTTAGAAATCAAGCATCGCAACTGTTTGTCAATTGCATGAAGAGGAAAGATTGGCTGGGACGACAGACGGAACGGTAGTTACATATGTTGCAAGAGTCTACCTGTTGTCTCGCTGCTTGTGCCAGGAGTGGTAGATGGGGCAGTGGTGACCGTGCTTGTTTCTGAAAGTGAAAATGAAGTCAGGTTTGCCTTGATGTTAAAGCCATCAATTATCTGGATGCAATAACATTTCTCACTCTATGATAATGGAGGTAAACTAGAGAGTCAAGCAGAAAATTAACAAGAATAAATTTTAAGTCACTATAGAACACTATACATTATATATTGCATTCTGACAAATTGGTCAGGTTCAAAGACATTGTGATGTCCCTCAGTCTCGAGCAATGGTTGAACTTTGCTCTTCGTAATATGCACCAAATGTTTCCCCATTTTGCCTCTGTAGAAAATGGCAAGCTTTGAGTGAATGCCAAGAAATCCGCATGTTAATATTCAGGAGCATTTGACTTTTGCAATTGAGAAATGCATTTATTAAACACTGATATTTCCCAACTGTCTCCTCAGGATTATAATCCCTTTCATTCCCTTCAATCAAAAGTTGGATGCAACTCCCATTACGTCGGAGCATGAGCCTGACTCGATGATCCTTTCCAATGACAGTCAAATCTCTCTCCTTGCAGAACTCCACAAGGGAATATGTGAATGAGACTATAATTTCCTCTTACAATATATTGCATGTCTACATTTGGAGTAGTAGGTTATGATTGAAGTTACCTGTGACTATTGATGTTGACTCTGTTGAAGAAGAGGTCGAAGACGTAAATTGCTCTGAGGAGGTACTTGGTTCTGTTGTCACGGATGTAGTTCCTTGAAATATGTGAAGAATGATTGTTAAAATACATATCAGCCTGGCAAACTGTGATTTTGCATAGATTCAGCTGATTCTTCCGGTGAGATCTCTGTTCAAATTCCATTCATTTCCTTCCTGATGCTCTATATTTCAGATGGCACTCACATAATTGGCTCTATATTTCAGATGGCACTCACATAATTGGCAACTGATGTCATGGATCTGCATGTTTATTTAACATGAAGAATCTCCATGAAATATCAATGAACATTCAAATGTAGAAGTTGTCGACTTGGCATGGATTTTTGTTTCTTGCTTATCCATTGATGAATGAAGTATGTGTCTTTTACACGAGTAGAATGTGTTTGAAAAGGATATGAGAGACGGTTAATGATTTGACAGCAGTCACAACAGATACATTAACTAGAGAATCTGCTGGGTTATTTGACGATGCAGGGTAAATATATAATTTGATTGCTTCACAGCAATGTCAAAGGCATTTTTATTCTTGCGATGAGATTTTCTAATGTGAAAACATCAAAAAGCAAATTCACCAAAGGTCATTCGTCTTGCAAGATGATTGGTTGTTTAAATGAAAAAAAATCATTGCTGAAATATGCATTATTTGTGGAACGTGTTCACTGTTTTGGTACATGGAACTCTAAAGTGATCATGACTCCATCAGGGTTTCAGAAATCTGAAGAAACAATTCTCAAGTATTTCCGATTGTGTCTGGAATTGAGAGCATCTGTGACTGTGGGGAAACACAACTGAAGAACAGAACTGTACCGGAATAGGTCCCAGGTCTCATATTTGGCTATTGGCCAAATACCAAAATTTCTAAGTTATTCATTGTTACTTAGCCCATCTTTCCCCACATATTCAAGCGTCTATCTGGAAGATTGTAAAAAGCTACTGAGAAATCTGAATTGTATTATGGGGATATTTTTAACGTATAAATCTACTTGTTGCTTCACTACTTGTTGCAGATATGGATGAAGGAGCCAGGATAGTCGTGGTCTGTTCCGATACAGAAAATGAAGAGAAAACTTGGGCTGAGGATAAAGTCAAGTTGTCTCTCTGGATGTAATGAAACAGTATTTGACGAGAGAAATTTCCGATGGGGAAATCAAGCAGAGAAGAATAGTCTCGCAAGAAATGAAAAGAAACTGCGACATCCCATCAAATAGGAGTGACCATTCGAATGATCGCGAGCTCCTACGATTGAATGCAATAGTTGCTGTGACATGAACAATGAATATTTATCATTCATCCCTCAATTAATTCCACCCTGTTGAAGTGACTCCTCTGAAGTATACGACTTAACATGGCTTTCATCACGCAGGGATTCTAGCTATGTTCCTCCCCGGGCATTAATATGGACATTTTAACGTCCAATTTTTTCATCAGTGGATTTCACAGCACATAAGGGAATTTTCGTAGAGGAATGACTTTGAGCAGTATAACCTTTTGATGACATGTACTCTTGGAAAATACTCCAAGATCATATTCAATTGGAGCTATATCTTTCTGATTTGCAACACATCCTTGCCCAAATACAATGCCGCGGTGGTGCTTGAAGTTACCTGTCAACGTTGATGTTGGTTCCGTTGTTGAAGAGCTGATCGTTGTACTTTCCGCTGAGGAGGTACTTCCTTCTGTCGTAGATAGAGTTCCTTTAAATAGAAAAGCTGAGCGTTTACTTACAGTCCATCACAGCATGGTCAAGCTACTCTAGTTTGTTGATTAAACAGTCCATACAATAGTGAATTAATTTCATTTCATTTTGTTTGACAAATTGTTCTTGTAATTGCAATGTGGCGAGTAATACCTTGTGCATACTGCAAATATTCGAAGTTGGAACAATTCCATATCACAGCCATTGATGAATGATTATTTGGGCAAAATTGTGAAGTTTACAGAGTTACCTACTTGTGTGTCAGTCCTTGAAAAACCATTGAATAGATTTCAGTGGCCACCGTAGTTGAGGTGACCGCAAGAGTTTTGAAAATAAAAAAATTGAGTGTGTTAATGATTGTATATTTGGCACCAATCGCTGCAGTCTGATGTTTGGTTCTTGATGTGAAGCCACTTTTGATATTTGAATTTATCAGAGACATGGCAAAGCTATTGCTGTTCAATCATTACGATAGTTGACATAAAGACACGGCAATACAAATGTACAGTGAGTTTTAATCCTGCTGGTCATCTGAATATTTGTCTCAAGTCTGGGAGCTCAGTTGTGCTCTATCTGTGCAATTTTTTATTCAGTCACTGAATGGAACTGTGTTTAGCTGTGCCGAAGAATCTTTTCAGCTTTAAAAATCAAGCATCGCAACTGTTTGTCAGTTGCATGAAGAGGAAAGATTGGCTGGGACGGCAGACGGAACGGTAGTTACATATGTTGCAAGAGTCTACCTGTTGTCTCGCTGCTTGTGCCAGGAGTGGTAGATGGGGCAGTGGTGACCGTGCTTGTTTCTGAAAGTGAAAATGAAGTCAGGTTTGCCTTGATGTTAAAGCCATCAATTATCTGGATGCAATAACATTTCACACTCTATGATAATGGAGGTAAACTAGAGAGTCAAGCAGAAAATTAACAAGAATAAATTTTAAGTCATTATAGAACACTATACATTATATATTGCATTCTGACAAATTGGTCAGGTTCAAAGACATTGTGATGTCCCTCAGTCTCGAGCAATGGTTGAAATTTGCTCTTCGTAATATGCACCAAATGTTTCCACATTTTGTCTCTGTAGAAAATGGCAAGCGGTTGAAGTGAATGCCAAGAAATCCGCATGTTAATATTCAGGAGTATTTGACTTTTGCAATTGAGAAATGCATTTATTAAACACTGATATTTCCCAACTGTCTCCTCAGGATTATATTCCAAGTCATTTCCTTCTATCAAAAGTTGGATGCAACTGCCATTACGTCGGAGCATGAGCCTGACTCGATGATCCTTTCCAATGACAGTCAGATCTCTCGCCTTGCAGAACTCCACAAGGGAATATGTGAATGAAACTATAATTTCCTCTTACAATATATTGCATGTCTACATTTGGAGTAGCAGGTTATGATTGAAGTTACCTGTGACTATTGATGTTGACTCTGTTGAAGAAGAGGTCGAAGATGTAAATTGTTCTGTGGAGGTACTTGGTTCTGTTGTCACGGATGTAGTTCCTTGAAATATGTGAAGAATGATTGTTAAAATACATATCAGCTTAGCAAACTGTGATTATGCATAGATTCAGCTGATTCTTCCGGTGAGATCTCTGTTCAAATTACTTTCATTTCCTTCCTGATGCTGGATATTTCAGATGGCACTCACATAATTGGAAACTGATGTCATGGATCTGCATGTTTATTTACCATGAAGAATCTCCATGAAATATCAATGAACATTCAAATGTAGAAGTTGTCGACTTGGCATGGATTTTTGTTTCTTGCTTATCCATTGATGAATGATGGGATAGATTTCAATAGTATGTGTCTTTTACAAGAGTAGAATTTGTTTGAAAAGAATATGAGAGACAGTTAATGAATGGCAGCAGTGACCACATAAACATTAACTAGAAAGTCTGCTGGGTTATTTGACGAAGCATGGTAAATATATAATTTGATCGCTTCACAGCAATGTCAAAGGCATTTTTATTCTTGCCATGAGATTTTCTAATGTGAAAACATCAAAAAGCAAATTCACCCAAGGTCATTCGTCTTGCAAGATGATTGGCTGTTTAAATGAAAAAATGCATTATTTGTGGAACGTGTTCAATGTTTTGGTACATGGAACTCTAAAGTGATCATGACTCCATCGGGGTTTCAGAAATCTGAAGAAACAATTGTTAAATATTTCCGATTGTGTCTGGAATTGAGAGCATCTGTGACTGTGGGGAAACACAACTGAAGAACAGAACTGTACCGGAATAGGTCCCAGGTCTCATAATTAATGCTATTGGCCAAATACCAAAATTTCATTGTTACTTAGCCCATCTTTCCCCACATATTCAAGCGTCTATCTGGAAGCCTGTAAAAAGCTACTGAGAAATCTGAATTGTATTGTGGGGATATTTTTAATGTATAAATCTACCTTTTGCTTCACTACTTGTCGCAGATATGGTTGAAGGAGCCAGGGTAGTCGTGGTTTGTTCCGATACAGAAAATGAAGAGAAAACTTGGGCTGAGGATAAAGTCAAGTTGTCTCTCTGGATGTAATGAAACGCTATTTGACGAGAGAAATTTCCGATGGGGAAATCAAGCAGAGAAGAATAGTCTCGCAAGAATTGAAAAGACAGTGCGACATCCCATCAAATAGGGGTGACCATTCGCTTGATCGCGAGGTCCTACGATTGAATGCAATAGTTGCTGGGACATGAACAATGAATATTTATCTTTCATTCCTCAATTCATTCCACCCTGTTGAAGTGACTCCTCTGAAGTGTACGACTTAACATGGCTTTCATCACGCAGGGATCGACCTATGTCCCTCCCCGGGCATTAATATGGACATTTTAACGTCCAATTTTTTGATCAGTAGATTTCAGAGCACATAAGGGAATTTTCGTCCAGGAATGACTTTGAGCAGTATAACCTTTTGATGACATGTCCTCTTGGAAAATACTTCAAGATCATATTCAATTGGAGCAATATCTTTCTGATTTGCAACACATCCTTGCCCAAATACAATGCCGCGGTGGTGATTGAGGTTACCTGTCAACGTTGATGTTGGTTCCGTTGTTGAAGAGCTGATCGTTGTACTTTCCGCTGAGGAGGTACTTTCTTCTGTCGTAGATAGAGTTCCTTTAAATAGAAAAGCTGAGCGTTTAGTTAAAGTTCATCACAGCACGGTCAGGCTACTCTATTCTGTTGTTTATACAGTCCATAAAACAGTGAATTAATTTCATTTCATTTTGTATGACAAATTGTTCTTGTAATTGCAATGTGGCGAGTAATACCTTGTGCATACTGCAAATATTCGAAGTTGGAACAATTCCATATCACAGCTATTGATGAATGATTATTTGGGCAAAATTGTGAAGTTTACAGAGTTATCTACTTGTGTGTCAGTCCTTGAAAAACCGTTGAATAGATTTCAGTGGCCACCGTAGCTGAGGTGACCGCAAGACTTTTGAAAATAAAAAAATTGAGTGTGTTAATGATTGTATATTTGGCACCAATCGCTGCAGTCTGATGTTTGGTTCTTGATGTGAAGCCACTTTTGACATTTGAATTTATCAGAGACATGGCAAAGCTATTGCTGTTCAATCATTACGATAGTTGACAAAGACACGCCAATACAAATGTACAGTGAGTTTTAATCCTGCTGGTCATCTGAATATTTGTCTCAAGTCTGGGAGCTCAGTTGTGCTCTATCTGTGCAATTTTTCAATGACTCACTGAATGGAACTGTGTTTAGCTGTGCTGAAGAATCTTTTCAGCTTTAAAAATCAAGCATCGCAACTGTTTGTCAATTGCATTAAAATGAAAGGTTGGCTGGAACGGCACACAGATCGGTAGTTACATATCCTGTCTGATGACTGGCAGATCTCTCACCTTGCCGAATTCCACACTTGATTATGTGAATGGGTCTTTGTTATCGTATTACAATGAATTGTATGTCTACATTTGGAGTAGCAGGTTATGATTGAAGTTACCTGTAACTATTGATGCTGACTCTATTGAAGAAGAGGTCGAAGATGTAAATCGCTCTGTGGAGGTACTTGGTTCTGTTGTCACGGATGTAGTTCCTTGAAATATATGAAGAATGATTGTTAAAATACATATCAGCCTGGCAAACTGTCATTTTGCATAGATTCAGCTGATTCTTCCGGTGAGAACTCTGTTCAAATTCCTTTCATTTCCTTCCTGATGCTGGATATTTCAGATTGCGCTCACATAATTGGCAACTGATGTCATGGATCTGCATGTTTATTTACCATGAAGAATCTCCATGAAATATCAATGAACATTCAAATGTAGAAGTTGTCGACTTGGCATGGATTTTTGTTTGTTGCTTATCCATTGATGAATGAAGTATGTGTCTTTTACACGAGTAGAATGTGTTTGAAAAGGATATGAGAGACGGTTAATGATTTGGCAGCAGTCACCACATATACATTAACTAGAAAATCTGCTGGGTTATCTGCAGGGTAAATATATAATTTGATTACTTCACAGCAATGTCAAAGGCATTTTTATTCTTGCGATGAGATTTTCTAATGTGAAAACATCAAAAAGCAAATTGACCCAAGGTCATTCGTCTTGCAAGATGATTGGTTGTTTAAATGAAAAAATGCATTATTTGTGGAACGTGTTCACTGTTTTGGTACATGGAACTCTAAAGTGATCAGGGTTTCAGAAATCTGAAGAAACAATTCTCAAGTATTTCCGATTGTGTCTGCAATTTAGAGCATCTGTGACTGTGGGGAAACACAACTGAAGAACAGAACTGTACCGGAATAAGTCCCAGATCTCATAATTAATGCTATTAGCCAAATACCAAAATTTCAAAGTTATTCATTGTTACTTAGCCCATCTTTCCCCACATATTCAAGCGTCTATCTGGAAGCCTGTAAAAAGCTACTGAGAAATCTGAATTGTATTGTGGGGATATTTTTAATGTATAAATCTACCTGTTGCTTCACTTCTTGTTGCAGATATGGATGAAGGAGCCAAGGTTGTCGTGGTCTGTTCCGATACAGAAAATGAAGAGAAAACTTGGGCTGAGGATAAAGTCAAGTTGTCTCTCTGGATGTAATGAAACACTCTTTGACGAGAGAAATTTCCGATGGGGAAATCAAGCAGAGAAGAATAGTCTCGCAAAAATTGAAAAGAAACTGCGACAACCCATCAAATAGGAGTGACCATTCGCATGATCACGAGGTCCTACGATTGAATGCAATAGTTGCTGTGACATGAACAATCATTCATCCCTCAATTAATTCCACCATGTTGAAGTGACTCCTCTGAAGTATACGACTTAACATGGCTTTCATCACGCAGGGATTCGAGCTATGTTCCTCACCGGGCATTAATATGGACATTTTAACGTCCAATTTTTTGATCAGTGGATTTCACAGCACATAAGGGAATTTTCGTACAGGAATGAATTTGAGCAGTATAACCTTTTGATGACATGTACTCTTGGAAAATACTCCAAGATCATATTCAATTGGAGCGATATCTTTCTGATTTGCAACACATCCTTGGCCAAATACAATGCCGCGGTGGTGATTGAGATTACCTGTCAACGTTGATGTTGGTTCCGTTGTCGAAGAGCTGATAGTTGTACTTTCCGCTGAGGAGTTACTTCCTTCTGTCGTAGATAGAGTTCCTTTAAATAGAAAAGCTGAGCGTTTAGTTACAGTCCAACACAGCACGGTCAAGCTACTCTAGTCCATTGATTAAACAGTCCATACAACAGTGAATTAATTTCATTTCATTTGTATGACAAATAGTTATTCTAATTGCAATGTTGCGAGTAATACTGCAAATATTCGAAGTTGAAACAATTCCATATCACAGCCATTGATGAATGATTATTTGAGCAAAATTGTGATGTTTATAGAGTTACCTATTTGTGTGTCAGTCCTTGATAAACCATTGAATAGATTTCAGTGGCCACTGTAGTTGAGGTGACCGCAAGACTTTTGAAAATAAAAAAATTGAGTGTTTTAATGATTGTATATATGGCACCAATCGCTGCAGTCTGATGTTTGGTTCTTGATGTGAAGCCACTTTTGATATTTGAATTTATCAGAGACATGGCAAAGCTATTGCTGTTCAATCATTACGATAGTTGACATAAAGACACGCCAATATAAATGTCGAGTGAGTCTTAATCCTACTTGTCATCTGATATTTTTGTCTCAAGTCTGCTGGCTCATTTCTGCTCTATCTGTGCAATTTTTCATTCAGTCACTGAATGGAACTGTGTTTAGCTGTGCTGAAGAATCTTTTCAGCTTTAAAAATCAAGCATCGCAACTGTTTGTCAATTGCATGAAGAGGAAAGATTGGCTGGGACGACAGACGGAACGGTAGTTACATATGTTGCAAGAGTCTACCTGTTGTCTCGCTGCTTGTGCCAGGAGTGGTAGATGGGGCAGTGGTGACCGTGCTTGTTTCTGAAAGTGAAAATGAAGTCAGGTTTGCCTTGATGTTAAAGCCATCAATTATCTGGATGCAATAACATTTCTCACTCTATGATAATGGAGGTAAACTAGAGAGTCAAGCAGAAAATTAACAAGAATAAATTTTAAGTCACTATAGAACACTATACATTATGTATTGCATTCTGACAAATTGGTCAGGTTCAAAGACATTGTGATGTCCCTCAGTCTCGAGCAATGGTTGAAATTTGCTCTTCGTAATATGCACCAAATGTTTCCCCATTTTGCCTCTGTAGAAAATGGCAAGCGGTTGAAGTGAATGCCAAGAAATCCGCATGTTAATATTCAGGAGTATTTGACTTTTGCAATTGAGAAATGCATTTATTAAACACTGATATTTCCCAACTGTCTCCTCAGGATTATATTCCCAGTCATTCCCTTCAATCAAAAGTTGGATGCAACTGCCATTACGTCGGAGCATGAGCCTGACTCGATGATCCTTTCCAATGACAGTCAGATCTCTCTCCTTGCAGAATCCACAAGGGAATATGTGAATGAGAGTATAATTTCCTCTTACAATATATTGCATGTCTACATTTGGAGTAGCAGGTTATGATTGAAGTTACCTGTGACTATTGATGTTGACTCTGTTGAAGAAGAGGTCGAAGATGTAAATGGCTCTGAGGAGGTACTTGGTTCTGTTGTCACGGATGTAGTTCCTTGAAATATGTGAAGAATGATTGTTAAAATACATATCAGCCTGGCAAACTGTGATTTTGCATCGATTCAGCTGATTCTTCCGGTGAGATCTCTGTTCAAATTCCATTCTTATCCTTCCTGATTCTGGATATTTCAGATGGCACTCACATAATTGGCAACTGATGTCATGGATCTGCATGTTTATTTACCATGAAGAATCTCCATGAAATATCAATGAACATTCAAATGTAGAAGTTGTCGACTTGGCATGGATTTTTGTTTCTTGCTTATCCATTGATGAATGATGGGATAGATTTCAATAGTATGTGTCTTTTACAAGAGTAGGATGTATTTGAAAAGGATATGAGAGACAGTTAATGATTTGGCAGCAGTCACAACAGATACATTAACTAGAGATCTGCTGGGTTATTTGACGAAGCAGGGTAAATATATAATTTGATCGCTTCACAGCAATGTCAAAGGTATTTTTATTCTTGCGATGAGATTTTCTAATGTGAAAACATCAAAAAGCAAATTCACCCAAGGTCATTCGTCTTGCAAGATGATTGGTTGTTTAAATGAAAAAAAATCATTGCTGAAATATGCATTATTTGTGGAACGTGTTCACTGTTTTGGTACATGGAACTCTAAAGTGATCATGACTCAATCAGGGTTTCAGAAATCTGAAGAAACAATTCTCAAGTATTTCCGATTGTGTCTGGAATTGAGAGCATCTGTGACTGTGGGGAAACACAACTGAAGAACAGAACTGTACCGGAATAGGTCCCAGGTCTCATATTTGGCTATTGGCCAAATACCAAAATTTCTAAGTTATTCATTGTTACTTAGCCCATCTTTCCCCACATATTCAAGCGTCTATCTGGAAGACTGTAAAAAGCTACTGAGAAATCTGAATTGTATTGTGGGGATATTTTTAACGTATAAATCTACCTGTTGCTTCACTACTTGTTGCAGATATGGATGAAGGAACCAGGGTAGTCGTGGTCTGTTCCGATACAGAAAATGAAGAGAAAACTTGGGCTGAGGATAAAGTCAAGTTGTCTCTCTGGTTGTAATGAAACACTATTTGACGAGAGAAATTTCCGATGGGGAAATCAAGCAGAGAAGAATAGTCTCGCAAGAATTGAAAAGAAAGTGCGACATCCCATCAAATAGGAGTGCCCATTCGCATGATAGCGAGGTCCTACGATTGAATGCAATAGTTGCTGTGACATGAACAATGAATATTTATCATGCATCCCTCAATTAATTCCACCCTGTTGAAGTGACTCCTCTGAAGTATACGACTTAACATGGCTTTCATCACGCAGGGATTCGAGCTATGTTCCTCCCCGGGCATTAATATGGACATTTTAACGTCCAATTTTTTGATCAGTGGATTTCACAGGACATAAGGGAATTTTCGTACAGGATTGACTTTGAGCAGTATAACCTTTTGATGACATGTACTCTTGGAAAATACTCCAAGATCATATTCAATTGGAGCGATATCTTTCTGATTTGCAACACATGCTTGGCCAAATACAATGCAGCGGTGGTGATTGAGATTACCTGTCAACGTTGATGTTGGTTCCGTTGTCGAAGAGCTGATAGTTGTACTTTCCGCTGAGGAGGTACTTCCTTCTGTCGTAGATAGAGTTCCTTTAAATAGAAAAGCTGAGCGTTTAGTTACAGTCCATCACAGCACGGTCAAGCTACTCTAGTCCATTGATTAAACAGTCCATACAACAGTGAATTAATTTCATTTCATTTGTATGACAAATAGTTATTGTAATTGCAATGTTGCGAGTAATACTGCAAATATTCGAAGTTGAAACAATTCCATATCACAGCCATTGATGAATGATTATTTGAGCAAAATTGTGAAGTTTATAGAGTTACCTATTTGTGTGTCAGTCCTTGATAAACCATTGAATAGATTTCAGTGGCCACTGCAGTTGAGGTGACCGCAAGACTTTTGAAAATAAAAAAATTGAGTGTTTTAATGATTGTATATATGGCACCAATTGCTGCAGTCTGATGTTTGATTCTTGATGTGAAGCCACTTTTGATATTTGAATTTATCAGAGACATGGCAAAGCTATTGCTGTTCAATCATTACGATAGTTGACATAAAGACACGCCAATATAAATGTCGAGTGAGTCTTAATCCTACTGGTCATCTGATATTTTTGTCTCAAGTCTGCTGGCTCATTTCTGCTCTATCTGTGCAATTTTTCATTCAGTCACTGAATGGAACTGTGTTTAGCTGTGCTGAAGAATCTTTTCAGCTTTAGAAATCAAGCATCGCAACTGTTTGTCAATTGCATGAAGAGGAAAGATTGGCTGGGACGACAGACGGAACGGTAGTTACATATGTTGCAAGAGTCTACCTGTTGTCTCGCTGCTTGTGCCAGGAGTGGTAGATGGGGCAGTGGTGACCGTGCTTGTTTCTGAAAGTGAAAATGAAGTCAGGTTTGCCTTGATGTTAAAGCCATCAATTATCTGGATGCAATAACATTTCTCACTCTATGATAATGGAGGTAAACTAGAGAGTCAAGCAGAAAATTAACAAGAATAAATTTTAAGTCACTATAGAACACTATACATTATATATTGCATTCTGACAAATTGGTCAGGTTCAAAGACATTGTGATGTCCCTCAGTCTCGAGCAATGGTTGAACTTTGCTCTTCGTAATATGCACCAAATGTTTCCCCATTTTGCCTCTGTAGAAAATGGCAAGCTTTGAGTGAATGCCAAGAAATCCGCATGTTAATATTCAGGAGCATTTGACTTTTGCAATTGAGAAATGCATTTATTAAACACTGATATTTCCCAACTGTCTCCTCAGGATTATAATCCCTTTCATTCCCTTCAATCAAAAGTTGGATGCAACTCCCATTACGTCGGAGCATGAGCCTGACTCGATGATCCTTTCCAATGACAGTCAGATCTCTCTCCTTGCAGAACTCCACAAGGGAATATGTGAATGAGACTATAATTTCCTCTTACAATATATTGCATGTCTACATTTGGAGTAGTAGGTTATGATTGAAGTTACCTGTGACTATTGATGTTGACTCTGTTGAAGAAGAGGTCGAAGACGTAAATTGCTCTGAGGAGGTACTTGGTTCTGTTGTCACGGATGTAGTTCCTTGAAATATGTGAAGAATGATTGTTAAAATACATATCAGCCTGGCAAACTGTGATTTTGCATAGATTCAGCTGATTCTTCCGGTGAGATCTCTGTTCAAATTCCATTCATTTCCTTGCTGATGCTCTATATTTCAGATGGCACTCACATAATTGGCTCTATATTTCAGATGGCACTCACATAATTGGCAACTGATGTCATGGATCTGCATGTTTATTTAACATGAAGAATCTCCATGAAATATCAATGAACATTCAAATGTAGAAGTTGTCGACTTGGCATGGATTTTTGTTTCTTGCTTATCCATTGATGAATGAAGTATGTGTCTTTTACACGAGTAGAATGTGTTTGAAAAGGATATGAGAGACGGTTAATGATTTGACAGCAGTCACAACAGATACATTAACTAGAGAATCTGCTGGGTTATTTGACGATGCAGGGTAAATATATAATTTGATTGCTTCACAGCAATGTCAAAGGCATTTTTATTCTTGCGATGAGATTTTCTAATGTGAAAACATCAAAAAGCAAATTCACCAAAGGTCATTCGTCTTGCAAGATGATTGGTTGTTTAAATGAAAAAAAATCATTGCTGAAATATGCATTATTTGTGGAACGTGTTCACTGTTTTGGTACATGGAACTCTAAAGTGATCAGGGTTTCAGAAATCTGAAGAAACAATTCTCAAGTATTTCCGATTGTGTCTGGAATTGAGAGCATCTGTGACTGTGGGGAAACACAACTGAAGAACAGAACTGTACCGGAATAGGTCCCAGGTCTCATATTTGGCTATTGGCCAAATACCAAAATTTCTAAGTTATTCATTGTTACTTAGCCCATCTTTCCCCACATATTCAAGCGTCTATCTGGAAGATTGTAAAAAGCTACTGAGAAATCTGAATTGTATTATGGGGATATTTTTAACGTATAAATCTACTTGTTGCTTCACTACTTGTTGCAGATATGGATGAAGGAGCCAGGATAGTCGTGGTCTGTTCCGATACAGAAAATGAAGAGAAAACTTGGGCTGAGGATAAAGTCAAGTTGTCTCTCTGGATGTAATGAAACAGTATTTGACGAGAGAAATTTCCGATGGGGAAATCAAGCAGAGAAGAATAGTCTCGCAAGAAATGAAAAGAAACTGCGACATCCCATCAAATAGGAGTGACCATTCGAATGATCGCGAGCTCCTACGATTGAATGCAATAGTTGCTGTGACATGAACAATGAATATTTATCATTCATCCCTCAATTAATTCCACCCTGTTGAAGTGACTCCTCTGAAGTATACGACTTAACATGGCTTTCATCACGCAGGGATTCTAGCTATGTTCCTCCCCGGGCATTAATATGGACATTTTAACGTCCAATTTTTTCATCAGTGGATTTCACAGCACATAAGGGAATTTTCGTAGAGGAATGACTTTGAGCAGTATAACCTTTTGATGACATGTACTCTTGGAAAATACTCCAAGATCATATTCAATTGGAGCTATATCTTTCTGATTTGCAACACATCCTTGCCCAAATACAATGCCGCGGTGGTGCTTGAAGTTACCTGTCAACGTTGATGTTGGTTCCGTTGTTGAAGAGCTGATCGTTGTACTTTCCGCTGAGGAGGTACTTCCTTCTGTCGTAGATAGAGTTCCTTTAAATAGAAAAGCTGAGCGTTTACTTACAGTCCATCACAGCATGGTCAAGCTACTCTAGTTTGTTGATTAAACAGTCCATACAATAGTGAATTAATTTCATTTCATTTTGTTTGACAAATTGTTCTTGTAATTGCAATGTGGCGAGTAATACCTTGTGCATACTGCAAATATTCGAAGTTGGAACAATTCCATATCACAGCCATTGATGAATGATTATTTGGGCAAAATTGTGAAGTTTACAGAGTTACCTACTTGTGTGTCAGTCCTTGAAAAACCATTGAATAGATTTCAGTGGCCACCGTAGTTGAGGTGACCGCAAGAGTTTTGAAAATAAAAAAATTGAGTGTGTTAATGATTGTATATTTGGCACCAATCGCTGCAGTCTGATGTTTGGTTCTTGATGTGAAGCCACTTTTGATATTTGAATTTATCAGAGACATGGCAAAGCTATTGCTGTTCAATCATTACGATAGTTGACATAAAGACACGGCAATACAAATGTACAGTGAGTTTTAATCCTGCTGGTCATCTGAATATTTGTCTCAAGTCTGGGAGCTCAGTTGTGCTCTATCTGTGCAATTTTTTATTCAGTCACTGAATGGAACTGTGTTTAGCTGTGCCGAAGAATCTTTTCAGCTTTAAAAATCAAGCATCGCAACTGTTTGTCAGTTGCATTAAGAGGAAAGATTGGCTGGGACGGCAGACGGAACGGTAGTTACATATGTTGCAAGAGTCTACCTGTTGTCTCGCTGCTTGTGCCAGGAGTGGTAGATGGGGCAGTGGTGACCGTGCTTGTTTCTGAAAGTGAAAATGAAGTCAGGTTTGCCTTGATGTTAAAGCCATCAATTATCTGGATGCAATAACATTTCACACTCTATGATAATGGAGGTAAACTAGAGAGTCAAGCAGAAAATTAACAAGAATAAATTTTAAGTCATTATAGAACACTATACATTATATATTGCATTCTGACAAATTGGTCAGGTTCAAAGACATTGTGATGTCCCTCAGTCTCGAGCAATGGTTGAAATTTGCTCTTCGTAATATGCACCAAATGTTTCCACATTTTGTCTCTGTAGAAAATGGCAAGCGGTTGAAGTGAATGCCAAGAAATCCGCATGTTAATATTCAGGAGTATTTGACTTTTGCAATTGAGAAATGCATTTATTAAACACTGATATTTCCCAACTGTCTCCTCAGGATTATATTCCAAGTCATTTCCTTCAATCAAAAGTTGGATGCAACTGCCATTACGTCGGAGCATGAGCCTGACTCGATGATCCTTTCCAATGACAGTCAGATCTCTCGCCTTGCAGAACTCCACAAGGGAATATGTGAATGAAACTATAATTTCCTCTTACAATATATTGCATGTCTACATTTGGAGTAGCAGGTTATGATTGAAGTTACCTGTGACTATTGATGTTGACTCTGTTGAAGAAGAGGTCGAAGATGTAAATTGTTCTGTGGAGGTACTTGGTTCTGTTGTCACGGATGTAGTTCCTTGAAATATGTGAAGAATGATTGTTAAAATACATATCAGCTTAGCAAACTGTGATTATGCATAGATTCAGCTGATTCTTCCGGTGAGATCTCTGTTCAAATTACTTTCATTTCCTTCCTGATGCTGGATATTTCAGATGGCACTCACATAATTGGAAACTGATGTCATGGATCTGCATGTTTATTTACCATGAAGAATCTCCATGAAATATCAATGAACATTCAAATGTAGAAGTTGTCGACTTGGCATGGATTTTTGTTTCTTGCTTATCCATTGATGAATGATGGGATAGATTTCAATAGTATGTGTCTTTTACAAGAGTAGAATTTGTTTGAAAAGAATATGAGAGACAGTTAATGAATGGCAGCAGTGACCACATAAACATTAACTAGAAAGTCTGCTGGGTTATTTGACGAAGCATGGTAAATATATAATTTGATCGCTTCACAGCAATGTCAAAGGCATTTTTATTCTTGCCATGAGATTTTCTAATGTGAAAACATCAAAAAGCAAATTCACCCAAGGTCATTCGTCTTGCAAGATGATTGGCTGTTTAAATGAAAAAATGCATTATTTGTGGAACGTGTTCAATGTTTTGGTACATGGAACTCTAAAGTGATCATGACTCCATCGGGGTTTCAGAAATCTGAAGAAACAATTGTTAAATATTTCCGATTGTGTCTGGAATTGAGAGCATCTGTGACTGTGGGGAAACACAACTGAAGAACAGAACTGTACCGGAATAGGTCCCAGGTCTCATAATTAATGCTATTGGCCAAATACCAAAATTTCATTGTTACTTAGCCCATCTTTCCCCACATATTCAAGCGTCTATCTGGAAGCCTGTAAAAAGCTACTGAGAAATCTGAATTGTATTGTGGGGATATTTTTAATGTATAAATCTACCTTTTGCTTCACTACTTGTCGCAGATATGGTTGAAGGAGCCAGGGTAGTCGTGGTTTGTTCCGATACAGAAAATGAAGAGAAAACTTGGGCTGAGGATAAAGTCAAGTTGTCTCTCTGGATGTAATGAAACGCTATTTGACGAGAGAAATTTCCGATGGGGAAATCAAGCAGAGAAGAATAGTCTCGCAAGAATTGAAAAGACAGTGCGACATCCCATCAAATAGGGGTGACCATTCGCTTGATCGCGAGGTCCTACGATTGAATGCAATAGTTGCTGGGACATGAACAATGAATATTTATCTTTCATCCCTCAATTCATTCCACCCTGTTGAAGTGACTCCTCTGAAGTGTACGACTTAACATGGCTTTCATCACGCAGGGATTGACCTATGTCCCTCCCCGGGCATTAATATGGACATTTTAACGTCCAATTTTTTGATCAGTAGATTTCAGAGCACATAAGGGAATTTTTGTCCAGGAATGACTTTGAGCAGTATAACCTTTTGATGACATGTCCTCTTGGAAAATACTTCAAGATCATATTCAATTGGAGCAATATCTTTCTGATTTGCAACACATCCTTGCCCAAATACAATGCCGCGGTGGTGATTGAGGTTACCTGTCAACGTTGATGTTGGTTCCGTTGTTGAAGAGCTGATCGTTGTACTTTCCGCTGAGGAGGTACTTTCTTCTGTCGTAGATAGAGTTCCTTTAAATAGAAAAGCTGAGCGTTTAGTTAAAGTTCATCACAGCACGGTCAGGCTACTCTATTCTGTTGTTTATACAGTCCATAAAACAGTGAATTAATTTCATTTCATTTTGTATGACAAATTGTTCTTGTAATTGCAATGTGGCGAGTAATACCTTGTGCATACTGCAAATATTCGAAGTTGGAACAATTCCATATCACAGCTATTGATGAATGATTATTTGGGCAAAATTGTGAAGTTTACAGAGTTATCTACTTGTGTGTCAGTCCTTGAAAAACCGTTGAATAGATTTCAGTGGCCACCGTAGCTGAGGTGACCGCAAGACTTTTGAAAATAAAAAAATTGAGTGTGTTAATGATTGTATATTTGGCACCAATCGCTGCAGTCTGATGTTTGGTTCTTGATGTGAAGCCACTTTTGACATTTGAATTTATCAGAGACATGGCAAAGCTATTGCTGTTCAATCATTACGATAGTTGACATAAAGACACGCCAATACAAATGTACAGTGAGTTTTAATCCTGCTGGTCATGTGAATATTTGTCTCAAGTCTGGGAGCTCAGTTGTGCTCTATCTGTGCAATTTTTCAATGAGTCAATGAATGGAACTGTGTTTAGCTGTGCTGAAGAATCTTTTCAGCTTTAAAAATCAAGCATTACAACTGTTTGTCAATTGCATGAAGAGGAAAGATTGGCTGGGACGGCAGACGGAACGGTAGTTACATATGTTGCAAGAGTCTACCTGTTGTCTCGCTGCTTGTGCCAGGAGTGGTAGATGGGGCAGTGGTGACCGTGCTTGTTTCTGAAAGTGAAAATGAAGTCAGGTTTGCCTTGATGTTAAAGCCATCAATTATCTGGATGCAATAACATTTCACACTCTATGATAATGGAGGTAAACTAGAGAGTCAAGCAGAAAATTAACAAGAATAAATTTTAAGTCATTATAGAACACTATACATTATATATTGCATTCTGACAAATTGGTCAGGTTCAAAGACATTGTGATGTCCCTCAGTCTCGAGCAATGGTTGAAATTTGCTCTTCGTAATATGCACCAAATGTTTCCACATTTTGTCTCTGTAGAAAATGGCAAGCGGTTGAAGTGAATGCCAAGAAATCCGCATGTTAATATTCAGGAGTATTTGACTTTTGCAATTGAGAAATGCATTTATTAAACACTGATATTTCCCAACTGTCTCCTCAGGATTATATTCCAAGTCATTTCCTTCTATCAAAAGTTGGATGCAACTGCCATTACGTCGGAGCATGAGCCTGACTCGATGATCCTTTCCAATGACAGTCAGATCTCTCGCCTTGCAGAACTCCACAAGGGAATATGTGAATGAAACTATAATTTCCTCTTACAATATATTGCATGTCTACATTTGGAGTAGCAGGTTATGATTGAAGTTACCTGTGACTATTGATGTTGACTCTGTTGAAGAAGAGGTCGAAGATGTAAATTGTTCTGTGGAGGTACTTGGTTCTGTTGTCACGGATGTAGTTCCTTGAAATATGTGAAGAATGATTGTTAAAATACATATCAGCTTAGCAAACTGTGATTATGCATAGATTCAGCTGATTCTTCCGGTGAGATCTCTGTTCAAATTACTTTCATTTCCTTCCTGATGCTGGATATTTCAGATGGCACTCACATAATTGGAAACTGATGTCATGGATCTGCATGTTTATTTACCATGAAGAATCTCCATGAAATATCAATGAACATTCAAATGTAGAAGTTGTCGACTTGGCATGGATTTTTGTTTCTTGCTTATCCATTGATGAATGATGGGATAGATTTCAATAGTATGTGTCTTTTACAAGAGTAGAATTTGTTTGAAAAGAATATGAGAGACAGTTAATGAATGGCAGCAGTGACCACATAAACATTAACTAGAAAGTCTGCTGGGTTATTTGACGAAGCATGGTAAATATATAATTTGATCGCTTCACAGCAATGTCAAAGGCATTTTTATTCTTGCCATGAGATTTTCTAATGTGAAAACATCAAAAAGCAAATTCACCCAAGGTCATTCGTCTTGCAAGATGATTGGCTGTTTAAATGAAAAAATGCATTATTTGTGGAACGTGTTCAATGTTTTGGTACATGGAACTCTAAAGTGATCATGACTCCATCGGGGTTTCAGAAATCTGAAGAAACAATTGTTAAATATTTCCGATTGTGTCTGGAATTGAGAGCATCTGTGACTGTGGGGAAACACAACTGAAGAACAGAACTGTACCGGAATAGGTCCCAGGTCTCATAATTAATGCTATTGGCCAAATACCAAAATTTCATTGTTACTTAGCCCATCTTTCCCCACATATTCAAGCGTCTATCTGGAAGCCTGTAAAAAGCTACTGAGATATCTGAATTGTATTGTGGGGATATTTTTAATGTATAAATCTACCTTTTGCTTCACTACTTGTCGCAGATATGGTTGAAGGAGCCAGGGTAGTCGTGGTTTGTTCCGATACAGAAAATGAAGAGAAAACTTGGGCTGAGGATAAAGTCAAGTTGTCTCTCTGGATGTAATGAAACGCTATTTGACGAGAGAAATTTCCGATGGGGAAATCAAGCAGAGAAGAATAGTCTCGCAAGAATTGAAAAGACAGTGCGACATCCCATCAAATAGGGGTGACCATTCGCTTGATCGCGAGGTCCTACGATTGAATGCAATAGTTGCTGGGACATGAACAATGAATATTTATCTTTCATCCCTCAATTCATTCCACCCTGTTGAAGTGACTCCTCTGAAGTGTACGACTTAACATGGCTTTCATCACGCAGGGATCGACCTATGTCCCTCCCCGGGCATTAATATGGACATTTTAACGTCCAATTTTTTGATCAGTAGATTTCAGAGCACATAAGGGAATTTTCGTCCAGGAATGACTTTGAGCAGTATAACCTTTTGATGACATGTCCTCTTGGAAAATACTTCAAGAGCATATTCAATTGGAGCAATATCTTTCTGATTTGCAACACATGCTTGGCCAAATACAATGCAGCGGTGGTGATTGAGATTACCTGTCAACGTTGATGTTGGTTCCGTTGTCGAAGAGCTGATAGTTGTACTTTCCGCTGAGGAGGTACTTCCTTCTGTCGTAGATAGAGTTCCTTTAAATAGAAAAGCTGAGCGTTTAGTTAAAGTTCATCACAGCACGGTCAGGCTACTCTATTCTGTTGTTTATACAGTCCATAAAACAGTGAATTAATTTCATTTCATTTTGTATGACAAATTGTTCTTGTAATTGCAATGTGGCGAGTAATACCTTGTGCATACTGCAAATATTCGAAGTTGGAACAATTCCATATCACAGCTATTGATGAATGATTATTTGGGCAAAATTGTGAAGTTTACAGAGTTATCTACTTGTGTGTCAGTCCTTGAAAAACCGTTGAATAGATTTCAGTGGCCACCGTAGCTGAGGTGACCGCAAGACTTTTGAAAATAAAAAAATTGAGTGTGTTAATGATTGTATATTTGGCACCAATCGCTGCAGTCTGATGTTTGGTTCTTGATGTGAAGCCACTTTTGACATTTGAATTTATCAGAGACATGGCAAAGCTATTGCTGTTCAATCATTACGATAGTTGACATAAAGACACGCCAATACAAATGTACAGTGAGTTTTAATCCTGCTGGTCATCTGAATATTTGTCTCAAGTCTGGGAGCTCAGTTGTGCTCTATCTGTGCAATTTTTCAATGAGTCACTGAATGGAACTGTGTTTAGCTGTGCTGAAGAATCTTTTCAGCTTTAAAAATCAAGCATCGCAACTGTTTGTCAATTGCATTAAAATGAAAGGTTGGCTGGAACGGCACACAGATCGGTAGTTACATATCCTGTCTGATGACTGGCAGATCTCTCACCTTGCCGAATTCCACACTTGATTATGTGAATGGGTCTTTGTTATCGTATTACAATGAATTGTATGTCTACATTTGGAGTAGCAGGTTATGATTGAAGTTACCTGTAACTATTGATGCTGACTCTATTGAAGAAGAGGTCGAAGATGTAAATCGCTCTGTGGAGGTACTTGGTTCTGTTGTCACGGATGTAGTTCCTTGAAATATATGAAGAATGATTGTTAAAATACATATCAGCCTGGCAAACTGTCATTTTGCATAGATTCAGCTGATTCTTCCGGTGAGAACTCTGTTCAAATTCCTTTCATTTCCTTCCTGATGCTGGATATTTCAGATTGCGCTCACATAATTGGCAACTGATGTCATGGATCTGCATGTTTATTTACCATGAAGAATCTCCATGAAATATCAATGAACATTCAAATGTAGAAGTTGTCGACTTGGCATGGATTTTTGTTTGTTGCTTATCCATTGATGAATGAAGTATGTGTCTTTTACACGAGTAGAATGTGTTTGAAAAGGATATGAGAGACGGTTAATGATTTGGCAGCAGTCACCACATATACATTAACTAGAAAATCTGCTGGGTTATCTGCAGGGTAAATATATAATTTGATTACTTCACAGCAATGTCAAAGGCATTTTTATTCTTGCGATGAGATTTTCTAATGTGAAAACATCAAAAAGCAAATTGACCCAAGGTCATTCGTCTTGCAAGATGATTGGTTGTTTAAATGAAAAAATGCATTATTTGTGGAACGTGTTCACTGTTTTGGTACATGGAACTCTAAAGTGATCAGGGTTTCAGAAATCTGAAGAAACAATTCTCAAGTATTTCCGATTGTGTCTGCAATTTAGAGCATCTGTGACTGTGGGGAAACACAACTGAAGAACAGAACTGTACCGGAATAAGTCCCAGATCTCATAATTAATGCTATTGGCCAAATACCAAAATTTCAAAGTTATTCATTGTTACTTAGCCCATCTTTCCCCACATATTCAAGCGTCTATCTGGAAGCATGTAAAAAGCTACTGAGAAATCTGAATTGTATTGTGGGGATATTTTTAATGTATAAATCTACCTGTTGCTTCACTTCTTGTTGCAGATATGGATGAAGGAGCCAAGGTTGTCGTGGTCTGTTCCGATACAGAAAATGAAGAGAAAACTTGGGCTGAGGATAAAGTCAAGTTGTCTCTCTGGATGTAATGAAACACTCTTTGACGAGAGAAATTTCCGATGGGGAAATCAAGCAGAGAAGAATAGTCTCGCAAAAATTGAAAAGAAACTGCGACAACCCATCAAATAGGAGTGACCATTCGCATGATCACGAGGTCCTACGATTGAATGCAATAGTTGCTGTGACATGAACAATCATTCATCCCTCAATTAATTCCACCATGTTGAAGTGACTCCTCTGAAGTATACGACTTAACATGGCTTTCATCACGCAGGGATTCGAGCTATGTTCCTCCCCGGGCATTAATATGGACATTTTAACGTCCTATTTTTTGATCAGTGGATTTCACAGCACATAAGGGAATTTTCGTACAGGAATGAATTTGAGCAGTATAACCTTTTGATAACATGTACTCTTGGAAAATACTCCAAGATCATATTCAATTGGAGCGATATCTTTCTGATTTGCAACACATCCTTGGCCAAATACAATGCCGCGGTGGTGATTGAGATTACCTGTCAACGTTGATGTTGGTTCCGTTGTCGAAGAGCTGATAGTTGTACTTTCCGCTGAGGAGGTACTTCCTTCTGTCGTAGATAGAGTTCCTTTAAATAGAAAAGCTGAGCGTTTAGTTACAGTCCAACAAAGCACGGTCAAGCTACTCTAGTCCATTGATTAAACAGTCCATACAACAGTGAATTAATTTCATTTCATTTGTATGACAAATAGTTATTCTAATTGCAATGTTGCGAGTAATACTGCAAATATTCGAAGTTGAAACAATTCCATATCACAGCCATTGATGAATGATTATTTGAGCAAAATTGTGAAGTTTATAGAGTTACCTATTTGTGTGTCAGTCCTTGATAAACCATTGAATAGATTTCAGTGGCCACTGCAGTTGAGGTGACCGCAAGACTTTTGAAAATAAAAAAATTGTGTGTTTTAATGATTGTATATATGGCACCAATTGCTGCAGTCTGATGTTTGATTCTTGATGTGAAGCCACTTTTGATATTTGAATTTATCAGAGACATGGCAAAGCTATTGCTGTTCAATCATTACGATAGTTGACATAAAGACACGCCAATATAAATGTCGAGTGAGTCTTAATCCTACTGGTCATCTGATATTTTTGTCTCAAGTCTGCTGGCTCATTTCTGCTCTATCTGTGCAATTTTTCATTCAGTCACTGAATGGAACTGTGTTTAGCTGTGCTGAAGAATCTTTTCAGCTTTAAAAATCAAGCATCGCAACTGTTTGTCAATTGCATGAAGAGGAAAGATTGGCTGGGACGACAGACGGAACGGTAGTTACATATGTTGCAAGAGTCTACCTGTTGTCTCGCTGCTTGTGCCAGGAGTGGTAGATGGGGCAGTGGTGACCGTGCTTGTTTCTGAAAGTGAAAATGAAGTCAGGTTTGCCTTGATGTTAAAGCCATCAATTATCTGGATGCAATAACATTTCTCACTCTATGATAATGGAGGTAAACTAGAGAGTCAAGCAGAAAATTAACAAGAATAAATTTTAAGTCACTATAGAACACTATACATTATGTATTGCATTCTGACAAATTGGTCAGGTTCAAAGACATTGTGATGTCCCTCAGTCTCGAGCAATGGTTGAAATTTGCTCTTCGTAATATGCACCAAATGTTTCCCCATTTTGCCTCTGTAGAAAATGGCAAGCGGTTGAAGTGAATGCCAAGAAATCCGCATGTTAATATTCAGGAGTATTTGACTTTTGCAATTGAGAAATGCATTTATTAAACACTGATATTTCCCAACTGTCTCCTCAGGATTATATTCCCAGTCATTCCCTTCAATCAAAAGTTGGATGCAACTGCCATTACGTCGGAGCATGAGCCTGACTCGATGATCCTTTCCAATGACAGTCAGATCTCTCTCCTTGCAGAATCCACAAGGGAATATGTGAATGAGACTATAATTTCCTCTTACAATATATTGCATGTCTACATTTGGAGTAGCAGGTTATGATTGAAGTTACCTGTGACTATTGATGTTGACTCTGTTGAAGAAGAGGTCGAAGATGTAAATGGCTCTGAGGAGGTACTTGGTTCTGTTGTCACGGATGTAGTTCCTTGAAATATGTGAAGAATGATTGTTAAAATACATATCAGCCTGGCAAACTGTGATTTTGCATAGATTCAGCTGATTCTTCCGGTGAGATCTCTGTTCAAATTCCATTCATATCCTTCCTGATTCTGGATATTTCAGATGGCACTCACATAATTGGCAACTGATGTCATGGATCTGCATGTTTATTTACCATGAAGAATCTCCATGAAATATCAATGAACATTCAAATGTAGAAGTTGTCGACTTGGCATGGATTTTTGTTTCTTGCTTATCCATTGATGAATGATGGGATAGATTTCAATACTATGTGTCTTTTACAAGAGTAGAATGTATTTGAAAAGGATATGAGAGACAGTTAATGATTTGGCAGCAGTCACAACAGATACATTAACTAGAGATCTGCTGGGTTATTTGACGAAGCAGGGTAAATATATAATTTGATCGCTTCACAGCAATGTCAAAGGTATTTTTATTCTTGCGATGAGATTTTCTAATGTGAAAACATCAAAAAGCAAATTCACCCAAGGTCATTCGTCTTGCAAGATGATTGGCTGTTTAAATGAAAAAATGCATTATTTGTGGAACGTGTTCACTGTTTTGGTACATGGAACTCTAAAGTGATCATGACTCAATCAGGGTTTCAGAAATCTGAAGAAACAATTCTCAAGTATTTCCGAATGTGTCTGGAATTGAGAGCATCTGTGACTGTGGGGAAACACAACTGAAGAACAGAACTGTACCGGAATAGGTCCCAGGTCTCATATTTGGCTATTGGCCAAATACCAAAATTTCTAAGTTATTCATTGTTACTTAGCCCATCTTTCCCCACATATTCAAGCGTCTATCTGGAAGACTGTAAAAAGCTACTGAGAAATCTGAATTGTATTGTGGGGATATTTTTAACGTATAAATCTACCTGTTGCTTCACTACTTGTTGCAGATATGGATGAAGGAACCAGGGTAGTCGTGGTCTGTTCCGATACAGAAAATGAAGAGAAAACTTGGGCTGAGGATAAAGTCAAGTTGTCTCTCTGGTTGTAATGAAACACTATTTGACGAGAGAAATTTCCGATGGGGAAATCAAGCAGAGAAGAATAGTCTCGCAAGAATTGAAAAGAAAGTGCGACATCCCATCAAATAGGAGTGCCCATTCGCATGATAGCGAGGTCCTACGATTGAATGCAATAGTTGCTGTGACATGAACAATGAATATTTATCATGCATCCCTCAATTAATTCCACCCTGTTGAAGTGACTCCTCTGAAGTATACGACTTAACATGGCTTTCATCACGCAGGGATTCGAGCTATGGTCCTCCCCGGGCATTAATATGGACATTTTAACGTCCAATTTTTTGATCAGTGGATTTCACAGGACATAAGGGAATTTTCGTACAGGATTGACTTTGAGCAGTATAACCTTTTGATGACATGTACTCTTGGAAAATACTCCAAGATCATATTCAATTGGAGCGATATCTTTCTGATTTGCAACACATGCTTGGCCAAATACAATGCAGCGGTGGTGATTGAGATTACCTGTCAACGTTGATGTTGGTTCCGTTGTCGAAGAGCTGATAGTTGTACTTTCCGCTGAGGAGGTACTTCCTTCTGTCGTAGATAGAGTTCCTTTAAATAGAAAAGCTGAGCGTTTAGTTACAGTCCATCACAGCACGGTCAAGCTACTCTAGTCCATTGATTAAACAGTCCATACAACAGTGAATTAATTTCATTTCATTTGTATGACAAATAGTTATTGTAATTGCAATGTTGCGAGTAATACTGCAAATATTCGAAGTTGAAACAATTCCATATCACAGCCATTGATGAATGATTATTTGAGCAAAATTGTGAAGTTTATAGAGTTACCTATTTGTGTGTCAGTCCTTGATAAACCATTGAATAGATTTCAGTGGCCACTGCAGTTGAGGTGACCGCAAGACTTTTGAAAATAAAAAAATTGAGTGTTTTAATGATTGTATATATGGCACCAATTGCTGCAGTCTGATGTTTGATTCTTGATGTGAAGCCACTTTTGATATTTGAATTTATCAGAGACATGGCAAAGCTATTGCTGTTCAATCATTACGATAGTTGACATAAAGACACGCCAATATAAATGTCGAGTGAGTCTTAATCCTACTGGTCATCTGATATTTTTGTCTCAAGTCTGCTGGCTCATTTCTGCTCTATCTGTGCAATTTTTCATTCAGTCACTGAATGGAACTGTGTTTAGCTGTGCTGAAGAATCTTTTCAGCTTTAGAAATCAAGCATCGCAACTGTTTGTCAATTGCATGAAGAGGAAAGATTGGCTGGGACGACAGACGGAACGGTAGTTACATATGTTGCAAGAGTCTACCTGTTGTCTCGCTGCTTGTGCCAGGAGTGGTAGATGGGGCAGTGGTGACCGTGCTTGTTTCTGAAAGTGAAAATGAAGTCAGGTTTGCCTTGATGTTAAAGCCATCAATTATCTGGATGCAATAACATTTCTCACTCTATGATAATGGAGGTAAACTAGAGAGTCAAGCAGAAAATTAACAAGAATAAATTTTAAGTCACTATAGAACACTATACATTATATATTGCATTCTGACAAATTGGTCAGGTTCAAAGACATTGTGATGTCCCTCAGTCTCGAGCAATGGTTGAACTTTGCTCTTCGTAATATGCACCAAATGTTTCCCCATTTTGCCTCTGTAGAAAATGGCAAGCTTTGAGTGAATGCCAAGAAATCCGCATGTTAATATTCAGGAGCATTTGACTTTTGCAATTGAGAAATGCATTTATTAAACACTGATATTTCCCAACTGTCTCCTCAGGATTATAATCCCTTTCATTCCCTTCAATCAAAAGTTGGATGCAACTCCCATTACGTCGGAGCATGAGCCTGACTCGATGATCCTTTCCAATGACAGTCAGATCTCTCTCCTTGCAGAACTCCACAAGTGAATATGTGAATGAGACTATAATTTCCTCTTACAATATATTGCATGTCTACATTTGGAGTAGTAGGTTATGATTGAAGTTACCTGTGACTATTGATGTTGACTCTGTTGAAGAAGAGGTCGAAGACGTAAATTGCTCTGAGGAGGTACTTGGTTCTGTTGTCACGGATGTAGTTCCTTGAAATATGTGAAGAATGATTGTTAAAATACATATCAGCCTGGCAAACTGTGATTTTGCATAGATTCAGCTGATTCTTCCGGTGAGATCTCTGTTCAAATTCCATTCATTTCCTTGCTGATGCTCTATATTTCAGATGGCACTCACATAATTGGCTCTATATTTCAGATGGCACTCACATAATTGGCAACTGATGTCATGGATCTGCATGTTTATTTAACATGAAGAATCTCCATGAAATATCAATGAACATTCAAATGTAGAAGTTGTCGACTTGGCATGGATTTTTGTTTCTTGCTTATCCATTGATGAATGAAGTATGTGTCTTTTACACGAGTAGAATGTGTTTGAAAAGGATATGAGAGACGGTTAATGATTTGACAGCAGTCACAACAGATACATTAACTAGAGAATCTGCTGGGTTATTTGACGATGCAGGGTAAATATATAATTTGATTGCTTCACAGCAATGTCAAAGGCATTTTTATTCTTGCGATGAGATTTTCTAATGTGAAAACATCAAAAAGCAAATTCACCAAAGGTCATTCGTCTTGCAAGATGATTGGTTGTTTAAATGAAAAAAAATCATTGCTGAAATATGCATTATTTGTGGAACGTGTTCACTGTTTTGGTACATGGAACTCTAAAGTGATCAGGGTTTCAGAAATCTGAAGAAACAATTCTCAAGTATTTCCGATTGTGTCTGGAATTGAGAGCATCTGTGACTGTGGGGAAACACAACTGAAGAACAGAACTGTACCGGAATAGGTCCCAGGTCTCATATTTGGCTATTGGCCAAATACCAAAATTTCTAAGTTATTCATTGTTACTTAGCCCATCTTTCCCCACATATTCAAGCGTCTATCTGGAAGATTGTAAAAAGCTACTGAGAAATCTGAATTGTATTATGGGGATATTTTTAACGTATAAATCTACTTGTTGCTTCACTACTTGTTGCAGATATGGATGAAGGAGCCAGGATAGTCGTGGTCTGTTCCGATACAGAAAATGAAGAGAAAACTTGGGCTGAGGATAAAGTCAAGTTGTCTCTCTGGATGTAATGAAACAGTATTTGACGAGAGAAATTTCCGATGGGGAAATCAAGCAGAGAAGAATAGTCTCGCAAGAAATGAAAAGAAACTGCGACATCCCATCAAATAGGAGTGACCATTCGAATGATCGCGAGCTCCTACGATTGAATGCAATAGTTGCTGTGACATGAACAATGAATATTTATCATTCATCCCTCAATTAATTCCACCCTTTTGAAGTGACTCCTCTGAAGTATACGACTTAACATGGCTTTCATCACGCAGGGATTCTAGCTATGTTCCTCCCCGGGCATTAATATGGACATTTTAACGTCCAATTTTTTCATCAGTGGATTTCACAGCACATAAGGGAATTTTCGTAGAGGAATGACTTTGAGCAGTATAACCTTTTGATGACATGTACTCTTGGAAAATACTCCAAGATCATATTCAATTGGAGCTATATCTTTCTGATTTGCAACACATCCTTGCCCAAATACAATGCCGCGGTGGTGCTTGAAGTTACCTGTCAACGTTGATGTTGGTTCCGTTGTTGAAGAGCTGATCGTTGTACTTTCCGCTGAGGAGGTACTTCCTTCTGTCGTAGATAGAGTTCCTTTAAATAGAAAAGCTGAGCGTTTACTTACAGTCCATCACAGCATGGTCAAGCTACTCTAGTTTGTTGATTAAACAGTCCATACAATAGTGAATTAATTTCATTTCATTTTGTTTGACAAATTGTTCTTGTAATTGCAATGTGGCGAGTAATACCTTGTGCATACTGCAAATATTCGAAGTTGGAACAATTCCATATCACAGCCATTGATGAATGATTATTTGGGCAAAATTGTGAAGTTTACAGAGTTACCTACTTGTGTGTCAGTCCTTGAAAAACCATTGAATAGATTTCAGTGGCCACCGTAGTTGAGGTGACCGCAAGAGTTTTGAAAATAAAAAAATTGAGTGTGTTAATGATTGTATATTTGGCACCAATCGCTGCAGTCTGATGTTTGGTTCTTGATGTGAAGCCACTTTTGATATTTGAATTTATCAGAGACATGGCAAAGCTATTGCTGTTCAATCATTACGATAGTTGACATAAAGACACGGCAATACAAATGTACAGTGAGTTTTAATCCTGCTGGTCATCTGAATATTTGTCTCAAGTCTGGGAGCTCAGTTGTGCTCTATCTGTGCAATTTTTTATTCAGTCACTGAATGGAACTGTGTTTAGCTGTGCCGAAGAATCTTTTCAGCTTTAAAAATCAAGCATCGCAACTGTTTGTCAGTTGCATTAAGAGGAAAGATTGGCTGGGACGGCAGACGGAACGGTAGTTACATATGTTGCAAGAGTCTACCTGTTGTCTCGCTGCTTGTGCCAGGAGTGGTAGATGGGGCAGTGGTGACCGTGCTTGTTTCTGAAAGTGAAAATGAAGTCAGGTTTGCCTTGATGTTAAAGCCATCAATTATCTGGATGCAATAACATTTCACACTCTATGATAATGGAGGTAAACTAGAGAGTCAAGCAGAAAATTAACAAGAATAAATTTTAAGTCATTATAGAACACTATACATTATATATTGCATTCTGACAAATTGGTCAGGTTCAAAGACATTGTGATGTCCCTCAGTCTCGAGCAATGGTTGAAATTTGCTCTTCGTAATATGCACCAAATGTTTCCACATTTTGTCTCTGTAGAAAATGGCAAGCGGTTGAAGTGAATGCCAAGAAATCCGCATGTTAATATTCAGGAGTATTTGACTTTTGCAATTGAGAAATGCATTTATTAAACACTGATATTTCCCAACTGTCTCCTCAGGATTATATTCCAAGTCATTTCCTTCTATCAAAAGTTGGATGCAACTGCCATTACGTCGGAGCATGAGCCTGACTCGATGATCCTTTCCAATGACAGTCAGATCTCTCGCCTTGCAGAACTCCACAAGGGAATATGTGAATGAAACTATAATTTCCTCTTACAATATATTGCATGTCTACATTTGGAGTAGCAGGTTATGATTGAAGTTACCTGTGACTATTGATGTTGACTCTGTTGAAGAAGAGGTCGAAGATGTAAATTGTTCTGTGGAGGTACTTGGTTCTGTTGTCACGGATGTAGTTCCTTGAAATATGTGAAGAATGATTGTTAAAATACATATCAGCTTAGCAAACTGTGATTATGCATAGATTCAGCTGATTCTTCCGGTGAGATCTCTGTTCAAATTACTTTCATTTCCTTCCTGATGCTGGATATTTCAGATGGCACTCACATAATTGGAAACTGATGTCATGGATCTGCATGTTTATTTACCATGAAGAATCTCCATGAAATATCAATGAACATTCAAATGTAGAAGTTGTCGACTTGGCATGGATTTTTGTTTCTTGCTTATCCATTGATGAATGATGGGATAGATTTCAATAGTATGTGTCTTTTACAAGAGTAGAATTTGTTTGAAAAGAATATGAGAGACAGTTAATGAATGGCAGCAGTGACCACATAAACATTAACTAGAAAGTCTGCTGGGTTATTTGACGAAGCATGGTAAATATATAATTTGATCGCTTCACAGCAATGTCAAAGGCATTTTTATTCTTGCCATGAGATTTTCTAATGTGAAAACATCAAAAAGCAAATTCACCCAAGGTCATTCGTCTTGCAAGATGATTGGCTGTTTAAATGAAAAAATGCATTATTTGTGGAACGTGTTCAATGTTTTGGTACATGGAACTCTAAAGTGATCATGACTCCATCGGGGTTTCAGAAATCTGAAGAAACAATTGTTAAATATTTCCGATTGTGTCTGGAATTGAGAGCATCTGTGACTGTGGGGAAACACAACTGAAGAACAGAACTGTACCGGAATAGGTCCCAGGTCTCATAATTAATGCTATTGGCCAAATACCAAAATTTCATTGTTACTTAGCCCATCTTTCCCCACATATTCAAGCGTCTATCTGGAAGCCTGTAAAAAGCTACTGAGAAATCTGAATTGTATTGTGGGGATATTTTTAATGTATAAATCTACCTTTTGCTTCACTACTTGTCGCAGATATGGTTGAAGGAGCCAGGGTAGTCGTGGTTTGTTCCGATACAGAAAATGAAGAGAAAACTTGGGCTGAGGATAAAGTCAAGTTGTCTCTCTGGATGTAATGAAACGCTATTTGACGAGAGAAATTTCCGATGGGGAAATCAAGCAGAGAAGAATAGTCTCGCAAGAATTGAAAAGACAGTGCGACATCCCATCAAATAGGGGTGACCATTCGCTTGATCGCGAGGTCCTACGATTGAATGCAATAGTTGCTGGGACATGAACAATGAATATTTATCTTTCATCCCTCAATTCATTCCACCCTGTTGAAGTGACTCCTCTGAAGTGTACGACTTAACATGGCTTTCATCACGCAGGGATCGACCTATGTCCCTCCCCGGGCATTAATATGGACATTTTAACGTCCAATTTTTTGATCAGTAGATTTCAGAGCACATAAGGGAATTTTTGTCCAGGAATGACTTTGAGCAGTATAACCTTTTGATGACATGTCCTCTTGGAAAATACTTCAAGATCATATTCAATTGGAGCAATATCTTTCTGATTTGCAACACATCCTTGCCCAAATACAATGCCGCGGTGGTGATTGAGGTTACCTGTCAACGTTGATGTTGGTTCCGTTGTTGAAGAGCTGATCGTTGTACTTTCCGCTGAGGAGGTACTTTCTTCTGTCGTAGATAGAGTTCCTTTAAATAGAAAAGCTGAGCGTTTAGTTAAAGTTCATCACAGCACGGTCAGGCTACTCTATTCTGTTGTTTATACAGTCCATAAAACAGTGAATTAATTTCATTTCATTTTGTATGACAAATTGTTCTTGTAATTGCAATGTGGCGAGTAATACCTTGTGCATACTGCAAATATTCGAAGTTGGAACAATTCCATATCACAGCTATTGATGAATGATTATTTGGGCAAAATTGTGAAGTTTACAGAGTTATCTACTTGTGTGTCAGTCCTTGAAAAACCGTTGAATAGATTTCAGTGGCCACCGTAGCTGAGGTGACCGCAAGACTTTTGAAAATAAAAAAATTGAGTGTGTTAATGATTGTATATTTGGCACCAATCGCTGCAGTCTGATGTTTGGTTCTTGATGTGAAGCCACTTTTGACATTTGAATTTATCAGAGACATGGCAAAGCTATTGCTGTTCAATCATTACGATAGTTGACATAAAGACACGCCAATACAAATGTACAGTGAGTTTTAATCCTGCTGGTCATGTGAATATTTGTCTCAAGTCTGGGAGCTCAGTTGTGCTCTATCTGTGCAATTTTTCAATGAGTCAATGAATGGAACTGTGTTTAGCTGTGCTGAAGAATCTTTTCAGCTTTAAAAATCAAGCATTACAACTGTTTGTCAATTGCATGAAGAGGAAAGATTGGCTGGGACGGCAGACGGAACGGTAGTTACATATGTTGCAAGAGTCTACCTGTTGTCTCGCTGCTTGTGCCAGGAGTGGTAGATGGGGCAGTGGTGACCGTGCTTGTTTCTGAAAGTGAAAATGAAGTCAGGTTTGCCTTGATGTTAAAGCCATCAATTATCTGGATGCAATAACATTTCACACTCTATGATAATGGAGGTAAACTAGAGAGTCAAGCAGAAAATTAACAAGAATAAATTTTAAGTCATTATAGAACACTATACATTATATATTGCATTCTGACAAATTGGTCAGGTTCAAAGACATTGTGATGTCCCTCAGTCTCGAGCAATGGTTGAAATTTGCTCTTCGTAATATGCACCAAATGTTTCCACATTTTGTCTCTGTAGAAAATGGCAAGCGGTTGAAGTGAATGCCAAGAAATCCGCATGTTAATATTCAGGAGTATTTGACTTTTGCAATTGAGAAATGCATTTATTAAACACTGATATTTCCCAACTGTCTCCTCAGGATTATATTCCAAGTCATTTCCTTCTATCAAAAGTTGGATGCAACTGCCATTACGTCGGAGCATGAGCCTGACTCGATGATCCTTTCCAATGACAGTCAGATCTCTCGCCTTGCAGAACTCCACAAGGGAATATGTGAATGAAACTATAATTTCCTCTTACAATATATTGCATGTCTACATTTGGAGTAGCAGGTTATGATTGAAGTTACCTGTGACTATTGATGTTGACTCTGTTGAAGAAGAGGTCGAAGATGTAAATTGTTCTGTGGAGGTACTTGGTTCTGTTGTCACGGATGTAGTTCCTTGAAATATGTGAAGAATGATTGTTAAAATACATATCAGCTTAGCAAACTGTGATTATGCATAGATTCAGCTGATTCTTCCGGTGAGATCTCTGTTCAAATTACTTTCATTTCCTTCCTGATGCTGGATATTTCAGATGGCACTCACATAATTGGAAACTGATGTCATGGATCTGCATGTTTATTTACCATGAAGAATCTCCATGAAATATCAATGAACATTCAAATGTAGAAGTTGTCGACTTGGCATGGATTTTTGTTTCTTGCTTATCCATTGATGAATGATGGGATAGATTTCAATAGTATGTGTCTTTTACAAGAGTAGAATTTGTTTGAAAAGAATATGAGAGACAGTTAATGAATGGCAGCAGTGACCACATAAACATTAACTAGAAAGTCTGCTGGGTTATTTGACGAAGCATGGTAAATATATAATTTGATCGCTTCACAGCAATGTCAAAGGCATTTTTATTCTTGCCATGAGATTTTCTAATGTGAAAACATCAAAAAGCAAATTCACCCAAGGTCATTCGTCTTGCAAGATGATTGGCTGTTTAAATGAAAAAATGCATTATTTGTGGAACGTGTTCAATGTTTTGGTACATGGAACTCTAAAGTGATCATGACTCCATCGGGGTTTCAGAAATCTGAAGAAACAATTGTTAAATATTTCCGATTGTGTCTGGAATTGAGAGCATCTGTGACTGTGGGGAAACACAACTGAAGAACAGAACTGTACCGGAATAGGTCCCAGGTCTCATAATTAATGCTATTGGCCAAATACCAAAATTTCATTGTTACTTAGCCCATCTTTCCCCACATATTCAAGCGTCTATCTGGAAGCCTGTAAAAAGCTACTGAGAAATCTGAATTGTATTGTGGGGATATTTTTAATGTATAAATCTACCTTTTGCTTCACTACTTGTCGCAGATATGGTTGAAGGAGCCAGGGTAGTCGTGGTTTGTTCCGATACAGAAAATGAAGAGAAAACTTGGGCTGAGGATAAAGTCAAGTTGTCTCTCTGGATGTAATGAAACGCTATTTGACGAGAGAAATTTCCGATGGGGAAATCAAGCAGAGAAGAATAGTCTCGCAAGAATTGAAAAGACAGTGCGACATCCCATCAAATAGGGGTGACCATTCGCTTGATCGCGAGGTCCTACGATTGAATGCAATAGTTGCTGGGACATGAACAATGAATATTTATCTTTCATCCCTCAATTCATTCCACCCTGTTGAAGTGACTCCTCTGAAGTGTACGACTTAACATGGCTTTCATCACGCAGGGATCGACCTATGTCCCTCCCCGGGCATTAATATGTACATTTTAACGTCCAATTTTTTGATCAGTAGATTTCAGAGCACATAAGGGAATTTTCGTCCAGGAATGACTTTGAGCAGTATAACCTTTTGATGACATGTCCTCTTGGAAAATACTTCAAGAGCATATTCAATTGGAGCAATATCTTTCTGATTTGCAACACATCCTTGCCCAAATACAATGCCGCGGTGGTGATTGAGGTTACCTGTCAACGTTGATGTTGGTTCCGTTGTTGAAGAGCTGATCGTTGTACTTTCCGCTGAGGAGGTACTTTCTTCTGTCGTAGATAGAGTTCCTTTAAATAGAAAAGCTGAGCGTTTAGTTAAAGTTCATCACAGCACGGTCAGGCTACTCTATTCTGTTGTTTATACAGTCCATAAAACAGTGAATTAATTTTATTTCATTTTGTATGACAAATTGTTCTTGTAATTGCAATGTGGCGAGTAATACCTTGTGCATACTGCAAATATTCGAAGTTGGAACAATTCCATATCACAGCTATTGATGAATGATTATTTGGGCAAAATTGTGAAGTTTACAGAGTTATCTACTTGTGTGTCAGTCCTTGAAAAACCGTTGAATAGATTTCAGTGGCCACCGTAGCTGAGGTGACCGCAAGACTTTTGAAAATAAAAAAATTGAGTGTGTTAATGATTGTATATTTGGCACCAATCGCTGCAGTCTGATGTTTGGTTCTTGATGTGAAGCCACTTTTGACATTTGAATTTATCAGAGACATGGCAAAGCTATTGCTGTTCAATCATTACGATAGTTGACATAAAGACACGCCAATACAAATGTACAGTGAGTTTTAATCCTGCTGGTCATCTGAATATTTGTCTCAAGTCTGGGAGCTCAGTTGTGCTCTATCTGTGCAATTTTTCAATGAGTCACTGAATGGAACTGTGTTTAGCTGTGCTGAAGAATCTTTTCAGCTTTAAAAATCAAGCATCGCAACTGTTTGTCAATTGCATTAAAATGAAAGGTTGGCTGGAACGGCACACAGATCGGTAGTTACATATCCTGTCTGATGACTGGCAGATCTCTCACCTTGCCGAATTCCACACTTGATTATGTGAATGGGTCTTTGTTATCGTATTACAATGAATTGTATGTCTACATTTGGAGTAGCAGGTTATGATTGAAGTTACCTGTAACTATTGATGCTGACTCTATTGAAGAAGAGGTCGAAGATGTAAATCGCTCTGTGGAGGTACTTGGTTCTGTTGTCACGGATGTAGTTCCTTGAAATATATGAAGAATGATTGTTAAAATACATATCAGCCTGGCAAACTGTCATTTTGCATAGATTCAGCTGATTCTTCCGGTGAGAACTCTGTTCAAATTCCTTTCATTTCCTTCCTGATGCTGGATATTTCAGATTGCGCTCACATAATTGGCAACTGATGTCATGGATCTGCATGTTTATTTACCATGAAGAATCTCCATGAAATATCAATGAACATTCAAATGTAGAAGTTGTCGACTTGGCATGGATTTTTGTTTGTTGCTTATCCATTGATGAATGAAGTATGTGTCTTTTACACGAGTAGAATGTGTTTGAAAAGGATATGAGAGACGGTTAATGATTTGGCAGCAGTCACCACATATACATTAACTAGAAAATCTGCTGGGTTATCTGCAGGGTAAATATATAATTTGATTACTTCACAGCAATGTCAAAGGCATTTTTATTCTTGCGATGAGATTTTCTAATGTGAAAACATCAAAAAGCAAATTGACCCAAGGTCATTCGTCTTGCAAGATGATTGGTTGTTTAAATGAAAAAAAATCATTGCTGAAATATGCATTATTTGTGGAACGTGTTCATTGTTTTGGTACATGGAACTCTAAAGTGATCAGGGTTTCAGAAATCTGAAGAAACAATTCTCAAGTATTTCCGATTGTGTCTGCAATTTAGAGCATCTGTGACTGTGGGGAAACACAACTGAAGAACAGAACTGTACCGGAATAAGTCCCAGATCTCATAATTAATACTATTGGCCAAATACCAAAATTTCAAAGTTATTCATTGTTACTTAGCCCATCTTTCCCCACATATTCAAGCGTCTATCTGGAAGCCTGTAAAAAGCTACTGAGAAATCTGAATTGTATTGTGGGGATATTTTTAATGTATAAATCTACCTGTTGCTTCACTTCTTGTTGCAGATATGGATGAAGGAGCCAAGGTTGTCGTGGTCTGTTCCGATACAGAAAATGAAGAGTAAACTTGGGCTGAGGATAAAGTCAAGTTGTCTCTCTGGATGTAATGAAACACTCTTTGACGAGAGAAATTTCCGATGGGGAAATCAAGCAGAGAAGAATAGTCTCGCAAAAATTGAAAAGAAACTGCGACAACCCATCAAATAGGAGTGACCATTCGCATGATCACGAGGTCCTACGATTGAATGCAATAGTTGCTGTGACATGAACAATCATTCATCCCTCAATTAATTCCACCATGTTGAAGTGACTCCTCTGAAGTATACGACTTAACATGGCTTTCATCACGCAGGGATTCGAGCTATGTTCCTCCCCGGGCATTAATATGGACATTTTAACGTCCAATTTTTTGATCAGTGGATTTCACAGCACATAAGGGAATTTTCGTACAGGAATGAATTTGAGCAGTATAACCTTTTGATGACATGTACTCTTGGAAAATACTCCAAGATCATATTCAATTGGAGCGATATCTTTCTGATTTGCAACACATCCTTGGCCAAATACAATGCCGCGGTGGTGATTGAGATTACCTGTCAACGTTGATGTTGGTTCCGTTGTCGAAGAGCTGATAGTTGTACTTTCCGCTGAGGAGGTACTTCCTTCTGTCGTAGATAGAGTTCCTTTAAATAGAAAAGCTGAGCGTTTAGTTACAGTCCAACACAGCACGGTCAAGCTACTCTAGTCCATTGATTAAACAGTCCATACAACAGTGAATTAATTTCATTTCATTTGTATGACAAATAGTTATTCTAATTGCAATGTTGCGAGTAACACTGCAAATATTCGAAGTTGAAACAATTCCATATCACAGCCATTGATGAATGATTATTTGAGCAAAATTGTGATGTTTATAGAGTTACCTATTTGTGTGTCAGTCCTTGATAAACCATTGAATAGATTTCAGTGGCCACTGTAGTTGAGGTGACCGCAAGACTTTTGAAAATAAAAAAATTGAGTGTTTTAATGATTGTATATATGGCACCAATCGCTGCAGTCTGATGTTTGGTTCTTGATGTGAAGCCACTTTTGATATTTGAATTTATCAGAGACATGGCAAAGCTATTGCTGTTCAATCATTACGATAGTTGACATAAAGACACGCCAATATAAATGTCGAGTGAGTCTTAATCCTACTTGTCATCTGATATTTTTGTCTCAAGTCTGCTGGCTCATTTCTGCTCTATCTGTGCAATTTTTCATTCAGTCACTGAATGGAACTGTGTTTAGCTGTGCTGAAGAATCTTTTCAGCTTTAAAAATCAAGCATCGCAACTGTTTGTCAATTGCATGAAGAGGAAAGATTGGCTGGGACGACAGACGGAACGGTAGTTACATATGTTGCAAGAGTCTACCTGTTGTCTCGCTGCTTGTGCCAGGAGTGGTAGATGGGGCAGTGGTGACCGTGCTTGTTTCTGAAAGTGAAAATGAAGTCAGGTTTGCCTTGATGTTAAAGCCATCAATTATCTGGATGCAATAACATTTCTCACTCTATGATAATGGAGGTAAACTAGAGAGTCAAGCAGAAAATTAACAAGAATAAATTTTAAGTCACTATAGAACACTATACATTATATATTGCATTCTGACAAATTGGTCAGGTTCAAAGACATTGTGATGTCCCTCAGTCTCGAGCAATGGTTGAAATTTGCTCTTCGTAATATGCACCAAATGTTTCCCCATTTTGCCTCTGTAGAAAATGGCAAGCGGTTGAAGTGAATGCCAAGAAATCCGCATGTTAATATTCAGGAGTATTTGACTTTTGCAATTGAGAAATGCATTTATTAAACACTGATATTTCCCAACTGTCTCCTCAGGATTATATTCCCAGTCATTCCCTTCAATCAAAAGTTGGATGCAACTGCCATTACGTCGGAGCATGAGCCTGACTCGATGATCCTTTCCAATGACAGTCAGATCTCTCTCCTTGCAGAATCCACAAGGGAATATGTGAATGAGACTATAATTTCCTCTTACAATATATTGCATGTCTACATTTGGAGTAGCAGGTTATGATTGAAGTTACCTGTGACTATTGATGTTGACTCTGTTGAAGAAGAGGTCGAAGATGTAAATGGCTCTGAGGAGGTACTTGGTTCTGTTGTCACGGATGTAGTTCCTTGAAATATGTGAAGAATGATTGTTAAAATACATATCAGCCTGGCAAACTGTGATTTTGCATAGATTCAGCTGATTCTTCCGGTGAGATCTCTGTTCAAATTCCATTCATATCCTTCCTGATTCTGGATATTTCAGATGGCACTCACATAATTGGCAACTGATGTCATGGATCTGCATGTTTATTTACCATGAAGAATCTCCATGAAATATCAATGAACATTCAAATGTAGAAGTTGTCGACTTGGCATGGATTTTTGTTTCTTGCTTATCCATTGATGAATGATGGGATAGATTTCAATAGTATGTGTCTTTTACAAGAGTAGAATGTATTTGAAAAGGATATGAGAGACAGTTAATGATTTGGCAGCAGTCACAACAGATACATTAACTAGAGATCTGCTGGGTTATTTGACGAAGCAGGGTAAATATATAATTTGATTACTTCACAGCAATGTCAAAGGCATTTTTATTCTTGCGATGAGATTTTCTAATGTGAAAACATCAAAAAGCAAATTCACCCAAGGTCATTCGTCTTGTAAGATGATTGGTTGTTTAAATGAAAAAAAATCATTGCTGAAATATGCATTATTTGTGGAACGTGTTCACTGTTTTGGTACATGGAACTCTAAAGTGATCATGACTCAATCAGGGTTTCAGAAATCTGAAGAAACAATTCTCAAGTATTTCCGATTGTGTCTGGAATTGAGAGCATCTGTGACTGTGGGGAAACACAACTGAAGAACAGAACTGTACCGGAATAGGTCCCAGGTCTCATATTTGGCTATTGGCCAAATACCAAAATTTCTAAGTTATTCATTGTTACTTAGCCCATCTTTCCCCGCATATTCAAGCGTCTATCTGGAAGACTGTAAAAAGCTACTGAGAAATCTGAATTGTATTGTGGGGATATTTTTAACGTATAAATCTACCTGTTGCTTCACTACTTGTTGCAGATATGGATGAAGGAACCAGGGTAGTCGTGGTCTGTTCCGATACAGAAAATGAAGAGAAAACTTGGGCTGAGGATAAAGTCAAGTTGTCTCTCTGGTTGTAATGAAACACTATTTGACGAGAGAAATTTCCGATGGGGAAATCAAGCAGAGAAGAATAGTCTCGCAAGAATTGAAAAGAAAGTGCGACATCCCATCAAATAGGAGTGCCCATTCGCATGATAGCGAGGTCCTACGATTGAATGCAATAGTTGCTGTGACATGAACAATGAATATTTATCATGCATCCCTCAATTAATTCCACCCTGTTGAAGTGACTCCTCTGAAGTATACGACTTAACATGGCTTTCATCACGCAGGGATTCGAGCTATGTTCCTCCCCGGGCATTAATATGGACATTTTAACGTCCAATTTTTTGATCAGTGGATTTCACAGGACATAAGGGAATTTTCGTACAGGATTGACTTTGAGCAGTATAACCTTTTGATGACATGTACTCTTGGAAAATACTCCAAGATCATATTCAATTGGAGCGATATCTTTCTGATTTGCAACACATGCTTGGCCAAATACAATGCAGCGGTGGTGATTGAGATTACCTGTCAACGTTGATGTTGGTTCCGTTGTCGAAGAGCTGATAGTTGTACTTTCCGCTGAGGAGGTACTTCCTTCTGTCGTAGATAGAGTTCCTTTAAATAGAAAAGCTGAGCGTTTAGTTACAGTCCATCACAGCACGGTCAAGCTACTCTAGTCCATTGATTAAACAGTCCATACAACAGTGAATTAATTTCATTTCATTTGTATGACAAATAGTTATTGTAATTGCAATGTTGCGAGTAATACTGCAAATATTCGAAGTTGAAACAATTCCATATCACAGCCATTGATGAATGATTATTTGAGCAAAATTGTGAAGTTTATAGAGTTACCTATTTGTGTGTCAGTCCTTGATAAACCATTGAATAGATTTCAGTGGCCACTGCAGTTGAGGTGACCGCAAGACTTTTGAAAATAAAAAAATTGAGTGTTTTAATGATTGTATATATGGCACCAATTGCTGCAGTCTGATGTTTGATTCTTGATGTGAAGCCACTTTTGATATTTGAATTTATCAGAGACATGGCAAAGCTATTGCTGTTCAATCATTACGATAGTTGACATAAAGACACGCCAATATAAATGTCGAGTGAGTCTTAATCCTACTGGTCATCTGATATTTTTGTCTCAAGTCTGCTGGCTCATTTCTGCTCTATCTGTGCAATTTTTCATTCAGTCACTGAATGGAACTGTGTTTAGCTGTGCTGAAGAATCTTTTCAGCTTTAGAAATCAAGCATCGCAACTGTTTGTCAATTGCATGAAGAGGAAAGATTGGCTGGGACGACAGACGGAACGGTAGTTACATATGTTGCAAGAGTCTACCTGTTGTCTCGCTGCTTGTGCCAGGAGTGGTAGATGGGGCAGTGGTGACCGTGCTTGTTTCTGAAAGTGAAAATGAAGTCAGGTTTGCCTTGATGTTAAAGCCATCAATTATCTGGATGCAATAACATTTCTCACTCTATGATAATGGAGGTAAACTAGAGAGTCAAGCAGAAAATTAACAAGAATAAATTTTAAGTCATTATAGAACACTATACATTATATATTGCATTCTGACAAATTGGTCAGGTTCAAAGACATTGTGATGTCCCTCAGTCTCGAGCAATGGTTGAACTTTGCTCTTCGTAATATGCACCAAATGTTTCCCCATTTTGCCTCTGTAGAAAATGGCAAGCTTTGAGTGAATGCCAAGAAATCCGCATGTTAATATTCAGGAGCATTTGACTTTTGCAATTGAGAAATGCATTTATTAAACACTGATATTTCCCAACTGTCTCCTCAGGATTATAATCCCTTTCATTCCCTTCAATCAAAAGTTGGATGCAACTCCCATTACGTCGGAGCATGAGCCTGACTCGATGATCCTTTCCAATGACAGTCAGATCTCTCTCCTTGCAGAACTCCACAAGGGAATATGTGAATGAGACTATAATTTCCTCTTACAATATATTGCATGTCTACATTTGGAGTAGTAGGTTATGATTGAAGTTACCTGTGACTATTGATGTTGACTCTGTTGAAGAAGAGGTCGAAGACGTAAATTGCTCTGAGGAGGTACTTGGTTCTGTTGTCACGGATGTAGTTCCTTGAAATATGTGAAGAATGATTGTTAAAATACTATCAGCCTGGCAAACTGTGATTTTGCATAGATTCAGCTGATTCTTCCGGTGAGATCTCTGTTCAAATTCCATTCATTTCCTTCCTGATGCTCTATATTTCAGATGGCACTCACATAATTGGCTCTATATTTCAGATGGCACTCACATAATTGGCAACTGATGTCATGGATCTGCATGTTTATTTAACATGAAGAATCTCCATGAAATATCAATGAACATTCAAATGTAGAAGTTGTCGACTTGGCATGGATTTTTGTTTCTTGCTTATCCATTGATGAATGAAGTATGTGTCTTTTACACGAGTAGAATGTGTTTGAAAAGGATATGAGAGACGGTTAATGATTTGACAGCAGTCACAACAGATACATTAACTAGAGAATCTGCTGGGTTATTTGACGATGCAGGGTAAATATATAATTTGATTGCTTCACAGCAATGTCAAAGGCATTTTTATTCTTGCGATGAGATTTTCTAATGTGAAAACATCAAAAAGCAAATTCACCAAAGGTCATTCGTCTTGCAAGATGATTGGTTGTTTAAATGAAAAAAAATCATTGCTGAAATATGCATTATTTGTGGAACGTGTTCACTGTTTTGGTACATGGAACTCTAAAGTGATCATGACTCCATCAGGGTTTCAGAAATCTGAAGAAACAATTCTCAAGTATTTCCGATTGTGTCTGGAATTGAGAGCATCTGTGACTGTGGGGAAACACAACTGAAGAACAGAACTGTACCGGAATAGGTCCCAGGTCTCATATTTGGCTATTGGCCAAATACCAAAATTTCTAAGTTATTCATTGTTACTTAGCCCATCTTTCCCCACATATTCAAGCGTCTATCTGGAAGATTGTAAAAAGCTACTGAGAAATCTGAATTGTATTGTGGGGATATTTTTAATGTATAAATCTACCTTTTGCTTCACTACTTGTCGCAGATATGGTTGAAGGAGCCAGGGTAGTCGTGGTTTGTTCCGATACAGAAAATGAAGAGAAAACTTGGGCTGAGGATAAAGTCAAGTTGTCTCTCTGGATGTAATGAAACGCTATTTGACGAGAGAAATTTCCGATGGGGAAATCAAGCAGAGAAGAATAGTCTCGCAAGAATTGAAAAGACAGTGCGACATCCCATCAAATAGGGGTGACCATTCGCTTGATCGCGAGGTCCTACGATTGAATGCAATAGTTGCTGGGACATGAACAATGAATATTTATCTTTCATCCCTCAATTCATTCCACCCTGTTGAAGTGACTCCTCTGAAGTGTACGACTTAACATGGCTTTCATCACGCAGGGATCGACCTATGTCCCTCCCCGGGCATTAATATGGACATTTTAACGTCCAATTTTTTGATCAGTAGATTTCAGAGCACATAAGGGAATTTTCGTCCAGGAATGACTTTGAGCAGTATAACCTTTTGATGACATGTCCTCTTGGAAAATACTTCAAGATCATATTCAATTGGAGCAATATCTTTCTGATTTGCAACACATCCTTGCCCAAATACAATGCCGCGGTGGTGATTGAGGTTACCTGTCAACGTTGATGTTGGTTCCGTTGTCGAAGAGCTGATCGTTGTACTTTCCGCTGAGGAGGTACTTTCTTCTGTCGTAGATAGAGTTCCTTTAAATAGAAAAGCTGAGCGTTTAGTTAAAGTTCATCACAGCACGGTCAGGCTACTCTATTCTGTTGTTTATACAGTCCATAAAACAGTGAATTAATTTCATTTCATTTTGTATGACAAATTGTTCTTGTAATTGCAATGTGGCGAGTAATACCTTGTGCATACTGCAAATATTCGAAGTTGGAACAATTCCATATCACAGCTATTGATGAATGATTATTTGGGCAAAATTGTGAAGTTTACAGAGTTATCTACTTGTGTGTCAGTCCTTGAAAAACCGTTGAATAGATTTCAGTGGCCACCGTAGCTGAGGTGACCGCAAGACTTTTGAAAATAAAAAAATTGAGTGTGTTAATGATTGTATATTTGGCACCAATCGCTGCAGTCTGATGTTTGGTTCTTGATGTGAAGCCACTTTTGACATTTGAATTTATCAGAGACATGGCAAAGCTATTGCTGTTCAATCATTACGATAGTTGACATAAAGACACGCCAATACAAATGTACAGTGAGTTTTAATCCTGCTGGTCATGTGAATATTTGTCTCAAGTCTGGGAGCTCAGTTGTGCTCTATCTGTGCAATTTTTCAATGAGTCAATGAATGGAACTGTGTTTAGCTGTGCTGAAGAATCTTTTCAGCTTTAAAAATCAAGCATTACAACTGTTTGTCAATTGCATGAAGAGGAAAGATTGGCTGGGACGGCAGACGGAACGGTAGTTACATATGTTGCAAGAGTCTACCTGTTGTCTCGCTGCTTGTGCCAGGAGTGGTAGATGGGGCAGTGGTGACCGTGCTTGTTTCTGAAAGTGAAAATGAAGTCAGGTTTGCCTTGATGTTAAAGCCATCAATTATCTGGATGCAATAACATTTCACACTCTATGATAATGGAGGTAAACTAGAGAGTCAAGCAGAAAATTAACAAGAATAAATTTTAAGTCATTATAGAACACTATACATTATATATTGCATTCTGACAAATTGGTCAGGTTCAAAGACATTGTGATGTCCCTCAGTCTCGAGCAATGGTTGAAATTTGCTCTTCGTAATATGCACCAAATGTTTCCACATTTTGTCTCTGTAGAAAATGGCAAGCGGTTGAAGTGAATGCCAAGAAATCCGCATGTTAATATTCAGGAGTATTTGACTTTTGCAATTGAGAAATGCATTTATTAAACACTGATATTTCCCAACTGTCTCCTCAGGATTATATTCCAAGTCATTTCCTTCTATCAAAAGTTGGATGCAACTGCCATTACGTCGGAGCATGAGCCTGACTCGATGATCCTTTCCAATGACAGTCAGATCTCTCGCCTTGCAGAACTCCACAAGGGAATATGTGAATGAAACTATAATTTCCTCTTACAATATATTGCATGTCTACATTTGGAGTAGCAGGTTATGATTGAAGTTACCTGTGACTATTGATGTTGACTCTGTTGAAGAAGAGGTCGAAGATGTAAATTGTTCTGTGGAGGTACTTGGTTCTGTTGTCACGGATGTAGTTCCTTGAAATATGTGAAGAATGATTGTTAAAATACATATCAGCTTAGCAAACTGTGATTATGCATAGATTCAGCTGATTCTTCCGGTGAGATCTCTGTTCAAATTACTTTCATTTCCTTCCTGATGCTGGATATTTCAGATGGCACTCACATAATTGGAAACTGATGTCATGGATCTGCATGTTTATTTACCATGAAGAATCTCCATGAAATATCAATGAACATTCAAATGTAGAAGTTGTCGACTTGGCATGGATTTTTGTTTCTTGCTTATCCATTGATGAATGATGGGATAGATTTCAATAGTATGTGTCTTTTACAAGAGTAGAATTTGTTTGAAAAGAATATGAGAGACAGTTAATGAATGGCAGCAGTGACCACATAAACATTAACTAGAAAGTCTGCTGGGTTATTTGACGAAGCATGGTAAATATATAATTTGATCGCTTCACAGCAATGTCAAAGGCATTTTTATTCTTGCCATGAGATTTTCTAATGTGAAAACATCAAAAAGCAAATTCACCCAAGGTCATTCGTCTTGCAAGATGATTGGCTGTTTAAATGAAAAAATGCATTATTTGTGGAACGTGTTCAATGTTTTGGTACATGGAACTCTAAAGTGATCATGACTCCATCGGGGTTTCAGAAATCTGAAGAAACAATTGTTAAATATTTCCGATTGTGTCTGGAATTGAGAGCATCTGTGACTGTGGGGAAACACAACCGAAGAACAGAACTGTACCGGAATAGGTCCCAGGTCTCATAATTAATGCTATTGGCCAAATACCAAAATTTCATTGTTACTTAGCCCATCTTTCCCCACATATTCAAGCGTCTATCTGGAAGACTGTAAAAAGCTACTGAGAAATCTGAATTGTATTGTGGGGATATTTTTAACGTATAAATCTACCTGTTGCTTCACTACTTGTTGCAGATATGGATGAAGGAACCAGGGTAGTCGTGGTCTGTTCCGATACAGAAAATGAAGAGAAAACTTGGGCTGAGGATAAAGTCAAGTTGTCTCTCTGGTTGTAATGAAACACTATTTGACGAGAGAAATTTCCGATGGGGAAATCAAGCAGAGAAGAATAGTCTCGCAAGAATTGAAAAGAAAGTGCGACATCCCATCAAATAGGAGTGCCCATTCGCATGATAGCGAGGTCCTACGATTGAATGCAATAGTTGCTGTGACATGAACAATGAATATTTATCATGCATCCCTCAATTAATTCCACCCTGTTGAAGTGACTCCTCTGAAGTATACGACTTAACATGGCTTTCATCACGCAGGGATTCGAGCTATGTTCCTCCCTGGGCATTAATATGGACATTTTAACGTCCAATTTTTTGATCAGTGGATTTCACAGGACATAAGGGAATTTTCGTACAGGATTGACTTTGAGCAGTATAACCTTTTGATGACATGTACTCTTGGAAAATACTCCAAGATCATATTCAATTGGAGCGATATCTTTCTGATTTGCAACACATGCTTGGCCAAATACAATGCAGCGGTGGTGATTGAGATTACCTGTCAACGTTGATGTTGGTTCCGTTGTCGAAGAGCTGATAGTTGTACTTTCCGCTGAGGAGGTACTTCCTTCTGTCGTAGATAGAGTTCCTTTAAATAGAAAAGCTGAGCGTTTAGTTACAGTCCATCACAGCACGGTCAAGCTACTCTAGTCCATTGATTAAACAGTCCATACAACAGTGAATTAATTTCATTTCATTTGTATGACAAATAGTTATTGTAATTGCAATGTTGCGAGTAATACTGCAAATATTCGAAGTTGAAACAATTCCATATCACAGCCATTGATGAATGATTATTTGAGCAAAATTGTGAAGTTTATAGAGTTACCTATTTGTGTGTCAGTCCTTGATAAACCATTGAATAGATTTCAGTGGCCACTGCAGTTGAGGTGACCGCAAGACTTTTGAAAATAAAAAAATTGAGTGTTTTAATGATTGTATATATGGCACCAATTGCTGCAGTCTGATGTTTGATTCTTGATGTGAAGCCACTTTTGATATTTGAATTTATCAGAGACATGGCAAAGCTATTGCTGTTCAATCATTACGATAGTTGACATAAAGACACGCCAATATAAATGTCGAGTGAGTCTTAATCCTACTGGTCATCTGATATTTTTGTCTCAAGTCTGCTGGCTCATTTCTGCTCTATCTGTGCAATTTTTCATTCAGTCACTGAATGGAACTGTGTTTAGCTGTGCTGAAGAATCTTTTCAGCTTTAGAAATCAAGCATCGCAACTGTTTGTCAATTGCATGAAGAGGAAAGATTGGCTGGGACGACAGACGGAACGGTAGTTACATATGTTGCAAGAGTCTACCTGTTGTCTCGCTGCTTGTGCCAGGAGTGGTAGATGGGGCAGTGGTGACCGTGCTTGTTTCTGAAAGTGAAAATGAAGTCAGGTTTGCCTTGATGTTAAAGCCATCAATTATCTGGATGCAATAACATTTCTCACTCTATGATAATGGAGGTAAACTAGAGAGTCAAGCAGAAAATTAACAAGAATAAATTTTAAGTCACTATAGAACACTATACATTATGTATTGCATTCTGACAAATTGGTCAGGTTCAAAGACATTGTGATGTCCCTCAGTCTCGAGCAATGGTTGAACTTTGCTCTTTGTAATATGCACCAAATGTTTCCCCATTTTGCCTCTGTAGAAAATGGCAAGCTTTGAGTGAATGCCAAGAAATCCGCATGTTAATATTCAGGAGCATTTGACTTTTGCAATTGAGAAATGCATTTATTAAACACTGATATTTCCCAACTGTCTCCTCAGGATTATAATCCCTTTCATTCCCTTCAATCAAAAGTTGGATGCAACTCCCATTACGTCGGAGCATGAGCCTGACTCGATGATCCTTTCCAATGACAGTCAGATCTCTCTCCTTGCAGAACTCCACAAGGGAATATGTGAATGAGACTATAATTTCCTCTTACAATATATTGCATGTCTACATTTGGAGTAGTAGGTTATGATTGAAGTTACCTGTGACTATTGATGTTGACTCTGTTGAAGAAGAGGTCGAAGACGTAAATTGCTCTGAGGAGGTACTTGGTTCTGTTGTCACGGATGTAGTTCCTTGAAATATGTGAAGAATGATTGTTAAAATACATATCAGCCTGGCAAACTGTGATTTTGCATAGATTCAGCTGATTCTTCCGGTGAGATCTCTGTTCAAATTCCATTCATTTCCTTCCTGATGCTCTATATTTCAGATGGCACTCACATAATTGGCAACTGATGTCATGGATCTGCATGTTTATTTAACATGAAGAATCTCCATGAAATATCAATGAACATTCAAATGTAGAAGTTGTCGACTTGGCATGGATTTTTGTTTCTTGCTTATCCATTGATGAATGATTGGATAGATTTCAATACTATGTGTCTTTTACAAGAGTAGAATGTATTTGAAAAGGATATGAGAGACAGTTAATGATTTGGCAGCAGTCACAACAGATACATTAACTAGAGAATCTGCTGGGTTATTTGACGATGCAGGGTAAATATATAATTTGATTGCTTCACAGCAATGTCAAAGGCATTTTTATTCTTGCGATGAGATTTTCTAATGTGAAAACATCAAAAAGCAAATTCACCAAAGGTCATTCGTCTTGCAAGATGATTGGTTGTTTAAATGAAAAAAAATCATTGCTGAAATATGCATTATTTGTGGAACGTGTTCACTGTTTTGGTACATGGAACTCTAAAGTGATCATGACTCAATCAGGGTTTCAGAAATCTGAAGAAACAATTCTCAAGTATTTCCGATTGTGTCTGGAATTGAGAGCATCTGTGACTGTGGGGAAACACAACTGAAGAACAGAACTGTACCGGAATAGGTCCCAGGTCTCATAATTAATGCTATTGGCCAAATACCAAAATTTCTAAATTATTCATTGTTACTTAGCCCATCTTTCCCCACATATTCAAGCGTCTATCTGGAAGATTGTAAAAAGCTACTGTGAAATCTGAATTGTATTATGGGAATATTTTTAACGTATAAATCTACTTGTAGCTTCACTACTTGTTGCAGATATGGATGAAGGAGCCAGGGTAGTCGTGGTCTGTTCCGATACAGAAAATGAAGAGAAAACTTGGGCTGAGGATAAAGTCAAGTTGTCTCTCTGGATGTAATGAAACAGTATTTGACGAGAGAAATTTCCGATGGGGAAATCAAGCAGAGAAGAATAGTCTCGCAAGAAATGAAAAGAAACTGCGACATCCCATCAAATAGGAGTGACCATTCGAATGATCGCGAGCTCCTACGATTGAATGCAATAGTTGCTGTGACATGAACAATGAATATTTATCATTCATCCCTCAATTAATTCCACCCTGTTGAAGTGACTCCTCTGAAGTATACGACTTAACATGGCTTTCATCACGCAGGGATTCTAGCTATGTTCCTCCCCGGGCATTAATATGGACATTTTAACGTCCAATTTTTTCATCAGTGGATTTCACAGCACATAAGGGAATTTTCGTAGAGGAATGACTTTGAGCAGTATAACCTTTTGATGACATGTACTCTTGGAAAATACTCCAAGATCATATTCAATTGGAGCTATATCTTTCTGATTTGCAACACATCCTTGCCCAAATACAATGCCGCGGTGGTGCTTGAAGTTACCTGTCAACGTTGATGTTGGTTCCGTTGTTGAAGAGCTGATCGTTGTACTTTCCGCTGAGGAGGTACTTCCTTCTGTCGTAGATAGAGTTCCTTTAAATAGAAAAGCTGAGCGTTTACTTACAGTCCATCACAGCATGGTCAAGCTACTCTAGTTTGTTGATTAAACAGTCCATACAATAGTGAATTAATTTCATTTCATTTTGTTTGACAAATTGTTCTTGTAATTGCAATGTGGCGAGTAATACCTTGTGCATACTGCAAATATTCGAAGTTGGAACAATTCCATATCACAGCCATTGATGAATGATTATTTGGGCAAAATTGTGAAGTTTACAGAGTTACCTACTTGTGTGTCAGTCCTTGAAAAACCATTGAATAGATTTCAGTGGCCACCGTAGTTGAGGTGACCGCAAGAGTTTTGAAAATAAAAAAATTGAGTGTGTTAATGATTGTATATTTGGCACCAATCGCTGCAGTCTGATGTTTGGTTCTTGATGTGAAGCCACTTTTGATATTTGAATTTATCAGAGACATGGCAAAGCTATTGCTGTTCAATCATTACGATAGTTGACATAAAGACACGGCAATACAAATGTACAGTGAGTTTTAATCCTGCTGGTCATCTGAATATTTGTCTCAAGTCTGGGAGCTCAGTTGTGCTCTATCTGTGCAATTTTTTATTCAGTCACTGAATGGAACTGTGTTTAGCTGTGCCGAAGAATCTTTTCAGCTTTAAAAATCAAGCATCGCAACTGTTTGTCAGTTGCATTAAGAGGAAAGATTGGCTGGGACGGCAGACGGAACGGTAGTTACATATGTTGCAAGAGTCTACCTGTTGTCTCGCTGCTTGTGCCAGGAGTGGTAGATGGGGCAGTGGTGACCGTGCTTGTTTCTGAAAGTGAAAATGAAGTCAGGTTTGCCTTGATGTTAAAGCCATCAATTATCTGGATGCAATAACATTTCACACTCTATGATAATGGAGGTAAACTAGAGAGTCAAGCAGAAAATTAACAAGAATAAATTTTAAGTCATTATAGAACACTATACATTATATATTGCATTCTGACAAATTGGTCAGGTTCAAAGACATTGTGATGTCCCTCAGTCTCGAGTAATGGTTGAAATTTGCTCTTCGTAATATGCACCAAATGTTTCCCCATTTTGTCTCTGTAGAAAATGGCAAGCGGTTGAAGTGAATGCCAAGAAATCCGCATGTTAATATTCAGGAGTATTTGACTTTTGCAATTGAGAAATGCATTTATTAAACACTGATATTTCCCAACTGTCTCCTCAGGATTATATTCCAAGTCATTTCCTTCTATCAAAAGTTGGATGCAACTGCCATTACGTCGGAGCATGAGCCTGACTCGATGATCCTTTCCAATGACAGTAAGATCTCTCGCCTTGCAGAACTCCACAAGGGAATATGTGAATGAGACTATAATTTCCTCTTACAATATATTGCATGTCTACATTTGGAGTAGCAGGTTATGATTGAAGTTACCTGTGACTATTGATGTTGACTCTGTTGAAGAAGAGGTCGAAGATGTAAATTGTTCTGTGGAGGTACTTGGTTCTGTTGTCACGGATGTAGTTCCTTGAAATATGTGAAGAATGATTGTTAAAATACATATCAGCTTAGCAAACTGTGATTATGCATAGATTCAGCTGATTCTTCCGGTGAGATCTCTGCTCAAATTACTTTCATTTCCTTCTTGATGCTGGATATTTCAGATGGCACTCACATAATTGGAAACTGATGTCATGGATCTGCAAGTTTATTTACCATGAAGAATCTTCAAGAAATATCAATGAACATTCAAATGTAGAAGTTGTCGACTTGGCATGGATTTTTGTTTCTTGCTTATCCATTGATGAATGATGGGATAGATTTCAATAGTATGTGTCTTTTACAAGAGTAGAATTTGTTTGAAAAGAATATGAGAGACAGTTAATGAATGGCAGCAGTGACCACATAAACATTAACTAGAAAGTCTGCTGGGTTATTTGACGAAGCATGGTAAATATATAATTTGATCGCTTCACAGCAATGTCAAAGGCATTTTTATTCTTGCCATGAGATTTTCTAATGTGAAAACATCAAAAAGCAAATTCACCCAAGGTCATTCGTCTTGCAAGATGATTGGCTGTTTAAATGAAAAAATGCATTATTTGTGGAACGTGTTCAATGTTTTGGTACATGGAACTCTAAAGTGATCATGACTCCATCAGGGTTTCAGAAATCTGAAGAAACAATTGTTAAATATTTCCGATTGTGTCTGGAATTGAGAGCATCTGTGACTGTGGGGAAACACAACTGAAGAACAGAACTGTACCGGAATAGGTCCCAGGTCTCATAATTAATGCTATTGGCCAAATACCAAAATTTCATTGTTACTTAGCCCATCTTTCCCCACATATTCAAGCGTCTATCTGGAAGCCTGTAAAAAGCTACTGAGAAATCTGAATTGTATTGTGGGGATATTTTTAATGTATAAATCTACCATTTGCTTCACTACTTGTCGCAGCTATGGTTGAAGGAGCCAGGGTAGTCGTGGTTTGTTCCGATACAGAAAATGAAGAGAAAACTTGGGCTGAGGATAAAGTCAAGTTGTCTCTCTGGATGTAATGAAACGCTATTTGACGAGAGAAATTTCCGATGGGGAAATCAAGCAGAGAAGAATAGTCTCGCAAGAATTGAAAAGACAGTGCGACATCCCATCAAATAGGGGTGACCATTCGCTTGATCGCGAGGTCCTACGATTGAATGCAATAGTTGCTGGGACATGAACAATGAATATTTATCTTTCATCCCTCAATTCATTCCACCCTGTTGAAGTGACTCCTCTGAAGTGTACGACTTAACATGGCTTTCATCACGCAGGGATTCGAGCTATGTCCCTCCCCGGGCATTAATATGGACATTTTAACGTCCAATTTTTTGATCAGTAGATTTCAGAGCACATAAGGGAATTTTCGTCCAGGAATGACTTTGAGCAGTATAACCTTTTGATGACATGTCCTCTTGGAAAATACTTCAAGATCATATTCAATTGGAGCAATATCTTTCTGATTTGCAACACATCCTTGCCCAAATACAATGCCGCGGTGGTGATTGAGGTTACCTGTCAACGTTGACGTTGGTTCCGTTGTTGAAGAGCTGATCGTTGTACTTTCCGCTGAGGAGGTACTTTCTTCTGTCGTAGATAGAGTTCCTTTAAATAGAAAAGCTGAGCGTTTAGTTAAAGTTCATCACAGCACGGTCAGGCTACTCTATTCTGTTGTTTATACAGTCCATAAAACAGTGAATTAATTTCATTTCATTTTGTATGACAAATAGTTCTTGTAATTGCAATGCTGCGAGTAATACCTTGTGCCTACTGCAAATATTCGAAGTTAAAACAATTCCATATCACAGCTATTGATGAATGATTATTTGGGCAAAATTGTGAAGTTTACAGAGTTACCTACTTGTGTGTCAGTCCTTGAAAAACCGTTGAATAGATTTCAGTGGCCACCGTAGCTGAGGTGACCGCAAGACTTTTGAAAATAAAAAAATTGAGTGTGTTAATGATTGTATATTTGGCACCAATCGCTGCAGTCTGATGTTTGGTTCTTGATGTGAAGCCACTTTTGACATTTGAATTTATCAGAGACATGGCAAAGCTATTGCTGTTCAATCATTACGATAGTTGACATAAAGACACGCCAATACAAATGTACAGTGAGTTTTAATCCTGCTGGTCATCTGAATATTTGTCTCAAGTCTGGGAGCTCAGTTGTGCTCTATCTGTGCAATTTTTCAATGACTCACTGAATGGAACTGTGTTTAGCTGTGCTGAAGAATCTTTTCAGCTTTAAAAATCAAGCATCGCAACTGTTTGTCAATTGCATTAAAATGAAAGGTTGGCTGGAACGGCACACAGATCGGTAGTTACATATCCTGTCTGATGACTGGCAGATCTCTCACCTTGCCGAATTCCACACTTGATTATGTGAATGGTATGTCTACATTTGGAGTAGCAGGTTATGATTGAAGTTACCTGTAACTATTGATGCCGACTCTATTGAAGAAGAGGTCGAAGATGTAAATCGCTCTGTGGAGGTACTTGGTTCTGTTGTCACGGATGTAGTTCCTTGAAATATATGAAGAATGATTGTTAAAATACATATCAGCCTGGCAAACTCTGATTTTGCATAGATTCTGCTGATTCTTCCGGTGAGAACTCTGTTCAAATTCCTTTAATTTCCATCCTGATGCTGGATATTTCAGATTGCGCTCACATAATTGTCAACTGATGTCATGGATCTGCATGTTTATTTACCATGAAGAATCTGCATGAAATATCAATGAACATTCAAATGTAGAAGTTGTCGACTTGGCATGGATTTTTGTTTGTTGCTTATCCATTGATGAATGAAGTATGTGTCTTTTACACGAGTAGAATGTGTTTGAAAAGGATATGAGAGACGGTTAATGATTTGGCAGCAGTCACCACATATACATTAACTAGAAAATCTGCTGGGTTATCTGCAGGGTAAATATATAATTTGATTACTTCACAGCAATGTCAAAGGCATTTTTATTCTTGCGATGAGATTTTCTAATGTGAAAACATCAAAAAGCAAATTCACCCAAGGTCATTCGTCTTGCAAGATGATTGGTTGTTTAAATGAAAAAAAATCATTGCTGAAATATGCATTATTTGTGGAACGTGTTCATTGTTTTGGTACATGGAACTCTAAAGTGATCAGGGTTTCAGAAATCTGAAGAAACAATTCTCAAGTATTTCCGATTGTGTCTGCAATTTAGAGCATCTGTGACTGTGGGGAAACACAACTGAAGAACAGAACTGTACCGGAATAAGTCCCAGATCTCATAACTAATGCTATTGGCCAAATACCAAAATTTCAAAGTTATTCATTGTTACTTAGCCCATCTTTCCCCACATATTCAAGCGTCTATCTGGAAGCCTGTAAAAAGCTACTGAGAAATCTGAATTGTAATGTGGGGATATTTTTAACGTATAAATCTACCTGTTGCTTCACTTCTTGTCGCAGATATGGATGAAGGAGCCAAGGTAGTCGTGGTCTGTTCCGATACAGAAAATGAAGAGAAAACTTGGGCTGAGGATAAAGTCAAGTTGTCTCTCTGGATGTAATGAAACACTAGTTGACGAGAGAAATTTCCGATGGGGAAATCAAGCAGAGAAGAATAGTCTCGCAAGAATTGAAAAGAAACTGCGACATCCCATCAAATAGGAGTGACCATTCGCATGATCACGAGGTCCTATGATTGAATGCAATAGTTGCTGTGACATGAACAATCATTCATCCCTCAATTAATTCCACCCTGTTGAAGTGACTCCTCTGAATTATACGACTTAACATGGCTTTCATCACGCAGGGATTCGAGCTATGTTCCTCCCCGGGCATTAATATGGACATTTTAACGTCCAATTTTTTGATCAGTGGATTTCACAGCACATAAGGGAATTTTCGTACAGGAATGAATTTGAGCAGTATAACCTTTTGATGACATGTACTCTTGGAAAATACTCCAAGATCATATTCAATTGGAGCGATATCTTTCTGATTTGCAACACATCCTTGGCCAAATACAATGCCGCGGTGGTGATTGAGATTACCTGTCAACGTTGATGTTGGTTCCGTTGTCGAAGAGCTGATAGTTGTACTTTCCGCTGAGGAGGTACTTCCTTCTGTCGTAGATAGAGTTCCTTTAAATAGAAAAGCTGAGCGTTTAGTTACAGTCCATCACAGCACGGTCAAGCTACTCTAGTCCATTGATTAAACAGTCCATACAACAGTGAATTAATTTCATTTCATTTGTATGACAAATAGTTATTCTAATTGCAATGTTGCGAGTAATACTTCAAATATTCGAAGTTGAAACAATTCCATATCACAGCCATTGATGAATGATTATTTGAGCAAAATTGTGAAGTTTATAGAGTTACCTATTTGTGTGTCAGTCCTTGATAAACCATTGAATAGATTTCAGTGGTCACTGTAGTTGAGGTGACCGCAAGACTTTTGAAAATAAAAAAAATTGAGTGTTTTAATGATTGTATATATGGCACCAATCGCTGCAGTCTGATGTTTGTTTCTTGATGTGAAGCCACTTTTGATATTTGAATTTATCAGAGACATGGCAAAGCTATTGCTGTTCAATCATTACGATAGTTGACATAAAGACACGCCAATATAAATGTCGTGTGAGTCTTTATCCTACTGGTCATCTGATATTTTTGTCTCAAGTCTGCTGGCTCATTTCTGCTCTATCTGTGCAATTTTTCATTCAGTCACTGAATGGAACTGTGTTTAGCTGTGCTGAAGAATCTTTTCAGCTTTAAAAATCAAGCATTACAACTGTTTGTCAATTGCATGAAGAGGAAAGATTGGCTGGGACGGCAGACGGAACGGTAGTTACATATGTTGCAAGAGTCTACCTGTTGTCTCGCTGCTTGTGCCAGGAGTGGTAGATGGGGCAGTGGTGACCGTGCTTGTTTCTGAAAGTGAAAATGAAGTCAGGTTTGCCTTGATGTTAAAGCCATCAATTATCTGGATGCAATAACATTTCTCACTCTATGATCATGGAGGTAAACTAGAGAGTCAAGCAGAAAATTAACAAGAATAAATTTTAAGTCACTATAAAACACTATACATTATGTATTGCATTCTGACAAATTGGTCAGGTTCAAAGACATTGTGATGTCCCTCAGTCTCGAGCAATGGTTGAAATTTGCTCTTCGTAATATGCACCAAATGTTTCCCCATTTTGCCTCTGTAGAAAATGGCAAGCGGTTGAAGTGAATGCCAAGAAATCCGCATGTTAATATTCAGGAGTATTTGACTTTTGCAATTGAGAAATGCATTTATTAAACACTGATATTTCCCAACTGTCTCCTCAGGATTATATTCCCAGTCATTCCCTTCAATCAAAAGTTGGATGCAACTGCCATTACGTCGGAGCATGAGCCTGACTCGATGATCCTTTCCAATGACAGTCAGATCTCTCTCCTTGCAGAATCCACAAGGGAATATGTGAATGAGACTATAATTTCCTCTTACAATATATTGCATGTCTACATTTGGAGTAGCAGGTTATGATTGAAGTTACCTGTGACTATTGATGTTGACTCTGTTGAAGAAGAGGTCGAAGATGTAAATGGCTCTGAGGAGGTAATTGGTTCTGTTGTCACGGATGTAGTTCCTTGAAATATGTGAAGAATGATTGTTAAAATACATATCAGCCTGGCAAACTGTGATTTTGCATAGATTCAGCTGATTCTTCCGGTGAGATCTCTGTTCAAATTCCATTCATATCCTTCCTGATGCTGGATATTTCAGATGGCACTCACATAATTGGCAACTGATGTCATGGATCTGCATGTTTATTTACCATGAAGAATCTCCATGAAATATCAATGAACATTCAAATGTAGAAGTTGTCGACTTGGCATGGATTTTTCTTTCTTGCTTATCCATTGATGAATGATGGGATAGATTTCAATACTATGTGTCTTTTACAAGAGTAGAATGTGTTTGAAAAGGATATGAGAGATGGTTAATGATTTGACAGCAGTCACCACATATACATTAACTAGGAAATCTGCTGGGTTATTTGACGAAGCAGGGTAAATATATAATTTGATTGCTTCACAGCAATGTCAAAGGCATTTTTATTCTTGCGATGAGATTTTCTAATGTGAAAACATCAAAAAGCAAATTAACCCAAGGTCACTCGTCTTGCAAGATGATTGGTTGTTTAAAAGAACAAAATCAATGCTGAAATATGCATTATTTGTGGAACGTGTTCACTGTTTTGGTACATGGAACTCTAAAGTGATCATGGCTCCATCGGGGTTTCAGAAATCTGAAGAAACAATTCTCAAGTATTTCCGATTGTGTCTGCAATTTAGAGCATCTGTGACTGTGGGGAAACACAACTGAAGAACAGAACTGTACCGGAATAGGTCCCAGATCTCATAATTAATGCAATTGGCCAAATACCAAAATTTCAAAGTTATTCATTGTTACTTAGCCCATCTTTCCCCACATATTCAAGCGTCTATCTGGAAGCCTGTAAAAAGCTACTGAGAAATCTGAATTGTAATGTGGGGATATTTTTAACGTATAAATCAACCTGTTGCTTCACTTCTTGTCGCAGATATGGATGAAGGAGCCAAGGTAGTCGTGGTCTGTTCCGATACAGAAAATGAAGAGAAAACTTGGGCTGAGAATAAACTCAAGTTGTCTCTCTGGATGTAATGAAACACTATTTGACGAGTGAAATTTCCGATGGGGAAATCAAGCAGAGAAGAATAGTCTTGCAAGAATTGAAATGAAAGTGTGACATCCCATCAAATAGGAGTGACCATTCACATGATCGCGAGGTCCTACGATTGAATGCAATAGTTGCTGTGACATGAACAATGAATATTTATCATTCATCCCTCAATTAATTCCACACTGTTGAAGTGACTCCTCTCAAGTATACGACTTAACATGGCTTTCATCACGCAGGGATTCGACCTATGTTCCTCCCGTGCATTAATATGGACATTTTAACGTCCAATTTTTTGATCAGTAGATTTCACAGCACATTTTGAATTTTCGTCCAGGAATGACTTTGAGCAGTATAACCTTTTGATGACATGTACTCTTGGAAAATACTCCAAGATCATATTCAATTGGAGCTATATCTTTCTGATTTGCAACACATCCTTGCCCAAATACAATGCCGCGGTGGTGCTTGAAGTTACCTGTCAACGTTGATGTTGGTTCCGTTGTTGAAGAGCTGATCGTTGTACTTTCCGCTGAGGAGGTACTTCCTTCTGTCGTAGATAGAGTTCCTTTAAATAGAAAAGCTGAGCGTTTACTTACAGTCCATCACAGCATGGTCAAGCTACTCTAGTTTGTTGATTAAACAGTCCATACAATAGTGAATTAATTTCATTTCATTTTGTTTGACAAATTGTTCTTGTAATTGCAATGTGGCGAGTAATACCTTGTGCATACTGCAAATATTCGAAGTTGGAACAATTCCATATCACAGCCATTGATGAATGATTATTTGGGCAAAATTGTGAAGTTTACAGAGTTACCTACTTGTGTGTCAGTCCTTGAAAAACCATTGAATAGATTTCAGTGGCCACCGTAGTTGAGGTGACCGCAAGAGTTTTGAAAATAAAAAAATTGAGTGTGTTAATGATTGTATATTTGGCACCAATCGCTGCAGTCTGATGTTTGGTTCTTGATGTGAAGCCACTTTTGATATTTGAATTTATCAGAGACATGGCAAAGCTATTGCTGTTCAATCATTACGATAGTTGACATAAAGACACGGCAATACAAATGTACAGTGAGTTTTAATCCTGCTGGTCATCTGAATATTTGTCTCAAGTCTGGGAGCTCAGTTGTGCTCTATCTGTGCAATTTTTTATTCAGTCACTGAATGGAACTGTGTTTAGCTGTGCCGAAGAATCTTTTCAGCTTTAAAAATCAAGCATCGCAACTGTTTGTCAGTTGCATTAAGAGGAAAGATTGGCTGGGACGGCAGACGGAACGGTAGTTACATATGTTGCAAGAGTCTACCTGTTGTCTCGCTGCTTGTGCCAGGAGTGGTAGATGGGGCAGTGGTGACCGTGCTTGTTTCTGAAAGTGAAAATGAAGTCAGGTTTGCCTTGATGTTAAAGCCATCAATTATCTGGATGCAATAACATTTCACACTCTATGATAATGGAGGTAAACTAGAGAGTCAAGCAGAAAATTAACAAGAATAAATTTTAAGTCATTATAGAACACTATACATTATATATTGCATTCTGACAAATTGGTCAGGTTCAAAGACATTGTGATGTCCCTCAGTCTCGAGCAATGGTTGAAATTTGCTCTTCGTAATATGCACCAAATGTTTCCACATTTTGTCTCTGTAGAAAATGGCAAGCGGTTGAAGTGAATGCCAAGAAATCCGCATGTTAATATTCAGGAGTATTTGACTTTTGCAATTGAGAAATGCATTTATTAAACACTGATATTTCCCAACTGTCTCCTCAGGATTATATTCCAAGTCATTTCCTTCTATCAAAAGTTGGATGCAACTGCCATTACGTCGGAGCATGAGCCTGACTCGATGATCCTTTCCAATGACAGTCAGATCTCTCGCCTTGCAGAACTCCACAAGGGAATATGTGAATGAAACTATAATTTCCTCTTACAATATATTGCATGTCTACATTTGGAGTAGCAGGTTATGATTGAAGTTACCTGTGACTATTGATGTTGACTCTGTTGAAGAAGAGGTCGAAGATGTAAATTGTTCTGTGGAGGTACTTGGTTCTGTTGTCACGGATGTAGTTCCTTGAAATATGTGAAGAATGATTGTTAAAATACATATCAGCTTAGCAAACTGTGATTATGCATAGATTCAGCTGATTCTTCCGGTGAGATCTCTGTTCAAATTACTTTCATTTCCTTCCTGATGCTGGATATTTCAGATGGCACTCACATAATTGGAAACTGATGTCATGGATCTGCATGTTTATTTACCATGAAGAATCTCCATGAAATATCAATGAACATTCAAATGTAGAAGTTGTCGACTTGGCATGGATTTTTGTTTCTTGCTTATCCATTGATGAATGATGGGATAGATTTCAATAGTATGTGTCTTTTACAAGAGTAGAATTTGTTTGAAAAGAATATGAGAGACAGTTAATGAATGGCAGCAGTGACCACATAAACATTAACTAGAAAGTCTGCTGGGTTATTTGACGAAGCATGGTAAATATATAATTTGATCGCTTCACAGCAATGTCAAAGGCATTTTTATTCTTGCCATGAGATTTTCTAATGTGAAAACATCAAAAAGCAAATTCACCCAAGGTCATTCGTCTTGCAAGATGATTGGCTGTTTAAATGAAAAAATGCATTATTTGTGGAACGTGTTCAATGTTTTGGTACATGGAACTCTAAAGTGATCATGACTCCATCGGGGTTTCAGAAATCTGAAGAAACAATTGTTAAATATTTCCGATTGTGTCTGGAATTGAGAGCATCTGTGACTGTGGGGAAACACAACTGAAGAACAGAACTGTACCGGAATAGGTCCCAGGTCTCATAATTAATGCTATTGGCCAAATACCAAAATTTCATTGTTACTTAGCCCATCTTTCCCCACATATTCAAGCGTCTATCTGGAAGCCTGTAAAAAGCTACTGAGAAATCTGAATTGTATTGTGGGGATATTTTTAATGTATAAATCTACCTTTTGCTTCACTACTTGTCGCAGATATGGTTGAAGGAGCCAGGGTAGTCGTGGTTTGTTCCGATACAGAAAATGAAGAGAAAACTTGGGCTGAGGATAAAGTCAAGTTGTCTCTCTGGATGTAATGAAACGCTATTTGACGAGAGAAATTTCCGATGGGGAAATCAAGCAGAGAAGAATAGTCTCGCAAGAATTGAAAAGACAGTGCGACATCCCATCAAATAGGGGTGACCATTCGCTTGATCGCGAGGTCCTACGATTGAATGCAATAGTTGCTGGGACATGAACAATGAATATTTATCTTTCATCCCTCAATTCATTCCACCCTGTTGAAGTGACTCCTCTGAAGTGTACGACTTAACATGGCTTTCATCACGCAGGGATCGACCTATGTCCCTCCCCGGGCATTAATATGGACATTTTAACGTCCAATTTTTTGATCAGTAGATTTCAGAGCACATAAGGGAATTTTCGTCCAGGAATGACTTTGAGCAGTATAACCTTTTGATGACATGTCCTCTTGGAAAATACTTCAAGATCATATTCAATTGGAGCAATATCTTTCTGATTTGCAACACATCCTTGCCCAAATACAATGCCGCGGTGGTGATTGAGGTTACCTGTCAACGTTGATGTTGGTTCCGTTGTTGAAGAGCTGATCGTTGTACTTTCCGCTGAGGAGGTACTTTCTTCTGTCGTAGATAGAGTTCCTTTAAATAGAAAAGCTGAGCGTTTAGTTAAAGTTCATCACAGCACGGTCAGGCTACTCTATTCTGTTGCTTATACAGTCCATAAAACAGTGAATTAATTTCATTTCATTTTGTATGACAAATTGTTCTTGTAATTGCAATGTGGCGAGTAATACCTTGTGCATACTGCAAATATTCGAAGTTGGAACAATTCCATATCACAGCTATTGATGAATGATTATTTGGGCAAAATTGTGAAGTTTACAGAGTTATCTACTTGTGTGTCAGTCCTTGAAAAACCGTTGAATAGATTTCAGTGGCCACCGTAGCTGAGGTGACCGCAAGACTTTTGAAAATAAAAAAATTGAGTGTGTTAATGATTGTATATTTGGCACCAATCGCTGCAGTCTGATGTTTGGTTCTTGATGTGAAGCCACTTTTGACATTTGAATTTATCAGAGACATGGCAAAGCTATTGCTGTTCAATCATTACGATAGTTGACATAAAGACACGCCAATACAAATGTACAGTGAGTTTTAATCCTGCTGGTCATCTGAATATTTGTCTCAAGTCTGGGAGCTCAGTTGTGCTCTATCTGTGCAATTTTTCAATGACTCACTGAATGGAACTGTGTTTAGCTGTGCTGAAGAATCTTTTCAGCTTTAAAAATCAAGCATCGCAACTGTTTGTCAATTGCATTAAAATGAAAGGTTGGCTGGAACGGCACACAGATCGGTAGTTACATATCCTGTCTGATGACTGGCAGATCTCTCACCTTGCCGAATTCCACACTTGATTATGTGAATGGGTCTTTGTTATTGTATTACAATGAATTGTATGTCTACATTTGGAGTAGCAGGTTATGATTGAAGTTACCTGTAACTATTGATGCTGACTCTATTGAAGAAGAGGTCGAAGATGTAAATCGCTCTGTGGAGGTACTTGGTTCTGTTGTCACGGATGTAGTTCCTTGAAATATATGAAGAATGATTGTTAAAATACATATCAGCCTGGCAAAGTGTCATTTTGCATAGATTCAGCTGATTCTTCCGGTGAGAACTCTGTTCAAATTCCTTTCATTTCCTTCCTGATGCTGGATATTTCAGATTGCGCTCACATAATTGGCAACTGATGTCATGGATCTGCATGTTTATTTACCATGAAGAATCTCCATGAAATATCAATGAACATTCAAATGTAGAAGTTGTCGACTTGGCATGGATTTTTGTTTGTTGCTTATCCATTGATGAATGAAGTATGTGTCTTTTACACGAGTAGAATGTGTTTGAAAAGGATATGAGAGACGGTTAATGATTTGGCAGCAGTCACCACATATACATTAACTAGAAAATCTGCTGGGTTATCTGCAGGGTAAATATATAATTTGATTACTTCACAGCAATGTCAAAGGCATTTTTATTCTTGCGATGAGATTTTCTAATGTGAAAACATCAAAAAGCAAATTCACCCAAGGTCATTCGTCTTGCAAGATGATTGGTTGTTTAAATGAAAAAAAATCATTGCTGAAATATGCATTATTTGTGGAACGTGTTCATTGTTTTGGTACATGGAACTCTAAAGTGATCAGGGTTTCAGAAATCTGAAGAAACAATTCTCAAGTATTTCCGATTGTGTCTGCAATTTAGAGCATCTGTGACTGTGGGGAAACACAACTGAAGAACAGAACTGTACCGGAATAAGTCCCAGATCTCATAATTAATGCTATTGGCCAAATACCAAAATTTCAAAGTTATTCATTGTTACTTAGCCCATCTTTCCCCACATATTCATACGTCTATCTGGAAGCCTGTAAAAAGCTACTGAGAAATCTGAATTGTATTGTGGGGATATTTTTAATGTATAAATCTACCTGTTGCTTCACTTCTTGTTGCAGATATGGATGAAGGAGCCAAGGTTGTCGTGGTCTGTTCCGATACAGAAAATGAAGAGAAAACTTGGGCTGAGGATAAAGTCAAGTTGTCTCTCTGGATGTAATGAAACACTCTTTGACGAGAGAAATTTCCGATGGGGAAATCAAGCAGAGAAGAATAGTCTCGCAAAAATTGAAAAGAAACTGCGACAACCCATCAAATAGGAGTGACCATTCGCATGATCACGAGGTCCTACGATTGAATGCAATAGTTGCTGTGACATGAACAATCATTCATCCCTCAATTAATTCCACCATGTTGAAGTGACTCCTCTGAAGTATACGACTTAACATGGCTTTCATCACGCAGGGATTCGAGCTATGTTCCTCCCCGGGCATTAATATGGACATTTTAACGTCCAATTTTTTGATCAGTGGATTTCACAGCACATAAGGGAATTTTCGTACAGGAATGAATTTGAGCAGTATAACCTTTTGATGACATGTACTCTTGGAAAATACTCCAAGATCATATTCAATTGGAGCGATATCTTTCTGATTTGCAACACATCCTTGGCCAAATACAATGCCGCGGTGGTGATTGAGATTACCTGTCAACGTTGATGTTGGTTCCGTTGTCGAAGAGCTGATAGTTGTACTTTCCGCTGAGGAGGTACTTCCTTCTGTCGTAGATAGAGTTCCTTTAAATAGAAAAGCTGAGCGTTTAGTTACAGTCCAACACAGCACGGTCAAGCTACTCTAGTCCATTGATTAAACAGTCCATACAACAGTGAATTAATTTCATTTCATTTGTATGACAAATAGTTATTCTAATTGCAATGTTGCGAGTAATACTGCAAATATTCGAAGTTGAAACAATTCCATATCACAGCCATTGATGAATGATTATTTGAGCAAAATTGTGATGTTTATAGAGTTACCTATTTGTGTGTCAGTCCTTGATAAACCATTGAATAGATTTCAGTGGCCACTGTAGTTGAGGTGACCGCAAGACTTTTGAAAATAAAAAAATTGAGTGTTTTAATGATTGTATATATGGCACCAATCGCTGCAGTCTGATGTTTGGTTCTTGATGTGAAGCCACTTTTGATATTTGAATTTATCAGAGACATGGCAAAGCTATTGCTGTTCAATCATTACGATAGTTGACATAAAGACACGCCAATATAAATGTCGAGTGAGTCTTAATCCTACTGGTCATCTGATATTTTTGTCTCAAGTCTGCTGGCTCATTTCTGCTCTATCTGTGCAATTTTTCATTCAGTCACTGAATGGAACTGTGTTTAGCTGTGCTGAAGAATCTTTTCAGCTTTAAAAATCAAGCATCGCAACTGTTTGTCAATTGCATGAAGAGGAAAGATTGGCTGGGACGACAGACGGAACGGTAGTTACATATGTTGCAAGAGTCTACCTGTTGTCTCGCTGCTTGTGCCAGGAGTGGTAGATGGGGCAGTGGTGACCGTGCTTGTTTCTGAAAGTGAAAATGAAGTCAGGTTTGCCTTGATGTTAAAGCCATCAATTATCTGGATGCAATAACATTTCTCACTCTATGATAATGGAGGTAAACTAGAGAGTCAAGCAGAAAATTAACAAGAATAAATTTTAAGTCACTATAGAACACTATACATTATATATTGCATTCTGACAAATTGGTCAGGTTCAAAGACATTGTGATGTCCCTCAGTCTCGAGCAATGGTTGAAATTTGCTCTTCGTAATATGCACCAAATGTTTCCCCATTTTGCCTCTGTAGAAAATGGCAAGCGGTTGAAGTGAATGCCAAGAAATCCGCATGTTAATATTCAGGAGTATTTGACTTTTGCAATTGAGAAATGCATTTATTAAACACTGATATTTCCCAACTGTCTACTCAGCATTATATTCCCAGTCATTCCCTTCAATCAAAAGTTGGATGCAACTGCCATTACGTCGGAGCATGAGCCTGACTCGATGATCCTTTCCAATGACAGTCAGATCTCTCTCCTTGCAGAATCCACAAGGGAATATGTGAATGAGAGTATAATTTCCTCTTACAATATATTGCATGTCTACATTTGGAGTAGCAGGTTATGATTGAAGTTACCTGTGACTATTGATGTTGACTCTGTTGAAGAAGAGGTCGAAGATGTAAATGGCTCTGAGGAGGTACTTGGTTCTGTTGTCACGGATGTAGTTCCTTGAAATATGTGAAGAATGATTGTTAAAATACATATCAGCCTGGCAAACTGTGATTTTGCATAGATTCAGCTGATTCTTCCGGTGAGATCTCTGTTCAAATTCCATTCATATCCTTCCTGATTCTGGATATTTCAGATGGCACTCACATAATTGGCAACTGATGTCATGGATCTGCATGTTTATTTACCATGAAGAATCTCCATGAAATATCAATGAACATTCAAATGTAGAAGTTGTCGACTTGGCATGGATTTTTGTTTCTTGCTTATCCATTGATGAATGATGGGATAGATTTCAATAGTATGTGTCTTTTACAAGAGTAGAATGTATTTGAAAAGGATATGAGAGACAGTTAATGATTTGGCAGCAGTCACAACAGATACATTAACTAGAGATCTGCTGGGTTATTTGACGAAGCAGGGTAAATATATAATTTGATCGCTTCACAGCAATGTCAAAGGTATTTTTATTCTTGCGATGAGATTTTCTAATGTGAAAACATCAAAAAGCAAATTCACCCAAGGTCATTCGTCTTGTAAGATGATTGGTTGTTTAAATGAAAAAAAATCATTGCTGAAATATGCATTATTTGTGGAACGTGTTCACTGTTTTGGTACATGGAACTCTAAAGTGATCATGACTCAATCAGGGTTTCAGAAATCTGAAGAAACAATTCTCAAGTATTTCCGATTGTGTCTGGAATTGAGAGCATCTGTGACTGTGGGGAAACACAACTGAAGAACAGAACTGTACCGGAATAGGTCCCAGGTCTCATATTTGGCTATTGGCCAAATACCAAAATTTCTAAGTTATTCATTGTTACTTAGCCCATCTTTCCCCACATATTCAAGCGTCTATCTGGAAGACTGTAAAAAGCTACTGAGAAATCTGAATTGTATTGTGGGGATATTTTTAACGTATAAATCTACCTGTTGCTTCACTACTTGTTGCAGATATGGATGAAGGAACCAGGGTAGTCGTGGTCTGTTCCGATACAGAAAATGAAGAGAAAACTTGGGCTGAGGATAAAGTCAAGTTGTCTCTCTGGATGTAATGAAACACTCTTTGACGAGAGAATTTTCCGATGGGGAAATCAAGCAGAGAAGAATAGTCTCGCAAGAATTGAAAAGAAAGTGCGACATCCCATCAAATAGGAGTGACCATTCGCATGATCGCGAGGTCCTACGATTGAATGCAATAGTTGCTGTGACATGAACAATGAATATTTATCATGCATCCCTCAATTAATTCCACCCTGTTGAAGTGACTCCTCTGAAGTATACGACTTAACATGGCTTTCATCACGCAGGGATTCGAGCTATGTTCCTCCCCGGGCATTAATATGGACTTTTTAACGTCCAATTTTTTGATCAATGGATTTTACAGCACATAAGGGAATTTTCGTACAGGAATGACTTTGAGCAGTAAAGCCTTTTGATGACATGTACTCTTGGAAAATACTCCAAGATCATATTCAATTGGAGCGATATCTTTCTGATTTGCAACACATCCTTGGCCAAATACAATGCCGCAGTGGTGATTGAGATTACCTGTCAACGTTGATGTTGGTTCCGTTGTCGAAGAGCTGATAGTTGTACTTTCCGCTGACGAGGTACTTCCTTCTGTCGTAGATAGAGTTCCTTTAAATAGAAAAGCTGAGCGTTTAGTTACAGTCCATCACAGCACGGTCAAGCTACTCTAGTCCATTGATTAAACAGTCCATACAACAGTGAATTAATTTCATTTCATTTGTATGACAAATAGTTCTTGTAATTGCAATGTTGCGAGTAATACTGCAAATATTCGAAGTTGAAACAATTCCTTATCACAGCCATTGATGAACGATTATTTGAGCAAAATTGTGAAGTTTATAGAGTTACCTATTTGTGTGTCAGTCCTTGATAAACCATTGAATAGATTTCAGTGGCCACTGTAGTTGAGGTGACCGCAAGACTTTTGAAAATAAAAAAATTGAGTGTTTTAATGATTGTATATATGGCACCAATCGCTGCAGTCTGATGTTTGGTTCTTGATGTGAAGCCACTTTTGATATTTGAATTTATCAGAGACATGGCAAAGCTATTGCTGTTCAATCATTACGATAGTTGACATAAAGACACGCCAATATAAATGTCGAGTGAGTCTTAATCCTACTGGTCATCTGATATTTTTGTCTCAAGTCTGCTGGCTCATTTCTGCTCTATCTGTGCAATTTTTCATTCAATCACTGAATGGAAATATGTTTAGCTGTGCTGAAGAATCTTTTCAGCTTTAAAAATCAAGCATCGCAACCGTTTGTCAATTGCATGAAGAGGAAAGATTGGCTGGGACGGCAGACGGAACGGTAGTTACATATGTTGCAAGAGTCTACCTGTTGTCTCGCTGCTTGTGCCAGGAGTGGTAGATGGGGTAGTGGTGACCGTGCTTGTTTCTGAAAGTGAAAATGAAGTCAGGTTTGCCTTGATGTTAAAGCCATCAATTATCTGGATGCAATAACATTTCTCACTCTATGATAATGGAGGTAAACTAGAGAGTCAAGCAGAAAATTAACAAGAATAAATTTTAAGTCACTATAGAACACTATACATTATATATTGCATTCTGACAAATTGGTCAGGTTCAAAGACATTGTGATGTCCCTCAGTCTCGAGCAATGGTTGAAATTTGCTCTTCGTAATATGTACCAAATGTTTCACCATTTTGCCTCTGTAGAAAATGGCAAGCGGTTGAAGTGAATGCCAAGAAATCCGCATGTTAATATTCAGGAGTATTTGACTTTTGCAATTGAGAAATGCATTTATTAAACACTGATATTTCCCAACTGTCTCCTCAGGATTATATTCCCAGTCATTCCCTTCAATCAAAAGTTGGATGCAACTGCCATTACGTCGGAACATGAGCCTGACTCGATGATCCTTTCCAATGACAGTCAGATCTCTCTCCTTGCAGAACTCCACAAGGCAATATGTGAATGAGACTATAATTTCCTCTTACAATATATTGCATGTCTACATTTGGAGTAACAGGTTAAGATTGAAGTTACCTGTGACTATTGATGTTGACTCTGTTGAAGAAGAGGTCGAAGATGTAAATTGCTCTGAGGAGGTACTTGGTTCTGTTGTCGCGGATGTAGTTCCTTGAAATATGTGAAGAATGATTGTTAAAATACATATCAGCCTGGCAAACTGTGATTTTGCATCGATTCAGCTGATTCTTCCGGTGAGATCTCTGTTCAAATTCCATTCATTTCCTTCCTGATGCTGGATATTTCAGATGGCACTCACATAATTGGCAACTGATGTCATGGATCTGCATGTTTATTTACCATGAAGAATCTCCATGAAATATCAATGAACATTCAAATGTAGAAGTTGTCGACTTGGCATGGATTTTTGTTTCTTGCTTGTCCATTGATGAATGATGGGATAGATTTCAATAGTATGTGTCTTTTACAAGAGTAGAATGTGTTTGAAAAGGATATGAGAGACGGTTAATGATTTGACAGCAGTCACCACATTTACATTAACTAGAAAATCTGCTGGGTTATTTGACGAAGCAGGGTAAATATATAATTTGATTGCTTCACAGCAATGTCAAAGGCATTTTTATTCTTGCGATGAGATTTTCTAATGTGAAAACATCAAAAAGCAAATTCACCCAAGGTCAATCGTCTTGCAAGATGATTGGTTGTTTAAAAGAACAAAATCAATGCTGAAATATGCATTATTTGTGGAACGTGTTCACTGTTTTGGTACATGGAACTCTAAAGTGATCATGACTCAATCAGGGTTTCAGAAATCTGAAGAAACAATTCTCAAGTATTTCCGATTGTGTCTGGAATTGAGAGCATCTGTGACTGTGGGGAAACACAACTGAAGAACAGAACTGTACCGGAATAGGTCCCAGGTCTCATAATTAATGCTATTGGCCAAATACCAAAATTTCTAAATTATTCATTGTTACTTAGCCCATCTTTCCCCACATATTCAAGCGTCTATCTGGAAGCCTGTAAAAAGCTACTGAGAAATCTGAATTGTATTGTGGGGATATTTTTAACGTATAAATCTACCTGTTGCTTGACTACTTGTCGCAGGTATGGATGAAGGAGCCAGGGTAGTCGTGGTCTGTTCCGATACAGAAAATGAAGAGAAAACTTGGGCTGAGGATAAAGTCAAGTTGTCTCTCTGGATGTAATGAAACACTATTTGACGAGAGAAATTTCCGATGGGGAATTCAAGCAGAGAAGAATAGTCTCGCAAGAATTGAAAAGAAAGTGCGACATCCCATCAAATAGGAGTGACCATTTGCATGATAGCGAGGTCCTACGATTGAATGCAATAGTTGCTATGACATGAACAATGAATATTTATCATTCATCCCTCAATTAATTCCACCCTGTTGAAATGACTACTCTGAAGTATACGACTTAACATGGCTTTCATCACGCAGGGATTCGACCTATGTTCCTCCCCGGGCATTAATATGGACGTTTTAACGTCCAATTTTTTGATCAGTAGATTTCACAGCACATAAGGGAATTTTCGTACAGGATTGACTTTGAGCAGTATAACCTTTTGATGACATATACTCTTGGAAAATACTCCAAGATCATATTCAATTGGAGCGATATCTTTCTGATTTGCAACACATCCTTGGCCAAATACAATGCCGCGGTGGTGATTGAGATTACCTGTCAACGTTGATGTTGGTTCCGTTGTCGAAGAGCTGATAGTTGTACTTTCCGCTGACGAGGTACTTCCTTCTGTCGTAGATAGAGTTCCTTTAAATAGAAAAGCTGAGCGTTTAGTTACAGTCCATCACAGCACGGTCAAGCTACTCTAGTCCATTGATTAAACAGTCCATACAACAGTGAATTAATTTCATTTCATTTGTATGACAAATAGTTCTTGTAATTGCAATGTTGCGAGTAATACTGCAAATATTCGAAGTTGAAACAATTCCTTATCACAGCCATTGATGAATGATTATTTGAGCAAAATTGTGAAGTTTATAGAGTTACCTATTTGTGTGTCAGTCCTTGATAAACCATTGAATAGATTTCAGTGGCCACTGTAGTTGAGGTGACCGCAAGACTTTTGAAAATAAAAAAATTGAGTGTTTTAATGATTATATATATGGCACCAATCGCTGCAGTCTGATGTTTGGTTCTTGATGTGAAGCCACTTTTGATATTTGAATTTATCAGAGACATGGCAAAGCTATTGCTGTTCAATCATTACGATAGTTGACATAAAGACACGCCAATATAAATGTCGAGTGAGTCTTAATCCTACTGGTCATCTGATATTTTTGTCTCAAGTCTGCTGGCTCATTTCTGCTCTATCTGTGCAATTTTTCATTCAATCACTGAATGGAAATATGTTTAGCTGTGCTGAAGAATCTTTTCAGCTTTAAAAATCAAGCATCGCAACTGTTTGTCAATTGCATTAAGAGGAAAGATTGGCTGGGACGGCAGACGGAACGGTAGTTACATATGTTGCAAGAGTCTACCTGTTGTCTCGCTGCTTGTGCCAGGAGTGGTAGATGGGGCAGTGGTGACCGTGCTTGTTTCTGAAAGTGAAAATGAAGTCAGGTTTGCCTTGATGTTAAAGCCATCAATTATCTGGATGCAATAACATTTCTCACTCTATGATAATGGAGGTAAACTAGAGAGTCAAGCAGAAAATTAACGAGAATAAATTTTAAGTCACTATAGAACACTATACATTATATATTGCATTCTGACAAATTGGTCAGGTTCAAAGACATTGTGATGTCCCTCAGTCTCGAGCAATGGTTGAAATTTGCTCTTCGTAATATGTACCAAATGTTTCCCCATTTTGCCTCTGTAGAAAATGGCAAGCGGTTGAAGTGAATGCCAAGAAATCCGCATGTTAATATTCAGGAGTATTTGACTTTTGCAATTGAGAAATGCATTTATTAAACACTGATATTTCCCAACTGTCTCCTCAGGATTATATTCCCAGTCATTCCCTTCAATCAAAAGTTGGATGCAACTGCCATTACGTCGGAACATGAGCCTGACTCGATGATCCTTTCCAATGACAGTCAGATCTCTCTCCTTGCAGAACTCCACAAGGCAATATGTGAATGAGACTATAATTTCCTCTTACAATATATTGCATGTCTACATTTGGAGTAACAGGTTAAGATTGAAGTTACCTGTGACTATTGATGTTGACTCTGTTGAAGAAGAGGTCGAAGATGTAAATTGCTCTGAGGAGGTACTTGGTTCTGTTGTCGCGGATGTAGTTCCTTGAAATATGTGAAGAATGATTGTTAAAATACATATCAGCCTGGCAAACTGTGATTTTGCATCGATTCAGCTGATTCTTCCGGTGAGATCTCTGTTCAAATTCCATTCATTTCCTTCCTGATGCTGGATATTTCAGATGGCACTCACATAATTGGCAACTGATGTCATGGATCTGCATGTTTATTTACCATGAAGAATCTCCATGAAATATCAATGAACATTCAGATGTAGAAGTTGTCGACTTGGCATGGATTTTTGTTTCTTGCTTGTCCATTGATGAATGATGGGATAGATTTCAATAGTATGTGTCTTTTACAAGAGTAGAATGTGTTTGAAAAGGATATGAGAGACGGTTAATGATTTGACAGCAGTCACCACATTTACATTAACTAGAAAATCTGCTGGGTTATTTGACGAAGCAGGGTAAATATATAATTTGATTGCTTCACAGCAATGTCAAAGGCATTTTTATTCTTGCGATGAGATTTTCTAATGTGAAAACATCAAAAAGCAAATTCACCCAAGGTCAATCGTCTTGCAAGATGATTGGTTGTTTAAAAGAACAAAATCAATGCTGAAATATGCATTATTTGTGGAACGTGTTCACTGTTTTGGTACATGGAACTCTAAAGTGATCATGACTCAATCAGGGTTTCAGAAATCTGAAGAAACAATTCTCAAGTATTTCCGATTGTGTCTGGAATTGAGAGCATCTGTGACTGTGGGGAAACACAACTGAAGAACAGAACTGTACCGGAATAGGTCCCAGGTCTCATATTTGGCTATTGGCCAAATACCAAAATTTCTAAGTTATTCATTGTTACTTAGCCCATCTTTCCCCACATATTCAAGCGTCTATCTGGAAGACTGTAAAAAGCTACTGAGAAATCTGAATTGAATTGTGGGGATATTTTTAACGTATAAATCTACCTGTTGCTTCACTACTTGTCGCAGATATGGATGAAGGAGCCAGGGTAGTCGTGTTCTGTTCCGATACAGAAAATGAAGAGAAAACTTGGGCTGAGGATAAAGTCAAGTTGTCTCTCTGGATGTAATGAAACACTCTTTGACGAGAGAAATTTCCGATGGGGAATTCAAGCAGAGAAGAATAGTCTCGCAAGAATTGAAAAGAAAGTGCGACATCCCATCAAATAGGAGTGACCATTCGCATGATCGCGAGGTCCTACGATTGAATGCAATAGTTGCTGTGACATGAACAATGAATATTTATCATTCATCCCTCAATTAATTCCAACCTGTTGAAGTGACTCCTCTGAAGTATACGAATTAACATGGCTTTCAACACGCAGGGATTCGAGCTATGTTCCTCCCCGGGCATTAATATGGACATTTTAACGTCCAATTTTTTGATCAGTGGATTTCACAGCCCATAAGGGAATTTTCGTACAGGAATGACTTTGAGCAGTATAACCTTTTGATGACATGTACTCTTGGAAAATACTCCAAGATCATATTCAATTGGAGCGATATCTTTCTGATTTGCAACACATCCTTGGCCAAATACAATGCCGCGGTGGTGATTGAGATTACCTGTCAACGTTGATGTTGGTTCCGTTGTCGAAGAGCTGATAGTTGTACTTTCCGCTGACGAGGTACTCCCTTCTGTCGTAGATAGAGTTCCTTTAAATAGAAAAGCTGAGCGTTTAGTTACAGTCCATCACAGCACGGTCAATCTACTCTAGTCCATTGATTAAACAGTCCATACAACAGTGAATTAATTTCATTTCATTGGTATGACAAATAGTTCTTGTAATTGCAATGTTGCGAGTAATACTGCAAATATTCGAAGTTGAAACAATTCCTTATCACAGCCATTGATGAATGATTATTTGAGCAAAATTGTAAAGTTTATAGAGTTACCTATTTGTGTGTCAGTCCTTGATAAACCATTGAATACATTTCAGTGGCCACTGTAGTTGAGGTGACCGCAAGACTTTTGAAAATAAAAAAATTGAGTGTTTTAATGATTGTATATATGGCACCAATCGCTGCAGTCTGATGTTTGGTTCTTGATGTGAAGCCACTTTTGATATTTGAATTTATCAGAGACATGGCAAAGCTATTGCTGTTCAATCATTACGATAGTTGACATAAAGACACGCCAATATAAATGTCGAGTGAGTCTTAATCCTACTGGTCATCTGATATTTTTGTCTCAAGTCTGCTGGCTCATTTCTGCTCTATCTGTGCAATTTTTCATTCAGTCACTGAATGGAACTGTGTTTAGCTGTGCTGAAGAATCTTTTCAGCTTTAGAAATCAAGCATCGCAACTGTTTGTCAATTGCATGAAGAGGAAAGATTGGCTGGGACGACAGACGGAACGGTAGTTACATATGTTGCAAGAGTCTACCTGTTGTCTCGCTGCTTGTGCCAGGAGTGGTAGATGGGGCAGTGGTGACCGTGCTTGTTTCTGAAAGTGAAAATGAAGTCAGGTTTGCCTTGATGTTAAAGCCATCAATTATCTGGATGCAATAACATTTCTCACTCTATGATAATGGAGGTAAACTAGAGAGTCAAGCAGAAAATTAACAAGAATAAATTTTAAGTCACTAGAGAACACTATACATTATATATTGCATTCTGACAAATTGGTCAGGTTCAAAGACATTGTGATGTCCCTCAGTCTCGAGCAATGGTTGAAATTAGCTCTTCGTAATATGTACCAAATGTTTCACCATTTTGCCTCTGTAGAAAATGGCAAGCGGTTGAAGTGAATGCCAAGAAATCCGCATGTTAATATTCAGGAGTATTTGACTTTTGCAATTGAGAAATGCATTTATTAAACACTGATATTTCCCAACTGTCTCCTCAGGATTATATTCCCAGTCATTCCCTTCAATCAAAAGTTGGATGCAACTGCCATTACGTCGGAACATGAGCCTGACTCGATGATCCTTTCCAATGACAGTCAGATCTCTCTCCTTGCAGAACTCCACAAGGCAATATGTGAATGAGACTATAATTTCCTCTTACAATATATTGCATGTCTACATTTGGAGTAACAGGTTAAGATTGAAGTTACCTGTGACTATTGATGTTGACTCTGTTGAAGAAGAGGTCGAAGATGTAAATTGCTCTGAGGAGGTACTTGGTTCTGTTGTCGCGGATGTAGTTCCTTGAAATATGTGAAGAATGATTGTTAAAATACATATCAGCCTGGCAAACTGTGATTTTGCATCGATTCAGCTGATTCTTCCGGTGAGATCTCTGTTCAAATTCCATTCATTTCCTTCCTGATGCTGGATATTTCAGATGGCACTCACATAATTGGCAACTGATGTCATGGATCTGCATGTTTATTTACCATGAAGAATCTCCATGAAATATCAATGAACATTCAAATTTAGAAGTTGTCGACTTGGCATGGATTTTTGTTTCTTGCTTGTCCATTGATGAATGATGGGATAGATTTCAATACTATGTGTCTTTTACAAGAGTAGAATGTGTTTGAAAAGGATATGAGAGACGGTTAATGATTTGACAGCAGTCACCACATTTACATTAACTAGAAAATCTGCTGGGTTATTTGACGAAGCAGGGTAAATATATAATTTGATTACTTCACAGCAATGTCAAAGGCATTTTTATTCTTGCGATGAGATTTTCTAATGTGAAAACATCAAAAAGCAAATTGACCCAAGGTCATTCGTCTTGCAAGATGATTGGTTGTTTAAATGAAAAAAAATCATTGCTGAAATATGCATTATTTGTGGAACGTGTTCACTGTTTTGGTACATGGAACTCTAAAGTGATCATGACTCAATCAGGGTTTCAGAAATCTGAAGAAACAATTCTCAAGTATTTCCGATTGTGTCTGGAATTGAGAGCATCTGTGACTGTGAGGAAACACAACTGAAGAACAGAACTGTACTGGAATAGGTCCCAGGTCTCATATTTGGCTATTGGCCAAATACCAAAATTTCTAAGTTATTCATTGTTACTTAGCCCATCTTTCCCCACATATTCAAGCGTCTATCTGGAAGACTGTAAAAAGCTACTGAGAAATCTGAATTGTATTGTGGGGATATTTTTAACGTATAAATCTACCTGTTGCTTCACTACTTGTTGCAGATATGGATGAAGGAGCCAGGGTAGTCGTGTTCTGTTCCGATACAGAAAATGAAGAGAAAACTTGGGCTGAGGATAAAGTCAAGTTGTCTCTCTGGATGTAATGAAACACTATTTGACGAGAGAAATTTCCGATGGGGAAATCAAGCAGAGAAGAATAGTCTCGCAAGAATTGAAAAGAAAGTGCGACATCCCATCAAATAGGAGTGACCATTCGCATGATAGCGAGGTCCTACGATTGAATGCAATAGTTGCTATGACATGAACAATGAATATTTATCATTCATCCCTCAATTAATTCCACCCTGTTGAAATGACTACTCTGAAGTATACGACTTAACATGGCTTTCATCACGCAGGGATTCGACCTATGTTCCTCCCCGGGCATTAATATGGACGTTTTAACGTCCAATTTTTTGATCAGTAGATTTCACAGCACATAAGGGAATTTTCGTACAGGATTGACTTTGAGCAGTATAACCTTTTGATGACATATACTCTTGGAAAATACTCCAAGATCATATTCAATTGGAGCGATATCTTTCTGATTTGCAACACATCCTTGGCCAAATACAATGCCGCGGTGGTGATTGAGATTACCTGTCAACGTTGATGTTGGTTCCGTTGTCGAAGAGCTGATAGTTGTACTTTCCGCTGACGAGGTACTTCCTTCTGTCGTAGATAGAGTTCCTTTAAATAGAAAAGCTGAGCGTTTAGTTACAGTCCATCACAGCACGGTCAAGCTACTCTAGTCCATTGATTAAACAGTCCATACAACAGTGAATTAATTTCATTTCATTTGTATGACAAATAGTTCTTGTAATTGCAATGTTGCGAGTAATACTGCAAATATTCGAAGTTGAAACAATTCCTTATCACAGCCATTGATGAATGATTATTTGAGCAAAATTGTGAAGTTTATAGAGTTACCTATTTGTGTGTCAGTCCTTGATAAACCATTGAATAGATTTCAGTGGCCACTGTAGTTGAGGTGACCGCAAGACTTTTGAAAATAAAAAAATTGAGTGTTTTAATGATTGTATATATGGCACCAATCGCTGCAGTCTGATGTTTGGTTCTTGATGTGAAGCCACTTTTGATATTTGAATTTATCAGAGACATGGCAAAGCTATTGCTGTTCAATCATTACGATAGTTGACATAAAGACACGCCAATATAAATGTCGAGTGAGTCTTAATCCTACTGGTCATCTGATATTTTTGTCTCAAGTCTGCTGGCTCATTTCTGCTCTATCTGTGCAATTTTTCATTCAATCACTGAATGGAAATATGTTTAGCTGTGCTGAAGAATCTTTTCAGCTTTAAAAATCAAGCATCGCAACTGTTTGTCAATTGCATTAAGAGGAAAGATTGGCTGGGACGGCAGACGGAACGGTAGTTACATATGTTGCAAGAGTCTACCTGTTGTCTCGCTGCTTGTGCCAGGAGTGGTAGATGGGGCAGTGGTGACCGTGCTTGTTTCTGAAAGTGAAAATGAAGTCAGGTTTGCCTTGATGTTAAAGCCATCAATTATCTGGATGCAATAACATTTCTCACTCTATGATAATGGAGGTAAACTAGAGAGTCAAGCAGAAAATTAACGAGAATAAATTTTAAGTCACTATAGAACACTATACATTATATATTGCATTCTGACAAATTGGTCAGGTTCAAAGACATTGTGATGTCCCTCAGTCTCGAGCAATGGTTGAAATTTGCTCTTCGTAATATGTACCAAATGTTTCCCCATTTTGCCTCTGTAGAAAATGGCAAGCGGTTGAAGTGAATGCCAAGAAATCCGCATGTTAATATTCAGGAGTATTTGACTTTTGCAATTGAGAAATGCATTTATTAAACACTGATATTTCCCAACTGTCTCCTCAGGATTATATTCCCAGTCATTCCCTTCAATCAAAAGTTGGATGCAACTGCCATTACGTCGGAACATGAGCCTGACTCGATGATCCTTTCCAATGACAGTCAGATCTCTCTCCTTGCAGAACTCCACAAGGCAATATGTGAATGAGACTATAATTTCCTCTTACAATATATTGCATGTCTACATTTGGAGTAACAGGTTAAGATTGAAGTTACCTGTGACTATTGATGTTGACTCTGTTGAAGAAGAGGTCGAAGATGTAAATTGCTCTGAGGAGGTACTTGGTTCTGTTGTCGCGGATGTAGTTCCTTGAAATATGTGAAGAATGATTGTTAAAATACATATCAGCCTGGCAAACTGTGATTTTGCATCGATTCAGCTGATTCTTCCGGTGAGATCTCTGTTCAAATTCCATTCATTTCCTTCCTGATGCTGGATATTTCAGATGGCACTCACATAATTGGCAACTGATGTCATGGATCTGCATGTTTATTTACCATGAAGAATCTCCATGAAATATCAATGAACATTCAGATGTAGAAGTTGTCGACTTGGCATGGATTTTTGTTTCTTGCTTGTCCATTGATGAATGATGGGATAGATTTCAATAGTATGTGTCTTTTACAAGAGTAGAATGTGTTTGAAAAGGATATGAGAGACGGTTAATGATTTGACAGCAGTCACCACATTTACATTAACTAGAAAATCTGCTGGGTTATTTGACGAAGCAGGGTAAATATATAATTTGATTGCTTCACAGCAATGTCAAAGGCATTTTTATTCTTGCGATGAGATTTTCTAATGTGAAAACATCAAAAAGCAAATTCACCCAAGGTCAATCGTCTTGCAAGATGATTGGTTGTTTAAAAGAACAAAATCAATGCTGAAATATGCATTATTTGTGGAACGTGTTCACTGTTTTGGTACATGGAACTCTAAAGTGATCATGACTCAATCAGGGTTTCAGAAATCTGAAGAAACAATTCTCAAGTATTTCCGATTGTGTCTGGAATTGAGAGCATCTGTGACTGTGGGGAAACACAACTGAAGAACAGAACTGTACCGGAATAGGTCCCAGGTCTCATATTTGGCTATTGGCCAAATACCAAAATTTCTAAGTTATTCATTGTTACTTAGCCCATCTTTCCCCACATATTCAAGCGTCTATCTGGAAGACTGTAAAAAGCTACTGAGAAATCTGAATTGAATTGTGGGGATATTTTTAACGTATAAATCTACCTGTTGCTTCACTACTTGTCGCAGATATGGATGAAGGAGCCAGGGTAGTCGTGTTCTGTTCCGATACAGAAAATGAAGAGAAAACTTGGGCTGAGGATAAAGTCAAGTTGTCTCTCTGGATGTAATGAAACACTCTTTGACGAGAGAAATTTCCGATGGGGAATTCAAGCAGAGAAGAATAGTCTCGCAAGAATTGAAAAGAAAGTGCGACATCCCATCAAATAGGAGTGACCATTCGCATGATCGCGAGGTCCTACGATTGAATGCAATAGTTGCTGTGACATGAACAATGAATATTTATCATTCATCCCTCAATTAATTCCAACCTGTTGAAGTGACTCCTCTGAAGTATACGAATTAACATGGCTTTCAACACGCAGGGATTCGAGCTATGTTCCTCCCCGGGCATTAATATGGACATTTTAACGTCCAATTTTTTGATCAGTGGATTTCACAGCCCATAAGGGAATTTTCGTACAGGAATGACTTTGAGCAGTATAACCTTTTGATGACATGTACTCTTGGAAAATACTCCAAGATCATATTCAATTGGAGCGATATCTTTCTGATTTGCAACACATCCTTGGCCAAATACAATGCCGCGGTGGTGATTGAGATTACCTGTCAACGTTGATGTTGGTTCCGTTGTCGAAGAGCTGATAGTTGTACTTTCCGCTGACGAGGTACTCCCTTCTGTCGTAGATAGAGTTCCTTTAAATAGAAAAGCTGAGCGTTTAGTTACAGTCCATCACAGCACGGTCAATCTACTCTAGTCCATTGATTAAACAGTCCATACAACAGTGAATTAATTTCATTTCATTGGTATGACAAATAGTTCTTGTAATTGCAATGTTGCGAGTAATACTGCAAATATTCGAAGTTGAAACAATTCCTTATCACAGCCATTGATGAATGATTATTTGAGCAAAATTGTGAAGTTTATAGAGTTACCTATTTGTGTGTCAGTCCTTGATAAACCATTGAATACATTTCAGTGGCCACTGTAGTTGAGGTGACCGCAAGACTTTTGAAAATAAAAAAATTGAGTGTTTTAATGATTGTATATATGGCACCAATCGCTGCAGTCTGATGTTTGGTTCTTGATGTGAAGCCACTTTTGATATTTGAATTTATCAGAGACATGGCAAAGCTATTGCTGTTCAATCATTACGATAGTTGACATAAAGACACGCCAATATAAATGTCGAGTGAGTCTTAATCCTACTGGTCATCTGATATTTTTGTCTCAAGTCTGCTGGCTCATTTCTGCTCTATCTGTGCAATTTTTCATTCAGTCACTGAATGGAACTGTGTTTAGCTGTGCTGAAGAATCTTTTCAGCTTTAGAAATCAAGCATCGCAACTGTTTGTCAATTGCATGAAGAGGAAAGATTGGCTGGGACGACAGACGGAACGGTAGTTACATATGTTGCAAGAGTCTACCTGTTGTCTCGCTGCTTGTGCCAGGAGTGGTAGATGGGGCAGTGGTGACCGTGCTTGTTTCTGAAAGTGAAAATGAAGTCAGGTTTGCCTTGATGTTAAAGCCATCAATTATCTGGATGCAATAACATTTCTCACTCTATGATAATGGAGGTAAACTAGAGAGTCAAGCAGAAAATTAACAAGAATAAATTTTAAGTCACTAGAGAACACTATACATTATATATTGCATTCTGACAAATTGGTCAGGTTCAAAGACATTGTGATGTCCCTCAGTCTCGAGCAATGGTTGAAATTAGCTCTTCGTAATATGTACCAAATGTTTCACCATTTTGCCTCTGTAGAAAATGGCAAGCGGTTGAAGTGAATGCCAAGAAATCCGCATGTTAATATTCAGGAGTATTTGACTTTTGCAATTGAGAAATGCATTTATTAAACACTGATATTTCCCAACTGTCTCCTCAGGATTATATTCCCAGTCATTCCCTTCAATCAAAAGTTGGATGCAACTGCCATTACGTCGGAACATGAGCCTGACTCGATGATCCTTTCCAATGACAGTCAGATCTCTCTCCTTGCAGAACTCCACAAGGCAATATGTGAATGAGACTATAATTTCCTCTTACAATATATTGCATGTCTACATTTGGAGTAACAGGTTAAGATTGAAGTTACCTGTGACTATTGATGTTGACTCTGTTGAAGAAGAGGTCGAAGATGTAAATTGCTCTGAGGAGGTACTTGGTTCTGTTGTCGCGGATGTAGTTCCTTGAAATATGTGAAGAATGATTGTTAAAATACATATCAGCCTGGCAAACTGTGATTTTGCATCGATTCAGCTGATTCTTCCGGTGAGATCTCTGTTCAAATTCCATTCATTTCCTTCCTGATGCTGGATATTTCAGATGGCACTCACATAATTGGCAACTGATGTCATGGATCTGCATGTTTATTTACCATGAAGAATCTCCATGAAATATCAATGAACATTCAAATTTAGAAGTTGTCGACTTGGCATGGATTTTTGTTTCTTGCTTGTCCATTGATGAATGATGGGATAGATTTCAATACTATGTGTCTTTTACAAGAGTAGAATGTGTTTGAAAAGGATATGAGAGACGGTTAATGATTTGACAGCAGTCACCACATTTACATTAACTAGAAAATCTGCTGGGTTATTTGACGAAGCAGGGTAAATATATAATTTGATTACTTCACAGCAATGTCAAAGGCATTTTTATTCTTGCGATGAGATTTTCTAATGTGAAAACATCAAAAAGCAAATTGACCCAAGGTCATTCGTCTTGCAAGATGATTGGTTGTTTAAATGAAAAAAAATCATTGCTGAAATATGCATTATTTGTGGAACGTGTTCACTGTTTTGGTACATGGAACTCTAAAGTGATCATGACTCAATCAGGGTTTCAGAAATCTGAAGAAACAATTCTCAAGTATTTCCGATTGTGTCTGGAATTGAGAGCATCTGTGACTGTGAGGAAACACAACTGAAGAACAGAACTGTACTGGAATAGGTCCCAGGTCTCATATTTGGCTATTGGCCAAATACCAAAATTTCTAAGTTATTCATTGTTACTTAGCCCATCTTTCCCCACATATTCAAGCGTCTATCTGGAAGACTGTAAAAAGCTACTGAGAAATCTGAATTGTATTGTGGGGATATTTTTAACGTATAAATCTACCTGTTGCTTCACTACTTGTTGCAGATATGGATGAAGGAGCCAGGGTAGTCGTGTTCTGTTCCGATACAGAAAATGAAGAGAAAACTTGGGCTGAGGATAAAGTCAAGTTGTCTCTCTGGATGTAATGAAACACTATTTGACGAGAGAAATTTCCGATGGGGAAATCAAGCAGAGAAGAATAGTCTCGCAAGAATTGAAAAGAAAGTGCGACATCCCATCAAATAGGAGTGACCATTCGCATGATCGGGAGGTCCTACGATTGAATGCAATAGTTGCTGTGACATGAACAATGAATATTTATCATGCATCCCTCAATTAATTCCACCCTGTTGAAGTGACTCCTCTGAAGTATACGACTTAACATGGCTTTCATCACGCAGGGATTCGACCTATGTTCCTCCCCGTGCATTAATATGGATATTTTAACGTCCAATTTTTTGATCAGTGGATTTCACAGGACATAAGGGAATTTTCGTACAGGATTGACTTTGAGCAGTATAACCTTTTGATGACATGTACTCTTGGAAAATACTCCAAGATCATATTCAATTGGAGCGATATCTTTCTGATTTGCAACACACCCTTGGCAAAATACAATGCCGCAGTGGTGATTGAGATTACCTGTCAACGTTGATGTTGGTTCCGTTGTCGAAGAGCTGATAGTTGTACTTTCCGCTGAGGAGGTACTTCCTTCTGTCGTAGATAGAGTTCCTTTAAATAGAAAAGCTGAGCGTTTAGTTACAGTCCATCACAGCACGGTCAAGCTACTCTAGTCCATTGATTAAACAGTCCATACAACAGTGAATTAATTTCATTTCATTTGTATGACAAATAGTTATTGTAATTGCAATGTTGCGAGTAATACTGCAAATATTCGAAGTTGAAACAATTCCATATCACAGCCATTGATGAATGATTATTTGAGCAAAATTGTGAAGTTTATAGAGTTACCTATTTGTGTGTCAGTCCTTGATAAACCATTGAATAGATTTCAGTGGCCACTGCAGTTGAGGTGACCGCAAGACTTTTGAAAATAAAAAAATTGAGTGTTTTAATGATTGTATATATGGCACCAATCGCTGCAGTCTGATGTTTGATTCTTGATGTGAAGCCACTTTTGATATTTGAATTTATCAGAGACATGGCAAAGCTATTGCTGTTCAATCATTACGATAGTTGACATAAAGACACGCCAATATAAATGTCGAGTGAGTCTTAATCCTACTGGTCATCTGATATTTTTGTCTCAAGTCTGCTGGCTCATTTCTGCTCTATCTGTGCAATTTTTCATTCAGTCACTGAATGGAACTGTGTTTAGCTGTGCTGAAGAATCTTTTCAGCTTTAAAAATCAAGCATCGCAACTGTTTGTCAATTGCATGAAAAGGAAAGATTGGCTGGGACGGCAGACGGAACGGTAGTTACATATGTTGCAAGAGTCTACCTGTTGTCTCGCTGCTTGTGCCAGGAGTGGTAGATGGGGTAGTGGTGACCGTGCTTGTTTCTGAAAGTGAAAATGAAGTCAGGTTTGCCTTGATGTTAAAGCCATCAATTATCTGGATGCAATAACATTTCTCACTCTATGATAATGGAGGTAAACTAGAGAGTCAAGCAGAAAATTAACAAGAATAAATTTTAAGTCACTATAGAACACTATACATTATATATTGCATTCTGACAAATTGGTCAGGTTCAAAGAGATTGTGATGTCCCTCAGTCTCGAGCAATGTTTGAAATTTGCTCTTCGTAATATGCACCAAATGTTTCCCCATTTTGTCTCTGTAGAAAATGGCAAGCGGTTGCAGTGAATGCCAAGAAATCCGCATGTTAATATTCAGGAGTATTTGAATTTTGCAATTGAGAAATGCATTTATTAAACACTGATATTTCCCAACTGTCTCCTCAGGATTATATTCCCAGTCATTCCCTTCATTCAAAAGTTGGATGCAACTGCTATTACGTCGGAACATGAGCCTGACTCGATGATCCTTTCCAATGACAGTCAGATCTCTCCCCTTGCAGAACTCCACAAGGCAATATGTGAATGAGACTATAATTTCCTCTTCCAATATATTGCATGTCTACATTTGGAGTAGCAGGTTATGATTGAAGTTACCTGTGACTATTGATGTTGACTCTGTTGAAGAAGAGGTCGAAGATGTAAATTGCTCTGAGGAGGTACTTGGTTCTGTTGTCACGGATGTAGTTCCTTGAAATATGTGAAGAATGATTGTTAAAATACATATCAGCCTGGCAAACTGTGATTTTGCATAGATTCAGCTGATTCTTCCGGTGAGATCTCTGTTCAAATTCCATTCATTTCCTTCCTGATGCTGGATATTTCAGATGGCACTCACATAATTGGCAACTGATGTCATGGATCTGCATGTTTATTTACCATGAAGAATCTCCATGAAATATCAATGAACATTCAAATGTAGAAGTTGTCGACTTGGCATGGATTTTTGTTTCTTGCTTATCCATTGATGAATGATTGGATAGATTTCAATACTATGTGTCTTTTACAAGAGTAGAATGTGTTTGAAAAGGATATGAGAGACGGTTAATGATTTGACAGCAGTCACCACATATACATTAACTAGAAAATCTGCTGGGTTATTTGACAAAGCAGGGTAAATATATAATTTGATTACTTCACAGCAATGTCAAAGGCATTTTTATTCTTGCGATGAGATTTTCTAATGTGAAAACATCAAAAAGCAAATTCACCCAAGGTCATTCGTCTTGCAAGATGATTGGTTGTTTAAAAGAACAAAATCAATGCTGAAATATGCATTATTTGTGGAACGTGTTCACTGTTTTGGTACATGGAACTCTAAAGTGATCATGACTCAATCAGGGTTTCAGAAATCTGAAGAAACAATTCTCAAGTATTTCCGATTGTGTCTGGAATTGAGAGCATCTGTGACTGTGGGGAAACACAACTGAAGAACAGAACTGTACCGGAATAGGTCCCAGGTCTCATATTTGGCTATTGGCCAAATACCAAAATTTCTAAGTTATTCATTGTTACTTAGCCCATCTTTCCCCACATATTCAAGCGTCTATCTGGAAGACTGTAAAAAGCTACTGAGAAATCTGAATTGTATTGTGGGGATATTTTTAACGTATAAATCTACCTGTTGCTTCACTACTTGTCGCAGGTATGGATGAAGGAGCCAGGGTAGTCATGGTCTGTTCCGATACAGAAAATGAAGAGAAAACTTGGGCTGAGGATAAAGTCAAGTTGTCTCTCTGGATGTAATGAAACACTATTTGACGAGAGAAATTTCCGATGGGGAAATCAAGCAGAGAAGAATAGTCTCGCAAGAATTGAAAAGAAAGTGCGACATCCCATCAAATAGGAGTGACCATTCGCATGATCGCGAGGTCCTACGATTGAATGCAATAGTTGCTGTAACATGAACAATGAATATTTATCATGCATCCCTCAATTAATTCCACCCTGTTGAAGTGACTCCTCTGAAGTATACGACTTAACATGGCTTTCATCACGCAGGGATTCGACCTATGTTCCTCCCCGGGCATTAACATGGACATTTTAACGTCCAATTTTTTGATCAGTGGATTTCACAGGACATAAGGGAATATTCGTACAGGATTGACTTTGAGCAGTATAACCTTTTGATGACATGTACTCTTGGAAAATACTCCAAGATCATATTCAATTGGAGCGATATCTTTCTGATTTGCAACACATCCTTGGCCAAATACAATGCCGCGGTGGTGATTGAGATTACCTGTCAACGTTGATGTTGGTTCCGTTGTCGAAGAGCTGATAGTTGTACTTTCCGCTGAGAAGGTACTTCCTTTTGTCGTAGATAGAGTTCCTTTTAATAGAAAAGCTGAGCGTTTAGTTACAGTCCATCACAGCACGGTCAAGCTACTCTAGTCCATTGATTAAACAGTCCATACAACAGTGAATTAATTTCATTTCATTTGTATGACAAATAGTTATTGTAATTGCAATGTTGCGAATAATTCTGCAAATATTCGAAGTTGAAACAATTCCATATCACAGCCATTGATGAATGATTATTTGAGCAAAATTGTGAAGTTTATAGAGTTACCTATTTGAGTGTCAGTCCTTGATAAACCATTGAATAGATTTCAGTGGCCACTGCAGTTGAGGTGACCGCAAGACTTTTGAAAATAAAAAAATTGAGTGTTTTAATGATTGTATATATGGCACCAATCGCTGCAATCTGATGTTTGATTCTTGATGTGAAGCCACTTTTGATATTTGAATTTATCAGAGACATGGCAAAGCTATTGCTGTTCAATCATTACGATAGTTGACATAAAGACACGCCAAAACAAATGTCGAGTGAGTCTTAATCCTACTGGTCATCTGATATTTTTGTCTCAAGTCTGCTGGCTCATTTCTGCTCTATCTGTGCAATTTTTAATTCAGTCACTGAATGGAACTGTGTTTAGCTGTGCTGAAGAATCTTTTCAGCTTTAAAAATCAAGCATCGCAACTGTTTGTCAATTGCATGAAGAGGAAAGATTGGCTGGGATGACAGACGGAACGGTAGTTACATATGTTGCAAGAGTCTACCTGTTGTCTCGCTGCTTGTGCCAGGAGTGGTAGATGGGGCAGTGGTGACCGTGCTGGTTTCTGAAAGTGAAAATGAAGTCAGGTTTGCCTTGATGTTAAAGCCATCAATTATCTGGATGCAATAACATTTCTCACTCTATGATAATGGAGGTAAACTAGAGAGTCAAGCAGAAAATTAACAAGAATAAATTTTAAGTCACTAGAGAACACTATACATTATATATTGCATTCTGACAAATTGGTCAGGTTCAAAGACATTGTGATGTCCCTCAGTCTCGAGCAATGGTTGAAATTTGCTCTTCGTAATATGCACGAAATGTTTCCCCATTTTGCCTCTGTAGAAAATGGCAAGCGGTTGAAGTGAATGCCAAGAAATCTGCATGTTAATATTCAGGAGTATTTGACTTTTGCAATTGAGAAATGCACTTATTAAACACTGATATTTCCCAACTGTCTCCTCAGGATTATATTCCCAGTCATTCCCTTCAATCAAAAGTTGGATGCAACTGCCATTACGTCGGAACATGAGCCTGACTCGATGATCCTTTCCAATGACAGTCAGATCTCTCCACTTGCAGAACTCCACAAGGCAATATGTGAATGAGACTATAATTTCCTCTTACAATATATTGCATGTCTACATTTGGAGTAGCAGGTTATGATTGAAGTTACCTGTGACTATTGATGTTGACTCTGTTGAAGAAGAGGTCGAAGATGTAAATTGCTCTGAGGAGGTACTTGGTTCTGTTGTCGTTGAAATATGTGAAGAATGATTGTTAAAATACATATCAGCCTGGAAAACTGTGATTTTGCATAGATTTAGCTGATTCTTCTGGTGAGATCTCTGTTCAAATTCCATTCATTTCCTTCCTGATGCTGGATATTTCAGATGGCACTCACATAATTGGCAACTGATGTCATGGATCTGCATGTTTATTTACCATGAAGAATCTCCATGAAATATCAATGAACATTCAAATGTAGAAGTTGTCGACTTGGCATGGATTTTTGTTTCTTGCTTATCCATTGATGAATGATGGGATAGATTTCAATACTATGTGTCTTTTACAAGAGTAGAATGTGTTTGAAAAGGATATGAGAGACGGTTAATGATTTGACAGCAGTCACCACATATACATTAACTAGAAAATCTGCTGGGTTATTTGACGAAGCAGGGTAAATATATAATTTGATTGCTTCACAGCAATGTCAAAGGCATTTTTATTCTTGCGATGAGATTTTCTAATGTGAAAACATCAAAAAGCAAATTCACCCAAGGTCATTCGTCTTGCAAGATGATTGGTTGTTTAAATGAAAAAAAATCATTGCTGAAATATGCATTATTTGTGGAACGTGTTCACTGTTTTGGTACATGGAACTCTAAAGTGATCATGACTCAATCAGGGTTTCAGAAATCTGAAGAAACAATTCTCAAGTATTTCCGATTGTGTCTGGAATTGAGAGCATCTGTGACTGTGGGGAAACACAACTGAAGAACAGAACTGTACCGGAATAGGTCCCAGGTCTCATAATTAATGCTATTGGCCAAATACCAAAATTTCTAAGTTATTCATTGTTACTTAGCCCATCTTTCCCCACATATTCAAGCGTCTATCTGGAAGCCTGTAAAAAGCTACTGAGAAATCTGAATTGTATCTTGGCGCCTCACAGTTTGGCGGTCAGCAACCTCCTTTGAAGAAGACCGCAGAGCCCACCTCACTGACAAAAGGCAAAGGAGGAAAAACCCAACACCCAACCCCAACCAACCAATTTTCCCCTGCAACCGCTGCAATCGTGTCAGCCTGTCCCGCATCGGACTTGTCAGCCACAAACGAGCCTGCAGCTGACGTGGACTTTTTACCCCCTCCATAAATCTTCGTCCGCGAAGCCAAGCCAAAGATTGTGGGGATATTTTTAACGTATAAATCTACCTGTTGCTTTACTACTTGTCGCAGATATGGATGAAGGAGCCAGGGTAGTCGTGGTCTGTTCCGATACAGAAAATGAAGAGAAAACTTGGGCTGAGGATAAAGTCAAGTTGTCTCTCTGGATGTAATGAAACACTATTTGACGAGAGAAATTTCCGATGGGGAAATCAAGCAGAGAAGAATAGTCTCGCATGAATTGAAAAGAAACTGCGACATCCCATCAAATAGGAGTGACCATTCGCATGATTGCGAGGTCCTACGATTGAATGCAATAGTTGCTGTGACATGAACAGTGAATATTTATCATTCATCCCTCAATTAATTCCACCCTGTTGAAGTGACTCCTCTGAAGTATACGACTTAACATGGCTTTCATCACGCAGGGATTCGACCTATGTTCCTCCCCGGACATTAATATGGACATTTTAACGTCCAATTTTTTGATCAGTGGATTTCACAGGACATAAGGGAATTTTTGTACAGGATTGACTTTGAGCAGTATAACCTTTTGATGACATGTACTCTTGGAAAATACTCCAAGATCATATTCAATTGGAGCGATATCTTTCTGATTTGCAACACATCCTTGGCAAAATACAATGCCGCGGTGGTGATTGAGATTACCTGTCAACGTTGATGTTGGTTCCGTTGTCGAAGAGCTGATAGTTGTACTTTCCGCTGACGAGGTACTTCCTTCTGTCGTTGATAGAGTTCCTTTAAATAGAAAAGCTGAGCGTTTAGTTACAGTCCATCACAGCACGGTCAAGCTACTCTAGTCCGTTGATTAAACAGTCCATTCAACAGTGATTTAATTTCATTTCATTTTGTATGACAAATAGTTCTTTTAATTGCAATGTTGCGAGTAATACTGCAAATATTCGAAGTTGAAACAATTCCATATCACAGCCATTGATGAATGATTATTTGGGCAAAATTGTGAAGTTTACAGAGTTACCTATTTGTGTGTCAATCCTTGATAAACCATTGAATAGATTTCAGTGGCCACTGTAGTTGAGGTGACCGCAAGTCTTTTGAAAATAAAAAAATTGAGTGTGTTAATGATTGTATATATGGCACCAATCGCTGCAGTCTGATGTTTGGTTCTTGATGTGAAGCCACTTTTGATATTTGAATTTATCAGAGACATGGCAAAGCTATTGCTGTTCAATCATTACGATAGGTGACATAAAGACACGCCAAAACAAATGTCGAGTGAGTCTTAATCCTACTGGTCATCTGATATTTTTGTCTCAAGTCTGCTGGCTCATTTCTGCTCTATCTGTGCAATTTTTCATTCAATCACTGAATGGAACTGTGTTTAGCTGTGCTGAAGAATCTTTTCAGCTTTAAAAATCAAGCATCGCAACTGTTTGTCAATTGCATTAAGAGGAAAGATTGGCTGGGACGGCAGACGGAACGGTAGTTACATATGTTGCAAGAGTCTACCTGTTGTCTCGCTGCTTGTGCCAGGAGTGGTAGATGGGGCAGTGGTGACCGTGCTTGTTTCTGAAAGTGAAAATGAAGTCAGGTTTGCCTTGATGTTAAAGCCATCAATTATCTGGATGCAATAACATTTCTCACTCTATGATAATGAAGGTAAACTAGAGAGTCAAGCAGAAAATTAACTAGAATAAATTTTAAGTCACTATAGAACACTATACATTATGTATTGCATTCTGACAAATTGGTCAGGTTCAAAGACATTGTGATGTCCCTCAGTCTCGAGCAATGGTTGAAATTTGCTCTTCGTAATATGCACCAAATGTTTCCCCATTTTACCTCTCTAGAAAATGGCTTGCGATTGAAGTGAATGCCAAGAAATCTGCATGTTAATATTCAGGAGTATTTGACTTTTGCAATTGAGAAATGAATTTATTAAACACTGATATTTCCCAACTGTCTCCTCAGGATTATATTCCCAGTCATTCCCTTCAATCAAAAGTTGGATGCAACTGCCATTACGTCGGAACATGAGCCTGACTCGATGATCCTTTCCTATGACAGTCAGATCTGTCTCCTTGCAGAACTCCACAAGGCAATATGTGAATGAGACTATAATTTCCTCTTACAATATATTGCATGTCTACATTTGGAGTAGCAGGTTATGATTGAAGTTACCTGTGACTATTGATGTTGACTCTGTTGAAGAAGAGGTCGAAGATGTAAATTGCTCTGAGGAGGTACTTGGTTCTGTTGTCGCGGATGTAGTTCCTTGAAATATGTGAAGAATGATTGTTAAAATACATATCAGCCTGGCAAACTGTGATTTTGCATAGATTCAGCTGATTCTTCTGGTGAGATCTCTGTTCAAATTCCATTCATTTCCTTCCTGATGCTGGATATTTCAGATGGCACTCACATAATTGGCAACTGATGTCATGGATCTGCATGTTTATTTACCATGAAGAATCTCCATGAAATATCAATGAACATTCAAATGTAGAAGTTGTCGACTTGGCATGGATTTTTGTTTCTTGCTTATCCATTGATGAATGATAGGATAGATTTCAATACTATGTGTCTTTTACAAGAGTAGAATGTGTTTGAAAAGGATATGAGAGACGGTTAATGATTTGACAGCAGTCACCACATATACATTAACTAGAAAATCTGCTGGGTTATTTGACGAAGCAGGGTAAATATATAATTTGATTGCTTCACAGCAATGTCAAAGGCATTTTTATTCTTGCGATGAGATTTTCTAATGTGAAAACATCAAACAGCAAATTCACCCAAGGTCATTCGTCTTGCAAGATGATTGGTTGTTTAAAAGAACAAAATCAATGCTGAAATATGCATTATTTGTGGAACGTGTTCACTGTTTTGGTACATGGAACTCTAAAGTGATCATGACTCAATCAGGGTTTCAGAAATCTGAAGAAACAATTCTCAAGTATTTCCAATTGTGTCTGGAATTGAGAGCATCTGTGACTGTGGGGAAACACAACTGAAGAACAGATCTGTACCGGAATAGGTCCCAGGTCTCATAATTAATGCTATTGGCCAAATACCAAAATTTCTAAGTTATTCATTATTACTTAGCCCATCTTTCCCCACATATTCAAGCGTCTATCAGGAAGCCTGTAAAAAGCTACTGAGAAATCTGAATTGTATTGTGGGGATATTTTTAACGTATAAATCTACCTGTTGCTTCACTACTTGTCGCAGATATGGATGAAGGAGCCAGGGTAGTCGTGGTCTGTTCCGATACAGAAAATGAAGAGAAAACTTGGGCTGAGGATAAAGTCAAGTTGTCTCTCTGGATGTAATGAAACACTCTTTGACGAGAGAATTTTCCGATGGGGAAATCAAGCAGAGAAGAATAGTCTCGCAAGAATTGAAAAGAAAGTGCGACATCCCATCAAATAGGAGTGACCATTCGCATGATCGCGAGGTCCTACGATTGAATGCAATAGTTGCTGTGACATGAACAATGAATATTTATCATGCATCCCTCAATTAATTCCACCCTGTTGAAGTGACTCCTCTGAAGTATACGACTTAACATGGCTTTCATCACGCAGGGATTCGACCTATGTTCCTCCCCGGGCATTAATATGGACGTTTTAACGTCCAATTTTTTGATCAGTAGATTTCACAGCACATAAGGGAATTTTCGTACAGGATTGACTTTGAGCAGTATAACCTTTTGATGACATATACTCTTGGAAAATACTCCAAGATCATATTCAATTGGAGCGATATCTTTCTGATTTGCAACACATCCTTGGCCAAATACAATGCCGCGGTGGTGATTGAGATTACCTGTCAACGTTGATGTTGGTTCCGTTGTCGAAGAGCTGATAGTTGTACTTTCCGCTGACGAGGTACTTCCTTCTGTCGTAGATAGAGTTCCTTTAAATAGAAAAGCTGAGCGTTTAGTTACAGTCCATCACAGCACGGTCAAGCTACTCTAGTCCATTGATTAAACAGTCCATACAACAGTGAATTAATTTCATTTCATTTGTATGACAAATAGTTCTTGTAATTGCAATGTTGCGAGTAATACTGCAAATATTCGAAGTTGAAACAATTCCTTATCACAGCCATTGATGAATGATTATTTGAGCAAAATTGTGAAGTTTATAGAGTTACCTATTTGTGTGTCAGTCCTTGATAAACCATTGAATAGATTTCAGTGGCCACTGTATTTGAGGTGACCGCAAGACTTTTGAAAATAAAAAAATTGAGTGTTTTAATGATTGTATATATGGCACCAATCGCTGCAGTCTGATGTTTGGTTCTTGATGTGAAGCCACTTTTGATATTTGAATTTATCAGAGACATGGCAAAGCTATTGCTGTTCAATCATTACGATAGTTGACATAAAGACACGCCAATATAAATGTCGAGTGAGTCTTAATCCTACTGGTCATCTGATATTTTTGTCTCAAGTCTGCTGGCTCATTTCTGCTCTATCTGTGCAATTTTTCATTCAATCACTGAATGGAAATATGTTTAGCTGTGCTGAAGAATCTTTTCAGCTTTAAAAATCAAGCATCGCAACTGTTTGTCAATTGCATTAAGAGGAAAGATTGGCTGGGACGGCAGACGGAACGGTAGTTACATATGTTGCAAGAGTCTACCTGTTGTCTCGCTGCTTGTGCCAGGAGTGGTAGATGGGGCAGTGGTGACCGTGCTTGTTTCTGAAAGTGAAAATGAAGTCAGGTTTGCCTTGATGTTAAAGCCATCAATTATCTGGATGCAATAACATTTCTCACTCTATGATAATGGAGGTAAACTAGAGAGTCAAGCAGAAAATTAACGAGAATAAATTTTAAGTCACTATAGAACACTATACATTATATATTGCATTCTGACAAATTGGTCAGGTTCAAAGACATTGTGATGTCCCTCAGTCTCGAGCAATGGTTGAAATTTGCTCTTCGTAATATGTACCAAATGTTTCCCCATTTTGCCTCTGTAGAAAATGGCAAGCGGTTGAAGTGAATGCCAAGAAATCCGCATGTTAATATTCAGGAGTATTTGACTTTTGCAATTGAGAAATGCATTTATTAAACACTGATATTTCCCAACTGTCTCCTCAGGATTATATTCCCAGTCATTCCCTTCAATCAAAAGTTGGATGCAACTGCCATTACGTCGGAACATGAGCCTGACTCGATGATCCTTTCCAATGACAGTCAGATCTCTCTCCTTGCAGAACTCCACAAGGCAATATGTGAATGAGACTATAATTTCCTCTTACAATATATTGCATGTCTACATTTGGAGTAACAGGTTAAGATTGAAGTTACCTGTGACTATTGATGTTGACTCTGTTGAAGAAGAGGTCGAAGATGTAAATTGCTCTGAGGAGGTACTTGGTTCTGTTGTCGCGGATGTAGTTCCTTGAAATATGTGAAGAATGATTGTTAAAATACATATCAGCCTGGCAAACTGTGATTTTGCATCGATTCAGCTGATTCTTCCGGTGAGATCTCTGTTCAAATTCCATTCATTTCCTTCCTGATGCTGGATATTTCAGATGGCACTCACATAATTGGCAACTGATGTCATGGATCTGCATGTTTATTTACCATGAAGAATCTCCATGAAATATCAATGAACATTCAGATGTAGAAGTTGTCGACTTGGCATGGATTTTTGTTTCTTGCTTGTCCATTGATGAATGATGGGATAGATTTCAATAGTATGTGTCTTTTACAAGAGTAGAATGTGTTTGAAAAGGATATGAGAGACGGTTAATGATTTGACAGCAGTCACCACATTTACATTAACTAGAAAATCTGCTGGGTTATTTGACGAAGCAGGGTAAATATATAATTTGATTGCTTCACAGCAATGTCAAAGGCATTTTTATTCTTGCGATGAGATTTTCTAATGTGAAAACATCAAAAAGCAAATTCACCCAAGGTCAATCGTCTTGCAAGATGATTGGTTGTTTAAAAGAACAAAATCAATGCTGAAATATGCATTATTTGTGGAACGTGTTCACTGTTTTGGTACATGGAACTCTAAAGTGATCATGACTCAATCAGGGTTTCAGAAATCTGAAGAAACAATTCTCAAGTATTTCCGATTGTGTCTGGAATTGAGAGCATCTGTGACTGTGGGGAAACACAACTGAAGAACAGAACTGTACCGGAATAGGTCCCAGGTCTCATATTTGGCTATTGGCCAAATACCAAAATTTCTAAGTTATTCATTGTTACTTAGCCCATCTTTCCCCACATATTCAAGCGTCTATCTGGAAGACTGTAAAAAGCTACTGAGAAATCTGAATTGAATTGTGGGGATATTTTTAACGTATAAATCTACCTGTTGCTTCACTACTTGTCGCAGATATGGATGAAGGAGCCAGGGTAGTCGTGTTCTGTTCCGATACAGAAAATGAAGAGAAAACTTGGGCTGAGGATAAAGTCAAGTTGTCTCTCTGGATGTAATGAAACACTCTTTGACGAGAGAAATTTCCGATGGGGAATTCAAGCAGAGAAGAATAGTCTCGCAAGAATTGAAAAGAAAGTGCGACATCCCATCAAATAGGAGTGACCATTCGCATGATCGCGAGGTCCTACGATTGAATGCAATAGTTGCTGTGACATGAACAATGAATATTTATCATTCATCCCTCAATTAATTCCAACCTGTTGAAGTGACTCCTCTGAAGTATACGAATTAACATGGCTTTCAACACGCAGGGATTCGAGCTATGTTCCTCCCCGGGCATTAATATGGACATTTTAACGTCCAATTTTTTGATCAGTGGATTTCACAGCCCATAAGGGAATTTTCGTACAGGAATGACTTTGAGCAGTATAACCTTTTGATGACATGTACTCTTGGAAAATACTCCAAGATCATATTCAATTGGAGCGATATCTTTCTGATATCCTTGGCCAAATACAATGCCGCGGTGGTGATTGAGATTACCTGTCAACGTTGATGTTGGTTCCGTTGTCGAAGAGCTGATAGTTGTACTTTCCGCTGACGAGGTACTCCCTTCTGTCGTAGATAGAGTTCCTTTAAATAGAAAAGCTGAGCGTTTAGTTACAGTCCATCACAGCACGGTCAATCTACTCTAGTCCATTGATTAAACAGTCCATACAACAGTGAATTAATTTCATTTCATTGGTATGACAAATAGTTCTTGTAATTGCAATGTTGCGAGTAATACTGCAAATATTCGAAGTTGAAACAATTCCTTATCACAGCCATTGATGAATGATTATTTGAGCAAAATTGTGAAGTTTATAGAGTTACCTATTTGTGTGTCAGTCCTTGATAAACCATTGAATACATTTCAGTGGCCACTGTAGTTGAGGTGACCGCAAGACTTGTGAAAATAAAAAAATTGAGTGTTTTAATGATTGTATATATGGCACCAATCGCTGCAGTCTGATGTTTGGTTCTTGATGTGAAGCCACTTTTGATATTTGAATTTATCAGAGACATGGCAAAGCTATTGCTGTTCAATCATTACGATAGTTGACATAAAGACACGCCAATATAAATGTCGAGTGAGTCTTAATCCTACTGGTCATCTTATATTTTTGTCTCAAGTCTGCTGGCTTATTTCTGCTCTATCTGTGGAATTTTTCATTCAGTCACTGAATGGAACTGTGTTTAGCTGTGCTGAAGAATCTTTTCAGCTTTAAAAATCAAGCATCGCAACTGTTTGTCAATTGCATGAAGAGGAAAGATTGGCTGGGACGGCAGATGGAACGGTAGTTACATATGTTGCAAGAGTCTACCTGTTGTCTCGCTGCTTGTGCCAGGAGTGGTAGATGGGGCAGTGGTGACCGTGCTTGTTTCTGAAAGTGAAAATGAAGTCAGGTTTGCCTTGATGTTAAAGCCATCAATTATCTGGATGCAATAACATTTCTCACTCTATGATAATGGAGGTAAACTAGAGAGTCAAGCAGAAAATTAACAAGAATAAATTTTAAGTCACTAGAGAACACTATACATTATATATTGCATTCTGACAAATTGGTCAGGTTCAAAGACATTGTGATGTCCCTCAGTCTCGAGCAATGGTTGAAATTAGCTCTTCGTAATATGTACCAAATGTTTCACCATTTTGCCTCTGTAGAAAATGGCAAGCGGTTGAAGTGAATGCCAAGAAATCCGCATGTTAATATTCAGGAGTATTTGACTTTTGCAATTGAGAAATGCATTTATTAAACACTGATATTTCCCAACTGTCTCCTCAGGATTATATTCCCAGTCATTCCCTTCAATCAAAAGTTGGATGCAACTGCCATTACGTCGGAACATGAGCCTGACTCGATGATCCTTTCCAATGACAGTCAGATCTCTCTCCTTGCAGAACTCCACAAGGCAATATGTGAATGAGACTATAATTTCCTCTTACAATATATTGCATGTCTACATTTGGAGTAACAGGTTAAGATTGAAGTTACCTGTGACTATTGATGTTGACTCTGTTGAAGAAGAGGTCGAAGATGTAAATTGCTCTGAGGAGGTACTTGGTTCTGTTGTCGCGGATGTAGTTCCTTGAAATATGTGAAGAATGATTGTTAAAATACATATCAGCCTGGCAAACTGTGATTTTGCATCGATTCAGCTGATTCTTCCGGTGAGATCTCTGTTCAAATTCCATTCATTTCCTTCCTGATGCTGGATATTTCAGATGGCACTCACATAATTGGCAACTGATGTCATGGATCTGCATGTTTATTTACCATGAAGAATCTCCATGAAATATCAATGAACATTCAGATGTAGAAGTTGTCGACTTGGCATGGATTTTTGTTTCTTGCTTGTCCATTGATGAATGATGGGATAGATTTCAATAGTATGTGTCTTTTACAAGAGTAGAATGTGTTTGAAAAGGATATGAGAGACGGTTAATGATTTGACAGCAGTCACCACATTTACATTAACTAGAAAATCTGCTGGGTTATTTGACGAAGCAGGGTAAATATATAATTTGATTGCTTCACAGCAATGTCAAAGGCATTTTTATTCTTGCGATGAGATTTTCTAATGTGAAAACATCAAAAAGCAAATTCACCCAAGGTCAATCGTCTTGCAAGATGATTGGTTGTTTAAAAGAACAAAATCAATGCTGAAATATGCATTATTTGTGGAACGTGTTCACTGTTTTGGTACATGGAACTCTAAAGTGATCATGACTCAATCAGGGTTTCAGAAATCTGAAGAAACAATTCTCAAGTATTTCCGATTGTGTCTGGAATTGAGAGCATCTGTGACTGTGGGGAAACACAACTGAAGAACAGAACTGTACCGGAATAGGTCCCAGGTCTCATATTTGGCTATTGGCCAAATACCAAAATTTCTAAGTTATTCATTGTTACTTAGCCCATCTTTCCCCACATATTCAAGCGTCTATCTGGAAGACTGTAAAAAGCTACTGAGAAATCTGAATTGAATTGTGGGGATATTTTTAACGTATAAATCTACCTGTTGCTTCACTACTTGTCGCAGATATGGATGAAGGAGCCAGGGTAGTCGTGTTCTGTTCCGATACAGAAAATGAAGAGAAAACTTGGGCTGAGGATAAAGTCAAGTTGTCTCTCTGGATGTAATGAAACACTCTTTGACGAGAGAAATTTCCGATGGGGAATTCAAGCAGAGAAGAATAGTCTCGCAAGAATTGAAAAGAAAGTGCGACATCCCATCAAATAGGAGTGACCATTCGCATGATCGCGAGGTCCTACGATTGAATGCAATAGTTGCTGTGACATGAACAATGAATATTTATCATTCATCCCTCAATTAATTCCAACCTGTTGAAGTGACTCCTCTGAAGTATACGAATTAACATGGCTTTCAACACGCAGGGATTCGAGCTATGTTCCTCCCCGGGCATTAATATGGACATTTTAACGTCCAATTTTTTGATCAGTGGATTTCACAGCCCATAAGGGAATTTTCGTACAGGAATGACTTTGAGCAGTATAACCTTTTGATGACATGTACTCTTGGAAAATACTCCAAGATCATATTCAATTGGAGCGATATCTTTCTGATATCCTTGGCCAAATACAATGCCGCGGTGGTGATTGAGATTACCTGTCAACGTTGATGTTGGTTCCGTTGTCGAAGAGCTGATAGTTGTACTTTCCGCTGACGAGGTACTCCCTTCTGTCGTAGATAGAGTTCCTTTAAATAGAAAAGCTGAGCGTTTAGTTACAGTCCATCACAGCACGGTCAATCTACTCTAGTCCATTGATTAAACAGTCCATACAACAGTGAATTAATTTCATTTCATTGGTATGACAAATAGTTCTTGTAATTGCAATGTTGCGAGTAATACTGCAAATATTCGAAGTTGAAACAATTCCTTATCACAGCCATTGATGAATGATTATTTGAGCAAAATTGTGAAGTTTATAGAGTTACCTATTTGTGTGTCAGTCCTTGATAAACCATTGAATACATTTCAGTGGCCACTGTAGTTGAGGTGACCGCAAGACTTTTGAAAATAAAAAAATTGAGTGTTTTAATGATTGTATATATGGCACCAATCGCTGCAGTCTGATGTTTGGTTCTTGATGTGAAGCCACTTTTGATATTTGAATTTATCAGAGACATGGCAAAGCTATTGCTGTTCAATCATTACGATAGTTGACATAAAGACACGCCAATATAAATGTCGAGTGAGTCTTAATCCTACTGGTCATCTGATATTTTTGTCTCAAGTCTGCTGGCTCATTTCTGCTCTATCTGTGCAATTTTTCATTCAGTCACTGAATGGAACTGTGTTTAGCTGTGCTGAAGAATCTTTTCAGCTTTAAAAATCAAGCATCGCAACTGTTTGTCAATTGCATGAAGAGGAAAGATTGGCTGGGACGGCAGATGGAACGGTAGTTACATATGTTGCAAGAGTCTACCTGTTGTCTCGCTGCTTGTGCCAGGAGTGGTAGATGGGGCAGTGGTGACCGTGCTTGTTTCTGAAAGTGAAAATGAAGTCAGGTTTGCCTTGATGTTAAAGCCATCAATTATCTGGATGCAATAACATTTCTCACTCTATGATAATGGAGGTAAACTAGAGAGTCAAGCAGAAAATTAACAAGAATAAATTTTAAGTCACTAGAGAACACTATACATTATATATTGCATTCTGACAAATTGGTCAGGTTCAAAGACATTGTGATGTCCCTCAGTCTCGAGCAATGGTTGAAATTAGCTCTTCGTAATATGTACCAAATGTTTCACCATTTTGCCTCTGTAGAAAATGGCAAGCGGTTGAAGTGAATGCCAAGAAATCCGCATGTTAATATTCAGGAGTATTTGACTTTTGCAATTGAGAAATGCATTTATTAAACACTGATATTTCCCAACTGTCTCCTCAGGATTATATTCCCAGTCATTCCCTTCAATCAAAAGTTGGATGCAACTGCCATTACGTCGGAACATGAGCCTGACTCGATGATCCTTTCCAATGACAGTCAGATCTCTCTCCTTGCAGAACTCCACAAGGCAATATGTGAATGAGACTATAATTTCCTCTTACAATATATTGCATGTCTACATTTGGAGTAACAGGTTAAGATTGAAGTTACCTGTGACTATTGATGTTGACTCTGTTGAAGAAGAGGTCGAAGATGTAAATTGCTCTGAGGAGGTACTTGGTTCTGTTGTCGCGGATGTAGTTCCTTGAAATATGTGAAGAATGATTGTTAAAATACATATCAGCCTGGCAAACTGTGATTTTGCATCGATTCAGCTGATTCTTCCGGTGAGATCTCTGTTCAAATTCCATTCATTTCCTTCCTGATGCTGGATATTTCAGATGGCACTCACATAATTGGCAACTGATGTCATGGATCTGCATGTTTATTTACCATGAAGAATCTCCATGAAATATCAATGAACATTCAAATTTAGAAGTTGTCGACTTGGCATGGATTTTTGTTTCTTGCTTGTCCATTGATGAATGATGGGATAGATTTCAATACTATGTGTCTTTTACAAGAGTAGAATGTGTTTGAAAAGGATATGAGAGACGGTTAATGATTTGACAGCAGTCACCACATTTACATTAACTAGAAAATCTGCTGGGTTATTTGACGAAGCAGGGTAAATATATAATTTGATTGCTTCACAGCAATGTCAAAGGCATTTTTATTCTTGCGATGAGATTTTCTAATGTGAAAACATCAAAAAGCAAATTGACCCAAGGTCATTCGTCTTGCAAGATGATTGGTTGTTTAAATGAAAAAAAATCATTGCTGAAATATGCATTATTTGTGGAACGTGTTCACTGTTTTGGTACATGGAACTCTAAAGTGATCATGACTCAATCAGGGTTTCAGAAATCTGAAGAAACAATTCTCAAGTATTTCCGATTGTGTCTGGAATTGAGAGCATCTGTGACTGTGAGGAAACACAACTGAAGAACAGAACTGTACTGGAATAGGTCCCAGGTCTCATATTTGGCTATTGGCCAAATACCAAAATTTCTAAGTTATTCATTGTTACTTAGCCCATCTTTCCCCACATATTCAAGCGTCTATCTGGAAGACTGTAAAAAGCTACTGAGAAATCTGAATTGTATTGTGGGGATATTTTTAACGTATAAATCTACCTGTTGCTTCACTACTTGTTGCAGATATGGATGAAGGAGCCAGGGTAGTCGTGTTCTGTTCCGATACAGAAAATGAAGAGAAAACTTGGGCTGAGGATAAAGTCAAGTTGTCTCTCTGGATGTAATGAAACACTATTTGACGAGAGAAATTTCCGATGGGGAAATCAAGCAGAGAAGAATAGTCTCGCAAGAATTGAAAAGAAAGTGCGACATCCCATCAAATAGGAGTGACCATTCGCATGATCGGGAGGTCCTACGATTGAATGCAATAGTTGCTGTGACATGAACAATGAATATTTATCATGCATCCCTCAATTAATTCCACCCTGTTGAAGTGACTCCTCTGAAGTATACGACTTAACATGGCTTTCATCACGCAGGGATTCGACCTATGTTCCTCCCCGTGCATTAATATGGATATTTTAACGTCCAATTTTTTGATCAGTGGATTTCACAGGACATAAGGGAATTTTCGTACAGGATTGACTTTGAGCAGTATAACCTTTTGATGACATGTACTCTTGGAAAATACTCCAAGATCATATTCAATTGGAGCGATATCTTTCTGATTTGCAACACACCCTTGGCAAAATACAATGCCGCAGTGGTGATTGAGATTACCTGTCAACGTTGATGTTGGTTCCGTTGTCGAAGAGCTGATAGTTGTACTTTCCGCTGAGGAGGTACTTCCTTCTGTCGTAGATAGAGTTCCTTTAAATAGAAAAGCTGAGCGTTTAGTTACAGTCCATCACAGCACGGTCAAGCTACTCTAGTCCATTGATTAAACAGTCCATACAACAGTGAATTAATTTCATTTCATTTGTATGACAAATAGTTATTGTAATTGCAATGTTGCGAGTAATACTGCAAATATTCGAAGTTGAAACAATTCCATATCACAGCCATTGATGAATGATTATTTGAGCAAAATTGTGAAGTTTATAGAGTTACCTATTTGTGTGTCAGTCCTTGATAAACCATTGAATAGATTTCAGTGGCCACTGCAGTTGAGGTGACCGCAAGACTTTTGAAAATAAAAAAATTGAGTGTTTTAATGATTGTATATATGGCACCAATCGCTGCAGTCTGATGTTTGATTCTTGATGTGAAGCCACTTTTGATATTTGAATTTATCAGAGACATGGCAAAGCTATTGCTGTTCAATCATTATGATAGTTGACATAAAGACACGCCAATATAAATGTCGAGTGAGTCTTAATCCTACTGGTCATCTGATATTTTTGTCTCAAGTCTGCTGGCTCATTTCTGCTCTATCTGTGCAATTTTTCATTCAGTCACTGAATGGAACTGTGTTTAGCTGTGCTGAAGAATCTTTTCAGCTTTAAAAATCAAGCATCGCAACTGTTTGTCAATTGCATGAAAAGGAAAGATTGGCTGGGACGGCAGACGGAACGGTAGTTACATATGTTGCAAGAGTCTACCTGTTGTCTCGCTGCTTGTGCCAGGAGTGGTAGATGGGGTAGTGGTGACCGTGCTTGTTTCTGAAAGTGAAAATGAAGTCAGGTTTGCCTTGATGTTAAAGCCATCAATTATCTGGATGCAATAACATTTCTCACTCTATGATAATGGAGGTAAACTAGAGAGTCAAGCAGAAAATTAACAAGAATAAATTTTAAGTCACTATAGAACACTATACATTATGTATTGCATTCTGACAAATTGGTCAGGTTCAAAGAGATTGTGATGTCCCTCAGTCTCGAGCAATGTTTGAAATTTGCTCTTCGTAATATGCACCAAATGTTTCCCCATTTTGTCTCTGTAGAAAATGGCAAGCGGTTGCAGTGAATGCCAAGAAATCCGCATGTTAATATTCAGGAGTATTTGAATTTTGCAATTGAGAAATGCATTTATTAAACACTGATATTTCCCAACTGTCTCCTCAGGATTATATTCCCAGTCATTCCCTTCATTCAAAAGTTGGATGCAACTGCTATTACGTCGGAACATGAGCCTGACTCGATGATCCTTTCCAATGACAGTCAGATCTCTCCCCTTGCAGAACTCCACAAGGCAATATGTGAATGAGACTATAATTTCCTCTTACAATATATTGCATGTCTACATTTGGAGTAGCAGGTTATGATTGAAGTTACCTGTGACTATTGATGTTGACTCTGTTGAAGAAGAGGTCGAAGATGTAAATTGCTCTGAGGAGGTACTTGGTTCTGTTGTCACGGATGTAGTTCCTTGAAATATGTGAAGAATGATTGTTAAAATACATATCAGCCTGGCAAACTGTGATTTTGCATAGATTCAGCTGATTCTTCCGGTGAGATCTCTGTTCAAATTCCATTCATTTCCTTCCTGATGCTGGATATTTCAGATGGCACTCACATAATTGGCAACTGATGTCATGGATCTGCATGTTTATTTACCATGAAGAATCTCCATGAAATATCAATGAACATTCAAATGTAGAAGTTGTCGACTTGGCATGGATTTTTGTTTCTTGCTTATCCATTGATGAATGATTGGATAGATTTCAATACTATGTGTCTTTTACAAGAGTAGAATGTGTTTGAAAAGGATATGAGAGACGGTTAATGATTTGACAGCAGTCACCACATATACATTAACTAGAAAATCTGCTGGGTTATTTGACAAAGCAGGGTAAATATATAATTTGATTACTTCACAGCAATGTCAAAGGCATTTTTATTCTTGCGATGAGATTTTCTAATGTGAAAACATCAAAAAGCAAATTCACCCAAGGTCATTCGTCTTGCAAGATGATTGGTTGTTTAAAAGAACAAAATCAATGCTGAAATATGCATTATTTGTGGAACGTGTTCACTGTTTTGGTACATGGAACTCTAAAGTGATCATGACTCAATCAGGGTTTCAGAAATCTGAAGAAACAATTCTCAAGTATTTCCGATTGTGTCTGGAATTGAGAGCATCTGTGACTGTGGGGAAACACAACTGAAGAACAGAACTGTACCGGAATAGGTCCCAGGTCTCATATTTGGCTATTGGCCAAATACCAAAATTTCTAAGTTATTCATTGTTACTTAGCCCATCTTTCCCCACATATTCAAGCGTCTATCTGGAAGACTGTAAAAAGCTACTGAGAAATCTGAATTGTATTGTGGGGATATTTTTAACGTATAAATCTACCTGTTGCTTCACTACTTGTCGCAGGTATGGATGAAGGAGCCAGGGTAGTCATGGTCTGTTCCGATACAGAAAATGAAGAGAAAACTTGGGCTGAGGATAAAGTCAAGTTGTCTCTCTGGATGTAATGAAACACTATTTGACGAGAGAAATTTCCGATGGGGAAATCAAGCAGAGAAGAATAGTCTCGCAAGAATTGAAAAGAAAGTGCGACATCCCATCAAATAGGAGTGACCATTCGCATGATCGCGAGGTCCTACGATTGAATGCAATAGTTGCTGTAACATGAACAATGAATATTTATCATGCATCCCTCAATTAATTCCACCCTGTTGAAGTGACTCCTCTGAAGTATACGACTTAACATGGCTTTCATCACGCAGGGATTCGACCTATGTTCCTCCCCGGGCATTAACATGGACATTTTAACGTCCAATTTTTTGATCAGTGGATTTCACAGGACATAAGGGAATATTCGTACAGGATTGACTTTGAGCAGTATAACCTTTTGATGACATGTACTCTTGGAAAATACTCCAAGATCATATTCAATTGGAGCGATATCTTTCTGATTTGCAACACATCCTTGGCCAAATACAATGCCGCGGTGGTGATTGAGATTACCTGTCAACGTTGATGTTGGTTCCGTTGTCGAAGAGCTGATAGTTGTACTTTCCGCTGAGAAGGTACTTCCTTTTGTCGTAGATAGAGTTCCTTTTAATAGAAAAGCTGAGCGTTTAGTTACAGTCCATCACAGCACGGTCAAGCTACTCTAGTCCATTGATTAAACAGTCCATACAACAGTGAATTAATTTCATTTCATTTGTATGACAAATAGTTATTGTAATTGCAATGTTGCGAATAATTCTGCAAATATTCGAAGTTGAAACAATTCCATATCACAGCCATTGATGAATGATTATTTGAGCAAAATTGTGAAGTTTATAGAGTTACCTATTTGAGTGTCAGTCCTTGATAAACCATTGAATAGATTTCAGTGGCCACTGCAGTTGAGGTGACCGCAAGACTTTTGAAAATAAAAAAATTGAGTGTTTTAATGATTGTATATATGGCACCAATCGCTGCAATCTGATGTTTGATTCTTGATGTGAAGCCACTTTTGATATTTGAATTTATCAGAGACATGGCAAAGCTATTGCTGTTCAATCATTACGATAGTTGACATAAAGACACGCCAAAACAAATGTCGAGTGAGTCTTAATCCTACTGGTCATCTGATATTTTTGTCTCAAGTCTGCTGGCTCATTTCTGCTCTATCTGTGCAATTTTTAATTCAGTCACTGAATGGAACTGTGTTTAGCTGTGCTGAAGAATCTTTTCAGCTTTAAAAATCAAGCATCGCAACTGTTTGTCAATTGCATGAAGAGGAAAGATTGGCTGGGATGACAGACGGAACGGTAGTTACATATGTTGCAAGAGTCTACCTGTTGTCTCGCTGCTTGTGCCAGGAGTGGTAGATGGGGCAGTGGTGACCGTGCTGGTTTCTGAAAGTGAAAATGAAGTCAGGTTTGCCTTGATGTTAAAGCCATCAATTATCTGGATGCAATAACATTTCTCACTCTATGATAATGGAGGTAAACTAGAGAGTCAAGCAGAAAATTAACAAGAATAAATTTTAAGTCACTAGAGAACACTATACATTATATATTGCATTCTGACAAATTGGTCAGGTTCAAAGACATTGTGATGTCCCTCAGTCTCGAGCAATGGTTGAAATTTGCTCTTCGTAATATGCACGAAATGTTTCCCCATTTTGCCTCTGTAGAAAATGGCAAGCGGTTGAAGTGAATGCCAAGAAATCCGCATGTTAATATTCAGGAGTATTTGACTTTTGCAATTGAGAAATGCACTTATTAAACACTGATATTTCCCAACTGTCTCCTCAGGATTATATTCCCAGTCATTCCCTTCAATCAAAAGTTGGATGCAACTGCCATTACGTCGGAACATGAGCCTGACTCGATGATCCTTTCCAATGACAGTCAGATCTCTCCACTTGCAGAACTCCACAAGGCAATATGTGAATGAGACTATAATTTCCTCTTACAATATATTGCATGTCTACATTTGGAGTAGCAGGTTATGATTGAAGTTACCTGTGACTATTGATGTTGACTCTGTTGAAGAAGAGGTCGAAGATGTAAATTGCTCTGAGGAGGTACTTGGTTCTGTTGTCGTTGAAATATGTGAAGAATGATTGTTAAAATACATATCAGCCTGGAAAACTGTGATTTTGCATAGATTTAGCTGATTCTTCTGGTGAGATCTCTGTTCAAATTCCATTCATTTCCTTCCTGATGCTGGATATTTCAGATGGCACTCACATAATTGGCAACTGATGTCATGGATCTGCATGTTTATTTACCATGAAGAATCTCCATGAAATATCAATGAACATTCAAATGTAGAAGTTGTCGACTTGGCATGGATTTTTGTTTCTTGCTTATCCATTGATGAATGATGGGATAGATTTCAATACTATGTGTCTTTTACAAGAGTAGAATGTGTTTGAAAAGGATATGAGAGACGGTTAATGATTTGACAGCAGTCACCACATATACATTAACTAGAAAATCTGCTGGGTTATTTGACGAAGCAGGGTAAATATATAATTTGATTGCTTCACAGCAATGTCAAAGGCATTTTTATTCTTGCGATGAGATTTTCTAATGTGAAAACATCAAAAAGCAAATTCACCCAAGGTCATTCGTCTTGCAAGATGATTGGTTGTTTAAATGAAAAAAAATCATTGCTGAAATATGCATTATTTGTGGAACGTGTTCACTGTTTTGGTACATGGAACTCTAAAGTGATCATGACTCAATCAGGGTTTCAGAAATCTGAAGAAACAATTCTCAAGTATTTCCGATTGTGTCTGGAATTGAGAGCATCTGTGACTGTGGGGAAACACAACTGAAGAACAGAACTGTACCGGAATAGGTCCCAGGTCTCATAATTAATGCTATTGGCCAAATACCAAAATTTCTAAGTTATTCATTGTTACTTAGCCCATCTTTCCCCACATATTCAAGCGTCTATCTGGAAGCCTGTAAAAAGCTACTGAGAAATCTGAATTGTATCTTGGCGCCTCACAGTTTGGCGGTCAGCAACCTCCTTTGAAGAAGACCGCAGAGCCCACCTCACTGACAAAAGGCAAAGGAGGAAAAACCCAACACCCAACCCCAACCAACCAATTTTCCCCTGCAACCGCTGCAATCGTGTCAGCCTGTCCCGCATCGGACTTGTCAGCCACAAACGAGCCTGCAGCTGACGTGGACTTTTTACCCCCTCCATAAATCTTCGTCCGCGAAGCCAAGCCAAAGATTGTGGGGATATTTTTAACGTATAAATCTACCTGTTGCTTTACTACTTGTAGCAGATATGGATGAAGGAGCCAGGGTAGTCGTGGTCTGTTCCGATACAGAAAATGAAGAGAAAACTTGGGCTGAGGATAAAGTCAAGTTGTCTCTCTGGATGTAATGAAACACTATTTGACGAGAGAAATTTCCGATGGGGAAATCAAGCAGAGAAGAATAGTCTCGCATGAATTGAAAAGAAACTGCGACATCCCATCAAATAGGAGTGACCATTCGCATGATTGCGAGGTCCTACGATTGAATGCAATAGTTGCTGTGACATGAACAGTGAATATTTATCATTCATCCCTCAATTAATTCCACCCTGTTGAAGTGACTCCTCTGAAGTATACGACTTAACATGGCTTTCATCACGCAGGGATTCGACCTATGTTCCTCCCCGGACATTAATATGGACATTTTAACGTCCAATTTTTTGATCAGTGGATTTCACAGGACATAAGGGAATTTTTGTACAGGATTGACTTTGAGCAGTATAACCTTTTGATGACATGTACTCTTGGAAAATACTCCAAGATCATATTCAATTGGAGCGATATCTTTCTGATTGCAACACATCCTTGGCAAAATACAATGCCGCGGTGGTGATTGAGATTACCTGTCAACGTTGATGTTGGTTCCGTTGTCGAAGAGCTGATAGTTGTACTTTCCGCTGACGAGGTACTTCCTTCTGTCGTTGATAGAGTTCCTTTAAATAGAAAAGCTGAGCGTTTAGTTACAGTCCATCACAGCACGGTCAAGCTACTCTAGTCCGTTGATTAAACAGTCCATTCAACAGTGATTTAATTTCATTTCATTTTGTATGACAAATAGTTCTTTTAATTGCAATGTTGCGAGTAATACTGCAAATATTCGAAGTTGAAACAATTCCATATCACAGCCATTGATGAATGATTATTTGGGCAAAATTGTGAAGTTTACAGAGTTACCTATTTGTGTGTCAATCCTTGATAAACCATTGAATAGATTTCAGTGGCCACTGTAGTTGAGGTGACCGCAAGTCTTTTGAAAATAAAAAAATTGAGTGTGTTAATGATTGTATATATGGCACCAATCGCTGCAGTCTGATGTTTGGTTCTTGATGTGAAGCCACTTTTGATATTTGAATTTATCAGAGACATGGCAAAGCTATTGCTGTTCAATCATTACGATAGGTGACATAAAGACACGCCAAAACAAATGTCGAGTGAGTCTTAATCCTACTGGTCATCTGATATTTTTGTCTCAAGTCTGCTGGCTCATTTCTGCTCTATCTGTGCAATTTTTCATTCAATCACTGAATGGAACTGTGTTTAGCTGTGCTGAAGAATCTTTTCAGCTTTAAAAATCAAGCATCGCAACTGTTTGTCAATTGCATTAAGAGGAAAGATTGGCTGGGACGGCAGACGGAACGGTAGTTACATATGTTGCAAGAGTCTACCTGTTGTCTCGCTGCTTGTGCCAGGAGTGGTAGATGGGGCAGTGGTGACCGTGCTTGTTTCTGAAAGTGAAAATGAAGTCAGGTTTGCCTTGATGTTAAAGCCATCAATTATCTGGATGCAATAACATTTCTCACTCTATGATAATGGAGGTAAACTAGAGAGTCAAGCAGAAAATTAACAAGAATAAATTTTAAGTCACTATAGAACACTATACATTATATATTGCATTCTGACAAATTGGTCAGGTTCAAAGACATTGTGATGTCCCTCAGTCTCGAGCAATGGTTGAAATTTGCTCTTCGTAATATGCACCAAATGTTTCCCCATTTTACCTCTCTAGAAAATGGCTTGCGATTGAAGTGAATGCCAAGAAATCTGCATGTTAATATTCAGGAGTATTTGACTTTTGCAATTGAGAAATGAATTTATTAAACACTGATATTTCCCAACTGTCTCCTCAGGATTATATTCCCAGTCATTCCCTTCAATCAAAAGTTGGATGCAACTGCCATTACGTCGGAACATGAGCCTGACTCGATGATCCTTTCCTATGACAGTCAGATCTGTCTCCTTGCAGAACTCCACAAGGCAATATGTGAATGAGACTATAATTTCCTCTTACAATATATTGCATGTCTACATTTGGAGTAGCAGGTTATGATTGAAGTTACCTGTGACTATTGATGTTGACTCTGTTGAAGAAGAGGTCGAAGATGTAAATTGCTCTGAGGAGGTACTTGGTTCTGTTGTCGCGGATGTAGTTCCTTGAAATATGTGAAGAATGATTGTTAAAATACATATCAGCCTGGCAAACTGTGATTTTGCATAGATTCAGCTGATTCTTCTGGTGAGATCTCTGTTCAAATTCCATTCATTTCCTTCCTGATGCTGGATATTTCAGATGGCACTCACATAATTGGCAACTGATGTCATGGATCTGCATGTTTATTTACCATGAAGAATCTCCATGAAATATCAATGAACATTCAAATGTAGAAGTTGTCGACTTGGCATGGATTTTTGTTTCTTGCTTATCCATTGATGAATGATAGGATAGATTTCAATACTATGTGTCTTTTACAAGAGTAGAATGTGTTTGAAAAGGATATGAGAGACGGTTAATGATTTGACAGCAGTCACCACATATACATTAACTAGAAAATCTGCTGGGTTATTTGACGAAGCAGGGTAAATATATAATTTGATTGCTTCACAGCAATGTCAAAGGCATTTTTATTCTTGCGATGAGATTTTCTAATGTGAAAACATCAAACAGCAAATTCACCCAAGGTCATTCGTCTTGCAAGATGATTGGTTGTTTAAAAGAACAAAATCAATGCTGAAATATGCATTATTTGTGGAACGTGTTCACTGTTTTGGTACATGGAACTCTAAAGTGATCATGACTCAATCAGGGTTTCAGAAATCTGAAGAAACAATTCTCAAGTATTTCCAATTGTGTCTGGAATTGAGAGCATCTGTGACTGTGGGGAAACACAACTGAAGAACAGATCTGTACCGGAATAGGTCCCAGGTCTCATAATTAATGCTATTGGCCAAATACCAAAATTTCTAAGTTATTCATTATTACTTAGCCCATCTTTCCCCACATATTCAAGCGTCTATCAGGAAGCCTGTAAAAAGCTACTGAGAAATCTGAATTGTATTGTCGGGATATTTTTAACGTATAAATCTACCTGTTGCTTCACTACTTGTCGCAGATATGGATGAAGGAGCCAGGGTAGTCGTGGTCTGTTCCGATACAGAAAATGAAGAGAAAACTTGGGCTGAGGATAAAGTCAAGTTGTCTCTCTGGATGTAATGAAACACTCTTTGACGAGAGAATTTTCCGATGGGGAAATCAAGCAGAGAAGAATAGTCTCGCAAGAATTGAAAAGAAAGTGCGACATCCCATCAAATAGGAGTGACCATTCGCATGATCGCGAGGTCCTACGATTGAATGCAATAGTTGCTATGACATGAACAATGAATATTTATCATGCATCCCTCAATTAATTCCACCCTGTTGAAGTGACTCCTCTGAAGTATACGACTTAACATGGCTTTCATCACGCAGGGATTCGACCTATGTTCCTCCCCGGACATTAATATGGACATTTTAACGTCCAATTTTTTGATCAGTGGATTTCACAGGACATAAGGGAATTTTTGTACAGGAATGACTTTGAGCAGTATAACCTTTTGATGACATGTACTCTTGGAAAATACTCCAAGATCATATTCAATTGGAGCGATATCTTTCTGATTTGCAACACATCCTTGGCAAAATACAATGCCGCGGTGGTGATTGAGATTACCTGTCAACGTTGATGTTGGTTCCGTTGTCGAAGAGCTGATAGTTGTACTTTCCGCTGACGAGGTACTTCCTTCTGTCGTTGATAGAGTTCCTTTAAATAGAAAAGCTGAGCGTTTAGTTACAGTCCATCACAGCACGGTCAAGCTACTCTAGTCCGTTGATTAAACAGTCCATTCAACAGTGATTTAATTTCATTTCATTTTGTATGACAAATAGTTCTTTTAATTGCAATGTTGCGAGTAATACTGCAAATATTCGAAGGTGAAACAATTCCATATCACAGCCATTGATGAATGATTATTTGGGCAAAATTGTGAAGTTTACAGAGTTACCTATTTGTGTGTCAGTCCTTGATAAACCATTGAATAGATTTCAGTGGCCACTGTAGTTGAGGTGACCGCAAGACTTTTGAAAATAAAAAAATTGAGTATGTTAATGATTGTATATATGGCACCAATCGCTGCAGTCTGATGTTTGGTTCTTGATGTGAAGCCACTTTTGATATTTGAATTTATCAGAGACATGGCAAAGCTATTGCTGTTCAATCATTACGATAGTTGACATAAAGACACGCCAATATAAATGTCGAGTGAGTCTTAATCCTACTGGTCGTCTGATATTTTGTCTCAAGTCTGCTGGCTCATTTCTACTCTATCTGTGCAATTTTTTATTCAGCAACTGAATGGAACTGTGTTTAGCTGTGCTGAAGAATCTTTTCAGCTTTAAAAATCAAGCATCGCAACTGTTTGTCAATTGCATGAAGAGGAAAGATTGGCTGGGACGACAGACGGAACGGTAGTTACATATGTTGCAAGAGTCTACCTGTTGTCTCGCTGCTTGTGCCAGGAGTGGTAGATGGGGCAGTGGTGACCGTGCTTGTTTCTGAAAGTGAAAATGAAGTCAGGTTTGCCTTGATGTTAAAGCCATCATATATCTGGATGCAATGACATTTCTCACTCTATGATAATGGAGGTAAACTAGAGAGTCAAGCAGAAAATTAACAAGAATAAATTTTAAGTCACTATAAAACACTATACATTATATATTGCATTCTGACAAATTGGTCAGGTTCAAAGACATTGTGATGTCCCTCAGTCTCGAGCAATGGTTGAAATTTGCTCTTAGTAATATGCACCAAATGTTTCCCCATTTTGCCTCTCTAGAAAATGGCAAGCGGTTGAAGTGAATGCCAAGAAATCTGCATGTTAATATTCAGGAGTATTTGACTTTTGCAATTGAGAAATGCATTTATTAAACACTGATATTTCCCAACTGTCTCCTCAGGATTATATTCCCAGTCATTCCCTTCTATCAAAAGTTGGATGCAACTGCCATTACGTCGGAACATGAGCCTGACTCGATGATCCTTTCCAATGACAGTCAGATCTCTCTCCTTGCAGAATCCACAAGGGAATATGTGAATGAGACTATAATTTCCTCTTACAATATATTGCATGTCTACATTTGGAGTAGCAGGTTATGATTGAAGTTACCTGTGACTATTGATGTTGACTCTGTTGAAGAAGAGGTCGAAGATGTAAATTGCTCTGAGGAGGTACTTGGTTCTGTTGTTGCGGATGTAGTTCCTTGAAATATGTGAAGAATGATTGTTAAAATACATATCAGCCTGGCAAACTGTGATTTTGCATCGATTCAGTTGATTCTTCCGGTGAGATCTCTGTTGAAATTCCATTCATTTCCTTCCTGATGCTGGATATTTCAGATGGCACTCACATAATTGGCAACTGATGTCATGGATCTGCATGCTTATTTACCATGAAGAATCTCCATGAAATATCAATGAACATTCAAATGTAGAAGTTGTCGACTTGGCATGAATTTTTGTTTCTTGCTTATCCATTGATGAATGATGGGATAGATTTCAATACTATGTGTCTTTTACAAGAGTAGAATGTGTTTGAAAAGGATATGAGAGACGGTTAATGATTTGACAGCAGTCACCACATATACATTAACTAGAAAATCTGCTGGGTTATTTGACGAAGCAGGATAAATATATAATTTGATTGCTTCACAGCAATGTCAAAGGTATTTTTATTCTTGCGATGAGATTTTCTAATGTGAAAACATCAAACAGCAAATTCACCCAAGGTCATTCGTCTTGCAAGATGATTGGTTGTTTAAAAGAACAAAATCAATGCTGAAATATGCATTATTTGTGGAACGTGTTCACTGTTTTGGTACATGGAACTCTAAAGTGATCATGACTCAATCAGGGTTTCAGAAATCTGAAGAAACAATTCTCAAGTATTTCCGATTGTGTCTGGAATTGAGAGCATCTGTGACTGTGGGGAAACACAACTGAAGAACAGAACTGTACCGGAATAGGTCCCAGGTCTCATAATTAATGCTATTGGCCAAATACCAAAATTTCTAAATTATTCATTGTTACTTAGCCCATCTTTCCCCACATATTCAAGCGTCTATCTGGAAGCCTGTAAAAAGCTACTGAGAAATCTGAATTGTATTGTGGGGATATTTTTAATGTATAAATCTACCTGTTGCTTCACTACTTGTCGCAGATATGGATGAAGGAGCCAGGGTAGTCGTGGTCTGTTCCGATACAGAAAATGAAGAGAAAACTTGGGCTGAGGATAAAGTCAAGTTGTCTCTCTGGATGTAATGAAACACTATTTGACGAGAGAAATTTCCGATGGGGAATTCAAGCAGAGAAGAATAGTCTCGCAAGAATTGAAAAGAAAGTGCGACATCCTATCAAATAGGAGTGACCATTCGCATGATCGCGAGGTCCTACGATTGAATGCAATAGTTGCTGTGACATGAACAATGAATATTTATCATTCATCCCTCAATTAATTCCACCCTGTTGAAATGACTCCTCTGAAGTATACGACTTAACATGGCTTTCATCACGCAGGGATTCGACCTATGTTCCTCCCCGGGCATTAATATGGACGTTTTAATGTCCAATTTTTTGATCAGTAGATTTCACAGCACATAAGGGAATTTTCGTACAGGATTGACTTTGAGCAGTATAACCTTTTGATGACATGTACTCTTGGAAAATACTCCAAGATCATATTCAATTGGAGCGATATCTTTCTGATTTGCAACACATCCTTGGCAAAATACAATGCCGCGGTGGTGATTGAGATTACCTGTCAACGTTGATGTTGGTTCCGTTGTCGAAGAGCTGATAGTTGTACTTTCCGCTGACGAGGTACTTCCTTCTGTCGTTGATAGAGTTCCTTTAAATAGAAAAGGTGAGCGTTTAGTTACAGTCCATCAGAGCACGGTCAAGCTACTCTAGTCCGTTGATTAAACAGTCCATTCAACAGTGATTTAATTTCATTTCATTTTGTATGACAAATAGTTCTTGTAATTGCAATGTTGCGAGTAATACTGCAAATATTTGAAGTTGAAACAATTCCATATCACAGCCATTGATGAATGATTATTTGGGCAAAATTGTGAAGTTTACAGAGTTACCTATTTGTGTGTCAGTCCTTGATAAACCATTGAATAGATTTCAGTGGCCACTGTAGTTAAGGTGACCGCAAGACTTTTGAAAATAAAAAAATTGAGTGTGTTAATGATTGTATATATGGCACAAATCGCTGCAGTCTGATGTTTGGTTCTTGATGTGAAGCCACTTTTGACATTTGAAATTATCAGAGACATGGCAAAGCTATTGCTGTTCAATCATTACGATAGGTGACATAAAGACACGCCTAAACAAATGTCGAGTGAGTCTTAATCCTACTGGTCGTCTGATATTTTGTCTCAAGTCTGCTGGCTCATTTCTGCTCTATCTGTGCAATTTTTCATTCAGCAACTGAATGGAACTGTGTTTAGCTGTGCTGAAGAATCTTTTCAGCTTTAAAAATCAAGCATCGCAACTGTTTGTCAATTGCATTAAGAGGAAAGATTGGCTGGGACGGCAGACGGAACGGTAGTTACATATGTTGCAAGAGTCTACCTGTTGTCTCGCTGCTTGTGCCAGGAGTGGTAGATGGGGCAGTGGTGACCGTGCTTGTTTCTGAAAGTGAAAATGAAGTCAGGTTTGCCTTGATGTTAAAGCCATCAATTATCTGGATGCAATAACATTTCTCACTCTATGATAATGGAGGTAAACTAGAGAGTCAAGCAGAAAATTAACAAGAATAAATTTTAAGTCACTATAGAACACTATACATTATGTATTGCATTCTGACAAATTGGTCAGGTTCAAAGACATTGTGATGTCCCTCAGTCCCGAGCAATGGTTGAAATTTGCTCTTCGTAATATGCACCAAATGTTTCCCCATTTTGCCTCTGTAGAAAATGGCAAGCGGTTGAAGTGAATGCCAAGAAATCCGCATGTTAATATTCAGGAGTATTTGACTTTTGCAATTGAGAAATGCACTTATTAAACACTGATATTTCCCAACTGTCTCCTCAGGATTATATTCCCAGACATTCCCTTCAATCAAAAGTTGGATGCAACTGCCATTACGTCGGAACATGAGCCTGACTCGATGATCCTTTCCAATGACAGTCAGATCTCTCTCCTTGCAGAACTCCAAAAAGCAATATGTGAATGAGACTATAATTTCCTCTTACAATATATTGCATGTCTACATTTGGAGTAGCAGGTTATGATTGAAGTTACCTGTGACTATTGATGTTGACTCTGTTGAAGAAGAGGTCAAAGATGTAAATTGCTCTGAGGAGGTACTTGGTTCTGTTGTCGCGGATGTAGTTCCTTGAAATATGTGAAGAATGATTATTAAAATACATATCAGCCTGGCAAACTGTGATTTTGCATCGATTCAGCTGATTCTTCCGGTGAGATCTCTGTTCAAATTCCATTCATTTCCTTCCTGATGCTGGATATTTCAGATGGCACTCACATAATTGGCAACTGATGTCATGGATCTGCATGTTTATTTACCATGAAGAATCTCCATGAAATATCAATGAACATTCAAATGTAGAAGTTGTCGACTAAGCATGGATTTTTGTTTCTTGCTTATCCATTGATGAATGATGGGATAGATTTCAATACTATGTGTCTTTTACAAGAGTAGAATGTGTTTGAAAAGGATATGAGAGACGGTTAATGATTTGACAGCAGTCACCACATTTACATTAACTAGAAAATCTGCTGGGTTATTTGACGAAGCAGGGTAAATATATAATTTGATTGCTTCACAGCAATGTCAAAAGCATTTTTATTCTTGCGATGAGATTTTCTAATGTGAAAACATCAAAAAGCAAATTCACCCAAGGTCATTCTTCTTGCAAGATGATTGGTTGTTTAAAAGAACAAAATCAATGCTGAAATATGCATTATTTGTGGAACGTGTTCACTGTTTTGGTACATGGAACTCTAAAGTGATCATGACTCAATCAGGGTTTCAGAAATCTGAAGAAACAATTCTCAAGTATTTCCGATTGTGTCTGGAATTGAGAGCATCTGTGACTGTGGGGAAACACAACTGAAGAACAGAACTGTACCGGAATAGGTCCCAGGTCTCATAATTAATGCTATTGGCCAAATACCAAAATTTCTAAGTTATTCATTGTTACTTAGCCCATCTTTCCCCACATATTCAAGCGTCTATCTGGAAGCCTGTAAAAAGCTACTGAGAAATCTGAATTGTATTGTGGGGATATTTTTAACGTATAAATCTACCTGTTGCTTCACTACTTGTCGCAGGTATGGATGAAGGAGCCAGGGTAGTCATGGTCTGTTCCGATACAGAAAATGAAGAGAAAACTTGGGCTGAGGATAAAGTCAAGTTGTCTCTCTGGATGTAATGAAACACTATTTGACGAGAGAAATTTCCGATGGGGAATTCAAGCAGAGAAGAATAGTCTCGCAAGAATTGAAAAGAAAGTACGACATCCCATCAAATAGGAGTGACCATTTGCATGATTGCGAGGTCCTACGATTGAATGCAATAGTTGCTGTGACATGAACAATGAATATTTATCATTCATCCCTCAATTAATTCCACCCTGTTGAAATGACTCCTCTGAAGTATACGACTTAACATGGCTTTCATCACGCAGGGATTCGACCTATGTTCCTCCCCGGGCATTAATATGGACGTTTTAATGTCCAATTTTTTGATCAGTAGATTTCACAGCACATAAGGGAATTTTCGTACAGGATTGACTTTGAGCAGTATAACCTTTTGATGACATATACTCTTGGAAAATACTCCAAGATCATATTCAATTGGAGCGATATCTTTCTGATTTGCAACACATCCTTGGCAAAATACAATGCCGCGGTGGTGATTGAGATTACCTGTCAACGTTGATGTTGGTTCCGTTGTCGAAGAGCTGATAGTTGTACTTTCCGCTGAGTAGGTATTTTCTTCTGTCGTTGATAGAGTTCCTTTAAATAGAAAGGCTGAGCGTTTAGTTACAGTCCATCACAGCACGGTCAAGCTACTCTAGTCCGTTGATTAAACAGTCCATTCAACAGTGATTTAATTTCATTTCATTTTGTATGACAAATAGTTCTTTTAATTGCAATGTTGCGAGTAATACTGCAAATATTTGAAGTTGAAACAATTCCATATCACAGCCATTGATGAATGATTATTTGGGCAAAATTGTGAAGTTTACAGAGTTACCTATTTGTGTGTCAGTCCTTGATAAACCATTGAATAGATTTAAGTGGCCACTGCAGTTGAGGTGAGCGCAAGACTTTTGAAAATAAAAAAATTGAGTGTGTTAATGATTGTATATATGGCACCAATCGCTGCAGTCTGATGTTTGGTTCTTGATGTGAAGGCACTTTTGACATTTGAATTTATCAGAGACATGGCAAAGCTATTGCTGTTCAATCATTACGATAGGTGACATAAAGACACGCCAAAACAAATGTCGAGTGAGTCTTAATCCTACTGGTCGTCTGATATTTTGTCTCAAGTCTGCTGGCTCATTTCTGCTCTATCTGTGCAATTTTTCATTCAGCAACTGAAGGGAACTGTGTTTAGCTGTGCTGAAGAATCTTTTCAGCTTTAAAAATCAAGCATCGCAACTGTTTGTCAATTGCATTAAGAGGAAAGATTGGCTGGGACGGCAGACGGAACGGTAGTTACATATATTACAAGAGTCCACCTGTTGTCTCGCTGCTTGTGCCAGGAGTGGTAGATGGGGCAGTGGTGACCGTGCTTGTTTCTGAAAGTGAAAATGAAGTCAGGTTTGCCTTGATGTTAAAGCCATCAATTATCTGGATGCAATAACATTTCTCACTCTATGATAATTGAGGTAAACTAGAGAGTCAAGCAGAAAATTAACAAGAATAAATTTTAAGTCACTATAAAACACTATACATTATGTATTGCATTCTGACAAATTGGTCAGGTTCAAAGACATTGTGATGTCCCTCAGTCCCGAGCAATGGTTGAAATTTGCTCTTCGTAATATGCACCAAATGTTTCCCCATTTTGCCTCTGTAGAAAATGGCAAGCGGTTGAAGTGAATGCCAAGAAATCCGCATGTTAATATTCAGGAGTATTTGACTTTTGCAATTGAGAAATGCATTTATTAAACACTGATATTTCCCAACTGTCTCCTCAGGATTATATTCCCAGTCATTCCCTTCAATCAAAAGTTGGATGCAACTGCCATTACGTCGGAGCATGAGCCTGACTCGATGATCCTTTCCAATGACAGTCAGATCTCTCTCCTTGCAGAATCCACAAGGGAATATGTGAATGAGACTATAATTTCCTCTTACAATATATTGCATGTCTATATTTGGAGTAGCAGGTTATGATTGAAGTTACCTGTGACTATTGATGTTGACTCTGTTGAAGAAGAGGTCGAAGATGTAAATTGCTCTGAGGAAGTACTTGGTTCTGTTGTCACGGATGTAGTTCCTTGAAATATGTGAAGAATGATTATTAAAATACATATCAGCCTGGCAAACTGTCATTTTGCATAGATTCAGCTGATTCTTCCGATGAGATCTCTGTTGAAATTCCATTCATTTCCTTCCTGATGCTGGATATTTCAGATGGCACTCACATAATTGGCAACTGATGTCATGGATCTGCATGTTTATTTACCATGAAGAATCTCCATGAAATATCAATGAACATTCAAATGTAGAAGTTGTCGACTTGGCATGGATTTTTGTTTCTTGCTTATCCATTGATGAATGATGGGATAGATTTCAATAGTATGTGTCTTTTACAAGAGTAGAATGTGTTTGAAAAGGATATGAGAGACAGTTAATGATTTGGCAGCAGTCACCACATATACATTAACTAGAAAATCTGCTGGGTTATTTGACGAAGCAGGGTAAATATATAATTTGATTGCTTCAAAGCAATGTCAAAGGCATTTTTATTCTTGCGATGAGATTTTGTAATGTGAAAACATCAAAAAGCAAATTAACCCAAGGTCATTCGTCTTGCAAGATGATTGGTTGTTTAAATGAAATAAAATCATTGCTGAAATATGCATTATTTGTGGAACGTGTTCACTGTTTTGGTACATGGAACTCTAAAGTGATCATGACTCCATCAGGGTTTCAGAAATCTGAAGAAACAATTCTCAAGTATTTCCGATTGTGTCTGGAATTGAGAGCATCTGTGACTGTGGGGAAACACAACTGAAGAACAGAACTGTACCGGAATAGGTCCCAGGTCTCATAATTAATGCTATTGGCCAAATACCAAAATTTCTAAGTTATTCATTGTTACTTAGCCCATCTTTCCCCACATATTCAAGCGTCTATCTGGAAGCCTGTAAAAAGCTACTGAGAAATCTGAATTGTATTGTGGGGATATTTTTAACGTATAAATCTACCTGTTGCTTCACTACTTGTCTCAGGTATGGATGAAGGAGCCAGGGTAGTCGTGGTCTGTTCCGATACAGAAAATGAAGAGAAAACTTGGGCTGAGGATAAAGTCAAGTTGTCTCTCTGGATGTAATGAAACACTATTTGACGAGAGAAATTTCCGATGGGGAATTCAAGCAGAGAAGAATAGTCTCGCAAGAATTGAAAAGAAAGTGCGACATCCCATCAAATAGGAGTGACGATTCTCATGATCGCGAGGTCCTACGATTGAATGCAATAGTTGCTGTGACATGAACAATGAATATTTATCATTCATCCCTCAATTAATTCCACCCTGTTGAAATGACTCCTCTGAAGTATACGACTTAACATGGCTTTCATCACGCAGGGATTCGACCTATGTTCCTCCCCGGGCATTAATATGGACGTTTTAACGTCCAATTTTTTGATCAGTAGATTTCACAGCACATAAGGGAATTTTCGTACAGGATTGACTTTGAGCAGTATAACCTTTTGATGACATGTACTCTTGGAAAATACTCCAAGATCATATTCAATTGGAGCGATATCTTTCTGATTTGCAACACATCCTTGGCAAAAGACAATGCCGCGGTGGTGATTGAGATTACCTGTCAACGTTGATGTTGGTTCCGTTGTCGAAGAGCTGATAGTTGTACTTTCCGCTGAGGAGGTACTTCCCTCTGTAGTTGATAGAGTTCCTTTAAATAGAAAAGCTGAGCGTTTAGTTACAGTCCATCACAGCACGGTCAAGCTACTCTAGTCCGTTGATTAAACAGTCCATACAACAGTGAATTAATTTCATTTCATTTAGTATGACAAATAGTTCTTGTAATTGCAATGTTGCGAGTAATACCTTGTGCATACTGCAAATATTCGAACATTCAAATTTAGAATTTGTTGACATGGCATGGATTTTTGTTTGTTCCTTCAGCTTTAAACATCAAGCATTGCAACTGTTTGTCAATTGCATCAAGAAGACAGATTGGCTGGGATGCCAGACAAATCAGTAGTTACATATCTTGTCTGATTACTGCCAGATCTCTCACCTTGCAGAATTCCACACTTGAATATGTGAATGAGTCTTTGTTATCATCTTATAATGAATTGTTTGTCTACATTTGGAGTAGCAGGTTATGATTGAAGTTACCTGTAACTATTGATGCTGACTCTATTGAAGAAGAAGTCGAAGATGTAAATCGCTCTGTGGAGGCACTTGGTTCTGTTGTCACGGATGTAGTTCCTTGAAATATGTGAAGAATGATTGTTAAAATACATATCAGTCTGGCAAACTGTGATTTTGCATAGATTCAGCTGATTCTTCCAGTGAGATCTCTGTTCAAATTCCATTCATTTCCTTCCTGATGCTGGATATTTCAGATAGCACTCACCTAATTGGCAACTGATGTCATGGTTCTGCATGTTTATTTACCATGAAGAATCTCCATGAAATATCAATGAACATTCAAATGTAGAAGTTGTCGACGTGGCATATATTTTTGTTTGTTGCTTATCCATTGATGAACGATGGGATAGATTTCAATAGTATGTGGATTTTAAAAGAGTAGAATGTGTTTGAAAAGGATATGAGAGACAGTTAATGAATGGCAGCACTGACCACATATCCATCTTCTACAAAATTTGGTTTATTTGACAAAGCAGGGTAAATATATCATTTGATCGCTTCACATCAATGGCAAAGGCATTTTTATTCTAGCGATGAGATTTTCTAATGTGGGAACATCAAAAAGCAAATTCACCCAAGGTCATTCATCTTGCAAGATGATTGAATGTTTCGTTGAAAAAAATCATTCCTGAAATATGCCTTATTTATGGAAAGTGTTCACTGTTTCGGTGCATGGAAATATAAAGTGATCATGACTCAATCAGGGTTTCAGAAATCTGAAGAAACAATTGTCAAATATTTCTGATTGTGTCTGAAATTGAGAGCATCTTTGACTGTGGGGAAACACAACTGAAGATCATAACTGTACCGGAATAGGTCCCAGGTCTCATAATTAATGCTATTGGCCAAATTCCAAAATTTCTCAGTTATTCATTGTTACTTAGCCCATCTTTCCCCACATATTCAAGCGTCTATCTGGAAGCCTGTAAAAAGCTACTGAGAAATCTGAATTGTATTGTGGGAATATTTTTAATGTATATATCTACCTGTTGCTTCTCTACTTGTCACAGATATGGTTCAAGGAGCCAGGGTAGTCATGGTTTGTTCCGATACAAGATCATATTCAATTGGAGCGATATATTTCTGATTTGCAACACATCCTTGCCCAAATACAATGCCGCAGTGGTGATTGAGGTTACCTGTCAACGTTGATGTTGGTTCCGTTGTTGAAGAGCTGACAGTTGTACTTTCCGCTGAGGAGGTACTTCCTTCTGTCGTAGATAGAGTTCCTTTAGATAGAAAAGCTGAGCGTTTAGTTACAGTCCATCACAGCACGGTCAAGCTACTCTAGTCCGTTGATTAAACAGTCCATGCAACAGTGAATTAATTTCATTTCATTTGTATGACAAATAGTTTTTGTAATTGCAATGTTGCGAGTAATACTGCAAATATTCGAAGTTGAAACTCTTCCATATCACAGCCATTGATGAATGATTATTTGGGCAAAATTGTGAAGTTTACAGAGTTACCTATTTGTGTGTCAGTCCTTGATAAACCATTGAATAGATTTCAGTGGCCATAGTCGTTTCAGTGAGCGTAAGAGTTTTGAAAATTAAAAAAAATGAGTGTGTTAATGATTGTATATTTGGCACCAATCTCTGCAGTCTGATGTTTGGTTCTTGATGTGAAGCCACTTTTGACATTTGAATGTATCAGATACGTGGCAAAGCTATTGCTGTTCCATCATTATGATATTTGACATAAAGACACGCGAATACAAATGTACAGTGAGTTTTAAGTCTGCTGGCTAAATTGTGTTCTCTCTGTGCAATTATTCAGTGAGACACTGAATGGAAATGTGTTTAGCTGTGCTGAAGAATCTTTTCAGCTTTAAAAATCAAGCATCGCAACTGTTTGTCAGTTACATTAAGAGGAAAGATTAGCTGGGACGGCAGATGGAACGGTAGTTTCATATGTTGCAAGAGTCTAACTGTTGTCTCGCTGCTTGTCCCTGGAGTGGTAGATGGGGCAGTGGTGACCGTGCTTGTTTCTGAAAGTGAAAATGAAGTCAGGTATGCCTTGATGTTAATGCCATCAATTATCTGGATGCAATAACATTTCTCTCATCTACGATAATCGAAGTAGACTAGAGAGTCAAACAGAAAATCAACGAGAATAAATTGTAAGGCACTATAGAACACTATACTCTATATCTTGCATTCTGACAAATTAGTCAGGTTCAATGACATGGTGATATATCTTTGTCCTGAGCAATGGTTAAAATTTGTTCTTAGTAATATGCACCAAATGTTTCCCCATTTTGCCTCTGTAAAAAATGGCAACCGGTTGAAGTGAATGACAAGAAATCCACATGTTTGTATTCCTGAGTATTGGCTTTTGCATTTGAGAAATGCATTTATTAAACACTGATATTTCCAAACTGACTCCTCAGGATTATATTCCCAGTCATTCCCTTCAATCAAAAGTTGGATGCAACTGCAATTACGTCGTAGAATGAGCCTGACTCGATGATCCTTTCCAATGACTGTCAGATCTCTCACCTTGCAGAACTCCACAAGGGAATATGTGAATGAGACTATAATTTCCTCTTACAATATATTGCATGTCTACATTTATGAAGGTTATGATTGAAGTTACCTGTGACTATTGATGTTGACTCTGTTGAAGAAGAGGTCGAAGATGTAAAATTCTCTGTGGAGGTACTTGATTCTGTTGTTACAGATGTAGTTCCTTAAAATATGTGAAGAATGATTGTTAAAATAAATAGCAACCTGGTAATCTGTGATTATGCTTAGATTCAGCTGATCCTTCCGGCAAATCTTTGTACAAATTATTTTCATTTCCTTCCTGATGCTGGATATTTCAAATGGCACTCACATAATTGGCAACTGATGTCATGTTTATTTACAATGAAGAATCTCCATGAAATATCAATTAACATTCAAAGTTAAAAGTTGTCAACTTGGCATGGATTTTTGTTTGTTGCTTATCCATTGATGAATGATGGGATAGATTTCAATAGTATGTGTCTTTTACAAGAGTAGAATATGTTTGAAAAGGATATAAGAGACAGTTAATGAATGGCAGCACTCATTACATATACATTATCTCGAAAATCTGCTGGGTTATTTGACTAAGCAGGGTAAATATATCATTTGATTGCTTCACAGGAACGTCAAATGCATTTTTATTCTAGCGATTAGATTTTCTAATGTGGAAGCTTCAGAAAGCAAATTCTCCCTTGGTCATTCCTCTTGCAAGATGATTGGTTATATTAAGGAAAATAATCATGGCTGAAATATGCATTATTGATGGAACGTGTTCACTGTTTCGGTACATGGAACTATATAGTGATCATGATTCTATCAGAGGTTCAGAAATCTGAAGAAACAATTCTCAAGTATTTCCGATTGTGTCTGGAATTGAGAGCATCTGTGACTGTGGGGAAACACAACTGAAGAACAGAACTGTACCGGAATAGGTCCCAGGTCTCATAATTAATGCTATTGGCCAAATACCAAAATTTCTAAGTTATTCATTGTTACTTAGCCCATCTTTCCCCACATATTCAAGCGTCTATCTGGAAGCCTGTAAAAAGCTACTGAGAAATCTGAATTGTATTGTGGGGATATTTTTAACGTATAAATCTACCTGTTGCTTCACTACTTGTCTCAGGTATGGATGAAGGAGCCAGGGTAGTCGTGGTCTGTTCCGATACAGAAAATGAAGAGAAAACTTGGGCTGAGGATAAAGTCAAGTTGTCTCTCTGGATGTAATGAAACACTATTTGACGAGAGAAATTTCCGATGGGGAATTCAAGCAGAGAAGAATAGTCTCGCAAGAATTGAAAAGAAAGTGCGACATCCCATCAAATAGGAGTGACGATTCTCATGATCGCGAGGTCCTACGATTGAATGCAATAGTTGCTGTGACATGAACAATGAATATTTATCATTCATCCCTCAATTAATTCCACCCTGTTGAAATGACTCCTCTGAAGTATACGACTTAACATGGCTTTCATCACGCAGGGATTCGACCTATGTTCCTCCCCGGGCATTAATATGGACGTTTTAACGTCCAATTTTTTGATCAGTAGATTTCACAGCACATAAGGGAATTTTCGTACAGGATTGACTTTGAGCAGTATAACCTTTTGATGACATGTACTCTTGGAAAATACTCCAAGATCATATTCAATTGGAGCGATATCTTTCTGATTTGCAACACATCCTTGGCAAAAGACAATGCCGCGGTGGTGATTGAGATTACCTGTCAACGTTGATGTTGGTTCCGTTGTCGAAGAGCTGATAGTTGTACTTTCCGCTGAGGAGGTACTTCCCTCTGTAGTTGATAGAGTTCCTTTAAATAGAAAAGCTGAGCGTTTAGTTACAGTCCATCACAGCACGGTCAAGCTACTCTAGTCCGTTGATTAAACAGTCCATACAACAGTGAATTAATTTCATTTCATTTAGTATGACAAATAGTTCTTGTAATTGCAATGTTGCGAGTAATACCTTGTGCATACTGCAAATATTCGAACATTCAAATTTAGAATTTGTTGACATGGCATGGATTTTTGTTTGTTCCTTCAGCTTTAAACATCAAGCATTGCAACTGTTTGTCAATTGCATCAAGAAGACAGATTGGCTGGGATGCCAGACAAATCAGTAGTTACATATCTTGTCTGATTACTGCCAGATCTCTCACCTTGCAGAATTCCACACTTGAATATGTGAATGAGTCTTTGTTATCATCTTATAATGAATTGTTTGTCTACATTTGGAGTAGCAGGTTATGATTGAAGTTACCTGTAACTATTGATGCTGACTCTATTGAAGAAGAAGTCGAAGATGTAAATCGCTCTGTGGAGGCACTTGGTTCTGTTGTCACGGATGTAGTTCCTTGAAATATGTGAAGAATGATTGTTAAAATACATATCAGTCTGGCAAACTGTGATTTTGCATAGATTCAGCTGATTCTTCCAGTGAGATCTCTGTTCAAATTCCATTCATTTCCTTCCTGATGCTGGATATTTCAGATAGCACTCACCTAATTGGCAACTGATGTCATGGTTCTGCATGTTTATTTACCATGAAGAATCTCCATGAAATATCAATGAACATTCAAATGTAGAAGTTGTCGACGTGGCATATATTTTTGTTTGTTGCTTATCCATTGATGAACGATGGGATAGATTTCAATAGTATGTGGATTTTAAAAGAGTAGAATGTGTTTGAAAAGGATATGAGAGACAGTTAATGAATGGCAGCACTGACCACATATCCATCTTCTACAAAATTTGGTTTATTTGACAAAGCAGGGTAAATATATCATTTGATCGCTTCACATCAATGGCAAAGGCATTTTTATTCTAGCGATGAGATTTTCTAATGTGGGAACATCAAAAAGCAAATTCACCCAAGGTCATTCATCTTGCAAGATGATTGAATGTTTCGTTGAAAAAAATCATTCCTGAAATATGCCTTATTTATGGAAAGTGTTCACTGTTTCGGTGCATGGAAATATAAAGTGATCATGACTCAATCAGGGTTTCAGAAATCTGAAGAAACAATTGTCAAATATTTCTGATTGTGTCTGAAATTGAGAGCATCTTTGACTGTGGGGAAACACAACTGAAGATCATAACTGTACCGGAATAGGTCCCAGGTCTCATAATTAATGCTATTGGCCAAATTCCAAAATTTCTCAGTTATTCATTGTTACTTAGCCCATCTTTCCCCACATATTCAAGCGTCTATCTGGAAGCCTGTAAAAAGCTACTGAGAAATCTGAATTGTATTGTGGGAATATTTTTAATGTATATATCTACCTGTTGCTTCTCTACTTGTCACAGATATGGTTCAAGGAGCCAGGGTAGTCATGGTTTGTTCCGATACAAGATCATATTCAATTGGAGCGATATATTTCTGATTTGCAACACATCCTTGCCCAAATACAATGCCGCAGTGGTGATTGAGGTTACCTGTCAACGTTGATGTTGGTTCCGTTGTTGAAGAGCTGACAGTTGTACTTTCCGCTGAGGAGGTACTTCCTTCTGTCGTAGATAGAGTTCCTTTAGATAGAAAAGCTGAGCGTTTAGTTACAGTCCATCACAGCACGGTCAAGCTACTCTAGTCCGTTGATTAAACAGTCCATGCAACAGTGAATTAATTTCATTTCATTTGTATGACAAATAGTTTTTGTAATTGCAATGTTGCGAGTAATACTGCAAATATTCGAAGTTGAAACTCTTCCATATCACAGCCATTGATGAATGATTATTTGGGCAAAATTGTGAAGTTTACAGAGTTACCTATTTGTGTGTCAGTCCTTGATAAACCATTGAATAGATTTCAGTGGCCATAGTCGTTTCAGTGAGCGTAAGAGTTTTGAAAATTAAAAAAAATGAGTGTGTTAATGATTGTATATTTGGCACCAATCTCTGCAGTCTGATGTTTGGTTCTTGATGTGAAGCCACTTTTGACATTTGAATGTATCAGATACGTGGCAAAGCTATTGCTGTTCCATCATTATGATATTTGACATAAAGACACGCGAATACAAATGTACAGTGAGTTTTAAGTCTGCTGGCTAAATTGTGTTCTCTCTGTGCAATTATTCAGTGAGACACTGAATGGAAATGTGTTTAGCTGTGCTGAAGAATCTTTTCAGCTTTAAAAATCAAGCATCGCAACTGTTTGTCAGTTACATTAAGAGGAAAGATTAGCTGGGACGGCAGATGGAACGGTAGTTTCATATGTTGCAAGAGTCTAACTGTTGTCTCGCTGCTTGTCCCTGGAGTGGTAGATGGGGCAGTGGTGACCGTGCTTGTTTCTGAAAGTGAAAATGAAGTCAGGTATGCCTTGATGTTAATGCCATCAATTATCTGGATGCAATAACATTTCTCTCATCTACGATAATCGAAGTAGACTAGAGAGTCAAACAGAAAATCAACGAGAATAAATTGTAAGGCACTATAGAACACTATACTCTATATCTTGCATTCTGACAAATTAGTCAGGTTCAATGACATGGTGATATATCTTTGTCCTGAGCAATGGTTAAAATTTGTTCTTAGTAATATGCACCAAATGTTTCCCCATTTTGCCTCTGTAAAAAATGGCAACCGGTTGAAGTGAATGACAAGAAATCCACATGTTTGTATTCCTGAGTATTGGCTTTTGCATTTGAGAAATGCATTTATTAAACACTGATATTTCCAAACTGACTCCTCAGGATTATATTCCCAGTCATTCCCTTCAATCAAAAGTTGGATGCAACTGCAATTACGTCGTAGAATGAGCCTGACTCGATGATCCTTTCCAATGACTGTCAGATCTCTCACCTTGCAGAACTCCACAAGGGAATATGTGAATGAGACTATAATTTCCTCTTACAATATATTGCATGTCTACATTTATGAAGGTTATGATTGAAGTTACCTGTGACTATTGATGTTGACTCTGTTGAAGAAGAGGTCGAAGATGTAAAATTCTCTGTGGAGGTACTTGATTCTGTTGTTACAGATGTAGTTCCTTAAAATATGTGAAGAATGATTGTTAAAATAAATAGCAACCTGGTAATCTGTGATTATGCTTAGATTCAGCTGATCCTTCCGGCAAATCTTTGTACAAATTATTTTCATTTCCTTCCTGATGCTGGATATTTCAAATGGCACTCACATAATTGGCAACTGATGTCATGTTTATTTACAATGAAGAATCTCCATGAAATATCAATTAACATTCAAAGTTAAAAGTTGTCAACTTGGCATGGATTTTTGTTTGTTGCTTATCCATTGATGAATGATGGGATAGATTTCAATAGTATGTGTCTTTTACAAGAGTAGAATATGTTTGAAAAGGATATAAGAGACAGTTAATGAATGGCAGCACTCATTACATATACATTATCTCGAAAATCTGCTGGGTTATTTGACTAAGCAGGGTAAATATATCATTTGATCGCTTCACAGGAACGTCAAATGCATTTTTATTCTAGCGATTAGATTTTCTAATGTGGAAGCTTCAGAAAGCAAATTCTCCCTTGGTCATTCCTCTTGCAAGATGATTGGTTATATTAAGGAAAATAATCATGGCTGAAATATGCATTATTGATGGAACGTGTTCACTGTTTCGGTACATGGAACTATATAGTGATCATGATTCTATCAGAGGTTCAGAAATCTGAAGAAACAATTCTCAAGTATTTCCGATTGTGTCTGGAATTGAGAGCATCTGTGACTGTGGGGAAACACAACTGAAGAACAGAACTGTACCGGAATAGGTCCCAGGTCTCATAATTAATGCTATTGGCCAAATACCAAAATTTCTAAGTTATTCATTGTTACTTAGCCCATCTTTCCCCACATATTCAAGCGTCTATCTGGAAGCCTGTAAAAAGCTACTGAGAAATCTGAATTGTATTGTGGGGATATTTTTAACGTATAAATCTACCTGTTGCTTCACTACTTGTCTCAGGTATGGATGAAGGAGCCAGGGTAGTCGTGGTCTGTTCCGATACAGAAAATGAAGAGAAAACTTGGGCTGAGGATAAAGTCAAGTTGTCTCTCTGGATGTAATGAAACACTATTTGACGAGAGAAATTTCCGATGGGGAATTCAAGCAGAGAAGAATAGTCTCGCAAGAATTGAAAAGAAAGTGCGACATCCCATCAAATAGGAGTGACGATTCTCATGATCGCGAGGTCCTACGATTGAATGCAATAGTTGCTGTGACATGAACAATGAATATTTATCATTCATCCCTCAATTAATTCCACCCTGTTGAAATGACTCCTCTGAAGTATACGACTTAACATGGCTTTCATCACGCAGGGATTCGACCTATGTTCCTCCCCGGGCATTAATATGGACGTTTTAACGTCCAATTTTTTGATCAGTAGATTTCACAGCACATAAGGGAATTTTCGTACAGGATTGACTTTGAGCAGTATAACCTTTTGATGACATGTACTCTTGGAAAATACTCCAAGATCATATTCAATTGGAGCGATATCTTTCTGATTTGCAACACATCCTTGGCAAAAGACAATGCCGCGGTGGTGATTGAGATTACCTGTCAACGTTGATGTTGGTTCCGTTGTCGAAGAGCTGATAGTTGTACTTTCCGCTGAGGAGGTACTTCCCTCTGTAGTTGATAGAGTTCCTTTAAATAGAAAAGCTGAGCGTTTAGTTACAGTCCATCACAGCACGGTCAAGCTACTCTAGTCCGTTGATTAAACAGTCCATACAACAGTGAATTAATTTCATTTCATTTAGTATGACAAATAGTTCTTGTAATTGCAATGTTGCGAGTAATACCTTGTGCATACTGCAAATATTCGAACATTCAAATTTAGAATTTGTTGACATGGCATGGATTTTTGTTTGTTCCTTCAGCTTTAAACATCAAGCATTGCAACTGTTTGTCAATTGCATCAAGAAGACAGATTGGCTGGGATGCCAGACAAATCAGTAGTTACATATCTTGTCTGATTACTGCCAGATCTCTCACCTTGCAGAATTCCACACTTGAATATGTGAATGAGTCTTTGTTATCATCTTATAATGAATTGTTTGTCTACATTTGGAGTAGCAGGTTATGATTGAAGTTACCTGTAACTATTGATGCTGACTCTATTGAAGAAGAAGTCGAAGATGTAAATCGCTCTGTGGAGGCACTTGGTTCTGTTGTCACGGATGTAGTTCCTTGAAATATGTGAAGAATGATTGTTAAAATACATATCAGTCTGGCAAACTGTGATTTTGCATAGATTCAGCTGATTCTTCCAGTGAGATCTCTGTTCAAATTCCATTCATTTCCTTCCTGATGCTGGATATTTCAGATAGCACTCACCTAATTGGCAACTGATGTCATGGTTCTGCATGTTTATTTACCATGAAGAATCTCCATGAAATATCAATGAACATTCAAATGTAGAAGTTGTCGACGTGGCATATATTTTTGTTTGTTGCTTATCCATTGATGAACGATGGGATAGATTTCAATAGTATGTGGATTTTAAAAGAGTAGAATGTGTTTGAAAAGGATATGAGAGACAGTTAATGAATGGCAGCACTGACCACATATCCATCTTCTACAAAATTTGGTTTATTTGACAAAGCAGGGTAAATATATCATTTGATCGCTTCACATCAATGGCAAAGGCATTTTTATTCTAGCGATGAGATTTTCTAATGTGGGAACATCAAAAAGCAAATTCACCCAAGGTCATTCATCTTGCAAGATGATTGAATGTTTCGTTGAAAAAAATCATTCCTGAAATATGCCTTATTTATGGAAAGTGTTCACTGTTTCGGTGCATGGAAATATAAAGTGATCATGACTCAATCAGGGTTTCAGAAATCTGAAGAAACAATTGTCAAATATTTCTGATTGTGTCTGAAATTGAGAGCATCTTTGACTGTGGGGAAACACAACTGAAGATCATAACTGTACCGGAATAGGTCCCAGGTCTCATAATTAATGCTATTGGCCAAATTCCAAAATTTCTCAGTTATTCATTGTTACTTAGCCCATCTTTCCCCACATATTCAAGCGTCTATCTGGAAGCCTGTAAAAAGCTACTGAGAAATCTGAATTGTATTGTGGGAATATTTTTAATGTATATATCTACCTGTTGCTTCTCTACTTGTCACAGATATGGTTCAAGGAGCCAGGGTAGTCATGGTTTGTTCCGATACAAGATCATATTCAATTGGAGCGATATATTTCTGATTTGCAACACATCCTTGCCCAAATACAATGCCGCAGTGGTGATTGAGGTTACCTGTCAACGTTGATGTTGGTTCCGTTGTTGAAGAGCTGACAGTTGTACTTTCCGCTGAGGAGGTACTTCCTTCTGTCGTAGATAGAGTTCCTTTAGATAGAAAAGCTGAGCGTTTAGTTACAGTCCATCACAGCACGGTCAAGCTACTCTAGTCCGTTGATTAAACAGTCCATGCAACAGTGAATTAATTTCATTTCATTTGTATGACAAATAGTTTTTGTAATTGCAATGTTGCGAGTAATACTGCAAATATTCGAAGTTGAAACTCTTCCATATCACAGCCATTGATGAATGATTATTTGGGCAAAATTGTGAAGTTTACAGAGTTACCTATTTGTGTGTCAGTCCTTGATAAACCATTGAATAGATTTCAGTGGCCATAGTCGTTTCAGTGAGCGTAAGAGTTTTGAAAATTAAAAAAAATGAGTGTGTTAATGATTGTATATTTGGCACCAATCTCTGCAGTCTGATGTTTGGTTCTTGATGTGAAGCCACTTTTGACATTTGAATGTATCAGATACGTGGCAAAGCTATTGCTGTTCCATCATTATGATATTTGACATAAAGACACGCGAATACAAATGTACAGTGAGTTTTAAGTCTGCTGGCTAAATTGTGTTCTCTCTGTGCAATTATTCAGTGAGACACTGAATGGAAATGTGTTTAGCTGTGCTGAAGAATCTTTTCAGCTTTAAAAATCAAGCATCGCAACTGTTTGTCAGTTACATTAAGAGGAAAGATTAGCTGGGACGGCAGATGGAACGGTAGTTTCATATGTTGCAAGAGTCTAACTGTTGTCTCGCTGCTTGTCCCTGGAGTGGTAGATGGGGCAGTGGTGACCGTGCTTGTTTCTGAAAGTGAAAATGAAGTCAGGTATGCCTTGATGTTAATGCCATCAATTATCTGGATGCAATAACATTTCTCTCATCTACGATAATCGAAGTAGACTAGAGAGTCAAACAGAAAATCAACGAGAATAAATTGTAAGGCACTATAGAACACTATACTCTATATCTTGCATTCTGACAAATTAGTCAGGTTCAATGACATGGTGATATATCTTTGTCCTGAGCAATGGTTAAAATTTGTTCTTAGTAATATGCACCAAATGTTTCCCTATTTTGCCTCTGTAAAAAATGGCAACCGGTTGAAGTGAATGACAAGAAATCCACATGTTTGTATTCCTGAGTATTGGCTTTTGCATTTGAGAAATGCATTTATTAAACACTGATATTTCCAAACTGACTCCTCAGGATTATATTCCCAGTCATTCCCTTCAATCAAAAGTTGGATGCAACTGCAATTACGTCGTAGAATGAGCCTGACTCGATGATCCTTTCCAATGACTGTCAGATCTCTCACCTTGCAGAACTCCACAAGGGAATATGTGAATGAGACTATAATTTCCTCTTACAATATATTGCATGTCTACATTTATGAAGGTTATGATTGAAGTTACCTGTGACTATTGATGTTGACTCTGTTGAAGAAGAGGTCGAAGATGTAAAATTCTCTGTGGAGGTACTTGATTCTGTTGTTACAGATGTAGTTCCTTAAAATATGTGAAGAATGATTGTTAAAATAAATAGCAACCTGGTAATCTGTGATTATGCTTAGATTCAGCTGATCCTTCCGGCAAATCTTTGTACAAATTATTTTCATTTCCTTCCTGATGCTGGATATTTCAAATGGCACTCACATAATTGGCAACTGATGTCATGTTTATTTACAATGAAGAATCTCCATGAAATATCAATTAACATTCAAAGTTAAAAGTTGTCAACTTGGCATGGATTTTTGTTTGTTGCTTATCCATTGATGAATGATGGGATAGATTTCAATAGTATGTGTCTTTTACAAGAGTAGAATATGTTTGAAAAGGATATAAGAGACAGTTAATGAATGGCAGCACTCATTACATATACATTATCTCGAAAATCTGCTGGGTTATTTGACTAAGCAGGGTAAATATATCATTTGATCGCTTCACAGGAACGTCAAATGCATTTTTATTCTAGCGATTAGATTTTCTAATGTGGAAGCTTCAGAAAGCAAATTCTCCCTTGGTCATTCCTCTTGCAAGATGATTGGTTATATTAAGGAAAATAATCATGGCTGAAATATGCATTATTGATGGAACGTGTTCACTGTTTCGGTACATGGAACTATATAGTGATCATGATTCTATCAGAGGTTCAGAAATCTGAAGAAACTATTCTCAAGTATTTCCGATTGTGTCTGGAATTGAGAGCATCTGTGACTGTGGGGAAACACAACTGAAGAACAGAACTGTACCGGAATAGGTCCCAGGTCTCATAATTAATGCTATTGGCCAAATACCAAAATTTCTAAGTTATTCATTGTTACTTAGCCCATCTTTCCCCACATATTCACGCATCTATCTGGAAGCCTGTAAAAAGCTACTGAGAAATCTGAATTGTATTGTGGGGATATTTTTAATGTATATATCTACCTGTTGCTTCACTACTTGTCACAGATATGGTTCAAGGAGCCAGGGTAGTCATGGTTTGTTCCGATACAAGATCATATTCAATTGGAGCAATATCTTTCTGATTTGCAACACATCCTTGCCCAAATACAATGCCGTGGTGGTGATTGATGTTATCTGTCAACGTTGATGTTTGTTCCGTTGTTGAAGAGCTGATAGTTGTACTTCCTTCTGTCGTAGATAAAGTTCCTTTAAATAGACAAGCTTAGCGTTTAGTTAAAGTCCATCACAGCACGCTCAAGCTTCTCTAGTCCGTTGTTTAAAAGTCCATGCAACAGTGAATTAATTTCATTTCATTTTGTATGAAAAATAGTTCTTTTAATTGCAATGTGGCAAGGGATATCTTGTGAATACTGCAGATTTTCGAAGTGAAGCTGATTGCATGTCACAGCAATTGATGAATTATTATTTGGGCAAAATTGTGAACTTTACAGAGTTCCTACTTGTGTGTCAGATCTTGATAAACCATTGAATAGAGTTCTGTGACAATAGTAGTTCAGGTGACTGCAAGGGTTTTGAAAATAAAAAAAATAGGGTGTCATTGTATATTTGGCACCAATCCTGCAGTCTGATGTTTGGTTCTTGATGTGAAGCCACTTGTGATATTTGAATTCATCACAGACATTGCAAAGCTATTGTTGAATCATTACATTAAGTGACCTGGTGGCATGAGAAAATAAATGTCCAGTTTTCAATCTTGCTGGATACCTGATTATTTTTCTTAAATTTCTTAAAGGCCAGCTGTAGTGGAGTGATATAATGTAGGCATCTCCTCGCTGTCTTGTGCAGGCTGGTCTGCATTCCGTACATATAGCTCCTCGCTGTAAGATCCCTAATAAAGGCTGCGAACCATAGTTTCCTCTTTCATAAGCCAGCAGCATGTAGAAGCATGCCAAGGTTCTCTGAATGCCTCGTGTTTGCTGGTGGTCATTGATCGTTCAACAATTTATTAATCAGAATTTTAATTGTCATGGACAAGGTGATTATACTGGAGAAGTTGGAAACCGATTCAAAGGAAATGTAGAGCTCTGTCAGCTTTGACATATTGATTCATTGCTTGAAGGCCTACATGAGGTGCCATGAGATCACAGTTGATGGCCCTCGATATGATCTGTTCTTTTCAGCAGTCCGCCACCAAGCATACCAGATTATCCATGACTGTGAAGGGTACGACGAGGTAGTGGCCCTACTGTGACAGCATTATGGAGCCCCAATGAAAGCTATGTATGCTCATTACCCACTGGCCACCTATTGCCAGGGGTCTGGTGAGTCATTTGATGATTTCCTAAGGGCCATGCAGGACCTGGTGTGAGTCTGCGGGTGCCAGGATCTGACTGCAGCGACCTACCATGAGAAGCTCATTCGCAATGGGCTAGTCTTCGGCTTCTGCTCTCCTCACGTAAGGGAACGACCCCTGCAGAAGAGTGACCAGTCCCTTCATTGAAGTCATGCAGAATGCCCAATTGCTGGAAACTGCCGAAAAGAATGCAGAGGCCTACTCAGCAGGCCATGCGGCCACCAGATGGAGAGAATGGGCAATATCATCTTGGCACTCAGTGTCCCTGACTGCTCCTGCCACCGCCAAGCACTCGAGATGCAACTACTGCGGCCAGGGCAAACACTCGCGGAAGTATTGTCTGGGCCTTAGCGCGACCTGCTCAAACTGCCGAAGGAAGTGCCACTACAAAAAGGTATGCCGCTCTAAACCCCACTCAAGCAGTGCAATGTGTGGACCTCAAGCCTTGATGCCAGCGTGGGCCGACTCATGTCCGGTGTCATTTCTGGTAGCCGAGAACCAACCATCCGGAACTGGAGTGCAATCACATGAGGTGATGTTACATCCGGCTTCTCTTCCAGACTCCATCGTGTGTGATCCATGGAGGTGGCCATTTTCACGATCTCCTGGGTGGCCATCTTGGCAGCAGCCATCCCAACGATACAGCAGCAGTGAATCGGACAATGAACTGACATTGGCTTCCATCGTGCTTGACCAGAGCAGGCTACACCAGCTGGGGTGATTAATGATGGACATTGAGATAAATGGCCACACCAAGGGGTGCCTGTTCAACACAGGAAGCACAGACAGTTTCATAAACCCGGGCACGGCTCAGCATTATTCCCTCTCAGTTCCCAGACGAAGTGCAAAGTAGCGCTAGTCTCCAACTCCAGGAAATCAGCAGGTGTTGCACTATCACTCTAACCATGAGGGGCACAAAATATAAAAACTTCAAACTATTGATGATGCTCTACCTCTGCACACCCATCATACTGGGGCTGGATTTCCAATGCCAGCTTAAGAGTGTGCAGATATAGTTTGACAGGCCATCCCCCCACTCACATTCCTGCCCGTCCTCCTGAATATGCCCAATCACCCACCAGAATGTCGGACAGGGCATCCGGCCTGCGGCTTGGCCACCCTCCTGGTACATCTTCCCCCTCTTTCCAAAACCTCACCCCATACTGCAAACCAGTCATCACTAAAGAGCAGGCAATATAGCCCCTGGGACAGAGAATTCATAAAAAGGGAAATGGGGCGACTGATGGTGGAGGGCATTATAGAACCCAGAAGCAGCCCCAGGTGGATAAGTGGTGGTGGTGAAGAGTGGGGATAAGTACCGGATGTTCATTGATTACAGCCAGACCATCAACATGGTGAATATGGCGTATGGCGAATGAGATTGCCAAATTAAGTGTATTTTCCACCAAAGACCTCAAATCGGCATACAGCCTAATTCTGATTCATCTAGAAGACCAGACATACATCATTTGAGGTAAACGGCCACCTATATCACTTCCTGCGGGTCCCATTCGGCCTCACGAACAGGGTGTCAGTGTTACAAAGGGAGATTGATCGCATAGTGGATGACAACAAACTAAAAGCGACTTATCTCTATTTGGATAATTTCACCATCTGCAGCCAGAACTAGGGGGAACACAACAAGAACCTGCAAAGGTTCCTGGCCACTGTCAAATCCCTCAACCTCACATGCAACAAGAAAATGTGTGTGTTTAGCTCCCAGTGGCTAGCAATCCTGGGGTTCATGGTGGAGCATGGTGTAATTGCCCCTGACCCCGAGCACATGCGCCCATCTTCCGGAACTTCCTCTGCCTCAGAACCCCAAGGCTATAAAAAAGTTCCAGGGGTTCTTCTTGTACTCTGCCCAGTGGATCCCCAACTATGCAGACAAGGCCCAACCCCTGCTGAAAACCACCACCTTTCTCCCATCAGTAGAGGCCCATAGGCTTTCGAGAGCATCAAGGACGATTGCCAAGGTAGCAATGAACTCCATTGATGAATCCATCCCGTTTCAAGTGGAGAACGATGCCTCCAACTTTGCCCTGGCCTCCACGCTGAACCAAGCAGGCAGTCCAATAGCATTTTTCTCCTGAACCCTCCAAGGCCTTGAATTCAGGCACTCTGCTATTGAGAAGGAGACACAGGCAAAAGCAAAGGCCATGTGTCACTTGAGGCACTATTTGGCTGGCAGACTATTCACCCTTCTGAAGGACCAGAGAGCTATCACTTTCATATTTAATAACAAATGCCGGGGGAAAAATTAAAAATGACAAGATCATGAGGTGGAGAATTGAGCTGACAACCTATATTTATGAGATCTTGTGTCGGTCGGACAAGCTGAATGAGCCACCCGATGCCATGTTCAGAGGAACCTGTGCCAGAGCTCAAGTAGATTGCCTCCAATCCCTCCATGAAAGCCTCTTGAACCCTGGGAACACAAGGCTCTACCATTTTGTGAGGGCCCGTAACCTCCCCTATTCAGTAGAGGAGGTCAGGGAGTTGACTCGCAATTGCTCGGACTGTGCAGAATGAAAGCCACATTTTTACTGACCGGAGAGAGTCCAGCTCATTAAGGCCACTCACCCCTTCGAACGTCTCAGCATGGACTTCAAGGTAACCCTTCTGTCCACAAATCGGAATATCATGGACGAGTACTCATATTTCCTATTCGCCATCCCCTGCCCCAACATGACCACACCCACAGTCATTAAAGCACTCCGCATCATATCCACCCTGTTCAGACATCTCAATTAGTGATCAGGGGTCCTCATTCGTGAGTGAGGAGTTGCGGCAATACTTCCTTTCCAAGGACATAGCCATGATTAGACCACCAGCTATGCTAGGATGCCCTAATCAGTGTGTCCCACAGTCACCAGGGGTGGGTATTATCACTAAAGCCATCAATCAACTGAATGGCTCACGAGACAGCCTTGTGCCTTGAGGTCAAGCTTGTGTAAACTTCTATTAATACCTCACTCCATTTTTTTGAAAATAAGTAGAGTTCAGGTGTGGTTTGGTGAACCTCTATGTCTGTCATTAATTCTCTGTATAAACCTAAAGTGGGAGTTAGATTCCTCAGCTATGCATGCAGCCCAAACATTTTGGGCACAGTTACATATTTTTTGACAAGGCTGAAGAAAAATGTCAGTAACAATGGAACAGCTCAAGGTTGTCCTCAAACAACAGCAAGAGAGCTTTGAACTGATACAAGTGGACCAGCTGGTAGCAAAAATGTCTGTTGGAGCTTAATTCATTGAGGAGGGTTAAAACAAATTCTGCAGATGCATTAATGAACTCTATCACTGAGGTTAATTATGACTCTGAGTCATGCACTTTTGAAGCTTGGTACAAAAACTATGAAGATTTGTTTTCAGTAGACTTTTCCAAGTTCAGTGAAGCATGGAAGATTAGGCTGTTGTTGAGGAAGTTAGGCACTCGAGAACATGAGCACAACATAAACTTTATTCTGCCAAAACTTCCCTGGGAGCTCAGTTTCAGGGAAACACTTGATATAATGGCAGAAATATTCAGTGAACAACCATCACTGTTCAACATTCAGTATCACTGTTTAAAAATGACCAAGAGAGACACCAAAGATTTTGTGACACATGCAAGTATGTTAAATAGACAGTGTGAGCTTTTTAAACTCTCTATGCTGTCTGAAGACCAATTCAAGTGTCTAGTCTTTGTAGTAGATATACAGTTATACCAAAATGCAGACCTCAGTATGTGGTTGCTAGCAAAGATTGAGCAAGAGTCTGACATGACCCTTCGAATATTAACTGCCGATGCAAAAACTTATTTAATTTAAAACACAACAGCAAAATAGTGCAATGAGCACCAAGCAATGTCAAGTCAGCAGACCCCACTAGCCCAAATCAAAGTGTGACCTGTCCAGCCAAACCATAATGCAGTGAGTGGCCCTACACCCATGAATGCCCGTACAGATGGCAGCACTCTAATAAATGCAAGAGTTGGGGACATAAAGCAGAATGCTGTAGAACTGGCAGATGGAAAACACCTGATAAGTTAGCTTCACACACAAAAGTGAAACCAATCAAAGCGACTTTCAGGTGGCGAACGCCAAATGCAGGAAATATATGAAAGTGAACATTAATGATACCACAGTGAGGCTTCAAATTGACATAGGGTCTGACATCGTAATATCAAAGAAACTGTGGAGATTGGTCAGTCAGAGGTGACTCCAACTGAAAACATGGCATGGAATGCTTCTGGGGGTATCCTGGAGTTGCTAGGTCAAGTTGACTGTTCCATCAGCTTAAACAGCGCAGAAGGAAATGGATCATGTTATTTGGTAAAATGTCCTAACCTCGATCTCATGGGTCTCAACTAAATCAAAAGGTTGAACCTACTGGATCGTCCACTTAATGATATTTGTCAAAACTTGGAAGTGGCACATATCCCACAGTGGCAAATACAGCACAAGAGTTGCTGGTACAGTTAAAGCAACGCCATGCAAAATTATTTTCTGAAGGATTCGGACGGTGCACTAAAAAGAAGGTGAAATTCTATCTTCTGCCAAATATGAAACCAACTTTCAAGCCAAAATGACCTGTCCCATATGAAGCACTGCAAGAAGTGGAGCAAGAATTGTAACAGCTGAAACATGGAGTAATTGAGCAAGCCAACCCTACTCATCATGAGCTGCATCTTTTGTATCTTCTTTTGGCTTGGCTTCATGGACGAAGATTTATGGAGGGGTAATGTCCACGTCAGCTGCAGGCTCGTTTGTGGCTGACAAGTCCGATGCGGGACAGGCAGACACGGTTGCAGCAGTTGCAAGGGAAAATTGATTGGTTGGGGTTGGGTGTTGGGTTTTTCCTCCTTTGTCTTTTGTCAGTGAGTTGGGCTCTGCGGTCTTCTTCAAAGGAGGTTGCTGTCCGCCAACCTGTGAGGTGACAAGATGCATGGTTGGAGGCGAGATCAGCCCACTGGCGGTGGTCAATGTGGCAGGCACCAAGAGATTTCTTTAAGCAGTCCTTGTACCTCTTCTTTGGTGCACCTCTGTCTCGGTGGCCAGTGGAGAGCTCGCCATATAACACGATCTTTGGAAGGCGATGGTCCTCCATTCTGGAGACGTGACCTACCCAGTGCAGTTGGATATTCAGCAGCGTGGATTTGATGCTGTTGGCCTCTGCCATCTCGAGTACTTCGATGTTGGTGATGAAGTCGCTCCAATGAATGTTGAGGATGGAGCGGAGACAACGCTGATGGAAGCGTTCTAGGAGCTGTAGGTGATGCCGGTAGAGGACCCATGATTTGGAGCCGAACAGGAGTGTGGGTATGACAACGGCTCTGTATACGCTTATCTTTGTGAGGTTTTTCAGTTGGTTGTTTTTCCAGACTCTTTTGTGTAGTCTTCCAAAGGCACTATTTGCCTTGGAGAGTCTGTTGTCTATCTCGTTGTCGATCCTTGCATCTGATGAAATGGTGCAGCCGAGATAGGTAAACTGGTTGACCGTTTTGAGTTTTGTGTGCCCGATGGAGATGTGGGGGGGGGGGGCTGGTAGTCATGATGGGGAGCTGGCTGATGGAGGACCTCAGTTTTCTTCAGACTGACTTCCAGGCCAAACATTTTGGCAGTTTCCGCAAAACAGGATGTCAAGCGCTGAAGAGCTGGCTCTGAATGGGCAACTAAAGCGGCATCATCTGCAAAGAGTAGTTCACGGACAAGTTGCTCTTGTGTCTTGGTATGAGCTTGCAGGCGCCTCAGATTGAAGAGACTGCCATCCGTGCGGTACCGGATGTAAACAGCGTCTTCATTGTTGAGGTCTTTCATGGCTGAAGAAGATTGAAAAGAGGGTTGGTGCGAGAAAGCAGCCTTGCTTCACGCCATTGTTAATGGAGAAGGGTTCAGAGAGCTCATTGCTGTATCTGACCCGACCTTGTTGGTTTTCGTGCAGTTGGACAACCATGTTGAGGAACTTTGAGGGGCATCCGAGGCGCTCTAGTATTTGCCAAAGCCCTTTCCTACTCATGGTGTCGAAGGCTTTGGTGAGGTCAACAAAGGTGATGTAGAGTCCTTTGTTTTGTTCTCTGCACTTTTCTTGGAGCTGTCTGAAGGCAAAGACCATGTCAATAGTTCCTCTGTTTGCGCGAAAGCCGCACTAGGATTCTGGGAGAACATTTTCGGCTACACTAGGTATTATTCTATTTAGGAAAATCCTAGCGAAGCTTTTGCCTTCAATGGAGAGCAGCGTGATTCCCCTGTAGTTTGAGCAATCTGATTTCTCGCCTTTGTTTTTGTACAGGGTGATGTTGATGGCATCACGAAGGTCCTGAGGCAGCTTTCCTTGGTCCCAGCAGAGCTTGAAAAACTCATGCAGTTTGGCATGCAGAGTTTTGCCGCCAGCCTTCCAGACCTCTGGGGGGATTCCATCATACCTGCTGCTTTGCCACTTTTCAGTTGTTCAATTGCCTTATATGTCCCTTCCCGGGTGAGGTCCTCATCCAGCTCTAGCCTTAAGGGCTGTTGAGGGAGCTGGAGCAGGGCAGATTCATAGACTGAGCAGTTTGCCCAGATCGGGGCCGCCGCCACCTACCCTCTGCCCGGACCGGGGCTGCTGTATCCTTCTTTCTGCCCGGACCAGGGCCTCCGCCTGCTTTGCTCTGCCGAGGCCGGGGCCACCGCCTCCCCCTCGCTTCTGCCCGGACCGGGGCCTCCGCCTGCCTCACTACCGAGGCTGGGGCCGCCGCCTACCCCTCGCTTTTGCCCGGATTGGGGCTGCCGCCGCCTACCTTCTGCTCGGACTGGGGCTGGGGCTGCCGCCACCAACCCTCTGCCTTCCAGTTACACCCCAGTTACACAGCAGTAAGAAAGGGTGTGACTCAGTCAACCCCGTCAGAATCCAACCGGGACCCTGACCTACCTCAGAGGTAGTTAGAGAACCCAATTAAACTTACCTAGGCCATGTCCACAGGTGATTTGCGACCAGGTTTGGTCCAACCTAGGAGGGGAGGCAGCCCGGGTAAGAAACCTGCATAGGAGAAGGCCACTCCAATATAAAACCTACGACCCAAGGACCTCGCTACCATGTCCCAGCTTGCTTGGCCATGGCACACGAACCATGGGTGTAAAGGGTGGGGCCAGTACTGCGCACACTGCACTCCACCTTAAAGCTCCTTTGCGCAGGCCCGAGGACATGTCCACGTCCTCCCCCTCCACGTCCTCCCCCTCAAAAGATGCTCACAAACTCAAGCTAGCATGCTGGAACATCAGAACCATGCTAGACAAGGCTGACAGCCACCGACCTGAACATCGGTCTGCCCTCATCGCACATGAACTCCTCAGACTTGACATCGACATAGCCGCTCTCAGTGAAATCCGCCTTGCAGATGCAGGCAGCCTCCAAGAACGCGGCGCGGGCTACACACTCTACTGGTCTGGCAAGCCTATGGATGAATGACGCCTATCTGGTGTAGGCTTCATGGTCAAGAACTCCATTGCCTCCAAACTCGAAAACCTCCGACAGGCCACTCGGACCGGATCATGTCCATGCGACTCCCCCTTCAAAACAAGCGTCGCATCACCCTCATCAGTGTCCATACTCCAACCCTCCAGGTGGAACCAGCAGAAAAGGACAAGTTCTACACTGATCTGCACAACCTCATTCAACACACCCCTACAGCCGACAAGGTTGTCATCCTTGGCAACTTCAACACTCGCGTCGGCAAAGACTCAGAAACCTGGCCAGGAATCCTGGGCAAGCATGGTGTCGGCAAGTGCAACGACAATGGGCGCCTCCTGTTGGAGCTCTACGCAGAACAGCGGCTTGTCATTACAAACACCCTTTTTCAGCAGAGGGACAGCCTGAAGACTGCCTGGATGCATCCCCGATCCAAACACTGGCACCTCCTGGACTACGTCCTGGTGTGAAAAAGAGACAAACGAGATGTGCTCCACACCAGGGTCATGCCCAGTGCGGAATGCCACACTGACCACTGGCTGGTTCGCTGCAAGCTCAACCTTCACTTCAAGCCAAAGTCCAGGAACAGTAAAGCCCCCAGAAAGAGGTTCAATGTTGGAAACTTGCAGTCAGATGAAGTGAGATGAAACTTCCAGGCAAACCTCAAAGCAAAGCTCGAGGATGCAATCCGCCTCACGGACTCGTCCCCTGAAACCCTCTGGGATCAGCTGAAGACTACCATACTGCAATCCACTGAAGAGGTACTAGGCTTCTCCTCCAGGAAAAACAAGGACTGGTTCGACGAAAGCAACCAAGAAATCCAGGAGCTGCTGGCAAAGAAGGGAGCTGCCCACCAGGCTCACCTTGCAAAGCCGTCCTGGCCAGAGAAGAAACGAGCCTTCCGTCGCGCATGCAGCCATCTTCAGCGCAAACTCTGGGAGATCCAAAATGAGTGGTGGACTAGCCTCGCCAAACGATCCCAGCTCAGCACGGACATTGGCGACTTCAGGGGTTTTTACGAAGCTCTGAAGGCTGTGTACAGCCCCTCACCCCAAGTCCAAAGCCCGCTGCGCAGCTCAGACGGCAAAGTCCTCCTCAGCGACGACAAGATCTCCATCCTCAACCGATGCATCTTTTGTGGTGGTGAAGAAATCAAATGGATCCATACGTCTGTGTGTTGATTTTTCAGCTGAACTGAATGCAACATTGGACACCAATCAATACCCACTGCCATTGCCTGATGACCTTTTCGTGAAGCTGAATGGTGGCAAATGCTTTGCAAAGATAGATTTGGCATATTTATAGGTGGAGGTTTATGCCAAATCCAGAGAATTGCTAACCATCAACACGCACCGTGGACTGTTCAGATACACCCATTTACCATTCGGGGGAAGACTGCTCTAGTTATCTTTCAACACATCATAGACACAATGCTGAATGGTGTTCTCAGTGTTGCAGTGTACCTAGATAATATCCTGATCATGGGAACACACACTTGAGAATTGATTAATTGTCTTGATTGCATTTTGTCCCGCATCAGAGACTATGGTTTTCGAGTGCATCCAGGTCAGTGAAATATATGAGTTTCATCATTTTCAAATATGAATGGCGCCAGATCCACAAAACATTGATGCTATCAGGCGCATGCCTCACCCACACATGTGTTCATTCTTGGGTCTTATTAGTCATTATAGTTCATTTCTGTCAGAGATGCATAAACTCCATGATCCACTCAACAAGCTCCTTTCTAAGGGTAGCAAATGGATTTGGACTTCAAAATGTCAAGAATCATTTAATTGGGTTAATACAATGCTAAATTCAAACCTTCTTTTGACACACTACGATCCAAACTTGGAGATTGTCATAGCTTCATATGCATCGCCATCTGGGGTGGATGCAGTCACTTCACACATATTCCCAGATGGGAATCAAAAGGCCATAGCATACACAGAAGCTCTCTAACTGCCCGTAGAGTGTAACTATGGAAAAATTGAAAAGGAGGCTCTTGCAATTATTTTTGCGGTGAATAAATTCCATAAAATGCTCTATGGCCTGCAATTCAGTCTTCTGACAGATCACAAGCCACTATTAGCAATATTTGGTTCAAAGAAAGGAATTCCAATTTACACGGCACCCTGACTGCAAAGATGGGCCACCATGTTATTTGGGTATGATTTCAAAATTAAATGCATGAAACTGAGCTGGAAGATATTCTTATCGTGGAACTCTTCATAGAGGCAGAGGTCAACTAGTATTCAAATATGTTATTAACTCACTGCCAGTTACAGCAGAAAGAGTCAGACAAGCAACAAGCAAAGATTACATTCTTCAAGAGATAATGCTTCACCATCATACAGGGTGGCCAAAAACTTGTCCAAGAATGGAAATTCAGCCATTTTTTTAAAGATGTGAATCATTAACAATCTCTAATGGCTGCCTTTTTGTTGCAGAAAGGATTGTGATACCAAAAACTCTGCAATCAGCAATCCTAAAATAGTTTCACAGGGGACATCCTGGAGCAAATTGATGAAAAGCACTTGCACAAAGCTATATTTATTGAACAATTAACACGGTCACGTATCCGATGTGCCTCGGCTGCGAAATTCCCAGTCATGCGGCCCATGGAATCGTCTTCATATAGACTATGCAGGACAAATTAACGGGGAGTACCATCTAATTGTAATGGGTGCATACTCCAAATGGCTAGAGATCATCAAAGAAACCTGACCAACTGCATCGGCTACAATTATGGAACTCAAGTCCATGTTCAATCGTTTTGGTGCTCCTACAACATTAGTTTCAGACAATGGGACATGATTCAGCCAACTTCAATTTATTCTGCAAACAATATGGCATCACTCATATTCAGTCGCCTCCATATCATCCACTGTCCAATGGTCAGGCAGAACGGGTTGTGGATATGTTCAAACGGGCTCTACACAAAGCCAAGGGGGAAGGTCCAATGGAGGAGATCCTGCAGACATTCTTGTTAAATTACAGGATCACTCCAAACCCATAAACTCCTGGTGGCACTTTGCCTGCTGATAACATCTTCAGTAGCAAAATTAAGCTCCATTTGACGTTATTTTCCCACAAAAGTCAGAACCTGAAAACAGAGATTTGGATATGGAAAGACAGTTCAACCATGGGCATGGATCCAAATAAAGAATGTTTTGAGATGGACAACATGTGCTGGTGTGAGACTACAGGGTTAAGTCAGATGAGTGGCAACTGGGGAGAATCCTGAGGAAGATCGGAGCGGTTCTCTATCATCTGCAGGTTGGACCAGTCAAATGGACTAGACATGCCAACCAGTTGCGACCAACCAAATGTAACCTCGCTGAGACACCTGAGCAACTCAGCTTGGATGCTCTGTTGGAGACTTTTGAACTGCAGAAGCCAGTGACCAACCAAGCACAACCATCACAAGGAAATGAGATTTTACCTGCTGCACCTCAGGAATCTGTACAAACTTCACAAAGAGTTCGCAAACAAGTAAAGACCTTCCAAGTGGACCCAAGTCTCCACAGCTAAAAAAGGGGAGGTGCAAGGATGCCCTAATCAGAGTGACCCACAGTCACTAGGAGTGGGTGACTGTGGGTGGAGTGGGTTACCACTGGAGCCATCAATCAACTGAATGGCTCATGAGACTGTCTTATGTCTTGAAGTCAAGCTTGTGTAAACTTCTATAAATAGCTCACTCAATTTTTTGGAAAAAAAAGTAGAGTGTTCGGGTGTGGTTTGGTGAAACTCTGTGTTTGTCGTTAATTCCCTGAGTAAACTCAAAGAGGGAGTTAGATTCTTCAGCTATGCGTGCAGCCCAAAAATTTTGGGCACAGGTACGACAAGCTATAACCCCCGTGGGAACAGGCAAGTGGAGAGGGAGAATGACATGTTCTGGAAGGCAGTCCTTTTGGCCCTCAAGTCAAAAAGGAAGTCCATCTCCTAGTGGCAAGAGATCCTTCCAGAAATGCTGCATGCTACCATGTCCCTATTTTGCACTGCAACTAATGCCACTCCACATGAAAAATTGTTCTCCTTCCCTAGGAGGTTGGTGTCGGGTACCACGTTGCCTCTCTGGCTGCCGACCCCAGGGCCAGTACTTGTCCAGAAGCATGTTAGGAGCCACAGGTGGACCTGCTGGTCGAGGAAGTGCACTTCCTGAATGCTGTAAGGTAAAAACATCATGAGATGGGACCGGAGAAGGAGTCACCCAGTACTAAGGAGTAACAGAATGCAGATGTGACCTTGTACACTCAAGATAAGCTTTGCACTAACAAGAATGATGTGCAGCAGACTAACAGAGAAGGATAGCAACAGTTTATTCATTGGACAATGTAATGGTATGATAATTTACTAAGTACGTATCCTGAGGTATAAAAAAAACACCACTTGCTGATAACGGCAGAATGCGCCTTCTCCAACTAACACTGTTAGTTGCAAGTGTTACAATCCGGCAATAAAGAACAAAGAACCTTGATTTCGACTCAGTCTGGTGTTTGACTCACTCATTCATGAACAAAGCAGACCTAACAATGCTAACCCACAGTATGCTCCGCTAAGGTACCCAGATGGACAGGACAACATAGTATCCATCCGGAACCAAGCTCAAGCTGGGGCCCCGGCACAGGAGGTGCACACAGTAACCTCTGTCAACAATCAGTCGGCCCCAGGGATCACCCTGACTGGTGACTGTGATCCCAACACCACCATAGTCCCTCGGGCTTCCCCCACCCCTAAAAACAAATTCCCCACCCCCCAACGGAACCAGTACACACAGACGCATTTCAGCCCTCAAACACTCAGCCTGCCGAACAAGCCACCATTTCACAGGAACCAATGACATAGCCAGTGCTGTGATGAATCCAACGCTGTTTAAAAACACCAGATCAGCTGAAGCAATGAACAGTTATGGACTACACAACCAGTGTTGATGGATATTTCCCCACTTCAACCTGTCTGACTTCATCCAAAAAAGGAGGGATGAATGTGGTGGAATGCGTTACTGCAGGCATGACCTTTCTGGACTGGGCAGGCTGGTCTGCCTTCCATACCTCCCTATAAGATCCCTAATAAAGGCTGAGAGCCCTTGTCTCCTCCCTCATACCTGTCTTGGATGTGACCCAGCACCATGTAGAGGCATACCAAGGTTTTCTGATTAATAAAGCCTTTGACTACTTGCTTTGTGTCTGCTGGTGGTCATTAATTGTGCCACAGTGGCATAATTGGCATAGCAGTTAGTACAAAGACTTTACAGCAGCAGTAATTTGGACCAGATTGGGATTCAAGTCCCACATGATCTATAAGGAGTTTGTACATTCTCCCCATTATCTGCAATGAGTTTTCTCCAGGGGCTCCAGTGTCCACCCATGATTTAAAAAAATGTACCGGGGTACAGATTAATGGGTGTAAATTGGGCAGAACAGACCAGTGGTCCAAAACGGACTGTTACTATACCATAAACCCCCATACCCACACTCCTGTTAGGCTCCGAATCATGGGTCCTCTACCGGCATCACCTACGGCTCCTAGAACGCTTCCACCAGCGTTGTCTCCGCTCCATCCTCAACATTCATTGGAGCGACTTCATCCCTAACGTCGAAGTACTCGAGATGGCAGAGGCCGACAGCATCGAGTCCACGCTGCTGAAGATCCAGCTGCGCTGGGTGGGTCACGTCTCCAGAATGGAGGACCATCGCCTTCCCATGATCGTGTTATATGGTGAGCTCTCCACTGGCCACCGTGACAGAGGTGCACCAAAGAAGAGGTTCAAGGACTGCCTAAAGAAATCTCTTGGTGCCTGCCACATTGACCACCGCCAGTGGGCTGATATCGCCTCAAACCGTGCATCTTGGCGCCTCACAGTTCGGCGGGCAGCAACCTCCTTTGAAGAAGACCTCAGAGCCCACCTCACTGACAAAAGACAAAGGAGGAAAAACCCAACACCCAACCCCAACCAACCAATTTTCCCCTGCAACCGCTGCAACCGTGTTTGCCTGTCCCGCATCGGACTTGTCAGCCACAAACGAGCCTGCAGCTGACGTGGACATTTACCCCTCCATAAATCTTCGTCTGCAAAGCCAAGCCAAAGAAAGAAAAAGAATACCAAAAACCCTCCCCCCCAGGATTCCTAATAAAGGTGTTATCACCCAATCCCCTCCTTCAGTACTGCCTTGGAATCAGACCAACAGCATGTAAGATATGACTGTAGGTTTATAGTGATAAAAGCCTATTCATCTTGACTTCTGGTCTGTTGGGTATAATTAATAGTGCTACAAAGTTGAAAAATGTATTTATTAAACACTATTTTTCTCAACCAATACCTGATATATAATTTCCCAGTGATTTCCTTCAATCAAAACTTGGATGAAATTGCCATTTCATCGGGGCATGAGCCTGACTCTATGATCCTTTCTGATAACAGTGAGATCTCTTGCCTTGCAGAACTCCACAAGAGATTACGAAAACTAAACAATATTTTTACTCTTACAATATATTGCATGTCTACATTTGGAGTAGCAGGTTATGATTGAAGTTACCTGTGACAATTGATGTTGACTCTGTTGAAGAAGAGGTCAAAGATGTAAATGGCTCTGTGGAGGTACTTGGTTCTGTTGTCACGGATGTAGTTCCTTGAAATATGTGAACAATGATTGTTAAAATACATATCAGCCTGGCAAACTGTGATTATACATAGATTGAACTGATCCTTGAAGTCAGATCTCTGTTCAAATTACTTTCATTTCCTTTCTGATGCCAAATAATTTAGAATGCAATAACGTAATTAGCAACTGATGCAATGAAGCTGAGTGCAATCAGTCGTGTTACACCAACAGAAAAACCTTTTTGTGGGTCAGTCGAGTCGAGTGCAGTATTTCTTCTGCAACTTTAAAACCCTTTTTGGGTTTCAGTAGAAGTGGATTCTCATCCCTCTATATTAACAGGAAGAAAGAACTCTGACAGTCTGTCAATAACCACACAATGAGGCCAAGTGGGTTTCTCAAACCCACAAAGGAGGTTGAAGAGATGTTTTTCTTCTGCCTTCTTAAAATGGCCTCGAACAAAATGCATACTGTCTTTTTAAGAAGCTGGTCACATTGTCTCTGCCCTGACTTCTCCAGGGCTGCCCCCCTTCACTCTGCAAATGTATCATCATTTTGGAACATGCTGTCTTCAAAGCCTGCTGCTCGTTCACAGTCACTTTCCAAAACCTGCAGGTTTTTGCTAAAACTGGCCTCTTAAAGGGACAGTCCCTCACAAATAAAATGAACTGGAAATGTGGGAACATCACAGTAAGAAATGTTCATTATTTCAGAGTACAGATAGCCTATATCATGCAAAGTTTAAAATGACCCTGGAAGTCAGAACTCTTCAAATTACTTTGATTTCCTTGCGGTTCACAACTATTAATGCAGTCATGTAGTTGGTAGATGATACCATGAAACTGCATTATTATCTTATCTGGGAATAAATCTCCTGATACAACAGGTTATCAATGAATAGTTGGCCAATGTTGTGGACAATGACATTTATTTTTAGGTTATTTATTGATATTGTGACAGATTATGTTATATTTTGTATTGTATACAGATATATTTTATAGGAGATAAATTGTGGCAGGTTTTATTTTAAGAGTAGGTTACATACAAACACCTCAAAACAGATTGCATTTAAAATGCAGGAAGTGTGCTCAAGCCAGACAGTCCAGGCTCCAGGTGCCTTTTCAAAAATTGAAGGATGCCTATAAGGAGGTGTTAATTTGACAGGCTGTGGAGGAATGGATTAACAGATGAACAAATTTGGAAGATTAGGTCCAGAGCTGCAGTTTGTCTGATTGCACTTGGCTGTTCTAAGAGGGCCATGTGGTTTTCTCTGAGTAACCTAGAGTAGGTGATTTTCATTTAACCTTTTTGATCTACTATGGTCTTTCTGGTTAGTGTAGTCCACAATTTTGATGAACAAGAAGTATAGGATTTAGATAAAACAAGCAAGAAAATAGGAAAGACAAAATATTTCCAATTCAAGGTAATGCATCCCTTGGAGGGGAACCTGTAGGTGGTGCTGTTTGCATGCATCTGCTGTTCTTATCCCATTTGATTGCAGAGATTGCAAATTGGGAGATTACTGTAAAAACTGCCTTAATGGATACCTGTAGCACATTCATCTACAGATTGTTCAAACTGCAGCTCCTGATGATGGAGATAGTAAAGATTTTGGACAGTGGATCAGATGGCAGTCAGCTGAGTGTACAATTTTGTAGTCTTCAGACCAGGAGTACACTGCATCAGCAATCATTTCCTCTAGCAAGAAGACCACAAACTTTGACTAGATTTACTTTTAAGGTGAGTTCAATTTGAGAATCAGAAAATACTGAAAATAAGCAGTAGGCCAAGCCACACTTATGGAAATAAAAGCAGAGTTGATGTGTCCCTTCATCAGAGCTGGAAAAGAGAAAGGCCTATAAAGCATGGTGAGGGAGAAACAAGTCTCTTCAGCCCTTCTAGTCTGTGCCAAACCACTTTATTTTTGACTAGTCCGAACTATGACTGTAGGTTTATAGTGATAAACCATGTAGCTGTCCAAATTCCTCTTCAATGTTAAAATTAAGCCTGCATTCACCACCTCAGCTGGAAGCTCATTCCATACCTCACCACACTCTGTGTGAAGAAGTACCCCCCCCCCCTTATGTTCCCCCTAAACTTTTCCCCTTTCACTCTTAACCCATATCCTCTGGTTTGTATCTCAATTAGCCTCGGTGGAAAAAGCCTATCTTCATTTACTGTCTATTATTATGAGCTCCTGTTTCATTTAGTGATTGTCACTTTAAGGATTAGTACAGGGTGTGGCTATTCACACAACTGTGGAGAGAACTGAGGGGCAACAATGAGGTGCAGACTGTGCCCAAAGTTTATCCTCTGGAGGAAAAAAGAGAATATTTGTTGCTTTATCCAGGGATGGGTGAGAAGAGACATGTGAGAGAAATATTTAAAGGATGGCACACTTTGTGATCAGCAGCTCCACCTGGTCCCGAAAGCTGGTACCCCTGCGGAGACTATCGACTGCTCAACGAAACGACAGTTCCTGACCGTTACCCCATCCCTCACATCCAGGACTTTACGGCCAAACTGCATGGTGCAAGGGTATCACCAAATCCCGGTGCACCTTGAGGACATACCCAAGATGGCCATCATCACCCCCTTTGGCTTGTCCGAATTCCTTTGCATGCTGTTCGAGCTAAAGAACACTGCTCAGACCTTCCGGCACCTCATAGACTCTGTGGGAAGGGACCTGGATTTCTTCTTCATTTACTTGGACGACATCCTTGTTGCCAGCAGGGATTGGGCGCAACACAAGGCCCACCTGTGCGCCCTCTTCTCCCAGCTGACCAACTTTGGCCTCACTATCAACCCAGCCAAGGGCCAGTTCAGGAATGAGTCCTTGCAGTTCCTGGGCCATACCATCACGGCCAAAGGAGCCACACCCACTGCTTCGAAGGTCACCCCTGTCAAGGAGTTCCCACATCTGGACAACCTCAAGGGGCTGCAGGAGTTCACGGGTATGGTCAACTTCTATAACCGATTCATCCCAGGAGTCGCGCGCATCATGCAGCTGCTATTCGCCCTAATCACAGCCAAGCACAAAACGCTCACCTGGACCCCAGAGGCCTGCAGTGCCTTTGAGGCCACCAAGGGTGCCCTCGTGATGGTACCATGCTCGCCCACCTGCACACCGACCTGCATGTGGTGCTCTCTGTTGATGCCTCTGCCACAGCCGTCGACGCCATCCTGGAGCAGGAGGTGAATGGATAATGGAAGCCGCTGGCATTCTTCAGCCGGCTTCTTCTCCCACCAGAGCGCAAGTATAGCACCTTTGACTGTGAGTTACTGGGCAGGTACCTGACGGTGCGGCATTTCCACTATTTCTTGAATGGGAGGACTTTTACCATCTTCACTGACCATAAATCCCTCATTCAGGCGCTTGCGATAGCGAAGGATCCCTGGTTGGCCTGCCAGCAGTGTCGTCTCTCCTTCGTGTCGGAGTTTAGCACCGACATTTGGCACAAGACGGGGAAGGACAACGTGGTCGCCGATGCACTCTCACGACCGGCCATCTGCATGCTGACACCCGGCCTTGACTTTGACCATTTTGCCCGGGACCAAAAGTCCAACAAGGAGACGTGAGCCTTCAGGACTGCCATCACAGGCCTGCAGTTCTTAGACCTCCCGATTCCTAGCGGCTAAGTCACCGTCCTGTGTGATGTCTCCATGGCCACCCCGCGGCCAGTGGTTCCCCAGCAGTGGCGCAGGCAAGTCTTCCATCACATCCACGTCCTTTCGCACCCGTCCATCAGGTCCACGGTCCGTATGGTGGCAGAGTGGTTCATCTGGCATGGGCTGCGGAAGCAGATCACGAGCTGCACCAGAACATGCACCCATCGCCAGATGTCCAAGGTGCATAGGCACACCAGGGTGCCCGTGCAAGAGTTCGAGCATGTCCGGAAACAGTTCAGCCACATTCACATGGACATAGTCAGGCCCTTACCAGTTTCCCGGGGCAACCGTTACCTGTTCACGGTGGTAGACCACACCACTCGTTGGCCCGAGGCGATCCCGATGCTGGACGCCTCCATGGACTCCTGCTCCCGAGCGCTGTTGCACAGTTGGGTCGCCCGGTTCGGCATTCCGAATCCCTCACCAGCGATTGGGGTGCCCAATTATCCTCTGCGCCCTGTGCACAGCTCACTAACAGGTTGGGGATAGAGCACCCCAACCTTAAGTCGACACTTATGGCCCAACTCACCGGTCCCAACTAGGTGGAAGAACTGCCTTGGGTGCTCCTGGGCATCTGTTCCACGCCCAAGGAGGATCTGCAGGCGTCATCAGCTGAGTTGGTCTACAGCGCACCACTGGCACTGCCCGGTGAGTTCATCAACGCGCCTCACAACCCCCAGTGATTGTCACACCCCCACCACCACCACCGCCCAGTCACTGCACACGGCCATCTTATGTCCCCAGCAAGCTGCACTCCGCAGAGTACATTTTTATTCAGCGGGGCCCACCCACAGCACCTCTGCAGAGTCCTTGCGAGGGGCCATACTGGGTTGTCCAGCATTCAGGGTTTACGTTCACGCTGGACATCGGCGGCAGGCGGGAGCTGTTTACCATGGACAGGCTGAAGCCAGCTCACCTTGACCCCACCAAATCAGTGATTGTGGCCCAGCCCAAGAAGCGAGGCTGCCCAACTAAAAAGGACATTGGCGCTGGTTCTGGGGTGGGGGCTGTGTGGCGGTATGCCACTAGGCAGGTGAACCGGCCCCACTTGTAATCCACATGACAGGGCAGCCGGCCAAAATTATGCCGTCAGGGGTTTCCCCTTCTCAGCACCGGGCTCAGAAGCCTGCGCTGGGAGACCACGTGATGCCCGAGTGATGTTGGCGCCCCCAGTGCAGTTCTCACCCATCCTGGCAGCCAGCAATAAACCAGTTTTATGCTCATTGAGCTCACCCGACTGGTTGTGTGTTCTTTCAGTAGCAGTGTAGCTGCCGCTACAATTACTTATTTTTTTTAAAAACATACATAGCTCTTGGAATATGAAATATGGATATGATCTACAACTTTCATGTTTTTGACATACTGATTGTTTTACTAATCTTGTATAACTATCCTTATCATATTGAATTGTATTATTTATGTAAGTTCTTTATTAAAATCAATAAAAATAATTTAAAAAGAAAAAAAAGCTTGCTAGTCCAGATGGTGCTGTGCAAATTGATTTAAAAGGGGCTGGAATCGGTTATATTATAAAATAGCTCTTAGGTAACCTGCCAATACCCTTACCTCCTTTTTTTTAATTGACTAGAGTTCTGGTGTTAAACTTAAGTGAAAGGATTTGTTGTTATCCTGAAAATAGTTTATAGCAGGGCAGAACAGAGATCCCGATCCTACTGATGATGAAATTAAGAAAGTGCCAATTGTATATTATTTCAAGCAAGGTTTGTTGATGAGGAAGTGGTGACCACCTGATCCAATCCAGTGAAGAATGGGCAGTTGTTGACCAAGCTGCAGTTCCTAAAACCTATAAGGATGAAATTTTAACCTTTTGGCCCATAACACACCCTTGGGTGGCCATCTTGGTGTAAGGAAAACTATGTATAACATTATGAAACAATTCTATTAGCCTAGTTTCAGAAAAGATGTGTCATTTTGCTGGACCTGTCGCATTTATCAGGTTGTGAGTAAACCCAATCAGGGTCTCCTAGTGGCTCCTTTACAACCTATTCCTGCTTTTGAAAAACCCTTTCTAAAGTTATTGTGGATTGTGTTGGCCCATTTCCCAGCACAAAAGCTGGGAATTAGTATTTGTTAACTGTCATGTGGACAGCCTCCAGGTTTCCTGAAGCAACATCACTTAGAAATATTAAAGATAAAACTGTCAAAAGTTCTTATAAAATTTTTCACTTCAGTCAGTTTGCTTAAAAAGATTCAATCAGACCAAGGAAGTAATTTCATGTTGGTGCTGTTTCAACAGGTAGCTTATAAATTGGGAACTAACCAAATCATGTCATCTGTATATCATCCAGAATCTCAAGGGGCCTTGGAGCTGTTCCATTCGACCCTCAAAGCCATGTTGAGGACCTAGTGTCTTGAGAATGAGAAGGACTGGGGTGAGGGTATCCATTTGCTTTTGTTTGTACAGCCTTTCTCAGCTGGTGGTTGGACACCAAGATAGAGGACCTTTAGTGTTGTTGAAAGAACGATACGTTAATGAGAATTTGCAGTTGTTAGATTATATTTCAAAGTTTAAAGATCATTTGCAGTAAGTCTGTAAACTACCTCAAGAGAATTTGAAGAAGGCTGAAACCAAATTGAAGGTCTGGTATGATAAAAAAAGGCTAGGGTGAGAATGTTTAAATCAGGGGATAAACTGTTCATCATTTTCTCAACAAATTCCAATCCACTTGGGGCTAAATTTTCAGGCCCGTGTGAGATAGAATCAAATGTGAATGAAGACAGCTACATAGTTCGAACCCTTGATCTGAGATGTAAAATGCAGAGTTTCCATGTCAAGATGTTAAAACGTTATTTTGAGAACTTAGCTTTTAACAAGGAACAGTCTTCACCAGATGTATTGATTGTGGATAGAAGTAAGGAGTTTAGGGATCACAAGACAAAACAAGCTGACTCTTGTGAGGGTCATTTCAAACAAAACATTGTCCAAGTTCGTCAGCCTAATTTGTTTGTTTTGCAGAATTTGGATGATAAATTGGCTCATATTCAGCCTCCGGAAAAGGAGCAGATGAAACAGCTACATTTAAAATTTAGGAACCTGTTTCCAGACGTGCCTAAGAGAACCCCAAAAACTTGTAATGATGTTGATGCTGGAGATACAAATCCTATCAAACAACATCTATATCAATTGAATGTTGAAAAGTTCAAACTGGTAGATCAAGAGATTGTATATATGTTAAAGAATGATATTATTAGACATTCTACCTCAGATTGGAGTTCACCTTGTGTTCTGGTACCAAAATCAGATGAGACATTTAGACTTTGCACTGATTATAGTGTGACAGATTATGTTGTGTTTATATTGTATATAGATATTTTTACAGCAGGACTTTTAGTGTAAGTCATATACAAACACTTCAAAATTGATCTCATTTAAAATACTGGAGCTCTACTCATGCTAGACAGGCTGGCGCCAAGAGCCTTTGCAAAAGCTTTGGAGAGTGCCCAAAAACTTCACTAATGGATTCTTGTCTACAAAAAGGCAACAGATAGAAGTACTCATCGAAGCCGCAGACTGTCTGGAGCGGAACATGCTGTTCTAAGAGGATCATGTGGTTTTACAAGCAGAGAGAGAAAAATAGACTTTCTCTCAGAGAGAGAGTGCAAAAGAGTTCAGTTCTGCAGCTGGGACTGGAACAGGACAAGCTGACAGGCTTGTGGAAAACCCAGTTTGGAAGATGGGTTGTGACTGCTTAGTTCAGCCTGGTCAAAGCCCTTGTGGTTCATACAAGAGGAGAAGACTAGCTGTCTAATGTTTCACTTGAAATAAGAGAAACAAAAAGGAACTCTGGTGTCCAAAAAGAAAGAGGGTATCATCTGGAAAACCCTGATGGAGCAAGTTTCTTCGCCAAGACACTGAAGTGGCTGGTTACAAGGAATCAGTTGTGGATGTCCAGCAAACAACAAATCTCTCTCTGAAAACCGACAAGAACCTTCCTGAGCGGTAACCATTTACCTTCCAAGCACCAAGGCCTGATGACCATCATAAATGTTAAATTCTGTGCACAGTATAAGAATTCTCTGCAACCAGTGAACTTTAAGGAGTGAGAAGTGAGATTGGACTGTGAATCAAAGAACTTTTCTGAACTTACTCACATATTACATACACGTGCGCTAAGAATTAGAAGTTACGTTAGTTAGTTAATAGAGATAAGTTAAAGTGTGATTCTGTTTTCATGTTTAAAGATAATTAAAAGCAACTTTTGTTTAATCATCTGTCTTGGTGAACATCTATTGTTGCTGGGTTTTGGGGTCCTCTGTACTCAAAATATTTTTGGGGATCGTCCTTTTGGATTGAAAATTGGAGTTTAGGGATCTTAACCTTTTGGAGCTTTTGTAATTTATTAGTTAATTGGGGTTTTCCAAGCTTATTTAAAGCTTGTGTGTGGAAAAACTGCAGAAATGGATGTTGGTACATTTTTGTCACAACCATCACCTGCAGATCTGTAAAGCAACAAAAAAAGAGGAACTGATGGTTATTTCTAAGGCATTAAAGCTGACTAGTCAAGCATTGGATGAGGAAAATACAAATACTACAGAGGATTTTAGTGAAATATTATATTGGTGAGGGAAAATTTGCTGATAGCTAATTTTCCGGAGGATAGATCTTTTGAATTGCTATTGGAGTTGGAGAAACTGAGCGTGGAAGAGGAAAGAGAAATAGAAGGTGTTGGAGACTGAGAAACAGAGTATACGAGCCAGAGGAAGCTGAAACATGGAGGAAATATAAGTTTGAGGTAGCCGAAAAATGGAGGGTGGAAATTGAAAGTGACAGACTGGTTCAATTAGAGAAGTTAAAAATTGAAATGGAGGAAGATAAGAGAATTGAGGCTGTAACTCCTGGGGAGATGATTTTGGCTAGTAGAGAGGTAAATCTAGTTCCTCTTTTTGGTGAGGGAGATATCTATAGATACATATTTTCACCTTTTTGATAAGATTGCTGAGAGCTCAAAATGGTCAAAAGAAAAATGGCCTCTTATGCTCCAAAGTGTATTGAAGGGAGAAGTACAAATTGCATCCTCTACTTCGACTACAGAGCAAGTGGCAAATTATGATACTGTTAAACAAGTATTGAAAGCTTATGAGTTGGTTTCAGAACTATATAAACAAAAATTTAGGAGTTTGGTGAAAACATGGAACCAATCTTCGATTTTCCCAGAGCAAAATCCATATGTTTTGACCATTAGTGTGCCTCAAAATGAATAAATAATGATTTTGACAGATTAAGAGAATTGATGTTAATTGAGAAAATTTAAAGGTGTGTTCCAAATGAGATTAAATTATGCTTGGATGAGAGAGACATGGGAATTGGGAAGCAAATGGCAAGGTTAGCAGATGGATATGCCCTGATTCACACAAAACAAAATTCAGATTAGTAAGCATTTTCAGAGAGTTAATGTGGAACAGATTAGTAAATCTGTTCAGCAGGTTAATGTGGAGCAGAATCTGAAATTAAGTCTGGGGAGAATGTTAAGAGAAAAGATGAAGGTAAGGTGGGAAAGGACAGAACTTCTGGATTTGTATGTAATTTTTTTAAGAAACCTGCCCATGTTATTGCAAATTGTTCAATGTTGAAAAAGAAGGTTTTAACAGAAGCGTGTATTCAGACAGTTGAATTTAAGGAGAGCTTATGTTCCATGCCTGGTATTATGGATGTTTTCAAACCTTTGTATCAGAGGGCTTAGTTTCAGTAAAGGAGGGAGAATCACAGGTTTCAATTAAAATTCTTAGAGATACTGGAGCTACTGTTTTTGGAGAATGTTTTAACTCTTGATCAAAAGACTGACACAGGGGAGGTGACTTTGATTAAAGGTATTGGAGGTGAAGTAGAGTCAATATCTCTTCACAACATAGTGCTGAATTCAGAATTAGTTAAAGGACCTGTTGTAGTAGGAGTAATTTCAAAGTTACCCATGCAAGGAGTCCCATTTTTATTACGGAATGATTTGGCAGAGGATAAAGTTGGGTCAGGTTTTAGATTAACAAATCATTCTAGTAAGGATGATGTTAAAGAGGATTGTGAGATATATTCTGCATGTGATGTAACAAAGTCTTTGTCTAAGAAAATGATGAGACCTGAGGAAGATCCAATTGATAGAGAACTGCCCAGTACTTCTGAAATAGTCTTGGAAGAGCAGGTTAATTATGAGAGTAAGGATTTCTCTTTGTCAAGGAAAGAGTTAATTCAGAGGACAGATACAGATCTTATCAACTTAAGGGACAAAGCAGTAAGTGAACAGGAGATTAAAGAAATAGCCTGTGATATTACTTGAAGGGTGAATTGTTAATGAGGAAATGGAGACCTCTTAATATTCCTGCTAATGAAGAGTGGGGGGTGGGGGGGGGGGGTGATTCATCAGGTGGTCATTTCTCGAATTTAGCGGAATGAAATTTTAAATTTAGTCCACAGTACACCTTTGGGTGGTAATCTTGGTGTAAAGAAAACCATGAATAAGATTTTGAGACAAATTTTGTTGCCTGATTTGAGGAAGGATGTTATAAATTGGTGTCGGACATGTCACCTTTGTCAGGTTGTGGGGAAACCTAACCAGGGTCCTCCAGTAACTCCATTGCAACCTATTCCCGTTGTTGGAGAACCTTTCATTAGGGTTATTATGGATTGTGTGTGTCCTCTGCCTAAAACTAAGTCTGGGAATCAGTACTTGTTAACAATTATGTGAATGGCATCGAGATTTCCAGAAGTTGCATGGATTACCTAAAATAATCCAGAGTGATCAAGGATCTAACTTTATGCCTGGGTTGTTTTAGCAGTTAATTTATGAGTTGGGCATAAAACAGACCACTTCATCTGCATATCATCCTGAAACTCAGGGAGCTTTGGAAAGATTTCATTCTACTCTTAATATGATGAGGATTTATTGTCTGGAGAATGGGAAATATTGGGATGAAAGTATTAATTTCCTGTTATTTTCAGCAAGAGAGGCTGTGCAGGATTCATTGGATTTCAGCCCTTTTGAAATTGTTTTGGACATCAGGTTAGAGGGCCTTTGATGTTGATAAAAGAACAATGGGTTAATGAGGATGTGCAGTTGGACTTGCTGGATCATGTTTCTAAATTTAAAGATAGGTTACAAAAAGTGTGGACTTTGGCTTAAGAAAATTTAGAAATGGCTCATGGAAAAGGAAGCATTTATTTGAAAGGAAAGCTCAAGTGAGGAATTTTAAGACAAGAAGTAAAGTGTTAATTTTTTTCCCAACACATGACAATCCTTGAGAGCTAAATGTTCTGGACCGTATGTAGTTAAATCAAACTGAATGATGTTAACTATGTTGCTAACACTCCAGATTGTAAGAATAAAGCTCAGGTTTGTCACATAAATATGTTGAAACCTTATTATGAGGATAAAGGTAGTGGAGAACAGTCTGTATCAGAGGTGTTAGATGTTGACAAGGTTGAGGAAGTTATGGATCATAAGATTATGGAAACAGAATCTTGTGAGGGTAACCTTAAAGAAACCATGGTTCCTGTGCGCCTGTCTAATGCAGCAATTTTGGAAAATCTGGAGGAAAAGTTAGGCTATCTTAAAGTCATAAGAACAGATGGAGTTGAAAGAATTAATTTTGAAATATACAAATTTGTTTCCGGATGGTCCAAAGGAAAGGTCATTTTGAAGGGGAATTATTGATGCACACCATGACTAAATGAATGGTTCCTTTGACTGACCTATGCTGGGGTTTTTGCAAGCATAGTGAAAGTCACAAACTTTGTTTTCCCCTCACCAAGGAAAAGGGGAGCTGTGACAACCGTTTGTCCTAAAGGATATTTCTCCGGGCGAGAAATCCACAGGGCTTGAAGTATACAAATGATATCACTATGTTTAATCCCATTATTTGAGTATATTTGTGCCAAATTTGTAAAAACATAGAATATTTATTTCCTAAATTATGGGTATTTTTTTACAAAGGAAATCAACTTTGAATTTCAACGTGCCACCTTGGCAGGGTTAAAGATGTATTTGATTTCAAAGTAATTGCAATACATTTTCTCTCTAGTGCTAATGATAATTTGACAAATTTCAATTGATCATTTCAATTTAGGAGTTGTACCTTCAATATTTCCTAATAAAAACAGATAGGGATTTAATGGAAAATCAACTCCTGTAACTTGTAAAAAAATTACTTTTAGACACCAAAAAGGATCTCACATTTGGACAAGGCCACATTGAATGTATGAAAGGGCCTACATCCTCAGCACATCTAAAACATTGATCTGATAAATCTGATTTCAATCTATTCAACTTCTGTGGAGTAAGATGAAATTGATATAAAAATTATATTGAACTATTCTATACCTTACATTAATAGTATTAGTCATAGAATCTCTACATATATTTTCCCAAATTTGTTGATTTATCACAATATTCAAATCTGTTTCCCATCTTTGCCTAGATCTATATAATCCTAATTTAGGAGTTCCTAGTTGTAATAATGAATATATCAAAGAAATAAATTTTTTGACAATTCCACTCCTAATAAAAAATTCTACCTCAGTACAATTAGACAAAAATATTGTTGGCCCTAATTTATCTCTCCAATAAGTCCTTAATTGAAAATAACAAAAAAAGAGTATTAGTGCATATTTGTTCCTCAGTTGTTCAAAAAACATAAATTGTCGTCTTTGGCCATTTAAGGTACATATCTCTCTGACATTGAGTATAGTCACCTACTGTCAAAGGCATAATTTCACTTTTATCCCAATTTATTTTATAACCCAAAACTTTTCCACATGCTTGTCCTGCGTAAACTTGTACCTCTCACTTTGTTCATTTTAGATTGGTCACAGTGTTTGAGCTACCAAAAGAAAATAGACACACATGCTGAGAGCACTTCAGTTTATACAAATCTTTATTACAAATTCTAAAACTGATATCAAACTACAATATGCAAGTCCTTCCCAATTATACTTATCAACACCTAGACTGGTCCCAACTGCCGAAGCGAGGCAATGACCACACACTTGTAGTAGGTTGTCAGGGTGCCGGTAGCAGCTTCTCCACCTCCCCTGACTGTGACGTTAGCTGGACTCTAGAAGTTCTTCTTCTTGCTGAGAGATGTTGCCACCTCTCGGAGAGTCTCCCACTTTAGCAGCGGGACCATGGCTTATATTACCCAAAAACTGCTTACCCAAGCACCTATTCCAAGCACAAAAAGAAAGATAAGCGAGCAAGCTAACATGCCTAGGCTTCTATCGAATAACACAACTTTCAGCTTATCACTTTGAATACAATGGTTTATTTTGCGTCAAGGTTAGGTCTCTGCCTGAAAGACTGTGACCAAAACAAGCAGGAAGATTAAATGTTCTTGGTACACAGATGTCTTTTTGTCATCTCTGGGCCCCATGGTGGAATTTAGCTTATGTCTGCTGAGTCTCAAGCAGGTTACTGATTCTCAGCCTGGCAGGAGCAAAAATCATGGTTTAAATCCTCCAGTACAATGCTTCCAATTAGGCATACAATCTTTGTAAAGATAACTTGGCTTCAGTCAAATATATTAAAACATCTGGAACCCTAATCATCTGGAAATAAACTGATTTTTATGTTCCTCTCGACCTACTCTAAAGCCTTTAATTTCTAAATCAGAGTGAATCACCTAGGCAAGTGCTTCTATAGCTAAAAAAATAAAGCTGGCAACAAGGGGTATCCTTGTCTACTTGATCTTGTTAATTGGCATAGACACCTATCCATTTGTTACTACTTTAGCTTTAGGACTATTGTATAGAGCTTTAACCCAATTTTAAAAAGTTTGATCCAAATCCAAACTTTTCTAATACCTTAAACAAAAAATCCCTCTTCTAATCTATCAAACGTCTTTTCCGCATCTAAAGCCATCACAATACTTAGGTCATTTCTTTTTTGGCGCTAAATGAATTATACTAAACAATCTAGCCACATTTTATCTGAAGATTGACTTTTTTTTTAAACAAACCCTGTCTGATCTATATTAATTAACTTTGGTAACAAATTATTCATTCTATTTGGCAAAACTTTTGCTATTATTTTATAATATGCATATAATAATTAAATAGGCCTATAAGATGAAGGGTCTCTTTTTTGTTAGGAATCACAGTGATTATTGGCATCAAAAAATTTTAAAAAATTATTCTGGAAGAGTAGGTTTGTGAAGCTTGATCTAATACTTGCATAAATATATATTAATTAATAAATCCTTAAATTCTTTATAAAATTGAGATGGGAAATATCTTCTCCTGAATATTTATTATTATGTAACGAGTTTATTGCTTCTCTTACTTCTGCCTCAGTAAATAGCACATTAAGTTCAGTTTGTTCTTCTAAACTTAACCTAGGCAATATTATCTGTGATAAATAATCATTTATTTTAGTTTCATCTAAATATTCCAAAGTATATAATTTCATATAAAAATTCCTAAAAGATTCATTTATTTCTTGATGTTTATATGTAATTACGTTAGTGTCCTTTTTAATGGCATTAATTATTCACAAAGTTTGTTCCGCTTTTAATTACTAAGCCAAAACTTTATGCGATCTCTCATGCAATTCATAATATCTTTGCCTTGTCCTAATAACAACGTTCTCAGTCCTATAAGTTTGTAATGTATTATAATGAAGATCTTTATTAATTAATTATCTGATTTTATCTTCAGAAACTGACTTTTGAAGAATTTATTCTAAAACTGCAATTTATTTTTCTAATTGATCTACTTCTTCCATATAATCCTTTTTAATGTAAAACTTATCATTTGCTTTTGCAAATATGATTCCGAACAAAATCACAAAAATATTTCCTTTTCAACAACAAAGAATTTAATCTCCACCTTTATTTCAACTGCTTATCAGGCTTTTCCACAGTTATAAACAAAGGCAAATGATCAGATAAAATCCTTGTCTTATAATCCGTTTCAAATATCCTATTTTGAATTTGAGTCGAAACCAGAAATAAATCAATTCTAGAATAAAAATCAAACCTACTAGAAAAAAATAAATAATCTTTCTCTGTAGTGTGGGTTCTTCTCCATACACCAATCGAATTCAAATCTCTCATCAAACCCAATGTAGCCTTAGCAGCTTTTGTTCTCCTTGTTACCAAGTAGACCTATCTAACATGGCATTTAAACAAAAATTAAAATCTCCTGCTATTAAAAATATTTTCATGTGCCTCTGCTAAATTTTAAAAAAGTATCTTGAATAAATTTCTCATCATCAATATTTGGAGCATACAAATTCAAAAATATCCACATTTCTTAGCATATTTGACAATGTATCATTACACATCTACCTGCAGGGACTGTAATAATATTTTGAACATTAATGGGAAGATTTTTTAATCAAAGTCAGTACCTCTTTTGCTTTAGAATTAAATGAAGATGACATCACATATCCCACCCAATCTTTTTAAATTTCAAATGCTATTTTTCATTTAAATGTGTTTCTTGTAAAAAAAAGCTATATCTACTCCCCCTTGTTTAATACATGTTAGCACTCTCTTTTTATTTTTCCTGTTTAGCCCATTAACATTCAAATTTACAAACTTAATTACTCATCTAGACCAAATATTAATTAATCCCTAACTCTGTCCCAAAGTTCTCCTCCAAATCCAATAAGAAGAATCTGCATCTGCACGCACCTCCTCCAGCAATCCAAAGGAAACAGAAAAAGAAAAACAGTAATGCAAAAAATATAGGTATTCATAATTATACCTATAACAATGTAAAGAAAAACCCTCCAATAACCCTCCATTTTATAGATTGTAAAAGGTCACAAACACACACATAATACTGCAGAAACCAACTTCTCCCAACTCCCTTGATGTATTCAATATGTAAGATTTAATCACTTAATTCAATTGATTAACATAAAAGGAAGAAATAAACCTCTAAATTCTTCCATCTCAATTATGAAATCAAAATAAAAGAGAGGAAAAATAGTTCATTGCATCGTCTGTGATATCTCACCGTCTTTGGGATTACTTCTGTGCATCAGTTAAAGAGTCTGCATTCCAACACAGGATTTCTAAGACTGAACTTTGGTTTGACTTTCCAGAATTGTGCCTAAGCAGTAATGGTTTGGGTATCCCACACATACTCAAACATATATTCGCACATAGTTTGGGGTTGTTAATTAAGGTATTATATTATTGGTGTTTAATATTATTAATATTATTAATTTTATTAATATTATTATATATTAATAATAATATATATTATTAATAATATTATTAATTTATTAATTAATAAATATTTTGTTTTAAAATAAAAATAATAACCATCTCTTTGTGAATTTATATTGCTGCTAGTCTGCAACATAATGCTATCCTCCTCTTAATTTAATATACCTCTATCAAATCTCCCCTCATTTTTCTACATGCCAATGAATAAAGTCTTAACCTATCCCTGTAATTCAGCTCCTGAAGTCTGGGCAACATCCTAGTAAATTTTCTTTGCACTCTTTCTATCATATTGGTATTGTTCCAATTATGTGACCAAAACTGCATCTCCTGAACAACTCCTGTACTCAGTACTTGGATTTATGAAGGCCAACATTCTAAAAGCTCTCTTAACAAACCCATCCACCTGTGACATCACTTTCAGGGAATTATGTATCTGTATTCCCACATTCCTCTGTTCTACCGTATTCTTTAGTGCTCTACCATTTACTGTGTATGTCCTTTCTTGGTTTGACCTTCCAAAATGCATTAATTTCCATCTGCCATTTTTCACCTCATTTTACCAGATGATCCAGATCCCTCTGCAAGCTTTGAAAATCTTCTTTGCTGTCCACAACATCTCCAACTTTAGTGTAATCTCCAAATTTGCTAATCCAATTTATCACATTATCATCCAGATTATTAATGTAGATGACAAACAACAATAGTCCCAGCACTGATCCCTGAAGTACACTACTAGGCCTCCTGTCTGAGAAGCAATCATCCACCACTATTCTGGCTTCTCCTGTCCAACCATCATCGAATCCAGTTCACTACTTCACCATGAATAGCATCTGAACCTTCCTGACTAACCTCCCATGCCGGATCTTGTCAAAGCCTCAGGAAAGTCCATGTAGACAAGTTTCACAGCCTTCCTTTTATCAACTTTCCTGGTAAACTCCTCGAAAAATGCCATAAAATCGGTTAAACACAACCTAACACACACAATCCATGTTGACTATCCCTAATCAGTCCATGGCTGTCCAAATACTTGTATTCAATCTCTTAGAACACCTTCCAATAAATTAACCACTACTAACATCAGACTCACTAGCCTGAAATTTCCAGGGTTACTTTTGGAGTTTTTTTTTAAAACAGAATAATGTGAGCTATCCTCCAATCCTCTGGCACCACACCCGTGGCTAAGGACACTTTAAATATTTCTTCCAGAGCCCCTGCAATTTCTACACTGGCCTCCCTCAAGGACCGAGAGAATATCTTGGGGATTTATCCACCCTTTTTTCTGAGTGAATACTGATTGGTGGGGATTGGGGGGGGGGGGTGGAATTTAAGACCTCTTCTCTTTAGGCTCCATACAAAGCAAACCACTCTGATCTTCAAGGGTCCAATTTTGTCCCTTACTATCCTTTTGCTCTTACTATACCTGCGGAAAGCCTTAGGATTTTCCTTCACATTACCTGTCAAAGGAACCTTATGTCTTCTTTTAGCCTTTCTTGAGGTTTTTCTTGCATTTTTTTATACTCCTCAAGTACCTCATTTTGCTCCATGTTGCCTATACCTGTTATACACCTCTCTTCTTCTGAACCAGATCCCAAATATCCCTCAAAAACCAAGGTTCCCTTTAAACCTTGCCTTTAATCCTGACAGGAACATACATACTCTGTACTCTCAAAGTTTCACCTTTGAAACAACTCCACTTACCTCACACATCCTTGCCTGAACATAATCCACGCATTCTAGATCCTTTCTCATTTCCTTAAAATTGGCCTTTCTCCAATTTAGAATCTCAACCTGAGGCCAAGATCTATCCTTCTCCATAATTAACTTGAAACTAATGGCATTATAATCACTGGACCCAAAATGTTCCCCTACACATATATATGTCACCTGTCCTGTCTCATTCCCTAATAGGAAATCCAGTATTGCACTCTCTCTCTAGTTGGTACCTCTATGTATTGATTTAGAGAACTTTCCTTAACACATTTTACAAACTCCAAGTCATAGAGAGAATTCTTTGATAGGGTAAAACTGAGGTGACAATGAAAATAAACTGTAAATAAGGACACCTCGATGTTGAGTGAATGGGAGTGGATGAAGTGAAAATTAGATAAAAATGCAGGAACTGTGAATTGCATAATAGGAAGACTGGCCTGTCATATCTTCTGCTTTGCATTTTGCAGTTGTCTATGTCCTCATTCACCAATTGCGCTCAATCACTTAATGACCAAATTACATTTTATTACAGTTTATCTCTATTTTCACCCAACTTTTACATAGCTTAACAAACTTCTTTTCTCTCCTTCCCATTTCTGATAAAGGGCTTTTCTCCTGAAGCATTGTCTGGTTCTCTTCTCAAGGATGCAGCATGAGGAGTCACTTGATGGAGTAGTGGCTGGTAGGAGAATACCAGCCCTCTCCAGAAAAGAAAAAAAAAGTGAAGAAAATGCAAAGCTCAAGAAACACAAAGCACAACAAATAAAAGATAAAGGTGAGAAGAAAAGAAAGAAAGTGGCACTTCAGAAGGAAAAACCAAAAACAACGGGAAAAAATGGAAAGACGCTGGAAGAGAAAGGAGAAGGCCTTACCTACATAAAGAAGCAGGGACCCATCGTGGACAGAGGAGCCCACTCCTCGAAGTTAGTGGAGACACCACAGGATCACGACCTCCTGACCGCGGGACTGCAAACTGAGCCAAAGAGAAGTGCTCAACTGTGCACAACAAAGAAAAGGAAAACACCAACGGGAGGGGGGCTCAGCTGTGGAGTGAACTTACACAACGTGACCAGCTGAGAGATGCCCGACAGCAGGGGTCTCAGCTGGAAGAAGAGGAAAGCAACAGGAAAGGGAGTGATAAGAAAGAAAAACACCAACAGATAACTAGCCCAGAAGAAGAGGACCAACATCAAGAAGCCATGAAAAAAAACACCCAACAAACTGAGGCAAGCAGCTCAACAAGAAAGTCAGAAGAGACACAGATACAAGGAAGAGAAGTAGAAGACACAAACCCAAGAGCAGACACAGAAGAAGAACACCAAGTTCTGCACAGAGGAATAGAAGGTAAAATAAATGGACAGTACATAAATTTTAAAAAATTTTCAAGAACAAATGAAAGCATTAAAAGAACGGTTGACACTAGAATTTAGTGAAATAAAAAGAAAAATGAAAAGTACAGAAAAAGTGAGTTGAATAGAGCTGGTCATAACAGAAGTAGGGAAAAGATTAGAAAATGTGGAAGAATGAGAAATGGCTGTAGAAATGGAAGTGAATGACTTAAAAAGAAAATTGGAAGAAAGTGACAAAAAAGTTAGAGTCACAAGAATTGTTAGCTCAGAACATGGATATAATGGAAAACTATAGTAGGCGAAACAATATAAAGATAGTGGGCCTTAAGGAAGATGAAGAAGGCAAAAATATGAAAGAATTTATTTTAAAAATGGATCCAAAAAGTCCTGGGAATGCCAGAAATACAGAAAGGAATGGAAATTGAAAGGGCACACAAAACACTAGCCCCGAAACCACAGTCACCACAGAAACCAAGATCCATTTTAGTAAAATTTCTGAGACACATGACAAGAGAAAATGTATTGGAAAAGGCAAGGAATAAAATTAGAGAAGACAAAAAACCATTGGATTACAAGGGTCAAATTTTTTTTTACGCAGGCATAAGTTTTGAACTCCTAAAGAAGAGGAAGGAGTTTAACACAGCAAAAGGCTATAAATTCATGTTAAGATATCCAGCGGTGCTTAAAATAGTTATCCCGGGGGAGCAAAACAGACTGTTCTTGGATCCAGAGAAAGCACGAGAATTTGCAGAATGCCTGCAGGACAGAAAGAGAGATGAATAGATGTAACAAGAATGAAGAACGACGACAAACTACATATAAAGATGTAAAAATAATGTATAAGTAAGAACTAAAGAAGGGAAGAAAAGGGAAGTAAGGGAGAAGGGGGAAAAGAGGAGGGGAAAAAGAGAAGAAAAGAGGGGGATCTTTGTTTTAATGTGAAGATAAAAGTCTTTTCTGGAGGGGGTTGGATGGGAGAGTAACAGTCACTGCGAAATCGGTTGACACTTGCGAATGAGTTTGCAATCCAAATGGAGAGGGGAGTTGTGGTTGCCCGGCAAGGGACAAGGGGTGACTCAGAGAGGGGGGTGGGAACACTTGGGGGTAAGGAAATGTTAGATGTGGGAGTGGTTGAAGTATTTTGTGTTTTAGAAGTGTTGTCATACATTTAGTTCAAAAAAGGAAAACTGAGAGATGAAAATGGGGAAAAGGGGAAAGGTGGTGGTGAGGAAGCAGAAATGAGGTGTAAACAGAGTATGAGATGGCCATGTTGAACTATATGACTATAAATATTAATGGAATACATAACCAAATCAAAAGGAAATGGCTATTAAATGTACTGAAAAAAAAAATAGATATAGCATTCGTGCATGAAACGCACCTAACTGAAGTGGAACATAATAAATTAAGGAGAGACTGGGTAGGGCACGTAACGGCAGCATCATATAATTCAAAAGCCAGAGCTATATTAATTAATAAAAATGTACCAATCAAAATAGAGGAGGAAATAATAGATCCAGCAGGGAGATATGTAATGATAAAGTGTCAGATATATTTAGAATTCTGGAATTTGGTCAATATATATGCACCTAATGAAGAGGATCAAAAGTTTATGCAAGATATTTTTTTGAAAATTGGAAGATTGTAGATACACAGGGGAATATATTGATAGGAGGGGATTTTAACCTTAATTTGGACCCAAACATGGATAAAACTGGACAAAAGACTACCAAAAAGAACAAAGAGGCCAAATTTATGGTTAAATCAATGCAAGAAATGCAACTTTTGGATATATGGAGGAGGCAACATCCAAAGGAGAAGGAATACTCATATTATTCGAGTAGACATAAAACATACTCAAGGATTGACCTGTTCTTGTTGTCAACTCATATCCAAGTGAGAGTTAGGAAAATTGAATATAAAGCTAGATTGCAAAACCTACTAATCCCTTTCACAATAGATAACTTTTCCTTTAGAGAATGGGAGAGAAAAGGAATTAAAAGAATAGAAAATTGTTTTTTGAAAAATAATTTATTATCATTTGAACAAATGAAGTACAAATATGGAATAACTCATGGTACAATGTTTGTATACCACCAGCTGAAAACCTACTTAAAGGACAAATTGGGAAGCAGACTGAGATTACCAGAAAGAAGCAGCTTTGAATATGTGATTATAGAAACAACGATAATAAAAAGATTTATAACAGACATGTACATCAAGCTGCAAGAGAAAGAAAATGACAAAATAAACTATAAACCCAAACAAAAGTGGGAAAAAGATCTAAACATAAAGATAAAAAATGAAATTTGGGAAAAGTTATGCTCTGGAACTATGAAAAATATAATAAATACGAGGATACGCATGATACAATATAATTGGTTACACAGGCTGTATATCACGCCCCAAAAGTTAAATAAATGGGATCCAACATTATCAGATAGATGTTTTCGCTGTAAGAAGGAAACGGGAACAACAGTACATGCAATTTGGGCATGTGAGAAAGTGGAAAAGTTTTGGGAAGATCTAAATCAGGTATTAAATAAAATTACAAAAAGTAACATACCAAAAAATCCAGAGATCTTTCTTCTAAGTAATATAAGAAGTAAAGAATTAGGCCTCAAACTGCATAAAGTGCAAAAAAAGGTTTATTATGATAGCCTTAGCTATCATAATGTATCATGTCAACTTGGAAATCAGAAGAGAGCCTGAGAGTACAGCAATGATACATGGAAATTAATAAATGCATTCCATTGGAAAAAAATAACATATAATTTAAAAAATAAAGTCACATTATTTGAACAAATTTGGGAACTGTACATGAAACACAACAAAGAGGGCCTATCACGGACCTCCACCCCCTAAAATGATAGAATGAGAAGAAGATGAAATGAACTGGCCCAGTGTGTAAAAGTAGATGACACAATTTTCTTGTTTATTTTCATTGTGTGATGATATTGTTTAATGGGTTTATTCTATTGTATATGTTGAACGTTTAATGGGTTTGGAGGGGGGTGGGAAGGATGGAGGGAAGGAAGGGGGGGAAAAATTGGGAGAAAATGCCACTATGTATATTAAAGAGGGGGTACCCCCTCCATAAATCTTCGTCCGCGAAGCCAAGCCAAAGAAGAAGAAGAAGAAGATATTAAAGAGGGAAATGTTTGTGTGTATTTTGATTAATATGGTTCATAGTGTGAAAAATTTTTAAAAAAGGATGCAGCATGACCTGCAAAGTATTTCCATTTTTTTCCCTATTGTTATTTCAGGTTTCCTGCAGTTGTTCTGAATTTTCAATTTAATACTCTTTATTTAAAGAAGCAAACCAGACACACCTGCAGAACATTCAGGCATGCAAGGAGCTTTGCCAGCAAGAGGGACTTCAAACATTTTCCATGAACATGCAAAAATATTACTTTTCCCAAATTTTCCTCTATTAACATGCTATGGTTGTTAAGAGGTTAATTACATCTTAGGGAGCTGCAGTTGTGTTGCTGGTAAAGCAGCTGCCTTATAGTTTGGGCGATCTGAATTCAATCTTGTCATGCTGTCTGTGTGGAGTTTGCATGTTCTCCCTGTGATTTCCCCCTGAATTTATTGCACTGTACCATCTGCAAAATATGCTATAACAGCATGTCAGTGCTTCTTCAAGAGCAGCCTTCAAACTTGTGACCTCAATGAGTGCGAAGGACAAAGACAACAAGTTCAACCACAAGTCTTGATTTAGAAATACATTGATGTTGTTAGGTCAAATCTTAAGACTCCTTATCCAAGACCACTGTGAGAGTTCCTCACCACAAAAACTACTGCAATTTGAGTAAGTAACTCACTAACATCTCCAAAGAGATTTCATTAACTTTTGAACAGTAGCCATGCCAATGACGTCCATATCTAATGCCAAATCAAATAAATGCTCCCAACGAGGATTGCATGGACTCAATCTTTTCTATTCTCAGACAATAAGAAACAATTTCCTTGTTACCTTACTTTTAAAATTATAGATAAAGAAAAATGTTCCTAACTCATAATCTCCCACAAGCAAATTAAATAGCCCAGAAATAATCAATTTTGTAAGTTTAAATTTGAAACCAAGAACTCTACCATTGTGAAAAATCCCCATACTCATTCTCTTGGGATTTATCCTCCCTCTTTCTAGATGGAAGTATTGGAGAGTGGAACACAAGACCGAATAGTAAAACGATCAATGGTGATTAGAGTTTCAATTTCTTTCAGCCTCCCAACTTGGCTAATACTAACAAGCTGCAGTTTACATTGTTACAGTTGACAGGGCATTGAGCAACCAAGCTCTGACGCAATTCAGTCTCTTGTTTGGTAATAAAAAAATGATTTTAGTTAAATGGGACATGGTTTGATATCAGAGCAAATAGAATAACCATAACTTGTCCCTCTACACCATCAGGTGCACTAAAATAAATGATCAAATTAATAAAATTGATGATTATTCAAAAATAAATGAGGAGTGGATATAATAATTTAATCAAAACACCTTCAGAGAGTTTAAACAAGAGTGTACCTTGTCTGAAATAATATCGCTGTTACATTATTTTAAAAATTGGAACCAACTAGCGAGGTAAACTTTTTCAAGAACATTCCACCAATTCAGAAAATCTGTCATCCCTAAGCCTGATAAAACACATTATTTCAGACTATTCAGCAGTTAATGACAATTATCATTTCTGGGGAAAAAAAATGTTCTTACCTGAACAGGGTAGATTTATTGCCAACTGAAGTATGGCAAAAACCAGAAGGCTGAAGAGCCACATTTTGTATCTTGTTCTACTGTTCTTCATCTCTGTTCGAATTTTCTTTCAATAGAAGTGTTAAGGAACAAGGAGCAGTTTCATTTCAAGTGAGTTATCAGACTCAGCTAACAGGTTCTGCAAAGGTTGAGATTTATTTCCGTGTTATTATTTATATTTGTGAACAGAGGCGGGGTTTCAAGTTTTATGTCTCAACTTAGGTTTTTTTTATTTGTAGCTGTCATTGTTAGACAATTTCTCTTGATCTTATTTTATGGATTAACTTCCTTCTGTAAGTGAGCAATAAAAATAAGTATGACCCATTGCCAATCTTGTTTACTGATTTTAAATCCATCAATGGGATTTCAGCAGATAAATTTACAGTTTATTTGCACTGTTCTCATTGTTTTTATGTTGTAAATATGTGTGAATAAATTGGCTGCATATTTGAATAATTGTTCTTTTGAAATGATTTTTCTCAAGTTTTTGTGGTGATATTCTTTAACTTGTATCAGTGACCATGAACAGATGGCATCTCGAGGCTTTCAGAAGCTGGATAATCTGTGGAAAGTGACTAATTTCTTACATTGTTTACTTTACCATGACGGGAAAATATGGTATCTAATGCAGTTGGTGGCTTTTATCTGCAGGATATAAATAACAAGACTGTAGAAGCTGTTTCAGGAATTTGACTGCCCAGGAATGCAGAAAGCGACAGAAGGTAGTAAACATAGCCAGGTCCATCATAGGCTCTGACCTCCCATCTATTGCAAACATTTATGTGAGATGCTGCCTCAAAAAGCCAGCCAACAACATAAAAGACTCCCACCACCCTGGTCACAACCTTTCTCACTTCTACCTTTGGGCAGAAAGTACAGAAGCCTGAAAACCAGCACCTAAGGATCAAGAACAGTTTATTTCCCATAGCTAATAGATTCTTGACTATCTTTATGGTGCATTAAACGTAGGCTGCTCCAACGTCACAAAAGAACACTTGGCACTATTTTTTTCACTAGGATTGCTGTGCATATTTATTATCTGTCTTACACATTTATTTTTTCTTTTAATTTAATTCAATTGGTGTACTACTATAGCTTTTCTTTACAAGTACCTGTTCAGCTGCAGCAAACAAGAATTTTGATGCATGTGTACATTGTAAAATGTGTATGACAATAAAGTCATCATCATCATCAAACTGAACAATGTTTATGATGGAGCAGCCTACTTAATTTCATCTGCCCATCTTGTCCCCTGTTCTGATAAAAGGTAAAAGAAACCTATTTTTTTTTAACCTTCATAGAAGCTGCTTGATTTATTTTACATCACGCATTTCTGTCATCCACCATATATACATCTGATTGCAGTGTGGCATCAACAAGCCACAACACACATGCCAGCAAAATTTCTTTGACGGTCCCTCTCTATTTGTAAACTCCCCCACCTAAAAGTATAAGAACAGCCAGTCAATTGGAACACTATTAGTTTTTTTAAATTTTTCAAATTACATAAAAAATAATAACAAAATAAACTTTAAAAAAAACAAACCCACCCCCCCCTTTTCCCCCAACCCTCAGCAAGCCCTGCAAAGGGAGCAAAAAAAACAATCAATTACATATATTGTGTGATATCTCAAACTTATAATAAAAAAGATTTATAATAAAAAAATTTTCTCTCCATCTAAATAATAGTCTATTTCTTCTACCAAAGTCCATGACTATACACTTTCCAACATTATATGTCAACTGTCACCTCTTTGCTCATTCTCATAATCTATCCAAGTATCTCTGCAGCCTTTCTGTACCCTCATCACCACCTGCCCTACCATTTATTTTAGTATAATCTCCAAATTTAGCCACAAAGCCATCATCCAAATCATTTATATGCAATGTAAAAAGAAACAGCCCCAACACAGACTCCTGCAGAGCTACCCAGAAGAGGATCTCTTTATTCCTACTCTCTGTTTCCTGCCAATCAGCCAATAATCTGCCCATGCTAGTATCCTTCCTGTAATTCCATGCACTCTCATCTTGTTTTTCATCCTTATGTGTGGCACCTTGTCGAAGGCCTTTTGAAACCCCAAATACACAACATCCACTGCATCCCCTCTGTTTATCCTACTTGTGATCTCTTCAAAAAATTGCAATAGGTTTGTCAGGCATGATTTTCCTTTAAGGAAACTATGCTGACTTGTGTATATCTTTTCATGCACTTCAAGGTTTTCCATAAACTCATCCTTGACAATCAACTCCAACAACTTCCCAACCATCAACGTCAAGCTAATAGGTCTATAATTTCCTTTCTGCTCCCTCGCTCCCTTCTTAAACAGCGGAGCGATATTTGCAATCCTACAGTTCACCGGACCCATGACAGACATTCCTCATATGCTAACCCTTTCATTCCTGGTACGCATGAGATCTTTCATGATCTTGACTGAACTCACTTCTCTTCTGAGAGAGCCATGAGAGTCTGGCATAATACTAATATCTTCCACAGTGAAGAATGAGCTAAAATATTAATTAAGTTCCTCTGCCATCACCTTGTGTCCCTCCACAATTGCTCCAGTGTCATTTTCTATCAGGCCTATGTCTACTTTTAGTCTTTATACTATATATTTTAAAATGCTTTTAGTTTCCATTTTGATATTATTGGCTAACCTCCTTTCATAATTCATCTTTTCCTTGCTAATTATCTTCTTAGTTTTCTTCTAAGTTTTAAATTCTTTCCAGTCCTTTATCTTCCTACTAATTTTTGCTTCCTTGTATGCCCTCTCTTTTGCATGTGCTTTGCAGCCACAATTGACTCTTTTTTTCCATTCACAAATTTCTTTCTTTTAGGTATTTTCCTGCCCTGCACTTCATTTCTTGCAGAAGCTCCAGCCATTGTTAATCTGCAGTCTTCCCCATGAGTGTGCTTTTCCAATTGACTTTGACCAGTTGCTTTCTCATGTGACTGTAATTTCCTTTACTCCACTGAAATACCAACACATTGGACTCTCGCCACTTTTCATATTTAAAGTGAACTCAATCATATTGTGATCACTACCTCTAAAGAGTTCCTTTACCTTAAGGTCTCTCGTCACCTCTGGTTCATTGCACAGCATCCAATCCAGAACAGCCAATCCCCTGGTGGGATCAACAAAAAGCCATTCTAAGGAATTTTATGTCTATAAAATTGAGATCCCATACCATCCTGACTTTCCAAATCTACCTTCATGTTAAAATCCCCCATGATTATTGTAACGCTGTCCTTCTGACACATCTTATCTATTTCCAGTTGTATTTTGTCGTTCCATATCCCTGCTGCTGTTTGAGGGCTTGTATATAACTGCCATTAGTGTCCTTTTACCTTTACTATAAGGATTCTACCTCTTCTCATCTGATGTTACTTCTTTCCAATGATTTAATATTGTTGCTTATCAGCAGAGCCACTCTGCCCCCTCTGCCTATCTGTCTATCCTTCCAATATACCATGTATCCTTGGACGTTCAACTCCCAATGAGCATAGAACACTGCAGCACAGTACAGGCCCTTCAGCCCTCGATGTTGTACTGACCCATATATTCCTTTTTTTAAAAAGTACTAAACCCTCCCTACCCCTTAACCCTCAATTTTTCTTCCATCCTTGTGCCTGTCTGGGACCCTCTTAAATGCCCCTAATGTTTTAGCCTCCATTACCATCCCTGGCAAGGCATTCCAGGCATCCACAATTCTGTGTTTTTACAAAAAAACTGATGTCTCCTCTAAACTTTCTTCCTTTCACTTTGTATATATGTCCTCTGGTATTTGCTATTCCTGCCCTGGGAAACAGATGCTGGCTGTCCACCTCTTATAATCTTGTAGACCTCTATTAAATATCCTCTCATCATTCAATGATCCAAAGAAAGAAGTCCCACTCTGCTAACCTTGCCTCACAGGACTTATTTTCTAATCCTGGTAAATCTCCTCTGCACCCTCTCCATATCTTCCACGTCCTTCCTGTAATGAGGTCACTCTTTCAGCCACAATTCAATAATGGCCATAATATCATACCCTCCAATCTGGAACTCTACTGCAAGATCATCCACCTTGTTTCTAATGCCTCGTACATTTAAGTATAATATCTTCAAATCGGTTTCTGAATGAACCTTGTCTCTGTCATCCTTCTGGCTACTATTTTGCCTGTCATCATTATTGCACACTATCTTTGCTTTACTGCTATTTCCCCCTTCTTCACACCTAACACTCTGGTTCCCATCCCCCTGTCAAATTAGTTTAAACAATCCATAAAACCTATATTGAATCTGCCTACCAGGATGTTGGTCCCCTTTCGGTTCAGGTGTATCACATCCTTTTTTGAATAGGTTGTACCTTCCCAAAAGAGATTCCAATGATCCAAGAATCTGAAGCCCTGCTGCACCAGTTTCTCACCACACATTTATCTGCCTGATCTTGCCATTTTTGTACATGGCACGGGCAATAATCCTGAGATTACCAGCCAGGAGGGCCTGTTTCTCAGTTTCCATCCTAATTCCCTGTATTCCTTCTTCAGGAGCTCCTCACTTTTCTTGTCTATGTCATTGGTACTGATGTGCATACACTTCCCTCAGAATGTTCTTGACCTGATTGGAGACATCTTGCACCCTGAGACCAAAGAAGCAACATTCCATCTGAGTGTCCTTATCAGGCTTGCAGAATATCTTGTCTGTTCTCCTCACATGTCAAGAGTAATAGGTGTTTCCTCCTTGTTCCCAATGCATGATAAATTCTGCTACTATCTGATTACAAACTGGTGAAATTGTAATGTTTTATCATCTACAGTAGATCAGCAGGCAGCTTTGTGAAATCTTAGTTTTCTGCCAAAGTACCAAGTCATACTGCCTCATGAATCTAGTGCACCATCCAGCATGGCCTAAAATCCAAAATTCTTTCCTTCCTTTTGTGCATGGATTTGAATGGCACCATGGTAACACATTTTCCACTCTGCAACTTTTTTTTCCAATTGTGGAGGCTACTTGCCAGGTTTACCTCTGTTAGCTCACTTTCTTTTTGGCATTTTCTGAAGTTTGTTTGATATCTTTCTCCATTCTCTCATAAATTTCTCCGAAACATAAGTTTCTCTTGATGCTCCACAATTATTTGTCTTCTCAATAGATTCAATAACTTAGTTTAAATCCCATTTGTATATTTTTTTTCCTGAATGGCATTTTTATACAAAATGGTGGCAACATTTTCAAACTTTAACTGTACAACTGTATTCCATGAGTAAAGTATCAAAACTGAGGTCAGCTGATCTGCTAAGAGAGGTTGTGACTCTACCTTTACCTGATGCATTTTTAAATTTTCGTGCCAAATTCTTCCATTTCCCTCTGTTTTCTCGTGTATTTTTTTCTTAATGTTTAAACTAAACTTTTTTTCTGATTTTTAAGAAGTTATCAGACACTTGACTCACATGCAGTCTCTCCAATCATTGTTATCGAGAGAAATCATCAAATGCATGTACAATGGAATCCTGCACAAAGCAAAAAGGAGTAAAAATTTTCTTAGGCCATGAAACAACAGCAAAGCAGTTAAAAAAAATAAATCAGCATATTTTACTGATATTAAAAAAAAATTGACTATCTGAAACTGACAGTAATAATATAATGTTAATGTATTTCGGCCAAGTCCATAGCTGTGTTTAGATGTGCAAACGGTAGGCAGACCAAGCATTGTGCTAATGTACTGTAATTCTAAGATAATAAAGGAGTACTATTCAGTGATACAGTACTTATAGAGAAGTATTGCAAATGCATATCAGCCTTGCTTACCACATATAAGTGATGACTGACTAGGAATATACTGTTAATGAATTTCAGCCCATCTGTGTTCCTACCCATGACCATTTACATCTATGTACAGCAAGCTGATGAAGTGTTGTGTTAAGGCTTCTATAATTTTATGGTAGTTACAGTATTAAGTACCCATTTGTTATACAGTAATTAAAGTGAAGTAAATTCAAATGGTCTAGCTCACTATAAGAAATGGTGGTGTGATACCCCTTGTGATAATCCCACACATTACCCTGGCAGTAATTTTAGTGCTTGGTCAATAATGTATCCTAACCTTTGTATGAATTGTGCATCAAAACACAGAGAAAAAGTTCCTCATCATAACATTTATGTATAGGTACTTGTAAATGTTGATCTGTTATCTGTGGAGAACCAGAGTTGATTGATACATGAGACATTTAGAAAATTCCAGATTTTTTGGCCATAAATAGAGGATCAACTGTTACATGAGGTCAACTTTTACTTGAGTATATATGGTACATAATTGTTAAGTACAGGAGAGATGCTGGAAGACTGGAGGGTAGCTACTTTTGTGTCTTCTTCAGGATAAGCTGGGGAACTCCAGGCTGGTGATCTTAATGGTTGAATTATGCAAATAATTCTGAGGGATTGGATCTACATGCATTTGGGAAGGCAAGGATTAATTAGGGAAAGTCAGCATTGCCTTGTGCTTTGGAAATTGTATCTCATCAATTTGATTGAGTTTTATTTGAGGAAGATTGATGAAGACGGGGTAGTAGACATTATCTGCGTGGACTTTAGATACCAGATTTCAGATTTATTGTCAGAGTACATACATGACATTACATATAACCCTGTGATCCTTTTCCAGTGGGAGAGACAGAATTACCACTTATTGATAGTGAAAAAAAAACTGTACACAGCGTACACATTTTAAAAAAATATAAACAAACTGACTGCAGTACAGAAATGAAAAAAAAATTAATAAAGTGCAAATGTAAGAGTCCTTAAATGAGTCCCTGATTGAGATTGTTGTTGAGGAGTCTGATGGTGAAGGGGTAGCAACTGCTCTTGAACCTGGTGGTGCGAGTCTTGTGGCATCTATACGTTTTACCTGATGGCCATGATGAGAACAGAGCATTTGCTGGGTCATGTGGAACATTGATGTTTGCTGCTTTTCTCCAACAGCTGTGTTCCCTGTAGATATTCTTGATGGTGGGGAGGATTTTGCCTGTGATGTCCTGGGCTGTGTCCACTACCTTTTGCAGGGCTTTCTGTTTATGGGTATTGGTGTCCCCATACCAGACCATGATGTAGCCAGTCAGCCCACTTCCACCACACATTTGTAGAAATTTTCCAGGGTTTCCGATGTCATACCAAACCTCCACAAACTCCTGAGGAAGTAGAGGTGCTGACATGCTTTCTTCACTATGCCATTAGCGGGTTGGGTTCAGGAAAGATCATCCAAGATAGTGACTCCCATGAACTGCTCTCCACCTCTGATTCCAATGATCATTGGATCGTCCACCTCTAGATTTACCTTCCTAAAGTTAACTATCAGCTCCCTGGTTTTGGTGATCTTGAGTGTAAGGTTGTTGTTGGTGCACCATTCAGCAAAGTTTTCAACCTCCTTCCTTTCTTCTGACTTATTGCCCCTTTTTATACAACCCACAACCATGATATCATGAGCAAATTTGTAGATTGTATTGTTGTCGTACCAAACAACATAGTCATAGGTATAAAATGAATAGAACAGAGGGCTAAGAACACAGCCCTGTGGTGCTCCAGTACTGATAGAGATTGTGGAGGAGATTTTCTTATCAATCCTCACTGATTGTGTTCTTGAGGACAGGAAATCCAGGATCTAATTACACAGTGGCGTATTGAGTCCCAGGTCTTGCAGTTTGATGATCAATTTTTAGGGGATGATGGTGTTAAATGTCCAACTGTAGTTGATAAAGAGCATCCTGCTGTATGCACCTTTGCTGTCCTGATGTTCCATGGCTTTGTGTAGAGCCAGTGAGATGACATCAGCCATACCTGTGGCTACGATAGGTGAATTGGAATGGATCCATATTGCTGTTCAAACAGCAGCTGATACAAAACACCACCTCTGTGGATATGAGTGCCACTGGTCGATTGATGCCTGTTTGAAACAAGTGGACATGATGCACTGCCAAAGTGAGATGTTGAAGATATCCATGATTTCATTGGTAAGCTGGTCAGCACAGAATTTTACAACTCAGCCAGTTATTCTGTCCAGACCAGTTGCTTTCCACAGATTCACTCTCCTGAAGGCAGCCTGCACATCATCCTCAGATACAGACAGGAGAGGATCATCAGGGGACATGGAGGTGTGCGGTGTTGGTTATTTCTTGTTCTTGTGGTCGAATAATGTGTAGATTGTATTGAGTTCATAGCAAGGCTTTTGACATGGTTGGCTGGTCCAGAAAGTCATATCGCATGGGATCCAGGATGACCTGGCAAGTTGAATGCAGAATTTTTTTGGTAGGAGTCAGATGCTGGTCATGGATAATTGTCATTCAGATTGGAACCTTGCAACCAGTGGTGTGCCTTAGATGTCAGTGCTGTGTCTTCTGCTGTTTGTCATCTATATTAATGACTTGGATGACAACTAGTAAGTTTGTGGATGACACCAAATTTATTGGTTAGTGGACAGTAAAGGTTATCTGAGATTATAAAAGGATCTTGATGACTTGGGAAAGTGGGACAAGGAATGGCAGATGGAATGTAACTCAGACAGTGCAAAGTGTTGTACTATGGTATGTTAAACCGGAACAGGACTTAAATGGTTAATGGTAGGCCAATGGATAATTTTGTTAAACAGAAATCTTAGAGTAATATAGATCTTTCACCAAATAAAGTCACAATTTAACAGTAAGCAAATGCAACATATATTAAATGTAATTATTTTGCTTGAATATTTAATCTGCACAAGTAAAGGTAGGTTACAAATTATTGTAAACTAAATTTTAAAACTCATGCAACTTACAACACATGAACAGCACATAGAATCAACCAGTTCACAATAAGTCTCAATCCCAAGTGTCTGCCTGACTCCCAAATTGCTTTATTTCCCTTGCCTTCAATCACCTCATGTAAGATATTAACAAGTGCTCTGTTCCAACAAGCTCCAGATGTGGAACCCATACTAATACCATTTTTCCACATCCCTTGGTTGAAATCTATTTGAACTAATGTGCAGTTTTTAAAAAATAATTTCATTTGTGCTCTCCCCTTTATTTTGGCAATTCTCTTCCGATATAAACAAACACATTTTCAGGTTCTGCAACTTTTCAAAGAGATTTTAGAGAAATAAAAATAGACTTGGATTTCAATCAGATAATCCTTTATAGGAAAACAAATGTAATTTGTTATTGTTATGAGAAATAACAGAGGATTAACATTTTACTAAGTTGATCAAGAGAATTGAAAGTGATAAATAAAAAGGTGGGTGGGGTAGGCACTGGAATGATGACGTCAAAATGCAAGACAGGAGGAATGTTTATGTGAAAAGGAAATGGAACTTATAAATTCATGACCAGCACCAACTGTCAAAAAAATATATATAAAATTATGATTGAGCTTGTTCAACACTTAAAGTTGAATAGCATTTAACCTGAAAATAACATGTTGTCCCTTGAGTTTCTTTTGAAGACAGAGAAATTAGTAGGGATGAGGTAATGAACTGAAATGGAAAATTAATAGGAATTCAGGGGCACCCTTTGTAAAGAGCTGAAGTCCTTAGATGAAGAGACATGTATTGCATCTTCTCTACTTGGGAAGAACCACAGGCATTGATGATAAATGGAGGGCATTGATGATGGAATCATTTTCTCATTTGTTGAAAGGGAAAGAACATATTTGGTGGTGTGATTTAACTGGAAGAGGTGGAAGTGGTGAAAGATTGTGGAGAACAAAGAGACTCATGTCCTGCTTTTGAAATAACAAGAGATTGAGGACAGAAATATAAAATGTGGTTCATACAATTCAAAGGGATGAAATGATTGAGGGTAAGAAAGAAAAAAGTTTCACTCAGAAGGAAGCAGAATTAGGGCAGATGCAATGGCCACGAAGAAACTAGGAATGGAAGCAATTTTTGCAGAGAACAAAGTATGGTTAAGGTCTCCATGGATGGCAATGAGATGAACATAGATATTAGTTGGCAGACAATCTCCCCAGCGCCAATCTACTTGCGTTTCTAAAATGAAGTTAAGGAAAGTGAATCAAATTTTGGGTATAGTTGACAAAAAGGTAAGTGTAGTGTGGAAATTGAAAGCTAAGTTGATGACATATCCAATCTGGAATAAGAGTGGGAAACATTGCAATTTGTATAAATAATACACAATGAACACTGAAGGATGGACAAAATTATCTACAATCCATTTTAATGAATCCCAACAGCTTTGGAAATTGGGCTACTGGCTGAGACATATTCAAAATTATTGAATGATTCATGCATAGAAAGACAGGCACCTAGGAGTAAGTTGCAAGATGTTGACTGATTGGAAGCTAAAGGATATAGATAGTAGTGTTTAAAGAGAATAGATCAGTCAAATTCAGGGGTAACAATTTGTTCTTACTTGCTGATGCTAAGGTTTGCTAGTCATCATCCATATATCCTTCCCAACAAATAGAAAAATCAAGGTAGGACAGGCAGGCAGCTGGTTCTCCAGCACATTCAGTGAAAAATAAATCTTAATACAAAGGTCTGAAGAAATTCAGCATTTATGGGAAGTAAAGGCCTGAGCACTTCAAGATTATGAGCAAAAAATCTGCTAAGCCTCTGAATAAAAAGGTGGGGGTGGGGGGAAGAAGAGGATGGCGAGCATAATAGGCATTTCAGCTCGGGCCTCCGCCTGGAGTCCAGCTATGGGATGGATCCAAAATTTGGAACTTACCTTTCAGACTGCAGCCCAAAAAGGATGCTCCAGCGTCCCATTCAAAGGAGAGGCACCTCATAGCACCCTCCGGATCCCCATGGAGGTGGGCTGACTGGTGCTGCAGTGCCACTCGTTATCAATACGCGGCAGAGCAAAGGCCGTCTTCCCTACCGATAATCCCCCACGCAGCTGAAACCATTTTATGGTTCCCAGAAAAGTTCCAGCTGTGTGGGGGATTATCAGTAGGGAAGATGGCCATTTCTCTGCTGCATTTTGAGCCGCAGAGTGTGACCCCGAAAGCGGAAGTGGCCCGGTGTGTCTGTCCCAGCCCGCATCGGCCGCCGCCTGAAGGTTCCCACTGCTCCAACTGCTCCTGCTGCCCCAAAAGTCCCCACTGCCCCAAGGGCTCCCCGCCGCCCCTGACTTGGAGGGAGAGAGGTGAGTGAGGAGATGAATCACCCCCAAACAGCCGCCTAGCGCAGCTGCCAATTCAGGTCAATTGGCGGAGGGCTGCACTGCGGAGATTATCCCTCTCGGAGACCGCCTCCGCACATTCAGAGAGGTAGGTCATTGTGCGTTTTGGCGGAGTTTCTCCACCTTTACATCCCGACTTTTAGGCTATCTGAAATGGCCTCGTGCCACTGACCTAAGTTCAAAGGGGTGGGGAACTGGAGGAAAGGAAACAGAGGGATAAGGGAAGAGAAAGTCCCGGGGGAGGGGTTAAATGGAGGTTGGAGAAGTCAATGTTAATGCCACCTGAATGGAGAGTGCACAGATTTTCTGGCAGAAAAACAACTTTCTGGTAGAATTAGTTTTAAATATCTTTTTTGGTCGCCTTCACTTGTTTTTCCATGAAAGTGAGTACATCTTTCCAGAAGTAATGTTTAAAACTAGTATTTTAAGTTTTATTGGCTGTTTTAATTTAATTCATTGCGTCCAAATCATGTTTCCAAAGATTAAATTGATATTTTTTTATTTCTGTGCATTCTGGGGCAAATTAAACTCACGCTCAGAATGAACCAATTGGCTCTATTTGAATCCCACTGATCCCAAACAGTTAAATGTTAACCAGAAAGAACAGAATAACAGAGGAACAGACAGGATCACACAGGATGCTGCCTTTAATGAAAGTTCAAAGTCAGTTAAAAAACAAAAATGCTGGATGTTAATCAAAAGATTCTGTGACACCGTAGTTGAAGTAAAAACACAAAATACTGGAGAAGCTCAGCAGGTCCTTTATGTAGCAAATGTAAAGATACATAACTGACATTTTGGGCTTGAGCCCTTCATCGAAGTATGAGAAAATACTGGCAAGTATCTGAACAAAAGGAATGGGGGGGAGGGGGGTTGGGTGGCAAGGCAGAAGATGATAGGTGGAGAAAGGAAGGAGGGGACAGCAGCAATGAGTGGGAGGGGGTGGTAGGGCTGTGTGGGCGAAAGAACTGGAAAGACAGGAAGGAAAGAGGGGTAAGAAAAGGCGAGCAAGTTTAATGGATAGCAGTGAAGTTAATGTTTTTGCTGTGTGGCTGGAAGGTGCCCAGATAGAAAATAAAGTGTTGTTTCTCCAATCTGCGGGTGGTTAGGGTGGGATAGTACACAAGGCCATGGACAGATATGTGAGTGCAGGAGTGTGACCCAGAATTGAAATGGTTGGCCACTGGGAGGTTGCTGTGGTTGCAAATGGAGCAGAGGTGCTGAGTGAAGCAATCTCCCAGTCTCCGACTGGTCTCTCTGATGTAGAGAATGCCACAAAGGGTGCACCAGATGGAGTAGATAAGTCCTCTGTATGTTCAAGTGAAGTGTTGCTTCACGTGAAAGACCTGTTTGGGGCCTTGGACTGAGGTGAGGGAGGAGGTGTCGCGCAAGTGTTGCACCTCCTGAGGTCACGGGAAGGTGCTGGGGTGTGATGGGTGGGAAAGAAGAGTGCGCAAGGCAATTACAGAGGAAGTGGTACCTGCAGAAAGCCAAGAGGGGAGGAGAGGGAAAAATTTGTCTGGTGGACGGAACCTGTAGCAAGTGCTGGAAATTCTGGCGGATGATATTTTAGGAGGCTGGTTGGGTAGGTGAGGATGAGGGGGATTTTACCTTTGTTGCATCTAGGGGCCGAGGGGGCCAGGGCAAATGAGCAGAAAATGGAGGAGATGCAGGTGAGGGTTGAGTTGATGGTGGTGGAGGAGAAGCCACATTTGTGGAAGAAGGCTGTCGTTTCAGAAACTCTGGACTGGAAGACTTCATCTTGGGAACAGATGCAGAAATGGAGATGGAGAAATTGAGAGAAGGGGATGGAATCCTTGCATGGGGGCAGGGTGAGAGGAAGTGTAGTCCAGGGAGTTGTGAGAGTTGGAGGGTTTGTAGTATATGTCCGTGGAAAGCTTGTCTCCCAAGAAGGAGACAGATCCAGGATGGGGAGAGTGTTATCAGAGATGGACCAGGTAAGTTTGAGATCGGGGTGAAAGTTGGAGGAAGCTGAAAAATGCTGGAGGAACTCATTTGGTCTCATAGCATCCAGAGAAGTTAAACCAATGTTTTGGATGTGACCCCTTCTTCGAGGTATCAGTAATCAGCAATCACTATTCATCTTACATCATAACTTGTTCCATAGACCTGAAGTTACTACAAATTTGGAATCATTGTAGCGAAGGAGGAGCCCATTCAACCCACTGAGGACATGCAAGCTTTTTACAGAACATTCTATGAGGTCCCATTCCTCCAGTCTTTTTTTGCAAAGACCTATCAAATTCGCTTTGGAAAACCCAGACTGACCAAATTTCCATCTCTTACAGGCAGTATCAGATCATAGTCGCTGTCCATAAAGAGAAACTTAAACCCTTTAAGTCTATGTCATCAAATATGGGGCCAACCATGCAGGGCAGGGTTGAGCAGAATATCTTTAGTGAATCTTTCGGATTCTGTCCCTAGGAAAACTGTGGAACTAGATTGTTTGGTGCATTCAAACAGAGATTGATAGATTATTTTAGATTTTAATGGAATTAAGATGCAAAGTTAATGTAAGGAAAAAATCATGAGTATGAGTCATGATTTTATTTTTGTTTCAGATCAGTGAGAACTCAGAACCTTGCAGAATGTTGCCTGGGTTTAAGCAGCTGGAGTATGGGGAGAGATTGGACAGATTGGGTCTTTATTCTTTGGAGCGTAGAAGGTTGAGAGGGGATTTGATAGAAGTATTTAAGATTATGAAAGGGATAGACAGAGTGGATGTGGATAGACTATTTCCGTTAAGAGGAGGAAAGTTTAAAACAAGAGGACATGAGTTAAGAATTAAGGGGCAGAGGTTTAGAGGTAACATGAGGGGGAACTTCTTTACTCAGAGAGTGGTAGACGTGTGGAATGATCTTCCGGGAGAAATAGTGGCGGCGGAGTCAATTGTATTATTTAAGAAAAGGTTGGACAGGTCTATGGATGAGAAGAAGATGGAGGGTTATGGGCATTGTGCAGGGAGGTGGGACTAGAAAGGGGTGTTTGGTTCGGTGCGGACTAGAAGGGCCTAATGGCCTGTTTCCGTGCTGTAATTGTTATGTTATGATTACAGATCCTTATCATCATTTAGTTACTAGGTTAGCACATGGAAAACAATTTATCAAATGAATAAAGGATGAATAAAGGCTTATCTTCTTCCATAATTACAGTATGAACTTGCTGAAGAAATGACTGATTTAATGATAAGCAGATTATTCCATAGAAATTACAGTTAAAACAATGCGAATCCCATTTGGTTGCAATAATTTCAGTGAATGATTAAAAAGGCAACTTAATATTAACAACGGTTAAGTTTGACTCATTGGGTCAATGCTCTGTGTCAGAACTTGTATGCTATTGACAGCACTGACTGTTGTCATCTAGAGTTCCACTTTATTTGGTGCTGGATTTGGTAATGCTGCATGTGACATGCTTTCTCACTTTCTGATGTCAAAGATGACCTAAAATGGATGAGAGGGGGGGTGGGGGGGGGGTGGGGGGGTGGCTTGGGAGGAGGGAGGGGGGGGAGAAAAAGTCACTGTATATGTGTGAAAAAGAAAAAGTGTACATCATGGCTAATGTGATTTATGGTGTGAAAAATAAAAAATTAAAAAAAAAAGATGACAAACTCCAGTGCCCTCCTATGTCTTTCCCCCTTTATTTCCCCTCCCCCTGAAATATTTTCACTATTCCTTCTGATTTTCCTCTCTCTCTTTCTAAATCATCATCCCTCAGCAGAGGCCTTAGCTTCATTCCCCTCTCTGCTGATCTGAATAAATTTCCATAGACACAGGATGACTGTAGGTGCTGGAATCATGAGAAAAAAAACAAGCTGCTTGAGGATTTCAACTGGTTGATTGACATCAGTGGGAGAAAAAGAATGGTCTATGTTTTGGGTCAGAACCCTTCATCAAGACTAAAACCTCTTCTCGCTGCTACCTTCAGGAAAAAGGTACAAAACCTCAATTTCTGCACCTCTAGGTTCAAGAACCTTTTTTTCCTAGTATCCATCAGTTTGCTGAACCTCCCCTTATTACCAAAATCATAAATTACTCCACCGTCACAGTAAGTCCTATCTTTACTTTTGAAACACAATTTTTTTTTCTTGCACTAACTTTAACCTTGAGGAAGACCAAACGTTTGTTATATGTAGTACACTGTTTGATCTCCTGGGTTTTTCCAGCATTTTGTTTCTACTTCAACCATGGTGTCTGCAGATTTTCTATTTTTTACCTCAAGATCAGGATTGTCCTGGTAAATTAACTTTCACCCTGTTTTTCCCCACGAAACTTATTTTGTCTCCCTTGATTCTATCTTTTTTTTCCCTTGGTCCCATCCATTTCCACATAGCCATGGCATATCCACTGCTTGGAGAGTACAAATTGGCTCATCTTCACCATGGACATAGAAACCCTTTACACCTGCATACCAGGCTAGGATGGTCTTCTGCTCTTCTCCTTAGCAGAGGCCTCACCAGTTCCTGTCAGCTAACACACTCATCCACCAAGTTAAACTCAGGCTCACATTTAAGAACTCCTTGAAGGAGAAATAGTGGATTCTGGAATCTGGAGTAAAACACCTTGATGAATGGCTCCAATCCAAAACATTGTACTTTCTTCTTCCAGTAATGCTGCTCAACCTGCTGAGTTCCTCCAGTGGATTATTTTTTGCTCCTTCAAGTCATTCACTTTCTCCAGATGTAAGGTGTAGTGTGTCCTAAGTTATGCTCCATTCCTGAGGACCGCTTGGAACAGATTTTGTTTCCATTCTTTTCATTCTGCTCCCCTCAACTCTTTGTCCAGTATGTTGACAACTGCATTGATGCTGCTTCCTGCATTCATATGGAACATGAACATTTGACTTCTTGAATTTCTAGCATACTCTCATTTTCATCTGGTTCCTCTGACCATTCCATTCCATTTCTGGATCTCTCTGTATACATTTCAAGGGATACAGAGACAAACATCCAACACAAGACTCACACTAGTATCCCAACTATTCCTTGTTTACCCGCCTGTTTTATGAGGTCAATTCCATTCTCCAAACTCCTCCAATGATAACATTTTATATGTAGTGCCTCTAAAATTTCTTGTTTTCCTCTTTCATGTTGGTTAGAACCAGTGGCAGTATTTTATCTATTTCTCACACTTATGCCCTTAGAACAAGGATAAAGTTCCCTGATCAATATTTTTCACTCCACACACCTTCACATTCAATGAATCATCCTACACAATTTTAACCACCTTTCATGAGATTACTCCACCAGCTTTATCCCCTTTCAGCATTTCAAAGGGACTATTCCCTTTGCACAACTTCTTTTCGATCAACTGTTGCTCTTCTTACGACAATTTCCCATCAACTACATCTTCACCTTTCCTTTCCACCATCGAATAACCAAATAGTACCAAAGGAGCTTGCACTTCTTCCAATCTAGTGTGCTGCTTTCAATGTTAACAATGTTATGAACACAATATTATAGAAACTAAACACAGATTAGATAATATCTTTGTGATGGACCTTTGATCAATTCACAGCGACAAATTTAAGATACCTGTTGCCTGCCACTTTTATTGCCCTTCCTACTTCTACACTGAGCTAATAATAAATATGTGGCATTATGCACTGTTGCATCCTTCCAGATTTAATACCAAAACATTTGCTTTCTGCCTGTACAGTATAGGTCAGGTCATCCATCTGTGATAATAGTTTGATTTTTCTTCCTCCATTAGCTAACCGGTGGCACAGCATTTCATTACATTGTCAGTACTCTCATTCTCCAACTCCCCTCATTTCATACCTTTTATGAAGCCAAGGTAAAACACCTTTATAGAGAAATTCCAAACATCCTGACCATGTAAATCTCACTGACAGCAGATGGGAACCTGATTCAAAGGATAACAACTACGACCTTGGCGCTCTGGATTGTGAGCAGACCTGTTCTGCTTGACTTTTGCTTGCGTAGCAGTTGCTATTGTCGTGTAATAATATCCATCCTCATTTATATTTGGAGCATGTAGAATTACCTAACCCATTTTCAGTCAGAGAAAGAAATTAAAGAGCTATAACTGAAAAAGGTTTCCATATCAGTTAGTGAACAAAACTGATTTCATCAGAGTCAGGACCAAAATGTTTTTTTCATCAGTTACAAATTCCATTTTTTTAATTGTGGGCAATATAATTTGCCCTCCCCATTTTCTTGTCAGCCGAACTCTGATCCTGCCACTGCTCATTTGCTGCTAAAGCTGTCATTTTTGTGTATTGTTTTAGTGGAAGATGAAAATATATTATAATCCTGGCAGGCCTCCTTTGTTCTGCTCTGTCTGAGTACTTAGTCATCTAAAATTTAGCTGTCTATTTCCCACCAAATTCCATTCATCCATTAGTTCAGTAAAATCCCTGGTATTTGGGGTTGCTTGAGATTGTGTATTGCATGATTGGCAAAGCAAGGGCGAGGTCATACCAATTTGAAACTTCTGTATTTTTTTACCTTTTTATATCCTAAGATTTATTTTTCCCAGATGCTTGAGGCTGCCAGTTGCTTGAATTCCCAATATTGGGGTTTTATACTATTCTGCTTGCTAAGCTGCACAAAAGCAACATCTAAATTTTTTAATTCCAATTCCAGTTTTAAAATCCTTCTCTGGTCCTGCTCAGCTCTCTCAATCTTTGTAATTTCTTCCAGCCTCGCAACTGTACAATTAAGAACATGGAACATAGAATGTTACAACATAGAACAGGCCCTTCAGCTCATTATGTTGTGCTGACCTAAGTAAACCTTCTTTACAGCAATCTAACCATTCCCAACCATATCACCTATAACTCTCTATCCAAGTCTTTTAAATGTCCCTTTTGTACCAGTCTCTGCTACCACCCCAGCAATGCATTCCACTCTCACTTTCTGTCTTACCTAAACTTTTCTCCACTCACGTTAAACAGATATCCTTTAGTACTTGCTATTGTCACCCTGCAAAAAGGTACTGGCTATCTGCCCTATCTAAGACCTCCATAATCTTATATATCTCCATTAAGACTCCTTTCATCCTTCACCGTTCCAAAAGGAAAGCCCTTAGATCGGTCAACATAACTATGTTCTCCATTCCAGTTAAAATCTTTGTAAATTTCCACTACACCATCTCTAAAGCTTCTACATCCTTCATTATAGTTAGGCACCCAGAACTGCATATAATATAAGGCTACACATAACATGCCTTCTAGATTTCTTAACAGACACCTCCTTTCAGGTTTCCCCTATCTATCCACCGAGGAATGACATTATGACCCAGACGACTACACATTTTTCAGTCAACTGTGTACTGGCAATGATTGTATCTTGGTAACACTGGACAATGAATATTTTGCTTCTTGAACTCTTTTGCGTGTATTTTATTGATTTTGAGCTGCTAATCACAAAAATCACCTTAAAATTTTTGTATCATCACTTTTTAGATGTAACCTACTTTTGTGATTTCCTAGTCTACTAGTATAGTGGTGGACTAGCCTCGCCAAGCAAACCCAGCTCAGCGCGGACATTGGCGACTTCATGGGTTTCTACGAGGCTCTAAAGGCTGTGTACAGCCCCTCACCCCAAGTCCAAAGCCCGCTGCGCAGCTCAGACGGCAAAGTCCTCCTCAGCGACAAGATCTCCATCCTCAACCGATGGTCAGAACACTTCCAACCTCTTTTCAGTGCCAACCGCTCAGTCCAAGATTCCGCCCTGCTCCAGCTCCCTCAACAGCCCCTAAGGCTAGAGCTGGATGAGGTCCTCACCCAGGATGAGACATATAAGGCAATTGAACAACTGAAAAGTGGCAAAGCAGCAGGTATGGATGGAATCCCCCCCAGAGGTCTGGAAGGCTGGCGGCAAAACTCTGCATGCCAAACTGCATGAGTTTTTCAAACTTTGTTGGGACCAAGGAAAACTGCCTCAGGACCTTCGTGATGCCATCATCATCACCCTGTACAAAAACAAAGGCGAGAAATCAGACTGCTCAAACTACAGGGGGATCACGCTGCTCTCCATTGCAGGCAAAATCTTCGCTAGGATTCTCCTAAATAGAATAATACCTAGTGTCGCCGAGAATATTCTCCCAGAATCACAGTGCGGCTTTCGCGCAAACAGAGGAACTACTGACATGGTCTTTGCCCTCAGACAGCTCCAAGAAAAGTGCAGAGAACAAAACAAAGGACTCTACATCACCTTTGTTGACTTCACCAAAGCCTTTGACACCGTGAGCAGGAAAGGGCTTTGGCAAATACTAGAGCGCATCGGATGTCCCCCAAAGTTCCTCAACATGATTATCCAACTGCACGAAAACCAACAAGGTCGGGTCAGATACAGCAATGAGCTCTCTGAAACCTTCTCCATTAACAATGGCGTGAAGCAAGGCTGTGTTCTCGCACCAACCCTCTTTTCAATCTTCTTCAGCATGATGCTGAACCAAGCCATGAAAGACCTCAACAATGAAGACGCTGTTTACATCTGGTACCGCACAATGGCAGTCTCTTCAATCTGAGGCGCCTGCAAGCTCACACCAAGACACAAGAGAAACTTGTCCGTGAACCACTCTTTGCAGACGATGCCGCTTTAGTTGCCCATTCAGAGCCAGCTCTTCAGCGCTTGACATCCTGTTTTGCGGAAACTGCCAAAATGTTTGGCCTGGAAGTCAGCCAGAAGAAAACGGAGGTCCTCCATCAGTCAGCTTCCCACCATGACTACCAGCCCCCCCACATCTCCATCGGGCACACAAAACTCAAAATGGTCAACCAGTTTACCTATCTTGGCTGCACCATTTCATCAGATGCAAGGATCGACAACGAGATAGACAACAGACTCTCCAAGGCAAATAGCGCCTTTGGAAGACTACACAAAAGAGTCTGGAAAAACAACCAACTGAAAAACCTCACAAAGATTAGCGTATACAGAGCCGTTGTCATACCCACACTCCTGTTCGGCTCCGAATCATGGGTCCTCTACCGGCATCACCTACGGCTCCTAGAACACTTCCACCAGTGTTGTCTCCGCTCCATCCTCAAAATTCATTGGAGCGACTTCATCCCTAACATCGAAGTACTCGAGATGGCAGAGGCCGACAGCATCGAGTACACGCTGCTGAAGATCCAGCTGCGCTGGGTGGGTCACGTCTCCAGAATGGAGGACCATCACCTTCCCATGATCGTGTTATATGGCGAGCTCTCCACTGGCCACCGTGACAGGTGCACCAAAGAAGAGGTACAAAGACTGCCTAAAGAAAGCTCTTGGTGCCTGCCACATTGACCACCGCCAGTGGGCTGATATCGCCTCAAACCGTGCATCTTGGCGCCTCACAGTTCGGCGGGCAGCAACCTCCTTTGAAGAAGACCGCAGAGCCCACCTCACTGACAAAAGGCAAAGGAGGAAAAACCCAACGCCCAACCCCAACCAACCAATTTTCCCCTGCAACCGCTGCAACCGTGTCTGCCTGTCCCGCATTGGACTTGTCAGCCACAATCGAGCCTGCAGCTGATGTGGACTTTTACCCCCTCCATAAATCTTTGTCCGCGAAGCCAAGCCAAAGAAAGAAAGAGTATATTGCCCACAAAGCAAGCTGTTTCAGTCAGTACAAACATGCCTGGACTTGCAGTCAGTGCAGGTACAATGCAAATGTTATCTTAGGCCTAAGCATATTTGAAAGGCATTTAAAGATGTTGTTTAAAATTTTGTTGGCAACTACGGAGCACCAGACTACACCTATCTGATTGACAACATGCTTCAAGCATACAAAACCCTGAGGTGCAACATGTAGAATGCTATTTCATTTAATGCTAATTCATTTCCTGCATTCGCACTTGAATTTCTTCTCTGCTGATCTTGGTGCAGTCAGTGACAACCATGGTGAAAGGTTTCACCAGGACATCGTGACAATGGAAAAGCCGTATCAGGGCAAATGAAATCCACCAATGCTGGCTAACTATTGTTGGTAACTGACAAGAGAGGCATCAGATGCTGAGTATAAATGAAAATCAGTGGAAAAATATTTTTAGGTCAGTTGAACTAACAATGTGTCAGCATCATGAGGCATTTAAACCTGTTAAATTCAATAAAAGTTAATTTAATTTTTCTCCAACTTTTTGCATGATACAACAAATCTGAAATTATCTTTGTGTTCAGCTTGAAGTTGCCTATCCTAATCCCCAATTATTCTTTTTCAGGAAGCAAACCTATTGAAAAAATTTGAAGTCCAGTGTAATCACAGACTTGCAGTCAGATTTAGATTTGGTAAACCACTCCATAGTTGATCTAGAACCTCCGCAAAATTCTATTCCTCCATTTTAGCTATTTTACTATTGATGCTATGCTTCTTTCATGAGAAGGTTAACTGCTATGTTTATTTACTTCAGCCTTTTACTGCGTCATAAACCTTGGACACTTACCAATTCACTACATTCTCATCAGTTACTGATCAACAAACTCTTAACAATCTGGTAAGTGGTCACTTACTCAGATGATTTTGTTGTTGTTAAATCTGTCCTTTAATGAAGGATAATGATCCATTGATCATTTGCCAACATTTCTGCAACCACCTGCTGTGAAAGATCCTCGTTATTGGGGAAAAAACACCTACAATTTGACCTACCTTAGCCTGTCCTTCAAGCTGTCTTTAAAATATCAACTGAATTTTCATTTCTTATCTTCATGTTTATATTTTACGATGACTTGAAGGAGGCCAATCAGCCTACTGAGTCTATGCCATACTCCCATTTAATCTACGTGCTGGCAGGAGGAATGTACAAGCTCACCAAGGGCAGCATCCAAGGTCAGAAATTAATGCAGATCTCCAGACCCCTGAGGCCATAGTGCTAACTGCTGTTCTGCTATGCCTTCATGCACGAGAAAAAGCAGTTTTCATTTTCACTGTTAATTTGTTATGCCCTTCAGCCTGTCTTCCATAGCTTCAGTGAAAACTTCTGTACCTAGGTCAAATGAAGAAAGAAATGGCTGGATAAGTGGTTTTCCATTAAAATCTCATTAATGCCAGTCAAGGATTGACAAACTACTCAAACATGCAAATAATGTATCAAATAAATGACAAATGAAATAACAAAAGAAGAGGAAAATAAATACTTTAGTATTCATTTGTTACTTCTATATAGAAAAGTACAGCACAGGAACAGGCCCTTCACCCCAGAAAGCTGTGCCAACCATAATGTGCAAATCGAACTAAAATTCTGATGCTTACACTTGATCGAAATTGCTCCACCACCTTCACATACATGTGCCTATCTAGAAGCCTCTTAAACACAACTATTTTATCTGCTTCCACCATTACTCCCGGCACCACTACTCCTCTGTGTAATATAGGTTTCCTGCATGTCCTTACCTTAAATGCATGTCCTCTAATGTGGGACACCTTTAGACTGGGGAAAAGATTCTGACTGTCCACCCTATGAATGCCTCAAATGATTTTATAAGGTCTCCCCCTCAGCATCCTACATTCCAGAACCAACAGCCCAGGTTTGTCCCATCTCTCCCCAATCTCATCCCCTCTAAATTGGGCAACATCCTGATAAACCTCTAATGTACACTTGCCAAAATCTCAACATCCATCCTGTAATGGGACAAGCAGAATTGTGCACAGTATTCCAAATGCAGCCTATCTAAGTTTTATCATTGCAGCATGACTTACTTACTTTTGTATTGAATGTCTTGCTCACTGAAGCCAAGGATGCCATATGCCTTCTTTACCACCCATGTATTATGGACCTGGACTCCCAGATTCTTTTACATGTGAAGAATTTTTAAGAGGCCTGCTTTAAATATATACTTCCCTTTTCCTTTGTCTTCCCAAAGCGAAACACCTCATACTTATCCGGATTAAAGTCCATCTGCTATTTATTTGCCCTTGTCTGTAATTGATCTAAATCCCCCATTGCATTCTTCCACACTATTCACAACTCCTCCAATCTTCATATAACATAACATAACATAACAATTACAGCACGGAAACAGGCCATTAGGCCCTTCTAGTCCGCACCGAACCAAACACCCCTCTCTAGTCCCACCTCCCTGCACAATGCCCATAACCCTCCATCTTCTTCTCATCCATATACCTGCCCAACCTTTTCTTAAATAATACAATTGACTCCGCCGCCACTATTTCTCCCGGAAGATCATTCCACACGTCTACCACTCTCTGAGTAAAGAAGTTCCCCCTCATGTTACCTCTAAACCTCTGCCCCTTAATTCTTAACTCATGTCCTCTTGTTTTAAACTTTCCTCCTCTTAACGGAAATAGTCTATCCACATCCACTCTGTCTATCCCTTTCATAATCTTAAATACTTCTATCAAATCCCCTCTCAACCTTCTACGCTCCAAAGAATAAAGACCCAATCTGTCCAATCTCTCCCCATACTCCAGATGCTTAAACCCAGGCAACATTCTGCAAGGTTCTGAGTTCTCACTGATCTGAAACAAAAATAAAATCATGACTCATTCTCATCATTTTTTCTTTACATTAACTTTGCATCTTAATTCCATTAAAATCTAAAATAATCTATCAATCTCTATTTGAATGCACCAAACAATCTAGTTCCACAGTTTTCCTAGGGACAGAATCCGAAAGATTCACTAAAGATATTCTGCTCAACCCTGCCCTGCATGGTTGGCCCCATATTTGATGACATAGACTTAAAGGTATTATCTGCAAACTTACAGCAAGCTGCAATTCTCTTGAATATTTGACATAATATTAGAGAAGCGTTTTGATCAGATAGTCTATGAAACATTGAAGGATTTTGTTTCAGAAAATGGATTTCTGCTCTGCAGCTGAAAAATAACATGAAGATTCAAATGTAATACGTCCATTTTTAAATACAATTGTAACCTAAGTTTGTAACTATGAGAGATAAGTTGCCTATCTCCTAACAAATATGTGAATTCTATTAATAGGCTTCAGAGGCCATATAGCCATTTCTTATATTTTCCTAAAATCTAAATTACATAATTATGCCTTCAAGTACATGTCCAATAAACATTGGTAACCGGTAATGAGAAATTCTGCCAGGACCACAGGAAAAAGAATCTCAGTGTTGTACGTGATGTCATTTATGTATTCTGCCAAAAAATTTGAACTTTAAACTATAGCACTGCACCACTGAAGAAAATGAAGCAGATTCCTTTTTTGAAAGTGTCTGCTAATAGCCATTGAACAATTGTGAGCTGACAAATCTATTTACAAATGGATTTTATCCATTTGTCTTAAAAGAAGTGGCCACTGAGATAGTTGCACTAATTTTAATTCCTATACTCAGGGACTATGTCTGTATTCAACAAGGGAGAAAGAAACCAAATCTGGCAAAGTAGTAGATGGCAAAACTTCACTCCCAGAGGAACTCAATGCCTTCTACATCCAATTTGATGATAGCGAGGAACCACCCACGTCCAGATATATTCAATATCTCTCTAGCAGGGCTGCATCCCTGTAGATGTTCTCAATAGTGGGGAGGAATTTGCCTGTGATGTCCTAGGCTGTGTCCACTACCTTTTGGAGGGCTTAACCCTCAGTGTCCCCATACCAGACCATGATACAGCTGGTCAGCACACTTTCTACCACGCATCAGTAGAAATTTGCCAAGGTTTCTAGTGTCATAACAAACCTCCGCAAACTCCTGAGGATGTAGAGGCGCTGACTACTTTCCTCACGATGCCATTGGTGTGTTGGGTCCAGGAAAGATTCTCTGAAATAGAGACTCCAAAGAACTTCTCCCTCTCCACCTCTGATCCCTCAATGATCACTAGAATGTATACCTCTGGCTTTCTTTTCGTGAAGTCAACAATCAGCTCCTTCGTTTCGGTGACATTAGTGCAGGGTTGTTGTTGGTGCACAATTCAGCCAATTTTCAATCTCCATCCTGTACGCTGACTCAACCCCTTCCTTTATACAACCCACTACCATGGTATCGTCAGCAAATTCGTAGATGGTGTTGTAAGGCCATTTCATATCAGGCCTCCGCCTGAAGGCCGGCTACAAGACCGGATCTAAAACTTAAAACTTACCTTGCAGACAGCAGTCCTAAAAGGCTGTTCCAGCATCCCATTCATATCAAGAGAAGCCTATTTATGATGATGGCTCTGCGGCATCAGTTCCCCCCATCGGATCCAGAGAGCAGTACGAGGCATCTCTGGATCTGAATTGGATGCATGAGGGCTGCTGTCTGAAAGGTAAATGAACAATTTTCTATCTGCTCTTACAGTTGGTGTTCAAGCAGAGGCCAGGCATGAAAGAGCCTTGAAACTGGTTTAACAGCACTCAGACTGAGACATTAGACTGGCTGCAAGCGTGGAGGAAAAACATAAAACTTGCCTTTCCTGCACGCCATTCACGTCAAGCAACACCTCGTAGTGCCCTCCGGAGCTGATGGAAGCTGGGCAACTGTGCTAGCTGTCATAAATATGTGGCAAAGCAATGGCCGTCTTCCCTACTCATAATCCCCCACACGGCTGGAACTATTCTGTGAAGATGGCCATTGCTTTGCTGCATTTTGAGCTGCAGAGAGCAGCCCTGAAGGCCGAAGCATCCCAATGAGGCTGTCACAGCCCACACCGGCCGCCCCCTGATGGCCCCGCTGACTGCCCCTGACCTGACGGCCCCTGCTGCCTGACTGCTCCAACCGGCCCCCGTTGCCTTACAGATCCCGCTTGCTGCCCCTGCCCTGTCAGCTCCCGGCCACCACCCCTGCCTTGAGGAGGTCATGGAAGGAGAGTGGTGAGTGGAGAGATGTGTTGCGGGCTGACAGTGTCATCAGCCTGCCCCTAACCAGCCACTTGCAGTGTCTGTACATTCATTTGGGGTGGTAGAGTGCAGCGCTCTGCCGATTATCCTTCCCTGAGAATGTGAAACTGAATTAATATTTCAATTAAAAACCTGGTATTCACTATGAAAATATTAGCGAGCATGAAATAATAACAAGCACACAATTTATAGTGTGGGAACAAACACAGACCCACAATTTATAGAGTGGGAAAAACCAGACCCCACCTTAGAGGGAGAGAGACACTTTGCTATCCCCATCTGATTTAACCCTTTGTTGTTCTGCTAATCTGTATGTGCATATTAAGTGCATTTTAAGTGCTGTTTAATTTCCTATTTTGCCCTGAGCCAAAGTTACATTTTTTACTTGACACTCTTCGAAGATAAATCATATTATTGTCAAAAGCAGCCCTAGTGATTGGCAGTTCTGAAGATTCGTGCATAAATAAACTTTTAGGCATTATGAAAAAAGTCTTTTTTCAGTGCCCATTTTTTCTCTGGCTTCTGAAAATTTCATACCGAAATTAAACATGGTAGAAGGGGAGCACCATTGTCTGATCAATTATTTTCATTTAAAATAAGACATATATTGCTTTCAGAAGATTAACTACTTTGGAACTCTTTTTCAAAAGACAATGCAAGCAGCATAATCAAGGCAGAGACGCTTGAAACTCTATTGAAGAGTTGAGAAGTTTTATGTTAAATACTTGGAGCAGGAGAATGCTTATGTCATCTGTGGTAATTTCCAAACTTAGACTTGTTTTTTTATTTCAAGCCTTCTGTAGCTTTGCAGGAAATAATTTAGAGGAAAATTATTTCCCTATTTGGTCATTTCAACCTACACTGCACCAAATAATGACACTAGGAAGTGGTTTGGATTGAGTCGTACATGTGTGACACAAAAGGCCCTTTCATGCAGTCAAAAAGATTTATTATGATAGCCTTAGCTGGAGCAAAAAAAGGTATTATGTCAACCTGGAAATCAGAAGATAGCCTGAGAATACAGCAATGGTACATAGAAATGAATAAATGTATTCCATTGGGAAAAAAATAACATATAATTTAAGAAATAACGTCACAGTATTCGAACAAATTTGGGATTCATACATGGAACACAGCAGAGAAGTCCTACCGCGGACCTCCACCCCCTAAAATGACAGAAGGAGAAGAGGACGAAATGAACTGACCCGGTGTGTAAGTGGATGACACAATTTTCTTGTTTATTTTCATTGTGTGATGACATTGTTTAATGGGTTTAATGTATCGTATATGTTGAATGTTTAGTGGGTGGGGAGGGGAGGTGGGAAGGAGGGAGGGAAAGGAGGGGGAAAAAGAGGAGAAAATGACACTGTATATTCAAGAGGGAAATGTTTATGTGTAATTTGGTCAATTTGGTTCATAATGTGAAAAATTTTTAAATCCTGAGCGTAAAGGTGGAGATTCTCTACCCTTACGTCAGGAGACTTACCTCCATGAATGCGCCGTGGGCAGCTCCAAGGCGCTGACTGCAATCCCTCTTGAGGGAAGGATCAGCGGCAGAGCCCAGTGTCTTGCTGCCTGGCATAAATGTAAAGACACTGCAAGCGGCTGGCTAGGGGTGGGCTGATGACGTTGTGGCGACGTCGTAAGCCTGAGACGCAAGAGCGGGATTTTAAAAATACTCCAGGGAGCAGCTTTGGATCCTAAACTTGCATACTCTCTGTATGGAGTTTGCACATTTTCCCCATGTCGCTGTGGCTTTTTTTTCTGCCTCCAGCTTCCTAACTCACATCCCAAAGACCTCTTGGCAGGTTAATGGGGTACTCTAAGCTGGCCACTGATTCAAGTAATTGGCAAGGGAACGAAAGGGTATGTGAAAAAGAAGATGTTTTTACCTCAAACTTCAATATATTAGGAATGCTGGGGAAATGGCCTGTGATGTAGTAAGCTCAATCTTTTATCATTCAGTGGGCACCAGTTGCCCAGCTTCCATCAGCTCAGAAGGGTGCTACGAGGCACCGCTCAACATGAATGCAACACAAGAGCAACCTTTTAGGGCTGCTCTATAAAAGGTAAGTTTATATTTTTCTCTCCACACTTGTAGCTGGACACCAGGCGGAGGCTTGGCATGAAAGAGCCTAACATGTTACTGCTAGCCCTTTCTTCTATTTAAAATATTCACTTTTAAACCACCCTTGTTTTTGATAAACTCTCCAATTTTCTTTAGCTGAGGTCTCTTTAAACTCAATCACAAGTTAACTTAGTGTTCCTGCTGTATTATGACTAACATCTACCACACGAGACAGAGTGCAAGTTAAACGCTAGTTTTAATAGACTAATATATACAGCTAGGTCTTGCCTCGCCTAGCTCTGGTCAGCTTTATATACAGGATCGTCAGATGGTGGCCCCTGATGACCTAGTTGTAGCATATAACCACATTCACCCCCCCCTAAAGGATTTTGACCTCCCTCCCCCCCATACCCCATAAGTTCATAAGTCCAGTGTCTGACGGGCTTTCTTTTTTCTCCTGGACTTTGGGGTACTGGGGCAGGGAGAGTGGAGGGTATTGAGGGCGGAGGGTCCTGACATTGAGTTGGGGTATGCTATGAGGGTGCAGGTTTTCTGGTCAGTTGTAGGGTGGGTGTATGTTGAGGGGGTGTAGGGCTTCCCGTCGGTTGCAGGGTGGGAGTATGCTGTGGAGGTGTAGGGCTTTCTGTACGAGTACTGGTTGTTGGGGATGTATTGTTCGGTGGGGCCCTTTGGGGTGACGTGATGGTTGGCTGTGCTGGTGTCAATCGTCCTTTGTGCTGAACCATAGGGGTCTGCGACTCTGCCGTGTTGTCCACGATTCCGGCCGGCGCGAGGTGCCTGGTGGCCACCGATTCTTCCCATCCATCCCTGAATGCAACTAATGCGCAGTGGGGGTTCGTGTGCCTCAATTCCACTGGCTCCACCAATGGGTCTGTTTTGTGGGGCCTGAAGTGCTTCTGGAGGTGTGCCAGTTCCAGTGTCATCAACCATCAAGGCAGCACCGTGCCTGTTGTGGCTTTCCTCGAAAAGGAAAACATACGGTCATGTGGTGTCGAGTTAGTGGTGGTACACAACAGCGAGCATATAGAATATAAAGCTTCTCGTAACACATCTTGCCACAGGTAGGTCTTTTGCCTTTAAGGTCAACAGGATGGTTTTTCAGATAGTGGCATTTTCCCTATCTACTTGCCTATTTCCCCTGGAATTGTAGCTTGTGGTGCAGCTGGGGCAATGCCTCTATCCCATAGGTACTGTTGAACTTTGGCACTCAAAGGCGGCACCCCTGTCTGTGTGTATATAGCTGGGGTACCCACACATGCTGAAAATGGATTGCAGACACTTTATTATCATGGCTGCTGATACGTTGGGCATGGGATTGCAAAAGTGAAGCGGAGGTATTCGTCTATGGCATTAAGGAAATAGATGTTCCTGTCATAGGAAGGGAGCGGGCCTTTAAAGTCAAGGCTGAGGCTTTATCCGGACAATAAAACTGCAGTTTGCATTCTGCACATATGGGACAGCCCTTGTTTACTGTCCTTACTTCCTCTACCGAGAATGGGAGATTTTGGGTCCTTATGAAGTGGAACAGTCTAGCGACTCCTGGGTGGCCCAGCTCATTGTGCAAGCTCTGCAGTTGGGACATGTGGTTGAGGGCCGTACAGGTGCCCCTGGACAGCGCATCTGGGGGCTCATTGAGCCTCCGTGGATGGTATAGAATGTCGTAATTATACATAGACAATTCTATCCTCCAGCACAAGATTTTATCGTTTTTTATCTTCCCCCTGTTTTGGTTATCGAACATAAAAGCCATGGATCGTTGGTCCATGATGAGGGTGAAGCATTTACACACCAGATAATGTCTCCAGTGCCTTACTGCTTTCACAATGGCTTGAGCCTACTTCTCCACTGCCAAGTGTCTTACCTCGGACCCCTGTAGGGTCTGCAAGAAAAAGGCTACCAGTCGCCCCTCCTGGTTCAATGTGGCAGCTAGCGGTACATCTGAGGCACAGTCTCCACTTGGAACAGGATCATCTCATCTACGTCCCAGCCCTGATGTCCCGCACCGGCAGCCCTTGCCCCAACTTCCTGAAAGGACAGGAGCTGGAGTGCGCTGTAGCTGTCCCTTTCAGGTGGACAGCGCAGCACTTTCAGGGCTGCCACCTGAACAACCATTCCACAGGTCTGCATCAGCTTCTGCAGGCATTTTTGGCGGAGAATGCATCTGAAAGCAGCTTGTGTGTACTGAGCAGTTCTCTGCTTCTTCCAGACAAGCTGAATCACCAATTGAACAAATTATTCAAAGCCATCATCTAAGGCCATTTCCTAAACTGAAGCTCACAAGAAGACAGATCCATTGTGCTAATCCAAGGTTTCAATTGTGTTAGAGCACTGTGCCACAAACTTCCCCTCCCCAGACTACTGACTTTTGCTGACAATTCAAAAGCACATTAAAATGTGCATTGATCTGAACAGTTTACAAAGGTGTTAATGGCCCACCAGTTCCGAAAATGTCTTAACAGCACTCAGACCGAGACATTAAAATGCTTGAAGGGCCATTCTCAATTATGCATCGTTAATGCATAGTGTGATAGAGATAGTTTTTGGGAGATAAATTGGGAAAGGTTTGTTAGAGTAGGTTACATACAAACAGTTTAAAACAGATTTTATTTAAAATAATGGAGATCTGTCCCATGCTAAACATATCGGCTTCACAGGTTTTGCAAGAGCTTTGAAGAGTCCTCAAGTACTTCACTAATAGATTGTTGTTTACAAAAGGCAACAGATGAAAGATCTTGTTGGAGCCACAGATTGTCTGGGAGGGTACTTGCTGTTCTAAGAGGGTCATGTGGTTTTTCAAGTATAGAGAGAAATATAAGCTCTCTCAAAGAGAGACAGAGACCACTTTTACGGTGTTACAGAAGCTGGGTCTGGAACAGGACAAGCTGGCAAGCTTGAGGAAAGCCCAATTTGGAAGACAGCCTGGTCAAAGCCCTTGTGGATCATGCAAGAGGAGAGGACTAGCTGTCTAATGTTTCACTTGGAATAAGAAAAACAAAATGAAACTCTGTGGTGACCTGAAAGAAAGAGGTGATCATCTGGAGAACCCTGAAGGGGTAAGTTCCATCAGCAAGACACTGAGGTGGCTGATGGAAGAACATCAGTTATGGATGTCCTGGAACAACAAATCTCTCTCTGAAAACTGACAAGATCCTTCCTGAGTGGTAACGATTTACCTTTCAAGCACCAAAGCCTGGAGAACTTTATCAATATCAAATTCTGTGCATAGTATAAGAATTGCCTGCAACCAGTGAGACTGGACTATGAACCAAAGAACTATTCTGAACTTTTACACACACATTACATACACGTGCACTTAGAATTAGAAGGAGGTTAAGATAATAGTGATAAGTTAAAGTGTGATCCTGTTTTCATGTTTAAAGATAATTAAAAGCAACTTTTGTTTAAGTAACCATTTGTCTCAGTGCTGTGTGCTGCTGGGTTTTGGGGTCCCCTGGGCTCGTAACAGTAGTAGCGTTTGTGCTGTGTCTGTCAGGAGAGTAGTTTCCATTCATTAATAATTCCATCAGAGAGCAGCAGCAACCATCATCAACCACCCAGCACACGCTCTGTTCTCACCGCTACCATCAGGAAAGAGATACAGGTGCCACAAGACTCGCACCACCAGGTTCAGGAACAGTTGCTACCCTCCACCATCAGACTCCTCAACCACAAACTCCACCAGGGACTCATTTAAGTTGTGCGGAGGCCATACTGAAACTACTGTACAAAGGGATATAGATTAAGTTAAGGGCAAAGTTCTGGCATTATAATGTGATGAAATGTTAAGTTTATCTTTTCTGGCTGGAAAGTTTGAAAAGAAACATTATGATAAATGCAGAGTTCTGAGATACAAAAAAAAACAGTATACAAGTCTGGAAAGTCACCTGGCCAATTGGGTGCAGAATTGGCTTGATGGTAGGAGGCAGAGGGTTATTACCCAAATACCCATGAACAATGCCATGTGCAGAGATCAGTGTTGGGTCCACTGGTGTTTGTCACCTGTGTTACAACGACTTGGATGGCAATGTTTAGCATGGTTAATACGTTTGTGGATGACATAAAAATGGGTGGTACAGTGGACAGTGCAAAAGGGCTATTTAAGATTCAAACAAGATCTAAATAATTGTGAAAATGGACCAAGCACTAGCATTTGGAATTTTACAGACAAATGAGAGATGTTGCACTTTAGTAGGTTAAACCAAGACAGGAGCTTACACAGGTGAATGTTATGAACATGGGAAATATTGTGCAACAAAAGGTTTTGAGGTGTGGGTACATATTTCTGTGAAAGTGGCAATTCAGTGGACAGAATGGTGAAGAAAGTGTTTGGGTTGAATGCCTTTGTCAGTCAGGGCATTGAGTACAGAAGCAGGGAGGTCATGATACAACAGTGCAAGTCATTGGAGAGACTACACTTGCAGTTGCGTTGAGTTTTAGTCACACAGCTAGAGGAAAGGTATCATTAACCAGGAAAGAGTGCATAAAAGACGAGCAAGCTTGAAGTATATGGAAAGGTTTGTTAGCCTGAGACTTGTCTCCCTGGAGGGCAGGATGCCAAGGGGGAACTTTAAAGAGGTTTATAAAATGATGAGAAGCATACATAAGATAAATAATTTAAATTTTCCAGAGAAGGTAAATCTAAAGTTACAGGGCATAAATTTAATGTGAGGGAGAAAACATTTAAAAGAGAACTGAGGGACACCTTCTTTACATGGGTGGGTGGGAGGGGGTGGTGGTGAATATATGGAAGAATTTTCTGGAAGAAGTGATAGAAACAGGCACCAATTATTACATTCAAAGATATTTTAACGGGTACATAGATAAAAAGGTTTAGAGGGATATGAGCTGAATGCAGGCAATGGGACTAGCTTGGCCAGTATTGATAAGGTGGTGTGAAGCATATCTTTCTCTGCTGCAGAGCTCTTTGACTTAATTACTTTTTGACTCATTACTTAAGGATGAAGCCTAAGGCTCAAAAGTATGTTTATTTTCAATTCAAATAATGGACATTGAAAGCCATGATGTCTGGTGGCAATGGAATTCATTTGGGTTGGCCTGGAATGTGGGCAACAATATCATTTTGACAGAATATGCATTAAAAAAATTATATTCTATTGACTTACTAGCTTTTATGAAAGAGCATTCCAAATTCTTATGTAAATGTTTTTTTTTAACCTTGGAGGATTGCTTCACCCTGAAGCAATGTTCACATTTACGACTGAATCTAAAAACCGGAAACAATACTGTGAAATGAAATGTATGTGGTGACCCACTGCGGAAATCGGGCTGGTGTAGCAGCGCACATCCTTGTGAGCGAACCAGCCCCGCTTGTACCGCCATCGAGTTCAGTGGTGTGTTTCTGTGTTATAATAGCTGCTACATTGGTGATCCTGCAGAGCCCAGATGTTATCTGGTCTCCAAACATGGATTCGTCAGTGATCAGCACTGTCTCTGTGAACCACCCCCCCCCCCCCCCCCCCCATTTTAGACCCATCGGCCCTGCACGAGGTTTGGGCAGGCAGAAGCGCAGTTCGTCTTAGGCAGATCACTTCAGACTCCACCACGTTCTACTATGTGGTGAACGCCCTTGATTAAGGAACTGCGGCCAGAATGGATGACCTGATCCACGATCCGCCAGAGGAAGATCCTTCGGTCTCTCCCATCGGCAGCACAGGGCCAGGCTGATGCACCTCAGAGAGGCACAGAGCCCCGTCCACCTTAATGGATGAAATACTTGCACTGGCAGAAGGTCACAAACCCTGCCTGATGTTTGAGCAAGCTTTCCTTGTACAAATGCCAGAAGACATCCAGCTCCTTCTTGCGGACGAGGACTTCTCAGACCCCAGGAATGTCGCAGCCTGCGCCTACATGCTGTGGAGAACTAAACGAGAGAATGAGGCCACCATGAACCAGGTCGCCTGCCCTGGACCCAGCCGACCACAGCCCACCCCCAGACAGAGGGCGGAGGAGCAACAATCCACCTGGTGTTTCTACCACCAATGCTGGGGATCCCAAGCCTGCAAGTGCTGCTGATGGCCGTGACGGCTTGCCACATGAACATGTGGTGGACAAGACCAATGGACGGCATTTCCTGGTGGACACCGGAGCAGAGTTGAGCTTGCTGCTCCCGACCACCCTCGAATCCCACACGAGAGCACGAGTCCCCACCCTGCGGGCAGCGAATGGCACCGAACTAAAGACCTTTGACTCCCAGACCATTCAGGTACACCTCAGACCAGACAAATACTGCTGGAAGTTCCTACTGGCCACCATAAGAACTGAGTTGTTAGGAGCCGACTTCCTCAGAGTGCACAGTCTGCTGGTCGACCTGAAGGGCAAGAGGCTTGTGCATGCCCATACCTTCCAGACCCTCCGGCTCGAGCCGTCCAGCGTGCACAGCCCGAGGATAGCGACCATCTGCATGCCAAGGAACTAGTGTACTCATGCATCCTAGATGAGTTCCCCGCCATTTTACGACCACAGTTCACCACCACCATGCCTCAGCATGGCATCTGCCATCACATCGCCACACAGAGCCTTCCAGTCCATGACAAGGCCAGACGACTGCCGCGGAGAAACTGTGGCTAGCAAAAGAGTTCTCCCGCCTCCAGAAGTTTAGCATAGTTCACAGTTGGGCAGCCCCTGGGCTTCTCCCCTGCACATGGTCCCAAATGCCTCCGAGGGTTGATGCCCGTGTGGGAACTACCGCTGGCTCAGCGATGCAACCACGCCTGACCGATACCCAATTCCCCACATTCAGGACTTCACAGCCAACTTAAATGGTGCCAAAGTTTTCTCCAAGGTTGACTTGGTGAGGGGCTACCATCAGATCCTCGTACACCCGGGTGGCATTGGCAAAACCGCCATCATCACCCTGTTCGGTCTTTTTGAATTCCTTCGGATGCCATTTGGCCTGAAAAATGCAGCCCAAACCTTCCAGCAGCTCATGGACGTAGTGGGTAGAGACTTGGACTTCTAGTTCATCCATCTCGACAACATCCTCATCGCCAGTCGAGATCACAATGAGCACAAGTCCCATCTCCGCACACTGGCTGGCTGAATTTGGCCTCACCGTCAACGTGGCCAAAGGTCAGTTCGGGAAGGAGTCACTAAAGTTCCTGGGCCATTCTATCACTGTGATAGGAGCTCTGTCACAAGACAAGGTCAAGGCCATACAATAGTTCCCCAGGCCAGACAACCTCAAGGGCCTGCAGGAGTTCATCGGGATGGTTAACTTCTACCACCGCTTCAACCTGGGGGCTGCACGCATAATGCACCCACTGTTTGCCCTGCTCTCACCCAAACAAAAAACACGGTGCCATGGCTAAGGATCCCTGGTCGGCGTGCTAGCAGCGACACCTTTCCTACATCTTGGAGTTCACCACTGACATCCGACACCGGGCGGGTAAGGACAATGTTGTTGCCAACGCGCTCTCCAGACCGACCATGCACGACTTATCCCCTGGCCTGAACTACTCCCAATTAGCTCAGGCCCAGAAGGAGGACAAAGAGATGCAGGCCTCCCCAACCGCCATCACCGGCCTGCGCCTCGAGGACCTGAAGCTGCCGGGAAGACACGACACGGTCCTGTGTGATGTCTCGACTGGCTCACTATGACTGGTAGTCCTCCCGCAGTGGAGGCAGGAGACATTCGGGACAATTCATGACCGGGCCCACCCCTCAGTCAAGACATCGGTGCGCATGGTGGCGGAATGTTTTGTCTGGTACGGATTGAAAAAACAAATGGCCCAGATGGCGAGGAATTTCCAAGCCTCTAAAGTTTAGTGCCATGTCAGAGCTCCGATACAACATTTCGACCCACCAACCAGGAGGTTTGACCATATCGACATCGATATAGTGGGCCCCATAATGGTGTCCAGGGATGCCCACTACCTCCTGACTGTGATCAACCAGATGACGAGGTGTCCAGAAGCCATCCCCATCAGGGACACTTCCGCTGAGTCCTGCGCCAGAGCCCTGCTCACTAACTGGGTTGCCCGGTTCGACGTTCCAGCCCACATGACCATCGTATCAACAGAGGCGCCCGGTTCACCTTCGCCCTCCGGACACAACTGGCAAACCACTTGGGAATCAAGATCCACCACACCATGGCATATCATCCCCAAGCGAATGGGCTCATAGAGCACTTACACCAGCACCTCAAGGCAGCTCTCATGGCGCTGCTAAAAGGACCCAACTGGACAAACGAGCTCCCATGGGTCCTGCATGGCATTCGAACAGCTCCGAAAGAGGACCTCCCGGCTTCATCTGTGAAACTCGTCTATAGTGCACCGCAGTCGCTACCAGGGGAGTTTTTTGGAGTGTGTGTAGAACCTGGAGGTGAGATCCCAACCCTGCTTGCAGTCCTCCGCTACAGACTCGCCTCGCTGACACCCTCACCACCGACCCACCATGGCAAACACCCGGCGAACATCCCCAAAGAACTGGCTTCAATGAAGTTCGTGTTCGTCCGGCATGGCCCACACCTGACCCCCCACAGCACCCGTATGAGGGCCCATACAAGGTCCTCCACTGATTGGGAAAGACTTTCACTCTGGACATTTGGGGCAGGGAGGAACTATTCATGGTCGACTGACTGAAACCGGTGCACCTGGACTTAAACCAACCTGTGCAGAAAGCCCAACCTAAATAGAGGGGTCAGCCACCCAAGCGGCGGGATGTGTAAGCTGGTTCTGGGGGGACAGGGGTGAGCGAACCAGCCCCACTTGTACCGTCATGTTGGCGCTGACAGGGCTTGCTCTTGCCTCGTGGCTTAGGCCACAGCTCGCGCCTCAGGCAACATGATGACATCACCGCTGCATGGGGCGGAACTCCCATTGGCATTAAAAGGGCACACGAAATTCAAATAAACAGTTCAACTGAAACCCCCATCGAGTTCAGTGGTGTGTTTCTGTGTTGTAGCAGCCACTACAACGGCACATTGCGTCGCCAGAGGTCAACAGGAGATGTGCAGAGGACCACACCGTCCACCGCTACAGAGCCCCTATGAAGGTTCTTTGAAAAGATGGCCCCGTTGTTCCGGATGACTCGGAAGGGGCCTTCGTAGGGGCTCTGTAGCAGTGGACGTTGTGGCCCTCTGCACATGAACACATACTCACAGTCTTGGAGTTCTTTAGGGATGTTGAACTTGGCTTGCCCGTATCTGGAGGATGGGATCGGGGCCAGGTTACCGACCTTTTCCGGCAGCTTGTCCAGGAAGGTGGTTGTATTCTCCTGTTGACCTCTGGCCACGCAATGTGCCGGTGTAGTGGCAAACCAGAGGTCTTCACCACAGACAGGCTCAAGCTGGCACACACGGACCTGACACAACCTGAGGAGATGCCAGCACCTCAACGCAGAGGCAAACCACTAAAGACATGGGGGACTGCATCCGAGGACACTATTAGCACCGGTTCTGGGTGATCGAGCCAGCGCATAGCGCTGCGCGTGATAGAAAACAGCAGCATAACACACTAACACGTCCCTTAACGCGGCGAACTGGCACGGTTGAAAGATGGAGCAGTACAAGACCAGCAGCCTTAAAATGGCGCTGGCCAAGTTGCCCAGCGAACAGATCAATAACAGGTTGGGAAAGAAGGGTATTCACATTCAAGAATGTTCCTGCCCACTGTTGTTATTCATGTGACTGATGTCAGCCAATCAAACAAACGGTGGGAACTCCAACTGTATAAAAGGAGCCTTTCCAGCCTCAATAAATCTCATAGCTTAACCTCCCGCACCATTAGTGTGTGTGCTTCTTGGTAGCAGTCAGCTATACATATGACTTGATTTACTAGCCTAATTTGACTGACTTTTTCCAGATACATTTATGCACCAAGAGTGGTAAAATAAATATTGTATATTGCAGATGCTATGCAATTTTAAGAGAACATTTACTAGAATGACCTCATTTTTTTGAGTGAATGGAGGAAGTGCAGGTACCAGGGAGTTTTGGGAAATGGGAGGTAGGCTTGTGAATTGATTGCCTATTACTGACTGGTGCAATCACTTATTCGCTTTTTGACAGAGCTTTGTTGAAGGAGGGATTAGAATTCAAATGCCACAGGGGCACTCTAATCACTATGATTTCCAAGTATTTCAGGAATTAAATCCTGGTTTTTGCTCTTACCACGACAGTGTATCGGACATCACTCGAAAAAGTCTTGTTTTATTGTATTAATATGGAATTAGAGTGCAGCTAGAAAATTGCCAATTTCTATGAAGACTGCACGGGGCAGAACTCCCATTGGCATTAAAAGGGCACACGCAAAATTCAAATAAACAGTTCAACTGAAACCCCCATCGAGTTCAGTGGTGTGTTTCTGTGTTGTAGCAGCCGCTACATTGGCACATTGCGCGGCTGCTACAATTTCTATGAAACTACTGAATTGATGCGTAGACATATAGCTTTGACAGATTATGTTATATTTTATATTGTAAATAGATATGTTTTAAAGGAGAAAATTGGGGCAGGTTTTTAGTGTAGGTTGGATACAAACACTTCAAAAGAGATCTCATTTAAAATACTGGAGCTCTACTCAAGCCAGACAGGCCCGGCTCCGAGGTCCTTTGCGAAAACTTTGAAAAGTACTCAAGGAATTTCACTAATGGATTGTTGTTTTGAAAAGCAACAGATGAAAGAACTCAAAGGATTAGGTTTGGAGTTGCAGGTTGTCTGAGTGCAATTTGCTGTTCTGCTTGTTTTGCAAGCAGAGAGAGTCAAACAGGCTTTTTCTCTGTGAGAGAGAGAGGGGGGAGAGAATTGAGATCTGAAGTGCTACATTCAGCAGCAGCAGCTGGGACTGGAATAGGACATGCTGGAAAGCTTGTGGAAAAACCCCATTTTGAAGACGGGTTGTGAGTGCTTAGTTCAACCTGGTCAAAGCCCTTGTGGTCCATACAAGAGGAGAGGACAAGCTGTCGAATGTTTCACTTGAAATGAGAGAAACAAAAAGGAACTGTGTGGTGACCTGAAAGAAAGAGTTTATCATCTGGAAAACCCTGATGGGGCAGGTTTCTTCAGCAAGACACTAATGTGGCTGATTAGAAAGAATCAGTTTGTGTCCAGCAAACCACAAATCTCTCTATGAAAACCAACAAGAACCTTCCTGAGCGATAACCATTTACCCTTCAAGCACCAAAGCCTGGTGAACTTCATAAATGTTAAATTCTGTGCACAGTATAAGAATTGCCTGCAGCCAGTAAACTTGAAGGAGTGAGAAGTGAGATTGGACTGTGATTCAAATAACTTTTCTAACCTTACACTCACAGTTACATACACATATACTTAGAATTAGAAAGGGGTTAACTAAGTTAATAGTGATAAGTTAAAGTGTGATCCTGTTTTCATGTTTAAAGATAATTAAAAGTAACTTTTGTTTAAGTAATCATTTGTCTTCATGAATATCCATTGGTGCTGGGTTTTGGGGTCCTTTTTGGCTCATAACATAACTAACTTAGAGTAAATATATGCTGTTGTTATGCACAAGGACAATTAAATGTGGCAGAATTCAGGGCATATTTCTGAGGTTTGTTGTATTACTATGGGCATCTCCTCTCCAAACTGTCAACCTTGCAACAGTGTCTACATGAGTTGTTGGAAGGAGAAAATAGGTCTTGTGGAATCACTGTCTATGGTGTCAAAGTTTCAGCTATGCAAGCAGCAACTTTTGAAAATCAATTGGCTGCCACACTATGATTCAGAGAAGCCTTTGGGATTTGCTTGTGATACCTATCCAAACAGAGTCAGTCCAGTCATCGTCTTTAGTTCAAGAACATGGAATCACTTTTGGTGCTTGAAAGGTAAATGGTTACCACTCAGGAAGGTTCTTGTTGGTTTTCAGAGAGACATTTATTGCTCGTTGGACACACACAATTTGATTCCTTCTGATTAGCCACTTCAATGTCTTGCTGAAGAAACTTGCCACACCAGGATTTTCCAGATGATAACCTCTTTCTTTCATGTCACCACAGAGTTCTTTTTCTGTTTCCCTTATCTCAGGTAAAACATTATACAGCCAGCCATCTCCTCCTGTATAGACCACAAGGGCTTTGAACAGGCTGAACTCACAAACCATCTTCAAAATGGGGTTTCAAACAAGATTTCAAAAGCTACTGCAGAAAACCAGCAATCACTCTCTCTCTCTCTCTCTCACTCTCTCTCTCTCACTCTCTCTCTCTCTCTCTCTCTCTCTCTCTGTCACACTTCGAGAAAAAAAATCTGTTTGACTCTCCCTGCTTGCAAAACCACGTGACCTTCCTAAAACCGCACACTTCACCAAAACAGCTTGCTGACACCCAAAATCAATTCATGAGAGATCTTATCAGTTTCCTGAAATGGGCCCGTCCATTTGTACCTCATTGTGAAAATCTTCAGCACAGGAGTCTATTTGTTTTTGTCTTTGTAGACTTGTAGGCACCACCTTTTACATAACTCTTGCATTTTAAAATGAGATGAGTGTTTGTATCTTTTTGTGACCTAACTAAAGCCCCACAGTTTATCTTCCAAAAACATATTTATACATAATTTAAAACATAGCATAATCTGTCACAATGTATTTAAATCCTTTATTTAACACATAAACTTATTTAACGTTAAAATAATATCTGTATTAAAGCTCCGTAAAAATGAAGTAACCTGCGGACGGTCAAAGAGAATTATGAGAGTTTCACTCAGAATCAGAATTTATTGTCATGAACGAGTCATGAAATTCAGTATTTTGTGGTAGCATAATTGTACAAACATTCATATTATATCATTTTACAACATTACTATAAAAAAATAAAAATAATAGTGCACGAAAAGTAAGGCAGTGTCTTTGGTTCATTGATTATTCAGGAATCTAATGGCAGCAGGGCAGAAGTTGTCCTTGTGCTGTTGAGTGTTCATCTTTAGGCTCCTGTACCTTTTTCTGGATGGTAGCAGAGTGAAGAAGGCATGTTCTGGGTGGTGGGTGTGTGTTTGAAGATAGAGGCTGCTTTTTTAAGACACCGCCTCATGTAGATGTCCTCGGTGGAGTGGTCTGGAGTCTGTGATGTTGCAGGCTGAGTTAACAACCCTCTGGAGTTTATTCTTGTTCTGAGAGTTGGCACCTCCATCCCACGCAATGATACAACAAGGTTGAATGCCCTCCATAGTAAACCTGTAGAAGTTTACGAGTGTCTTTAGTGAAATACCGAATCTCCTCAGACACCTCACAAAGTATAGATGCCAGTGAGCCTTCTTTGAGATTGCATCAATGTGGAGGTTTCAGGACAGATCCTCGGAGATGTTGACACCCAGGAATTTGAAGATCTTGACCCTCTCCACTACTGAGCACTCAATGAGGACTGGGTTGTGTTCCCCTGACTCAACCTCCTCTACATTACCATGTATATAATACTTTATAAAGCTCTCAATTTGCACCTTACACTACTACACATGCTCCAACCAGCACTCCAATACACGAACACACCACCCATGCTCCCACAGATACTCTAATACACAAATGCCAAAGTGTTATGAAATTTGAAGGGGTGAACCTTGTTAAGTGTGTCCAGCTGAACTTACTCCAGTAATATATAGGTACGTCTAATGGGGAAGGGATAATGGACCTTGTAATGAGGAACGAAGCTGGTAAAGAAACTGAGGGATCGGTAGGGGAGCACTTTTGGACCAGAGGCCACAATTCTATTAGCTTTAAAATAGTTGTGGACAAAGCTAACATTGGTCCTCAGAATCCTAAATTTGGGCAAGGCCCCTCACTCTCTTCCCTTCCCCTCCCTCTCTCCTCCCTCCTTCTCTCCCCCTTTACCCCACGTCCCTCTTTGTGTGTGTCTCTCACTCTCCACTCCTCCTCTCCCTCCCACCATTTTGCGGGGCCAAGCGGCAAACATTTTGCGGGACCAAGTGGCAGCCCCATACTGAGCCATAACGGTTCTGGAGGCATCATGACGGCATATGCTGCTTCTTCTTTTCCCTCCTGTTGCTTTGCACAGCCCGCATGTGGCATACCCTGTCAGTGGATGCATCTCCTTCTGGCCAGCTTGTCGGTTTGTAACTACGGGTTGTTCGTAAATTGGAAGTTTTCAACCCGGGGACTGCCTGTATATCAGATGTTATATGGTTTTTGACTTTAGCATTTTTTAAAATAATTTATTTAAGCAATAAATTTTAATGTTGAACCAGTTGGTGCTCAAATAACTTCAATTTTATATTCAACATGTAAGAAATGTTCTGGTATAGTGTGCTTACAGAGATAACGCATGGTGGGTTACCCAGTTGATTAAAAAAACATATAATTTGCATGTTCTTTTTCTTTGGCTTGGCTTCGCGGACGAAGATTTATGGAGGGGGTAAAAAGTCCACGTCAGCTGCAGGCTCGTTTGTGGCTGACAAGTCCAATGTGGGACAGGCAGACACGATTGCAGCGGTTGCAGGGGAAAATTGGTTGGTTGGGGTTGGGTGTTGGGTTTTTCCTCCTTTGCCTTTTGTCAGTGAGGTGGGCTCTGCGGTCTTCTTCAAAGGAGGTTGCTGCCCGCCAAACTGTGAGGCGCCAAGATGCACGGTTTGAGGCGTTATCAGCCCACTGGCGGTGGTCAATGTGGCAGGCACCAAGAGATTTCTTTAGGCAGTCCTTGTACCTTTTCTTTGGTGCACCTCTGTCACGGTGGCCAGTGGAGAGCTCGCCATATAACACGATCTTGGGAAGGCGATGGTCCTCCATTCTGGAGACGTGACCCATCCAGCGCAGCTGGATCTTCAGCAGCGTGGACTCGATGCTGTCGACCTCTGCCATCTCGAGAACTTCGACGTTAGGGATGTAAGCGCTCCAATGGATGTTGAGGATGGAGCGGAGACAACGCTGGTGGAAGCGTTCTAGGAGCCGTAGGTGGTGCCGGTAGAGGACCCATGATTCGGAGCCGAACAGGAGTGTGGGTATGACAACGGCTCTGTATACGCTTATCTTTGTGAGGTTTTTCAGTTGGTTGTTTTTCCAGACTCTTTTGTGTAGTCTTCCAAAGGCGCTATTTGCCTTGGCGAGTCTGTTGTCTATCTCATTGTCGATCCTTGCATCTGATGAAATGGTGCAGCCGAGATAGGTAAACTGGTTGACCGTTTTGAGTTTTGTGTGCCCGATGGAGATGTGGGGGGGCTGGTAATCATGATGGGGAGCTGGCTGATGGAGGACCTCAGTTTTCTTCAGGCTGACTTCCAGGCCAAACATTTTGGCAGTTTCCGCAAAGCAGGACGTCAAGCGCTGAAGAGCTGGCTCTGAATGGGCAACTAAAGCGGCATCGTCTGCAAAGAGTAGTTCACGGACAAGTTTCTCTTGTGTCTTGGTGTGAGCTTGCAGGCGCCTCAGATTGAAGAGACTGCCATCTGTGCGGTACCGGATGTAAACAGCGTCTTCATTGTTGGGGTCTTTCATGGCTTGGTTCAGCATCATGCTGAAGAAGATTGAAAAGAGGGTTGGTGCGAGAACACAGCCTTGCTTCACGCCATTGTTAATGGAGAAGGTTTCAGAGAGCTCATTGCTGTATCTGACCCGACCTTGTTGGTTTTCGTGCAGTTGGATAATCATGTTGAGGAACTTTGGGGGACATCCGATGCGCTCTAGTATTTGCCAAAGCCCTTTCCTGCTCACGGTGTCAAAGGCTTTGGTGAAGTCAACAAAGGTGATGTAGAGTCCTTTGTTTTGTTCTCTGCACTTTTCTTGGAGCTGTCTGAGGGCAAAGACCATGTCAGTAGTTCCTCTGTTTGCGCGAAAGCCGCACTGTGATTCTGGGAGAATATTCTCGGCGACACTAGGTATTATTCTATTTAGTAGAATCCTAGCGAAGATTTTGCCTGCAATGGAGAGCAACGTGATTCCCCTGTAGTTTGAGCAGTCTGATTTCTCGCCTTTGTTTTTGTACAGGGTGATGATGGTGGCATCACGAAGATCCTGAGGCAGTTTACCTTGGTCCCAACAAAGCTTGAAAAACTCATGCAGTTTGGCATGCAGAGTTTTGCCGCCAGCCTTCCAGACTCCTGGGGGGATTCCATCCATACCTGCTGCTTTGCCACTTTTCAGTTGTTCGATTGCCTTATATGTCTCATCCAGGGTGGGAACCTCATCCAGCTCTAGCCTTAGGGGCTGTTGAGGGAGCTGGAGCAGGGCGGAATCTTGGACTGAGCGGTTGGCACTAAAAAGAGATTGGAAGTGTTCTGACCATCGGTTGAGGATGGAGATCTTGTCGCTGAGGAGGACTTTGCCGTCTGAGCTGCTCAGCGGGCTTTGGACTTGGGGTGAGGGGCCGTACACAGCCTTTAGAGCCTCGTAGAAACCCCTGAAGTCGCCAATGTCCGCGCTGAGCTGGGTTCGTTTGGCGAGGCTAGTCCACCACTCATTTTGGATCTCCCAGAGTTTGCGCTGAAGATGGCTGCATGCGCGACGGAAGGCTTGTTTCTTCTCTGGACAGGACGGCTTTGTAAGGTGAGCCTGGTGGGCAGCTCGCTTCTTTGCCAGAAGCTCCTGGATTTCCTGGCTGTTTTCGTCAAACCAGTCCTTGTTTTTCCTGGAGGAGAAGCCCAGTACCTCTTCAGTGGATTGCAGTATGGTAGTCTTCAACTGATCCCAGAGGGTTTCAGGGGACGGGTCCGTGAGGCGGGTTGCATCGTCGAGCTTTGCTTTGAGGTTTGCCTGGAAGTTTCCACTCGCTTCGTCTGACTGCAGGTTTCCAACATTGAACCTCTTTCTGGGGGCTTTATTGTTCCTGGGCTTTGGCTTGAAGTGAAGGTTGAGCTTGCAGCGAACCAGCCGGTGGTCAGTGTGGCATTCCGCGCTAGGCATGACCCTGGTGTGGAGCACATCTCGTTTGTCACTTTCTCGCACAAGGATGTAGTCCAGGAGGTGCCAGTGTTTGGATCGGGGATGCATCCAGGTGGTCTTAAGGCTGTCCCTCTGCTGAAAAAGGGTGTTTGTAATGACAAGCTGCTGTTCTGCGCAGAGCTCCAACAGGAGGCGCCCATTGTCGTTGCACTTGCCGACGCCATGCTTGCCCAGGATTCCTGGCCAGGTTTCTGAGTCTTTGCCGACACGAGCGTTGAAGTCGCCCAGGATGACAACCTTGTCGGCTGTAGGGGTGCGTTGGATGAGGTTGCGCAGGTCGGTGTAGAACTTGTCATTTTCTGCTGGTTCCACCTGGAGGGTTGGAGCATAGACACTGATGAGGGTGATGTGACGCTTGTTTTGAAGGGGGAGTCGCATGGACATGATTCGGTCCGAGAGGCCTGTCGGAAGGTTTTCGAGTTTGGAGGCAATGAAGCTCTTGACCATGAAGCCTACACCAGATAGGCGTCGTTCATCCGAAGGCTTGCCAAACCAGTAGAGTGTGTAGCCCGCGCCGCGTTCTTGGAGGCTGCCTACATCTGCCAGGCGGACTTCACTGAGAGCGGCTATGTCGATGTCAAGTCTGAGGAGTTCATGTGCAATGAGGGCAGACCGACGTTCAGGTCAGTGGCTGTCAGCCTTGTCTAGCATGGTTCTGATGTTCCAGCATGCTAGCTTGAGTTTGTGAGCATCTTTTGAGGGGGAGGACGTGGAGGGGGAGGACGTGGAGGGGGAGGACGTGGAGGGGGAGGACGTGGAGGGGGAGGACGTGGAGGGGGAGGACGTGGACCTGTCCTCGGGCCTGCGCAAAGGTGCTTTTAGGTGGAGTGCAGTGCGCGCAGTACTGGCCCCACCCTTTACACCCATGGTTCGTGTGCCGTGGCCAAGCAAGCTGGGACGTGGCAGCGAGGTCCTTGGGTCGTAGGTTTTATATCGGAGTGGCCTTCTCCTATGCAGGTTTCTTACCCGGGCTGGAGGGACATGCATATGCATGTCATATGCATACAAATACAGAAAGTGTACTATCAAATGTACTACCTGTCCCGCATCGGACTTGTCAGCCACAAACGAGCCTGCAGCTGACGTGGACTTTTACCCCCTCTATAAATCTTCGTCTGCGAAGCCAAGCCAAAGAAGACTATCAAGTAGATGGTGTGAATTCAAAATGCTTAGTATCAATGAGTCGTGCATTCAATCATGGCCTTTTCAGCCTTTATGAATAGATTTTTTGCAAAACTCATTTGAAAGTTCAATTTGCTCAGAGTTCAGAAACATTTAACCAGGCCTTGAAATTACTATAGAAATTGAAATGCATCAAGTTGCCTCTATATGAAATTTCTATTGCCCAATATCTCTAGATGTCAATCTGTAAAAATTTAATTCAGAATTCTCAATATTGGATGAATTATTAATAATATTTTGGATTTACAATGAAACCCCAGGTATCTTGAATTCTAGCAAACGGCAGCCTCAAGAAACTAGCAAATAATTGTGTAAAATAAATGGTAAAAACTGAAATAAATAAGAATATAATAATAGGGTAAAATAAGTAAGTTTAAAATTATAAAATAAATGCTCTCTGAAGTAACACATAAACTTTGGTGAAGATGGGAGCAAATACTGAACCACTGGAGTGTCTTGGTCATGCTTTGATGGTAGCAGCTGTTTGAATAAATTTTGAATAAAGTTGTATTTGAATAAAATGGCATTGCCCAGGATGAAGAGCTGGTTGATGCCATTCACCATTGGGGTAACTCTCTTAAAGTTTCTCTTTATCCTTGCTTAGTAAGAGTCATCCGGTCAGAGACTTTTATCTCTATACTTTGAAAGGTGGGGGGGTTAATTATCTATAATCTTATTGATTGTCTTTCGGGCAGCTCTGTGGAGAGGGAGGAACCTGCAGATGCAGTGATGGTTAAATATTTTCAAAGAATCTGACTGAAATTAAATTAAAATGCTTTAAGGTTGATATATTCATGCAAGGTTGATATTTGCAAACACCAACTCCATAGCCAAGAAAGCCCAGCAGCACCTCCACTTCCTACAAAGGGTGAGCAAAGTCCATCTCCCACCCTCCATCCTCACTACATTCAACAGAGGATGTACTGAGAGTATCCTGGACAAATGTATCACCACCTGGTTTGGAAACTGTACCACTTCAGACCACAAGACCTTGCAGAGGATAGTGAAGTCAGCAGAAAAGATAATTGGGGAACATCTTCCTAGCACGAAAGATATCTGCTACACTCTATCACAGGCATAAACCAATAAACATTGTGAAAGGCTCCACACATCCTGCATGTGACCTGTTCTCCCTTCTGCCATCTGGCAGGAAGTCCATAGCACTCGGGCTCTTATGTCCAGAGTGCGAAACAGCTTTTTCCCCCAAGCTTTCTTAACTCCCAGTACAGATGTGGATAGTGTGCCGTGGACTTTCAGTGTATACATCTTAGTACCTTAATATTTTAATGTGTTAACTGCTTTCCTAACTTCTTTGGCTTGGCTTCGCGGACGAAGATTTATGGAGGGGGTAAATGTCCACGTCAGCTGCAGGTTCGTTTGTGGCTGACAAGTCCGATGCGGGACAGGCAGACACGGTTGCAGCAGTTGCAGGGGAAAATTGGTTGGTTGGGGTTGGGTGTTGGGTTTTTCCTCCTTTGCCTTTTGTCAATGAGGTGGGCTCTGCGGTCTTCTTCAAAGGAGGATGCTGCCCACCAAACTGTGTAAATATACTCCGTGGTCCTGGATAAATGCTATCTCATCCTACCATACGAGCATGGTATGAACGATAAATAAAGTTGACTTGACTTGAAGTGAAGTTTGAGTGTAAGTACGGTTTAGTATTTTTGCCTTTTAAACTGTTTATTCATAATGTAGGTGTATTAGTTTGGCCTTGTAAGATTAAGTCTCAAGCAACCAGAAAATACACTTATCCTGCATTTAACAATCCCCATAGGTGCCGGATACCAGGGGCTTTACTGTATTTTGTTTAATTCCAGAGGTTAGATTCTGTCCAACCTTTCCAATGAAATTCCAATTAGAAAAACCATCTAAATTTAATACCAACTGGTTTCAATGAAAACAAAACTGACCTGCCCACTCCACCAAGTTGAGGAATTACAATGGGCACAAGTTAATGTTAAATTAAAGGTAGAGCACTTTCAATCAGTTGCATGTATCTAAATGGTAGAGAAGTCAACACATTTTTTATAATAAAATTTCAATACAAATTGATCAATCAAAAATTGTACAAGGAAAATATAGGCAGTGTAAAGGAATTAAAATAAAGTTACAATGAATATAATATACTAATTTCATGTTGAGGTGTGAAGTATTATAGTTTGTATTAGAAATTTCACTAAGTTGATATCTTTCTCTGTTCTGTGCTTCTGTTTATCTGCAGAAAATAAAATCAATATGATGGCATTAGTATGATATTTGATATTGTGCTTTTATATACACACATATGTGTGTACACAGAGACAGAGAGGGGAAAGGAGTTAGAAATATTATTGATTAGTTGAGACTTATTTTTATTTATTGCATTAAAATAACAGCTTTTTTTTAACAAAATGTGTTGTCATTTAAATTATGCTCAGAAAAGCAGGGTCTAGTAAATTAAAAAAATATAATTCAAACTATTTGTGTATCACAAGCTTATCGATACAATATATTGCTACAATAAAATGTATTTCATTTCGGGAGAATTGTTTCTAATACCACATCGCTCATGTCTAATGAAAAAAATGGCAGCACTACTGGAACTGTTGTAACTGCAGTACTACCTCTGGTGCAGACCCATTGGGAGCAGGGAGTGGTCTGCAATCCCTGACTGAGTCCAACTGCCCAGTCCGATTGCCATCAGCTCTGTACAGACTTTAAACAGCCTGTTATAGAAACCAACAGTGGTTTAAATTCCTATGACCGTGGAGTCTGGGTCAAAGATGGTGCCGCCTATTATGAGCAGCAGCCATGAGGGGTTGTAGACTCTGGAGAAGTGGACAACTTGGCCAATGTGCCAGATAACAGGGAGACCAACCCTCCTCTCCCTCCACCCCATTTGAGAAAGAGAAGCAGCGGAGACAACCCACAGGATAGTGACCTTAGTGGCAGACCAGTGAGGGGCTCTGAGGCTGAAGAACACACAGGAGGTAGGCTGTTGGTGATTCTAGGCAATGTACCCTAGTAGGCTGTGGGCAACTGCAGTCAAGGTACTTATAACAGGCTACAGACTGCTTTAAATTAACTCAAGACTGGCTGAAGGAGAACCAGGTATTGGAACTGGGATGCAAGAGGGTGCCGGAGGCTTCCTGATCTTGTCAGAGGAGCTCGGGTCGCTGATGGTTCAGACTGAAAGCTGTATGGCTGCAGAGGCTGCTTAAGTGCTGGAGGCAAGGCCATGGACATTCATTGATCCTCGGGTCTCTCTCTTGCTTCTCTCTCTCTCTGGCTGTAAGGGGTGCTGGACAAATTTTGCTGATAGCAAATATTTGTCTGCTTTACAGTAGACTAAAGGAAATTTGTGTAATATCACTGTGACAGAGTATCTAGAGGTGGTTTGGGAGGAATTGTTAGAGCAGCTTGCACGCACACATTTTAAAACAGAATTTTTGCAGGACTTTTGCACAATAGCAACAAAGCAGCAACATTCAGGAGCTTGCCTGGGAGAGCATGTGATCTTTGCAGGCAGGCCAGGAGAGTTTTGCTCTCAGAGAGGGAGGGAGTGAAACAGAGACGCAGAAATCAGTTCCAGAAGGACAAAGCTGGCAAACGTTTGGAAGGCTATCTGGTCAACAGAGAAGACTAGCTGTCTGAGGTGACCTGAAAGAAAGAGGATCACCTGGAGAACCCTGAAGGGGGCAAGTTTCATCAGCAAAACTAATTGGAAAGGAATCAGGTGTAAATGTCCTGGAAAAAAAGGAGCCTCTCTCTGAAAACCAGCAAGAACCCTCCTGAGTGGTAACCATTTGCCTGTTAAGCATCAAAGACTGGTGAACTTTATTAACGTCAACTTCTGTGCACAGTACAAGAATTGCCTGCAACCGGTCCGATTGGACTGTGATCCAAAGAACTTTTCTAATCTTAAATATACATTACACACACCTGCGCTTAGTATTAGAGGGGTGATTAGGTAGGTTAAGTAATAAGTTAAAGTTTAATTCTGTTTTCTTGTTTAATTATAATTAAAAACTACTTTTGTTTAAGTAACCCTGTGTTGTGGTGCATATCTAGTGCTGCTGGTTTTTGGGGTCTTCTGGGCTCCGTAACATCACATTTTATGTTATATGACAATAAAATAATCTTGAATCTTAATGGAATACTTACAAGCTAATATATTATCTACAAATAAAAAGCAGTTCTTAAATCTATAATTATCCTCTAACAAATCAAAATATTGTCAATGTAGATATTGTGATGCATGATAATGGTAATGAGTTTATTGACATTATACATATGCAACAAAATTTCACCTGCTGCAGCTGAACAGGTATTTTGTAAAAATAACAGCTACAAAAACACAACTGATGAGACCTGGGCCTCAAAACCCCACTCTGTAATTGAATCCTGGATTTCTTCTCTAGACCACAATAAGTGTGGATTGGCAAGAACATCTCATCAGAATTACAGCATCAGAGGGCTGTATACGTATTCCCCTGATCGATTCATTTTACAACTATGATTGTGTGGCTCGGTATGTCAACAATACCACTTACAAATTTGCTGGCAATACCTCAGTTTTGGGCTGCACAAAAAAAAGGGCAGTGAGTCAGCTTACAGGGGGAGATTGAAAACTTGGCTGAATGGTGCACTGAGAGCAACCTTTCACTCAATGTCACCAAAAACCAATGAGCTGATTGTAGACTTTAGGAAGGGAAAACCAGAGGTGTGCAATCCATAGAAGTTTGTGGAGGTTTAGTATGACAGTGGAAATCTTAGCAAATTCTACAGATGTCTGGTGGAAAGTGTGCTAACTGGCAGCACCACTGAGCGGAACACCCTGCAAAAGGTGGTGGATGCAGCCCAGTACATCACAGGCAAAACTCTCCTCATCATAAGAAAATCCACTTGGAACGCTGCCGTCGGAGAGCAGCAGCAATCATCAAGATCTTCATCACCCAGGACATGCTTTATTCTCTTTGCTGTCAACAGGAAAGAGCCAAATTCAAGAACAGCTGCTACTCTCCAACATCAGACTCCTAAACAACAAACTCAATCAGAGACTCATCTAAGGACTCTGCACATTATTTATTACTGAAGTTTTTTTCTGTACTTCACAGTCCATTTGTTTATACTTTCTTTTATATATATTTTTTTTGAGTAAAGTTTACAGTTACCTATAAGTAAAAATTCTGCATAGCCCACAGGAAAAAGAATCTCAGGGTTGTATGTGATGTATGTACTCTGACAATAAATTTAAACTTTTAAAAAAAATTTACAATAGTATACCTAACTGAATTAAAAAGAGATAATACATGAAAAGAAAAGAATAAAATATCCCATTTATTTCCAGAATCAGGAACTAGGTTCAAAGATTACGTTTTTTTTTTCAGAGACTCAATTATTTAATTGAAAAACAGTCTTGAAATCCCTGAATTGCAAAGGGTTGTGGCAGTCATGTGACAGCACTGCCCCTAACCTAGTCAGAAGACACACCATCTGTCAATCAAGATTTGGCCCTGGCTAACCCATTAGTGCACACCTTGCCATTGGCCAATTTAAATTCCTTTGTACTTGGCCTTGGGCCATTGACCTTTGTTATCAGCTTACCCTTGCTGACACCGAACCATTGGATCGCTGTAAATGACCTGGACTGGACCCCCTGCCCTTCAACACTATAAAGGGTGCCCCGTGTGTGCGCAAATTCCCCTCTTTGCCATCGTGGGACCAATCTGCTTCACTCCAGTCCGAGAACTGTGGAACATCGCTGGAGAAATTGCTGGTAATGTGTGCATTCTTACAGAATTGGCAGCATGTTTAGCTAGTGTCCCTAGTAGCATAGACCCGTGACTGCACTGAATCAAGGGGTGGTGGGTATTGTATTGGTATTTTTCTTGATTATTGTATGTATCCAGTTCTATGTGTGTGTGTGTATTTCATTGCCAATGTGATTTCCCCATGCTTGCTATAAATTGTGTGTAGTGTGTCTTATTGCCGGTGTGACTTTCCCCACGCTCGCTATAAACTGCGCGCATGTGTGTGTGCTATCCCTGTTAACATTTTCCCATGCCGGTCTTTTGTAAATAAAATCATTTACTACAAAACTGCGTTCAGAGTCCTTGCTCTTGAGACCCATCGATCCTTTTGTCACACTAATCATGGACTGCTCTGACACCCCAAGACGTCTGTCTGCCCTATTGTAACACCAGCTTTGTTTTGTGCAATATGATAATGATGAATATTTATCATCTATCTATTTTTTTGTATTTATGATCTCTTTTTAATTCAAATTAATGTATACCCTTTTAGTTGTTTTTTCTCATGAAGTACCTATTCAGCTTCACCAAGTAAGAATTTTGGTGCATATGTGCATCGTACAATGTAAATGACAATAAACTCAATTTCATTATCATTACTAAAGGTCCAATTTATACATAATTTAATCATTATTTTCCAGAACATACCTTTCAAGTATTGGAAGAGCTATAAATTGAAGGTTTTGAATAATTTTCTCTCTTATTTGTTGATCATTCAAATTCAGGTCCTTGCTTGTGACTGTAAACCTCAGGATAACTTTATGTGGTGCTGTATATAATACAAAGAAACAATTAAGGATTGAAGAATATTGCAGCTGCTTAAATTTTGTTAAATTTTCTTTAAAATTTAAATGTTAAATTTAGACATATAGCATGGTAACAGGCCTTTTCTGCCCACGAATCCATGCTGCCCAATTTACACCCAATTGGCCTACAATCCCAGTACGCTTTTTTTCAAGGATGGAAGGAAACTGGAATTCTGCAGAGGAAACCCATGCTATCTGTAACAGCGTTGTGCTAAACACTATGCTAAACGTTGAAGAAAATAGTATCTATTCAGATAAAATGACCGAATACTTGCGTGAATGCTAAAAAAAGTTCAAGAGAGTCAACATCATCCAATATCCTGCTCATCTGATCGATAGCCAACAGACCAGTGTAAACATTCACTTACTCTACAACTGGTTAATTATAGTTAATCTGTCTAATGAGTTCAAATTATTTGTTTAGTTACTTCCATCGTCACTGCTACCCAGTAGGAAAAAGGCAGATACCAAATGGTTATTGTTGGTGGTGAATTTCTTCACATAAACTCATCAATATATGTATATAATTTTTAAGACTATATGTGTATATATGACAAGGACATTGAGAAATTGGAGCTCAAGAACTACAACTCAAGCTAGTTTTTTTTAAATAAAATCAAAATTTTCTATCACTTAATTGACTTATGACAAGGCAATTATCAAATTCTACAATAGAATGTTGCTATTTCAGAATATGCAATGCCAAGAAACCCCCTTGTTAGACTACATGTGTACTGCACATTGCTAATATTTTCCACGTCCTCAAATTATTACCTAAATTGGCTAAAAGTAAATGGGCTAAAATGGAATCTCTGTGGGACATCAGTGCAGAACTCTAAGCTGCTGTGTTATTGCTGAGTTTATCTGTGCTTATGAAATCCCTGCCCATCACAGTCCAGCTGCAGTACAGGCTGCCCTGAAGGGGAGATAAAAACCAGGGAAGATGTGTATCGGTGGGTGGGGGAAAAGAGGTTTGGAGCATGGACACCATAATGCCCAATGAATGAGCCTTATTGTCACCTATACCATATGTAGCCACTGTTGGGCCACTGATCAATGGAACAGTGATACTTGCAAGCAAAATAGCAAGGAAGGTTGTTTAAGACTATGGCAGTGGATAGGTCAGGTGAAAATTTGGATGATAGTTTTACAGATCGAATTTAATCCCAGCAAGTACAAGTTGATGCATTTTGGGAAGTCAAATGGGGTAGGACAAATGCAGTAAATGGTAGAGTACTGAGTAATTTTGATTAAGTGAGACGCATTGTGGTCCAAGTCCATATCTGCAGAGAATGGTGTCGGGTCCTTTGTTGTCTGTGACATGTTGTCTGAAAAGGGCATGCAAAGTCATTGAGGACCCCTTCCACCCTGCACATTTCAGCTGCTCCTGTTGAGAAAGAGATCCAGGAGGATCAGAACCAGCAACACAAGGCTGATGAACAACTTCTTCCCTCAAGCAGTGAGAATGCTGAATGACCAAAGGAACTGCTCGCACTAACCATCTCCAAGGCTGTCATTTGTATAAAACAGCATCTATTTTATTTTTATAGATGAAATACTTGTCCTGCATATGTATTATTTGTCTGTATGTATGCATGTGTGTTATACTAGTTGTGTGTCTGCATGTTTTGCACTGAGGTCCGGGGAACACTGTTTTGTCAGGTTGTACAATCAGATGACAATAAACTTGACATATATTAATAACTTGGTTGTGAATGCAGATGGTATAATCGGTAATTTGCAGTTGACACAAAATGTTGGTATTATAGACAGCGCAGAAGCTTGTCTTGGGCTCCAGCAGGTTGTAAGTCAGATTTAAAGATGGGTGGAGAGTTCAGCAGAGAATTTAGTTCCCAAAGTTGAGAAGAGATGCACTCTGGAAGTCAAATTAGGTTAAGATATATACATTAAATGGTTGTGGATTCAGGAATATTAGGAACAGAGAGAGACTGAGTGGTCCATCTACAGTTCTCAGAAACTAGCAACAAAGATGATAGAATGATGATGAAGGCCTATGGCACACTTGCCTTCATAGGTCAGAGCATTGAATGTAAAAATTGGAAAGTTAAGTTGCAACTTTACAAAATACTAATTAGATTGTGCTTAGAGTACTGTTTTCGGTTCTGTTCACCGCAATAAAGGAAGAATATAATTGGGCTTGAGAGAGTGCAAAGTTTGCCTAAATTAGAAGACTTTAATTCTGTGGAGAAATTTTGTACATTAGGAGGTTTTCCTTGGAGCAAGGGAGGTTGGTCATGTTGCAGAAGGTGAGGAAAGCTGTCTGAGATGTCAGCAAGATAGAAAAAGAAATAAATACAATTACAAAAGACACGGGAAGGTTAGAGAATTATATTCTTTAGCCCATACCAGGGTTATCTAAAAGAAGTAGGCATAAATTTAAGGAGAGAGGAAAGAGTTTTAGAGGGGTTTTACTCAGATAATGATTAATATCTGGAATATGTCAGAGGAGGTGGTGGATAAAAGATATAATCACTGTTTAAGAACCATTTAGGTGGACGGTTAAATAGGCAAAGCATAAAAGGAAATGGTGGCGAATGGAATTTGTGTAAGATGTCGGATTAATTTCTGTGTAGCATTATTCTATAAAACAAAAGCTTGTGTTCATTGATGGAAACTTCTAAAGTTACAGTGGGTTTTGAACAATAAGGAAAGATCTTTTTGTTGACCTCCCTTCCCCAACCTGATGCAATGTACCACTATTTCCTAAATAAGTGGCATTGAAAGTCATGGATATATGGTGGACTTGAAGAAAATCAGATAACTCCATATACCTACGATTATTATTAAGTTGAATGAGGAAATGCCACATTATTTTGAGAAGGTGGAGAACCTGTGTGTTTGAAAACTTACCATAATCACAAAGGGAAGAGCGCTCGCCTTATTCTGAAGCCTAGGTTACAACTGTACACACAACTTCCAATTGTATTGGTGCAGATTTGATGATAGTTTGAAGTTCAGGTTCCACATTCTTTGATGTGCAAAGTAAAAAACTGACTACTACCTCAACTACATTCATATTATTTGGCTTTTCCAATTGAAACTTTGTCATTTATATGCAATAAAATTTAGGATGTCACTTTACAGATGCATATGGTGTATAGATTTGGCTTTCTCAAAACTGAACGACTAAAGGAACTGCTCTCATTTTCGGAACCAATACTTATTTATTTATTTGCATGGATCAAATACTTGTCCTACATATGTATTGATTGTCTGTATGTGAATTATGTCTGGTTGTATGTCTGCATATTTTGCACCAAGGAGCAAGAACACTATTCTTTCGGGTAGTACTTGTACAATCAGATGACAGTAAATTTGAATTGACTTGGTTACTTTGACATCATAGAGCATTACCTGCAAAATGTGCATTACTATCTGTTACATTGATCATTAAAGTTTGCATCCATATTTAAATTTACATTTTTAAATTTAGACGTAAAGCACGAAAACAGGACATTTTGGCCCATGAGTCCATACCACCAAATTTACACACCATTAACCTACACCCCGGTACGTTTTGAATGGTGGGAGGAAACCGAACCCTCCTCCCCCCAGAGAAAACTCATTCAGACATGGGGAGAACTCCTTTCAGACAGCATAGGATTTGAACCCCAGTCCGGCCCCAATCGCTGGCACTGTAAAGACGTTGCCCGAACCACTACGCCAATCACGCTACCCTTGGTGAAATGAAAGGTAATATGTGGTTTTCACAACCACATATCAAGTAATCACGCAAGTTTAGCTTGCATTACATATAACAATATATCTTTATTTTTTTTCAATTCTGGCACTATAATATCTTCACAGAAAATGCAATGATATTCCTATTTATCAAAATGAATTCAATGAAGGTTCACAGCAAATTCAATGATATTCCCATTGTTTGGCCATCTAAGGGTCACACAACAATAACGATTGCTACAAAAATATTACTCCCAAAATCTGAGAATCACTGAATTTGACAAAATCTTACCATCACAAAGCAAAGGATTGCTCTCATTACGGCTGAATCCTGGGTTACAACTGCAGATGTGACTTCCAATTGTGTTGGTGCAGATTTGTTGACAGTTAGAAGTGTTGGTTGCACATTCATCAATATCTGGGGAAAACAGGTGAATGACATAGAAACATGGAAAATAGGTGTGGGAATAGGCTATTCAGCCCTTTATGCCGGGTCCAGCATTCGTTACGATTATAGCAGATCGTAGGACTTCATATATTTTTCACTCAATATCGCTTGATTTCTTTAGCCAATAAGGCAATATCCTTATCCTTGAATATATCTAATGAACTGGCCTAGTGTAGATGAATCTTCTGGTGGCCCCAGAGTACTCTATGATTAATTTAGTGTGAGGAGGTCCAAGAGCCTTAGTTGGTTGGGGGAGAAAAACAACAGTAATTTCTCTTCATTATTTCATACTGCTATAAAATATCGCCATAGTGAAGACCCACAGAGAACAACATGATGTCCCTTTTCATTGAAAATTAAGCCGACTAATACATTGATCGTTGGCATCACAATATGTTCATTTTACATTACCTTTGGTGAAAAGGAAGGAGTATTGAAAAGGTTGGCTCTCAATTTAGATTTCACAGTAGTGTGTGCTAAAATTGTGCAACATTAGTTTCTTTCACAAATAACCATTTATCTCCATTTATGACAACTATTGAGAAGATTCACAGAGAATCAATGAAAGCTTTTTCATTCATGATTCAGCAGCAAATCCTTAGATGCACCGGGCAGAAAAAAACCAAGTGGCCTAATAGCCATGTTAAATATCATTACCTGAGCAATCAATGTGGAAAAAAATGTGCTGGAAAATTCCTACCATCACAAAGTGAAGGGCTGATTGGATTGATTCTGAATCCTGAATTACAACTGCACACGAAGCCTCCAACTATGTTGATACAGTGTTGTTGACAGATTGAGGTGTTGGTTGCACATTCATCAATGTCTAGAGGAAGATCATTAAATGGCAAGTCAAACAACTCAATAGGGTTTGGCTTTGGCAACTGAAATTCTGCCACTCAATATTCAGATCCACAAATGACTGCAGGATAGGTGCTCGTGTTCTAACACTCTTTGCTTTGATGGTCGATATATTGCTTGATAAGTGAGAAAAATTGTCATCGGCCCATTTCCTTTGGGGTTATGAAACCATGCACATAACAAGTTAATCAGGTATGATTAAAACTGTGATTTTCAAACTTTCTCTTTCCACTCACATACCACCTTAAGCAATCACAGAGCACTTATGGCATAGGGATTGCTTAAGGTGGCATGTGAGTTTGGGGGTGGGGGGCAGTTTGAAAACCACTGCTCTAAAGGTTGACATAACCAAAGGGTGGTAGTGGGGACGAGCTCCCACTGATACACAAATGCTCTTCATGGCATGCACTCAAACAGCCTCTGACAACCAAATTTAATTCTTAGCCTTCACATGTGGCATAGTTCTTATGTCCAGCAGAGCTGTTCTCACTTGACAGGAGAAGGGACAAAGGCAGACCACTTGCGCCTTGAAACCAGTTGCTCCGGGTAAATGGAGCTCGTTAATATGTATGGTAACTCATATAGGGGAGAGAAAACTCCAATTTCAAACCTCTGCTGCCTTGTAGCTATACCTGCTCACGGGAAAGGTTTTGGGAATAAACCCCAAGGAAAATTCCAATAAGAGTCCTGAAGGCGGCTGACTGCTGTACCTAGCTCCAGCTCGGTGACTCCTGCAATGCCGCTGGCACCAAAATGTATCAACTTTCATCATTCCTTTGGACGTCATTAGCATGGAGGGGAGGGGTCCCACTACGTAGGCAACAGACTGATCTCCATATCAACTTTGCCCTGGCTTGCACCCTGGAGAGGCCACTCCAGATTCGCCTTAGCATTTCATTCTTTCTGAATCCTGACTATTGCAAAGTTTTACTGGCAGAATAAATTTTAAATAAGGTAAATTGTTGGAGGTTAAGAAAGTCAAACATCTGCCATTACCTGAAATCTACATATTATAGCAATATATTTCAGTACTTCTGCTTATTCATCAATGTATACAAAATCTTGAAAGTCTGTGATGCCTGTCTTCAATATTGCAAGGTGTAGCACACACTTTTCAAGTAATATATCGATCATCAAAGCAAAGCTTGTTAGAACACGAGCACCTATCCTGCAGTCGTTTGTGGATCTGAATATTGAGTGGCAGAATTTCAGTTGCCAAAGCTAAACCCTATTGAGTTGTTTGACTTGCCATTTAATGATCTTCCTCTAGACATTGATGAATGTGCAACCAACTCCTTAATCTGTCAACAACACTGAACCAACTATGTTGGAGGCTTCGTGTGCAGTTGTAACTCAGGATTCAGAATCAATCCAATCAGCCCTTCACTTTGTGATGGTAGGAATTTTCCAGCACATTTTTTTCCACATTGATTGTTCAGGTAATGATATTTAACATGGCTATTAGGCCACTTGGTTTTTCTGCCCGGTGCATCTAAGGATTTGCTGCTGAATCTTGAATGAAAAAGCTTTCATTGATTCTCTTGTGAATCTTCACAATAGTCGTTATAAATGGTGGTTATTTGTGAAGGAAACTAATCTTACACAAACTAATCAAGCAAAATATTTCAGTAACAATTGGGTCTAGAGCAGTGATTCTCAACCTTCCCTTCCCACTCACATACCGCCTTAAGCAATCCCATGCTAATCACAGAATACTATGGCATAGGATTATGTAAGGTGAGATGTGAGTTTAGCGGGCAGTTTGAAAACTGAAATGACAGCTTTTATTATTCTATATAATGTTGACTCAACTAATCTTTCTGGAAATCCGAGCTCAACAGGACAGAAAAACCTGCCACATTAAATATTATCAATAAAAGTAAGATTTGAGGGGTTTAAAAAGCTCTTACCATCGCAGAGTGAAGAATTGTTCAGGTTGGTGCTGAATCCAGAGTTACAACTGCACAGGAAGCTTCCGATTGTGTTGGTGCAGATTTGTTGACAGTTTGAACTGTTGGTTGCACATTCATCAATGTCTGGAAAAACATAATTCAATGACAAAGCAAACAAATCAATAGTATTAAGGTTTAAAACCTTAAACTCTCACTTTATCATAAAAATTACAATGGACTAAAGAATGTCACGATTCAGAGGCAATGCAGCATTTAGTCCACACTTTCCCAAAAATATTGCTTCAAGATAAACCCTATGTTACGAGCCCAGAGGACCCCAAAATCCAGCAGCAATAGATATTCATCAAGACAAATGGTTACTTCAACCAAAGTTGCTTTTAGTTATCTTTAAACATGAAAACAGGATCACACTTTAACTTATCACTATTAACTTAACCTAATTTAACCTCCTCCTAATTCTAAGCGCTCGTGTATGTAATGTGTGTGTAAGGTTAGAAAAGTTCTTTGGTTTACAGTCCAATCTCACTTCTCACTCTTCCAAGTTCACTGGTTGCAGGCAATTCTTATACTGTGCACAGAATGTAACATTTATGAAGTTCACCAGGCTTTGGTGCTTGAAAGGTAAATGGTTACCACTCAGGAAGTTTTTTGTCGGTTTTCAGAGAGAAACTTGTTGTTCGCTGGACACCCACAACTGATTCCTTGTAACCAGCCACTTCAGAGTCTTGATGAAGAAACTTGCCCTATCAGGGTTTTCCAGATGATGACCTCTTTCTTTTTGGTCACCACAGAGTTTCTTTTTGTTTTACTTATTTCAAATTAAACATTAGGCAGCCAGTTCTCTCCTCTTGTATGGACCACAAGGGGCTTTAAGCAGGCTGAACTAAGCACTTACAACCAGTCTTCAAAATGGGGTTTTTCCACAAGCTTTCCAGCTTGTCCTGTTCAAGTCCCAGCTGCTGCTGCTGACTGAATTATTTCTCTCTCTCTCTCGCACTCTCTTGCTCTCTCTCTCTGTCTCTCTCTCTCTCTCTCTCTCAGAGAAAGGCCTGTTTGACTCCCTCTCTGCTTGCAAAAACCACATGACCCTCTTAGAACAGCAAACAGCACTCCCAGACAGCCTGTGGCTCTAAACCTAATCCTCTGAGTTATTTCATCTGTTGCTTTTGAAAACAAAAATTCCTTAGTGAATTCTCTTGGGCAGTCTCCAAAGCTTTTGCAAAGGTACTCGGAGCCAGCCTGTCTAGCTTGAGCAGAGCTCCAGTATTTTAAATGAGATCTGTTTTGAAGTGTTTGTTTGTGACCTACACTAAAAAACCTGCCCCAATATGATCTCCTTTAATCATATCTATATTCCCACACTTATTCCCTACAAAGGAATTTATAACTAAACAGACTTTAAAATTACTAAAGTGATAAGAATACACAATACAACATGTTATAACATTGTAACCCAATGATGAGAGTATATTTTTCTATACATGATTAATTTTAATATCTTGACAAACAATCTGCCATCACATTATTTGTACCTCTGATATGATTAATTTGCAGATTATATTCTTGCAATATTAAACTTCAGTTTAACAATCTTTTTTTATTCTTTATTTTGTTCAAAAATACCAGAGGATTGTGGTCAGTAAATATCACAATTAGTTCATGAGAGGTACCAAGATATACATCAAAATTCTGCAGAGCAATTATTATAGACAACAGTTCCTTCTCAACAGTTTTTTTGAGGAACATTGAATTTTTTTGAAAAGTAAGCAACTGGATGGTCAATTTCATTATGTTTTCATAATAAAACTGTACCTGTCTGTCAAAATCAGATTTTAAAACAGGGAAATGGCATAGCATCTCCTTTAAATTTTCCAAAACTCTTTGACAAACTTTAGTCCACACAAATTTCTCTCCTTTCTTCAAAAGATTGGTTAAAGGAAGAGCAACTTCAGCAAAAGTTTTGCAAAATTTCCTATAATAGCCTGCCATTCCTAAAAACCTTCTCACTGCTTTCTTGCCATTGGGAATAGGAAATTTAGAAATTGCCTTCATCTTACAGTGCAACTTTGCCATGATCAATTACATGACCTAAGTATGTTACAGTGGCATTTGCAAATGGACTTTTTGCACTTTGGACTTTGGATAATTTTGCAATTTGTCCAATTCCTTTAGATGTTCTTCCCATGTGTCACTTTTTGTGACCAAGTCATCAATATAAGCATCTGTATGTATCACCCTTGGATTATCTAATTAATCAACCTTTAGAATGTTGCAGGGGCATTTTTTATACTCATATAAATCGGATGGAGTTACAAAAGCTGAAATATTCTTCCCACTCTCAGTTAGAGGCACACACCAGTAACCCTTCAACAAATCCAACTTAGTAAGAAATTTAGCTTTCTCAATTTTATCAATACAGTCATCTATTTTCGGAATAGGATAAGCATTTGTTTTAGTTCCTGAATTAATCTTGCTGTAATCTGTATCAGAACACAAGGAGAACTCCAATCTAAGTTTGATGACTAATAATATTTTTCAACATATATTCCACCTCCTGATCCATGATTTTACTCTTCTGAACATTTATTCTATATGGGTGTTGTTTTATGGGACTTGCCTCTCCCACGTCCACATCATGATAAATCACTGACGTCCTTTTTGGCACATCAGGAAATAAATTTGTGCATTTCAAAATTAATTATTTCAACTGCAGCTGTTCTCATGATTTAAGATAGCCTAACTTTTCCTCTAAATTTTACACAATTGCTGAGTTAGACAGGCACACAGGAACCATGGTTTCTTTAAGGTTATCCTCACAAGATTCTGTTTCTATAATCTTATGATCGATAACTTCTTCAACCTTGTCACAACTAACACCTCAGATAAAGATTGTTCTCCTTTACTGTTATCCTCATAATAAGGTTTCAACATATTTATGTGACAAACCTGAATTTTATTCCTTCAATCTGATGTTCAACATAGTTAACATCATTCAGTTTTGATTAATTACATATGGTCCAGAACATTTAGCTCTCAAAGGATTGTCATGTGTTGGGAACAGAATTAAAACTTTACTTCCTGTCAACAATTCATTTTCTGGTCAAATTATCAGCGTACTATTGAGTGATACGCAATACAAGTTTGAAAATACACATTCTGGACAACCTTAACATTTAGAGGAGAGTAAGAAATTATCATTTAAGTTTAATTTGCCAAACATAAAAAATATGTATTTAAAACACCTACCATCACAGAGTGAAGAATTATTCACATTTGTGCTGAATCCTGGGTTACAGCTGCACAGGAAGCTTCCGATTGTGTTGGTGCAGATTTGTTGACACGTTGAGGTGTTGGTTGAACATTCATCGACATCTGGTGGAAAACAATAAAGAGCAAATCAATTGTTTGTTTGGCAAATGGAACTCAGACACTTCATTTCAATCTACAATAGACTGCAGAATGTCACAATAGAGAGGCAAAACAGTATATGGTGTCCACCTTCTCTAAAATATTGCCTTGACAATGCGATACATTGCATGATAATTCTGTTCTACACCTCACTGGATTGAAAACTCTCATTACAGTCATGTCAAATTTGCAGGTGTGTTGATGAAATGGCTGACGTTCTGAAAAATGTTAGTTCTATGATGAGATTTTACACATTGCAATAAAATATTGTAGTCCTTTAACTTTTTCAAAGGATAGTAATTTACCTTCTCCAAAAAACGTATCAGTAGAATGAAGACTCAGTGAAAATGAAAATACAGTACGTTTCCAATTATTCAAAAGCTATTTTACAGAAATTCTCAGTTATCTGAAAATTTTTCAGCGGCAACATAACATCACAAGTTGAAAAAGTTTATGCTGGTAATGCCATTTTGAATCCAATGGAACTCTCGTGTACTGTTCAAAGATACAGCTGCGATGTCAGAAAAGGTCTGCACATTGTACTATCAATGTCAGTGCAAAAAAAGGAGGAAGCATTTATGTTTTGTCAGTCAAGTTGTTGATGAAACTGGACCATAGTGTAAGTGTGAAATATCTAACAGAGGAGCATGGAATGTTGGAACGACCACAATCTATGACCTGAGGAAAAGGATAAACTGTTGAAGTTCTACTGAAAGTTAAGGAAAGATAGAAAGACACTGCATTGAGGTAAAAATGAAGAACTTGAACATGTACTGATGGAGTGGATCTGCCAGCATTGCAGTGAACATATTCCACTTAATGGTTTGCTGAAACAAGCAAAGCTCTATCATGATGAACTGAATATTGAAGGGAACCATTAATATTCAGCAGGCTGGTTGAGCAGATTTTAGAAAAGCCACGGCATTAAAATAAAGATGAGTGGTAAAAAAGCATCTGCTGATCATGAAGCAGTGGAGAAAGTTTGCCAAGATCATCGTTGATGAAAATTTGACACTATACCAAGTCTATAATGCTGATGAAACATTGTTGGTTTGGCTTTTTTGCCCCAGAAGAACACTGGTCATAGCTGATGAGACAGCCCCTTTAGGAATTAAGGATGCCAAGATTAGAATAACTGCTGGGATGTGTTAATGCAACAGGAATAGATAAGTGTAAACTTTCTGTGATAGGCAAAAGCTTGTGCCCTCGTTATTTTAAAGTAGTAAATTCCTTACCAGTTCATTATTATGCTAACAGAAAGGCATGGTTCACCAGGGATATATTTTCAGATTGGTTTTACAAGCATTTTGTGCCAGCCAGTCAACCTCACTGCAGGGAAGCTGGACTGGATGACGACTGCAAGATTCTTTTTATTCCATGACATCCTCAGCTGAAAATCTCAACAAACAGAATGTTCATGTCATGTACCTTCCCCCAAATGTGACTTCCTTAAATCAGACATGTGACCAAGGTATCCTTAGATCAATGAAGAGTGAATATAAAAGCACTTTTTTGAACAACATGCCATCAGCAGTGAACAGAAGCTTGGGTGGGGTGGGTTTCCAAAAAGAGTTTCCCTTAAAAGATGCCATTTATGCTGCTGCCAACACTTGGAACAAAGTGACTAAAGATACAGTTTTACAGGCCTGGCACAACCTCTGGCCTGCAATTGATGACGAGAAGATGGTGGTAATTTTAAAGGATTCCATGTGTCCGGGGAGAAAAAAAATGTCTGGTCTTACATATGTAAAAAAATACCTTCAGAGTCCATTCGTAAGCTGGAAGAAAAGGATATTGAAGAAGCTTTTAACATCGATAATGAGGCTCCAGTTGTTCATTCACTGACCGATAGTGAAATAGCTGAAATTGTTCTGCATCAAGGTGAGCGCAATGAGGATGACTTAGTTGACACTGTAGAAAAAGTGCCTATAGATGACATGATGAAACTACATGGTGGATTTGGAGCAATGTGCATTCATAAAAGAACAAGAAATCACGTGAATGTATAGAATCAAAAACAAAAACCATTGTTAATGAGGCAGGTGACACTGGTGGAAACATTGGAAAAAAACCATCGAGCAGAAATTCTAGTGTTTGTTGCTGCATTGATCTTATTTTGTAAGCAGAGATCAAGTTTTTTGGTAAGAATTAAGCATTATTTCATGCTTTAAAAACCCTCCGCTGTTCTTTCTTATAGCTCAACTGAAGAAACAAGTATTCTGCTGGTGCTACTGGGCTTCTGGAAGCCATTTCTCAGTAATCCGAAAAATCCAGTTAACTGATAAAGCTGCGGTCCCAAGTATTTTGGATAATTGAAAATGTACTTCATGTCTTTTATCATCCAATATTGAGGAGACACAATTCCTCTACCTGCAAAAGTTTAGAACTGCTGCACAGAATGTTATTTGCCAAATCTGAAAAGCTAGGTTTCAAAATATCGTACCATCACAGAGTGAAGAATTGTTCAGGTTGGTGCTGAATCCTGGGTTGCAATTGCACAGGAAGCTTCCGATTGTGTTGGTGCAGATTTGTTGACACGTTGAGGTGTTGGTTGCACATTCATCGATGTCTGGAAGAAAAGATTTAATGGCAAGTCAAACAAATCAATTGTTTGGTAAATGAAACTCACCTATTTTATTTCAGCCCACAATAGACTGCAAAATGTCACTTTACAGAGGCCAAACAGTTTATAAGTAGGGTGTCCACTTACTCCGAAATATTGCTTTGACAATGACCATTCTGTTTCGCACATAACTGAATTGAAAACTTGACACAACCCTGTCATGTTGACAGGCTTGTTTTTGAAAAGACTGTAATTCTAAAAATGTTTGTTCATTGATTAGATATAGAAAATTGCAATCAAATAATGTAAGATCATTAGACATAAGAGCAGAAATAGGCTATTGAGCCATCGAATCTTCCCTACCATTTAATCATGAACTTGTAGCAGCCTGCATCTCGGGCCAACTCCGGAAATGGCCTTCGAACGTGGCAATCAGCAAGACCTCGCGTGGGCTGCGATGCCCGTTTCCATAGACTGCTGGTGGATTGGTGAAACTGGCCAACCACTGCCGGCAAATTGCAGGGGACCCAATCAGGGCCCGGATCTGGAACTGACCAATTGGTGGCCGGCCCACTCAAGCTTTTGGACCACCCAACCATGGGTGTGGTTCCAGCAAGCTGAGGTGCATTTCGCAATTCGAAGGATCTTCGAGGACAACACGCGCTATTACTACGTGGTCAGCGCCCTCAACCAGCTCACAACAGCCCTGATTACCAATTTCCTCCAGCAGCCCCGGAACAAGGAAGATATGTGGCCATCAAAGAGCTGCTAACCTGCACTTTCAGGCTCTAAAAGCGCGAGTGCGCTGCCAGTCTGCTGCATATCGACGGGTTGGGGGACAGGGCCCCATCCTCCCTCACGAATGACATGCTCGCTCTCTGCGATGGCCACACCTTCTGCTCGCTGTTCCACCAAATATTCTTGGCGAGTCTCCCCGAGGACATCCGGCTGCTCATCGCGGAGGAGGGTTTCAAGGACCCCAGAAAGGTGCTTTGGGCTTCAATTAACTAGGTGATGTCATCACAATTACAGCTCCTGGCCATGAGGAATGCCGGCCTTCTGACTGATCATCCAACCGACCGTCCAACAGAATGAGAGGCTCCCCCTCCACCTCCCAGTAAGCTGTACTGTTATTATCATCAACAGTGGGGCTCCGATACCGCTTCCCCTGCATGTTTCAGGGAAATCCCCAGGCTGGCTGTCATTAATGGCTGCGACAACCAGCCAACTACATATCCAGGACTTGCTGTCAGGTCGATTCTTCTTAGTGGACACTGGGGCTCAATACAGTGCCATACCACCCCACCAGCCTTGAGGCTCACTGCAGCAAAATGGGCCAAGAATTCCAAGTGGCAAATGGCTCCAGTATCCGAACTTTCAGCACCCGGTCCATGCCTTTCCACTTCAGGGACTGCTGGTTCACCTGGAAGTTCACCATGGCAACTGTGCAGCAACCACTTTTAGGTTCCGACTTCCTGAAGGCCCATTCCCTCCTGGTGGACATCAAGGGGAGTCAACTGGAACATGCCCGGACATTCCAATGGTTCTCTCTCAACGGCAGCAAGCTGACCAACCCTCTCCTGCACTCAGTGAGTACTGCCACCAACGAGTTCATCAAGATCCTGACAGATTTCCCCACCATCACCACATCTCACTTCCATTTGGTAGAACCCAAACATGGAGTGGGACATCAGATCATGACTGAAGGCCCTCCTTTCCACGCCAGGGTGAGCCACCTCCCTCCTGAAAAACTTAATTTGGCCAGAGACGAATTTTAAAAATGGAGGAACTGGGCATCGTGCAGTGCTCCGATAGTCCCTGTGCCTCAACCCTCCACATGTCAGTGGGTGGCTTGAGGCTGTACAGTGACTAATGCCACCTCAACGAGGCCACCATTCCGGACATATTGAAGACTTTACTGCAAACTGACAGGGGACACGGATATTTTCAACGACAGACCTCATCAGGGACTATCACCAGAACCCGGTTATCCCAAAGACATCCATCATAACCCCTTTTGGATTGTTTGAATTCCTCCGTGTGCTCCTCGGGTTAAAAAATGGGGCTCAGACTTTCCAAAGGTTGATGGATCAGGTGGGCTGGGATCTGTCCTTTGCATTTGTCTACCTTTATGACATTCTAATGGCCAGCCACACCCGCGCCGGACATGCCACCCTCTTACAGAAACTGTTCTCCAGGCTGTTATACACCTCTCTTCTTCCAACCAGATCCACAACATCCATCAAAAACCAAGGTTCTTTATGACTTCTCCTTCTTTCTTTGGCTTGGCTTCGCAGACGAAGATTTATGGAGGGGTATGTCCACGTCTGCTGCAGGCTCGTTGGTGACTGACAAGTCTGATGCGGGACAGGCAGGCACGGTTGCAGCGGTTGCAAGGGAAAATTGGTTGGTTGGGGTTGGGTGTTGGGTTTTTCCTCCTTTGTCTTTTGTCAATGAGGTGGGCTCTGCGGTCTTCTTCAAAGGAGGTTGCTGCCCACCGAACTGTGAGGCGCCAAGATGCACGGTTGGAGGCGATATCAGCCCACTGGCAGTGGTCAATGTGGCAGGCACCAAGAGATTTCTTTAAGCTGTCCTTGTACCTCTTCTTTGGTGCACCTCTGTCTCAGTGGCCAGCGGAGAGCTCACCATAGAACACGATCTTGGGAAGGCGATGGTCCTCCATTCTGGAGACGTGACCTACCCAGCGCAGTTGGGTCTTCAGCAGCATGGATTCAATGCTTGCGGACTCTGCCAGCTCGAGTACTTTGATGTTGGTGATGAAGTCATTCCAATGAATGTTGAGGATGGAGCGGAGACAGCGCTGATGGAAGCTTTCTAGGAGCCGTAGGTGATGCCGGTAGAGGACCCATGATTCGGAGCTGAACAGGAGCGTGGGTATGACAACGGCTCCGTACACACTGATCTTTGTGTGTTTCTTCAGGTGGCTGTTTTTCCAGACTCTTTTGTGTAGTCTTCCAAAGGCGGTATTTGCCTTGGCGAGTCTGTTGTCTATCTCTTTGTCGATCCTTGCATCAGATGAAATGGTGCAGCCGAGGTAGGTAAACTGGTTGACCGTTTTGAGTTCTGTGTGCCCGATGGAGATGTGGGGGGGGCTGGTGGTCATGGTGGGGAACTGGCGATTGGAGGACCTCAGTTTTCTTCAGGCTGACTTCCAAGCCAAACATTTTGGCAGTTTCTGCAAAACAGGACGTCATGCGCTGGAGAGCTGGCTCTGAATGGGCAACTAAAGCGGCATCGTCTGCAAAGAGTAGTTCACGGACAAGTTGCTCTTGTGCCTTGGTGTGAGCTTGCAGGCGCCTCAGATTGAAGAGACTGCCATCCGTGCGGTACCGGATGTAAACAGCGTCTTCATTGTTGAGGTCTTTCATGGCTTGTTTCAGCATCATGCTGAAGAAGATAGTAAAGAGGGTTGGTGCGAGGACGCAGTCTTGCTTCACGCCATTGTCAATGGAGAAGGGTTCGGAGAGCTCATTACTGTATCTGACCCGACCTTGTTGGTTTTCGTGCAGTTGGATAACCATGTTGAGGAACTTGGGGGGGCATCCGAGGCGCTCTAGTATTTGCCAAAGTCCGTTCCTGCTCACGGTGTCAAAGGCTTTGGTGAGGTCAAAAAAGGTGATGTAGAGTCCTTTGTTTTGTTCTCTGCACTTTTCTTGGAGCTGTCTGAGGGCAAAGACCATGTCAGTAGTTACTTCTAACCTTAACTTTAATGCTGACAGGAACATACAAACTCTGTACTCTTAATATTTCACCTTTGAAGATTAATGATGTTCATAATGAATTTTCTGGTAAATTTATTAGCATAATAATTAACAAAATGTAATTATGTGCTACATTGTACTGTATTACAATAACAAAAATTCATTGCAAGTAACATTTACAGGAATAAGCCACATTAAATATTATTTACCAAACATAAGAACATATATACAATAAAAAGTCTGGTATCTGGCATCTATTGGGGATTGGTAGATGCCAAATAATCGAGCTTTCCGGTTGCTTGAGACTTATAATGCCTAACTAACACAGCTGAATTAAGAATAAACAGTTTAAAAGACAAAAATGCTATACTATTACTTGTACTGAACAAACTTCATTTGCATGAATATATAAACCCAAAAGCATGTTACTTTATTTTCGGTCACATTCTTTGAAAACATTTAACCGTCACTGCATCTGTAGGTTCTTCTCTCTTGATGGAGATGCCCGAAAGATGAACAATTACATCATAATTAACACCTCTTCTCCAAAGTTTAGCGATAAAGCCATACTAATATAGTTCAAAATATACTAATAATAATAAAGACTCTTACTAAACAGGCATAAGTAGACACTTTAAGAGATTCATCCAAATGGTGAGTGGCACCAACCGGCTCTACATCTGAGTGACACCAATTTATTCAAACACAACTTTATTCTAACAGCTGCTATGAGCAAAGCATGACCAAGAAACACGTCTACCTAAATATTTTCTCACATCTTCACCAAAGTTTAAGCATCACTTCAGAGAACATTAACTTTTACGGATTTAAATTTATTAAAATTTATGTATTCTTACCTTTTTTTAATTACTTATTTTCCTCAATATTTTGCTGGTTGCTTGAAGTTGCCGACTGCTACATTTCCAGATAACCGGAATTTTGCTGCATTTAAGAAACATCCTCTCCTTTACAGGGAGAGTAAACATAAACTACATTGAAAGTTATTTGCCAAATATAAGGACGGATGTATCTGAAAAACATCCTACCATTGCAAAGTGAAGAATTATTCACGTTGGTGCTGAATCCTGGGTTACAACTGCACAGGAAGCTTCCGATTGTGTTGGTGCAGATTTGTTGACAGGTTGAGGTGTTGGTTGCACATTCATCGATGTCTGGTGGAAAACAGTGAAAGAAACAGTCAGAAAATCAATTTTTTTTACAAATGAAACCCAGCCACTTTACTCCAATCCACAATAGACTGTAGAATATCACTATTACAGAGGTAACACAGTTTAAGTGTGTGGTGTCCACTGCTTTGACAATGTGATACATTGCATGAAAATTCTGTTCCACACATCACTGGATTGTAAACTTGACACAGTCCTGTTGAAAATACTGAAGTTGTGAAAAATATTCATATATTGCTTAGAATATAAAAGCTGCGATAAAATATCGGGACAGCGTGGTTGGCATAACGGTTCGCACAACGCCTTTACAAAGCCAATTATTGGGATGGGATTCAAATCCCATGCAGTCTGTAAGGAGATTGTACAATCTCCCTGTGTCTGTGTGCGTTTTCTCCAGGTGTTACAGCTTCCCACTGTTCGAAACATACTGGGTATGTAGTTTAATTGGCTATTAATTGGGTAGTATGGACTCGTGGGCCAAAATGGTCTTTTACCATGATGTATGACACACTATAAAAATTTTAAATTTAAAGATTTTGTTTAACTGCTTCTATAGATGGCAATTACATTCTCCATTAAAAATATTGCTTCAATGAAAACTCAGTGAGAATAAAAATATGTCTTTCAGGATTTAATATAGAGGAACAATAACTTTTCTACCTGAGATTCTTTAGAACTGCTGCACAGAAAATTATTTACCAAATCTGAGAATTTATAATTCAAATGATCTTACCGTCACAGAGCGAAGAATTGTTCAGGTTGGTGCTGAATCCTGCGTTACAACTGCACTGGAAGCTTCCGATTGTGTTGGAACAGATTTGTTGACAGTTTGAGGTATTGGTCGTACATTCATCAACGTCTGGAAGAACATAATTTAAAGGTAAATCAAACAAATCAATAGGGTTTGTCCTTCAAATCCCAAGATTTCTATCTTCCAAATTACAATAGACTGCAGATTGTCAGGCTACAGAGACAACACAGAATATGGGACTCACTTTCTCAAAAATATTGCTTCAAGATTAATGATTTTAACCATTTTCAGATAAAATTTTCAGAAAACATGATTAACGGAAAATGAAATATGTACTATATTGTATGATAAAACAATGACCAAAATTCACTTGATCAGCAATTAACATTTCCAGGAAAGTAAAAATATGCTAAATGTTATTTACCAAACATCAGAATGTATGTATCTGAAAAACATCCTACCATCACAGAGTGAAGAATTGTTCAGGTTGGTGCTGAATCCAGGGTTACAACTGCACTGGAAGCTTCCGATTGTGTTGGTGCAGATTTGTTGACAGGTTGAGGTGTTGGTTGCACATTCATCGACGTCTGGTGGAAAACAGTGAAAGAAACAGTCAGAAAATCAATTGTTTTTTTGGGAAATGAAACTCTGCCACTTTACTCCAATCCCCAATAAACTGTAGAATATCACTATTACAGAGGCAACACTCTTTAAGAGTGTGGTGTCCACTGCTTTGACAATGCAATACATTACATGAAAATTCTGTTCATACATCGCTGGATTGTAAACTTGACACAGTCCAGTTGAAAGTACTGAAGTTCTGTAAGATGTTTGTTCATTGATTAGATTTTACACATTGCAATAATATATTGGGGCAGCACAGTTGGCCAAGTGGTTGGTGCAATGCCTTTACAATGGCAGCAATTTCCTGGCTTCAAATCCCCCACTTCAACTCTCTCTTTAGTAAGTTACTGGAGTTCAGGGCCTTTTCCTCATTGGAATCTTCTCTATATTTACCATCTTGTTTAAAAAAATACATAATCCATTTGGCACAATAAGCAAAAATCCCTAGTACCCTTTAAGGATCGCATATTTTTTGGTGGAGGAAGCACTTGTAATGGGCAAAGTCTTTCAGGATCTGGCTTAATGATACCGTTCACAACACACAGTATCCAAGGACATTGTTACGAGCCCAGAGGACTCCAAAAACCAGCAGCACCAGAAATTCACCATGACAAAAGTTAAACAAAAGTTTTTTTATTTTCTTCATACATAATAAGATCAATATTTAACATGCTATTAACTTAACCTATCTTAACCCCCTTCTCATTCTAACCGCATGTGTATATAATGTGTGTGTATACCCCCAGAATCTATATCTTTTAAAGATATTTTTATCATCATTTTATTAAACCTATCTGAAGCAACATTAATGGAATTCACAGACTCCCCATTCTATGAATAATTAAGTGTTAGATGCCTCTGACTGAAGGTCTTTAGAAATTTCTTTACATTTTGATATTGTCCATCTTGTGTATGTCCAGCAATGATGATATTATCAAGGTAAAGGAAGCCATCTTGCAGTTTTTCTTTTTGTCCATAGCACGCTGGAAGGTGACTACCCATTTGTAACTCCAAATGGAATCCTACAAAAATGGTATAAACTTCCATTGGCTTCAAAATCCATATAGTTCTTATCTGACTCAATCAATGACATTTGGTAGTTGGCAATTTTCAGGTCAAAAGTAGAGAACACACTATATTTTGCAAGTTCGTTCACCATTTTGTCAATTCTTGGCAAGGGAAAAGCATCTAATTCCATGATTGTAAATAATCCACTCAAGTTTGCTTCTTGTGTCGGTGGGTAGGATCCTTCACCACTTACACTTGGGCTCGCCACATCTCAATTATGCCTTCTAAAAGTAGTTGGTGAATTTCCTCTGCAATGAAGTCCTGATCATCTTTGCTAAAGTGTCTTGATTTGGCAGCAATTGGTTTATAGCTTGGTGATAAGTTTGGAAAAAGGGAGGGTTCATCTATTTTTGCTGTTGTCATTGCACAGTCATGATCAGCACCGTTCACAGTCGGCTCACACAAGGGTCCTCCATATTCAAATTTCACATGTGCTGACGCTGGAAATCCTGGCCAAGTATTAAGTCAGAACATAGGTCCTTCTTGTCGTGTGGCAGCGTGTGACTGGCTATTAAGACTAAGAGTTGGGTCAACAACAACATATCCTTGGGAACTAGTGTTTAAAGTTTTCTGAGCCATAATAATGTCTTCACTAGATGGGTGAACCTTTAGTTTCAGTTCCCACGTGACTTTCTCGCTAAAGTAACGATCAAGGCTGCTGCATGAATCCAACAGATCATTTCATCTTTCAACATTTCACAATCACGAAGATTGTGGTTTGAGTGAGTCCTTGTGGCACATTACTAAGAGTAGCCAGTACCTGAGAATTGACCACTGTTGTCATTGAGCTTGGTGAGCCTTGGATTTGCATACCTGGACATAATGTCCCTTCTTAGCACATTGATTGAAAGTAGCCTCATGTGCTGGACAGTTATCCCGTGAATGGAACGAGAAATCACAGAAGAAACATTTCCATTTTGTATTATAAGTGGCAGCCACAGCTGGTTTCTCAAGAGCAACTGGAAGATTATCAGGCAGCCCTGCTAAAGAATCCTGCGGTACCTGTGATGGTTCAGGGTTCACTACTGCAGCTGAATAGGCCGCTGGGGTAACGCATGCATCATTGTTGCATTGAGCTACATCGAGCGCAGTAGCTTGGTTATAAGCAGTCTGTAAGTCCAGTGTTTTGTTTTCTAAGAGACGCCGGCGTATTGCGGGTGAGGCAACGCCAGCGATGAATGCATCACGCATTGTCTCGTTTCAACACTGCTCCACACTATGATCTTGAAAATTAGTTTCTCTTTAACTTTTTCAACTCCCTGAAGAAATCACCTAATTATTCTCCTAGCTTCTGTTGCCAGATAGTCAATAGATGTCTTACAAAAACCTCATCGGGAGTGCTCACATATAAACTGTCCAACTTAGAGGTAGCAGAGACAAAATTTTCATATCCTTCTATGTACTCGAAGACATTGCAACTCACACAGCCTAATAGCATTCTGTACTTATTCGTTATCTTTGCCCCAGAGTCATCAACGTAGTTCATGAAAATCGTATGCCATTGTGGCCACTCCTCACCTTGTCAGTGAGCTGGGATTGCTGTCTAAGTACTTGGGCCTCCACGGCAACTCCATGTTTGTCAATTTAGTTGAGCAAAAGGTTATGAGAATGAAAAACTTGGTGACTGCTTTCCAAGCTTTAATCAATTGAACAGTTACAGTTACAGTTACAGCTGTAAATGCAGAGGGTAGAATTTAAAAGAAAGGCACGAGACAGCAGCTAGAAGCTGATTGGAGCAAGAGAAGTCAGGTGACGAGAGCAGTGACAGCAGCCAGGATCAACTAAATATGAAATGTAATCTCATTAATAGTTAAGAATAACTTTGTGATATTACAGAATGATAATATTCTTTTCTAGGAAGCGTTCTAGGAGCCGTAGGTGGTGCGGCTCCTAGAACGCTTCCACCAGCGTTGTCTCCGCTCCATCCTCAACATCCATTGGAGCGCTTTCATCCCTAACGTCGAAGTACTCGAGATGGCAGAGGTCGACAGCATCGAGTCCACGCTGCTGAAGATCCAGCTGCGCTGGGTGGGTCACGTCTCCAGAATGGAGGACCATCGCCTTCCCAAGATCGTGTTATATGGCGAGCTCTCCACTGGCCACCGTGACAGAGGTGCACCAAAGAAAAGGTACAAGGACTGCCTAAAGAAATCTCTTGGTGCCTGCCACATTGACCACCGCCAGTGGGCTGATAACGCCTCAAACCGTGCATCTTGGCGCCTCACAGTTTGGCGGGCAGCAACCTCCTTTGAAGAAGACCGCAGAGCCCACCTCACTGACAAAAGGCAAAGGAGGAAAAACCCAACACCCAACCCCAACCAACCAATTTTCCCCTGCAAACGCTGCAACCGTGTCTGCCTGTCCCGCATCGGACTTGTCAGCCACAAACGAGCCTGCAGCTGACGTGGACTTTTTACCCCCTCCATAAATCTTCGTCCGTGAAGCCAAGCCAAAGAGAAGAATATTCTTTTATCATTTAATATTGAGGTGGCATAACACTTCTAACCAGGAAGCTTTAGAACTGCTGCACATAAAATTATTTGCCAAATCTGAGAAGTTATGTTTCAAAATATCCTACCACCGCAGAGCGAAGTATTGTTCAGGTTGGTGCTGAATCCTAGATTACAACTGCACAGGAAGCTTCCGATTGTGTTGTTGCAGATATGTTGACAGTTTGAGCTGTTGGTCGCACATTCATCGACATCTGGTGGAAAACAGTGAAAGAAACAGTCAGAAAATCAATTGTTTCTTTTTGGGAAATAGAACTCTGCCACTTTATTTCAGTCCCCAATAAACTGTGGAATATCAACTTTACAGAGGGAACACTGTCCACTGGTTTGAAAATTCTGTTCCACCCATCACAGGATTGTAAACTTGACAAAGTCCTGTTGAAAGTTCTGAAGATCTGAAAAATGTTTGTTCATGGATTAGATTTTAAATGTTGAAATAAAATATTGGGGCAGCACGGTTGACATAGTGGTTAGTGCAACAACTTTGCAAAGCCAATTATTGGGACAGGGTTCAAATCTCATGCTGTCTGTAAGGAGATTGTACGATCTCCCCATGTCTGCGTGGGCTAACTCTGGGTGTTCCGATTTCTTCCCACTGTTTGAAATGTACCAGGGGTGTAGGTTAATTGTGTATAAATTGGGGGCCACAGACTCATGGGCCAAAACGGCCTTTTACTATGCTGTATGACTAAATTTAAAGATTTTAAATGTAACTGCTTCTATAGATGGCGATTTACATTCTACATTAAAAATATTGATCCAGTGAAAACTTAGTGAGAATGAAAATATGTCTTTGAGCATTTAATGGGAAGTTTTAGAACTTCTGCATAGAAAATTATTTGACAAATCTGAAAAGTTGTGTTTCAAATGATCCTACCATCACAGAGTGAAGAATTATTCAGGTTGGTGCTGAATCCTGGGTTACAAGTGCACAGGAAGCTTCCGATTGTGTTAGAGCAGATTTGTTGACAGTTTGAGCTGTTGGTTGCACATTCATCGATGTCTGGTGGAAGACAGTGAAAAGAACAGTCAGATTTTATGCGTGTTCTATGCATGTGCGCATTATAAGCTTGTGCAAGTTATATGTATGAAAATACAGTACTTATGATTAACAGAGAATGAAATAATGTGCTATATTGTACGATAACACAATGAACAAAATTCACTTGATCGGCAATTAACATTCACAGGACATTAAGAATATGCCAAATGTTATTCATCAAATGTCAGAATTTCTGTATCTGAAAAATATCCTACCATCACATAGTGAAGAATTGTTCAGATTGGTGCTGAACCCTGGCTTACAACTGCACAGGAAGCTTCCGATTGTGTTGGAACAGATTTGTTGACAGTTTGAGCTGTTAGTTGCACATTCATTGATGTCTGGTGGAAAACATTGAAAGAGACAGTCTAAAAATCATTTGTTTTTTTTTGGCAAATGAAGCTCTGCCACTTTATTTCAATACACAATAAACTGCAAATATAGTGTCCACTGGTTTGACAATGCGATAGATTGCATGAAAATTCTGTTCCACACATTACTGGATTGTAGACATGACACTGTCCTGTTGAAAGTACCAAAGTTCTGAAAAATGCTTGTTCATTGATTAGCTTTAAAACACTGCAATAAATGATCAGGACAGTACGATTGGCATAGCGGTTAGTGAAATTCCTTCACAGCATCAGTGATACAACCAGGAATTTAAAGTCGAACTCTCTGTAAGGAGTTTGTATGTTCTCCCTGCCTCTTTGTGTGTTTTATCCACTGGCTCCGGTTTCATCTCACTGTTCGACACATATCAGGGGTGTAGGTTAATTGGGTATAAATTGGGCAGCTCAGACATGGCCTATTACCATGCTGTATGTCCAAATTTAAACATTTTAAATTTAACTGCTTAAACAGACCACAATTTACATTCTCTAATGAAAATATAACTCCAGTGAAAATGAAAATTTCTTTTATCACTTCATATTGAAATTATTAGCCAAATGTGAGAACTTATGTTTCAAAACATCCTACCATCGCAGAGTGAAGAATTGTTCAGGTTGGTGCTGAATCCTGAGTTACAGCTGCACAGGAAGCTTCCGATTGTGTTGAGGCAGATTTGTTGACAGTTTGAGGTGTTGGTTGCACATTCATCGACGTCTGGTGGAAAACAGTGAAAGAATCAGTCAGAAAATCAATTGATTATATTTGGCAAATGAAACCCAGCCACTTTAGTTCGATCCAGAAGAGGCTGCCGAATATCTTTATTGCAGAGGCAACAGAGTTTAGGAGTGTTTTGTCCACTCTTTTGACCATGGGATACATTGCATTAAAATTCTGTTCCACACATCACTGGATGCTAAAGGTGACACTGTCTTGTTGAAAGTGCCGAAGTTCTGAAAAATGTTTGATCATTGATTAGCCTTGACATATTGCAATAAATGATCAGAGCAACACGGTTGGAATAGCGGTTAGCGCAAGCCCTTAACAGCGCCTACGATCCAGTCCTAGGATCGAATCCCGCGATGTCTATAATGAGTTTGTATGTTCTCCCTGTGTCTGCGTGTGCTTTATCCGTTGGCTCCAGATTCATCTTGCTGTTCAAAACACATTGGGGCTGTTGGTTAATTGGGTATAAATTGGGCAGAACAGACATGGCCTATTAACATGCTGTATGTCCAAATTTAAACATTTTAAATTTAACTGCTTAAACACACCAGAATTTACATTCTCTAACAAAACTATCACTCCAGTGAAAACTGAATGAGAATGAAAATATGCCTTTTAGCTTTTATTATTGAGTAGACATAACTCTTCTACGTGTAAAGTTTGAAACCACTGGACAGAAAATTATTTGCCAAATCAGAGAACCTATGTTTCAAAATATCCTACCATCACAGAGTGAAGAATTGTTCAGGTTGGTGCTGAATCCAGGGTTACAACTGCACAGGAAGCTTCCGATTGTGTTGGAGCAGATTTGTTGACAGTTTGAAGTGTTGGTTGCACATTCATCGACATCTGGAAGAACATAATTTAAAGTCAAATCAAACAAATCAATAGGGTTTGTCCTTCAAATCCCAAGATCTCTATCTTCCAAATTACAATAGACTGCAGATTGTCAGGCTACCAGAGACAACACAGGATATGGGAATAACTTTCTCAGAAATATTGCTTCAAGATTAATGATTTTAACTATTTTCAGAATACAGTACTAATGATTAATCGAGAATAAAATAATGCGCTATTTTGTATGATAGATAAAACAATGGCCAAAATTCACTTGATCAGCAATTAACACTTACAAGAGAATGAAAAAATGCTAAATGTTATTTAGCAAATGTCAGAATGTACATATCTGAAAAACATCCTACCGTCACAGAGTGAAGAATTGTTCAGGTTGGTGCTGAATCCAGGGTTACAACTGCACAGGAAGCTTCCGATTGTGTTGGTGCAGATCTGTTGACAGTTTGATGTGTTGGTTGCACATTCATCAACGTCTGGTGGAAAACAGTGAAAGAATCAGTCAGAAAATCGATTGATTAGTTTTTGGCAAATGAAGCTCCGCCACTTTATTTCAATCCACAAGATGCTACAGAATATCTTTATTACAGAGGCAACAGAGTTTAAGTGTGTGATGCCCACTCTTTTGATCATGCGATATATTGCATGAAAATTCTGTTCCACACTTCCCTGGATTGTAGACGTGACATTGTCCTGTTGAAAGTAGCGAAGTTCTAAAAAATGTTTGATTATTGATTCGCTTTTACACACTGCAGTAAATGATCAGGGCAGCAGCGGTTAGCGCAAGCCCTTCACAGTGCCCATGATCCTGTCAGGAGATCGAATCCCGCACAGTCTGTAAAGAGTTTGTATGTTCTCCCTGCCTCTATGTGTTTTTATCTTCACAGTCTCCAGTTTCATCTCACTGTTTGAAACATATCGGGGGTGTAGGTAAATTGGGTAGCACAGACATGGCCTATTACCATGCTGTATGTCCAAATTTAAACATTTTAAATTTAACTGCTTCAACATACCACAATTTATATTTTGTAATAAAAATATCACTCCAGTGAAAATATAGTGAAAATGAATATATCTTTTAGCATTTAATATTGAGTAATCATAAATTTCCTACCTGCTGCACAGAAATTTATTTGCCAAATCTGAGAACATAAGTTTTAAAATATCTTACCATCGCAGAGTGAAGAATTGTTCAGGTTGGTGCTGAATCCAGGGTTACAACTGCACAGGAAGCTTCCGATTGTGTTGGTGCAGATTTGTTGACAGTTTGAGCTGTTAGTTGCACATTCATCGACGTCTGGTGGTAAACAGTGAAACAGTGAAAAATCTATTGTTTTTTTTGGGTGGGGGGGGAATGAAACTCTGCAACTTTAAATCAATTTACAAAAGACGGCAGAATATCTCTACTGCAGAGGCAACAGAGTTTAGGAGTGTGATGTCCACTCTTTTGATCATGCAAATCATTGCATTAAAATTCTGTTCCGCACGTCACTGGATTGTAGACGTGACACTGTCCTGTTGAAAGTACCGAAGTTCTGAAAAATGTTTGATCATTAATTCGCTTTTATATACTATAATAAATTATGAGGGCAGCATAGTTGGCTGAGCAGATAGCACAAGCCCTTAACAGCGTCAGCGATCCAGCCTCGGGCTCGAATCTTGTGCTGCCTTTAAGGAGTTTGTATGTTCTCCCTGTGTCTGCGTGGGTTTCATCCGCTGGCTCCTTTTTTCCTCGCACTGTTCCAAATCCATCGGGAGTGTAGGTTACTTGGATATAAATTGGGTAGCATGGACATATCCTGTACTAAGCAGTACATCTAAATTTAAACATTTTAAATTTAACTGGTTTACCAGACCACAATTTACATTCTCTAATAAAGATATCACTCCAGTGAAAACTCAATGAGAATGAAAATATATCTTTCCGCTTTTAATATTGAGGAACATAACTCTTCTACCTGGGAAGGTTCAGATCTGCTGCACAGAAAAGTATTAGCCAAATCTGAGAACCTATGTTTCAAAATATCCTACCATTACAGAGTGAAGAATTGTTCAGGTTGGTGCTGAATCCAGGGTTACAACTGCACAGGAAGCTTCCAATTGTGTTGGAGCAGATTTGTTGACAGTTTGAAGTGTTGGTTACACATTCATCGACGTCTGGAAGAACATAATTTATAGGCAAATTAAACAAATCAGTAGAGTTTGTATTTTAAATCCCAAGCTCTCTATCTTCCAAATTAAAATAGGCTGCAGATTGTCAGGCTACAGAGGCAACACAGGATATGGGACTCACTTTCTCAAAAATATTGCTTCAAGATTAATGATTTTAACAATTTTCAGGTAGAATTTTCACAATACAGTATTAATGATTAACATAGAATGATATGATGCGCTATATTGTACAATAGATAAATAAATGACCAAAATTCACTTGATCAGCAATTAACATTTACAAGAGAATGAAAATATACTAAAACATCAAATCCTACGTATCTGAAAAACATACTACCATTGCAGAGTGAAGAATTGTTCAGATTGGTGCTAAATCCTGGGTTACAACTGCACAGGAAGCTTCCGATTGTGTTGTTGCAAATTTGTTGACAGTTTGAGGTGTTCAATACACATTCATCGAGGTCTGGAAGAACATAATTTAAAGGCAAATCAGTAGGGTTTGTGTTTGAAATCCCAAATTACAATAGACTGCAGATTGTCAGTCTACAGATGCAACACAGGATATAGGACTCACATTCTCAAAAATATAGCTTCAAATTAATGATTTTACCAATTTTCAGGTAAAATTTTCATAAAATGTATTAACAGGGAATGAAATAATGTGTTATATTGTAAAGTAAAACAATGACCAAAATTCACTTGATCAGCATTAACATTTACAGGATTTACGAATCCACAGGACCCTAAAACCCAGCAGCAATAGAAGTTCACCAAGACAAATTGTTATTTAAACAAAAGTTAATTTTAATATTCTTTAAACATAAAAACAGGAACAAACTTTAACTTATTTTTATTCATTTAACTGAACTTAACCCATTTCTAGTTCTAAGCAAATGTGTATGTAATGTTCAGGGAAGTTCTTTGATTCACATTCCAATCTCACATCTCACTCCTCCAAGTTCACTGGTATCAGTCAATTCTTATTCTGTGCACAGAATTTAATATTTATGAATTTTCACCAAGCTCTGGTGCTTAAAGGTAATTTATTACTACTCAGGAAGGTTCTTGTTGGTTTCAGAGAGAGATGTTAGTTGCTCATTGGACACACACAAAATGATTTCCTCTGATCAGCCACTTCAGTGTCTTGTGAAGAAACTTGCCCATCATGCGTTTTCGAAAAGATAACCTCTTCTTCCAGGTCACCACAGAATTTCTCGTTTTCCTTGTTTAAGGAGAAACACTCTCACCAGCCATTTCCTCTTATAAGTTCCACAAGGGTTTTCAACAGGCTGAACTCAGAACTCACAACCTATCTTCAAAATGGGGTTTCATTTGGCTTGCCAGCTTGACATTTTCAAGTCCCAGCTGACGCTGCTGAACTGTAATACTGAATTTTGTCTCTGTCTCTTTCTCTCTCTCAAAGAGAAGAATCCTGTTTGATTTTTTTCTTCCAAAATAGTTTTATTGTCTTTGCCAAGGCACTTGGTGCCTCAATGTCTCATTTTCGGTAAAACTCTAGAATTTTAAATGAGATCTCATTTGTGAAGTGTTTCTCTGTTTGTGAAGTGACTTACACTAAACCCCACCTCCCCCCACACACACACAATCTATCTCTTTTAAAGACATATAGAATTTAAATTATAATATAACCTGTCACATAGGAGAGTAAAAATATGCTAAATGTTATTGACCATACGTCAGAATGTATGTATCTGAAAAACTTCCTACCATCACAGAGTGAAGAGTTGGTCAGGTTGGTGCTGAATCCCGAGTTACAACTGCACAGGAAGCTTCCGATTGTGTTGTTGCAGATTTGTTCACAGTTTGAGCTGTTAGTTGCACATTCATCGATGTCTGGTGGAAAACAGTGAAAGAAACAGTGAAAAATCAATTGTTTCTTTTGGAGAAATGAAGCTGCCACTTTTATTTCAATCCACAAGACACTGCAGAATATCCCCATTATAGAGGATACGGAGTTTGTAGACTGGATTGTAGACGTGACATTGTCCTGTTGAAAGTACTGAAGTTCTCAAAAATGTTTGATCATTGATTTGCTTTTGCACACTGCAATAAATGATCAGGGCAGGACGGTTGGCATAGCGGTGAGTGCAAGCCCTTCACAGTGCCTGCGATCTAGTCCTGGGATCGAATCCTGCGCTGTCTGTACATTCTGAGTTTGTACATTCACCCGTGTCTGCATGGATTTTCTCCACATGCTTCGGTTGCCCCCCCCAATGTTTGAAACATAACGGGGGTGTAGGTTAATTGGGTATAAATTGGGCAGCACTGACATAGCCTGTACTATGCAGTACATCTAAATATTAAAAAAATTAATTTAAACAGACGGCAATTTACATTTTCCAATAAAAGTATCACTCCAGTGAAAACTCAGTGAGAATGATAATATGTCTTTGGCTTTTAATATTTAGGAGACATTACTCTTCTACCTGCAAAGTTTAGAACTGCTGCTCAGAAAATTGCTGAGAAGTTGTGTTTCAAAATATCCTACCATCACAGAGTGAAGAATTGTTCAGGTTGGTGCTGAATCCTGGGTTACAACTGCACAGGAAGTTTCCGATTGTGTTGGAGCAGATTTGTTGACAGTTTGAGCTGTTGGTCGCACATTCATCGACATCTGGTGGAAAACAGTGAAAGAAACAGTCAGAAAATCAATTGTTTCTTTTTGGGAAATAGAACTCTGCCACTTTATTTCAGTCCCCAATAAACTGTGGAATATCAACTTTACAGAGGGAACACTGTCCACTGGTTTGAAAATTCTGTTCCACCCATCACAGGATTGTAAACTTGACAAAGTCCTGTTGAAAGTTCTGAAGATCTGAAAAATGTTTGTTCATGGATTAGATTTTAAATGTTGAAATAAAATATTGGGGCAGCACGGTTGACATAGTGGTTAGTGCAACAACTTTGCAAAGCCAATTATTGGGACAGGGTTCAAATCTCATGCTGTCTGTAAGGAGATTGTACGATCTCCCCATGTCTGCGTGGGCTAACTCTGGGTGTTCCGATTTCTTCCCACTGTTTGAAATGTACCAGGGGTGTAGGTTAATTGTGTATAAATTGGGGGCCACAGACTCATGGGCCAAAACGGCCTTTTACTATGCTGTATGACTAAATTTAAAGATTTTAAATGTAACTGCTTCTATAGATGGCGATTTACATTCTACATTAAAAATATTGATCCAGTGAAAACTTAGTGAGAATGAAAATATGTCTTTGAGCATTTAATGGGAAGTTTTAGAACTTCTGCATAGAAAATTATTTGACAAATCTGAAAAGTTGTGTTTCAAATGATCCTACCATCACAGAGTGAAGAATTATTCAGGTTGGTGCTGAATCCTGGGTTACAAGTGCACAGGAAGCTTCCGATTGTGTTAGAGCAGATTTGTTGACAGTTTGAGCTGTTGGTTGCACATTCATCGATGTCTGGTGGAAGACAGTGAAAAGAACAGTCAGATTTTATGCGTGTTCTATGCATGTGCGCATTATAAGCTTGTGCAAGTTATATGTATGAAAATACAGTACTTATGATTAACAGAGAATGAAATAATGTGCTATATTGTACGATAACACAATGAACAAAATTCACTTGATCGGCAATTAACATTCACAGGACATTAAGAATATGCCAAATGTTATTCATCAAATGTCAGAATTTCTGTATCTGAAAAATATCCTACCATCACATAGTGAAGAATTGTTCAGATTGGTGCTGAACCCTGGCTTACAACTGCACAGGAAGCTTCCGATTGTGTTGGAACAGATTTGTTGACAGTTTGAGCTGTTAGTTGCACATTCATTGATGTCTGGTGGAAAACATTGAAAGAGACAGTCTAAAAATCATTTGTTTTTTTTTGGCAAATGAAGCTCTGCCACTTTATTTCAATACACAATAAACTGCAAATATAGTGTCCACTGGTTTGACAATGCGATAGATTGCATGAAAATTCTGTTCCACACATTACTGGATTGTAGACATGACACTGTCCTGTTGAAAGTACCAAAGTTCTGAAAAATGCTTGTTCATTGATTAGCTTTAAAACACTGCAATAAATGATCAGGACAGTACGATTGGCATAGCGGTTAGTGAAATTCCTTCACAGCATCAGTGATACAACCAGGAATTTAAAGTCGAACTCTCTGTAAGGAGTTTGTATGTTCTCCCTGCCTCTTTGTGTGTTTTATCCACTGGCTCCGGTTTCATCTCACTGTTCGACACATATCAGGGGTGTAGGTTAATTGGGTATAAATTGGGCAGCTCAGACATGGCCTATTACCATGCTGTATGTCCAAATTTAAACATTTTAAATTTAACTGCTTAAACAGACCACAATTTACATTCTCTAATGAAAATATAACTCCAGTGAAAATGAAAATTTCTTTTATCACTTCATATTGAAATTATTAGCCAAATGTGAGAACTTATGTTTCAAAACATCCTACCATCGCAGAGTGAAGAATTGTTCAGGTTGGTGCTGAATCCTGAGTTACAGCTGCACAGGAAGCTTCCGATTGTGTTGAGGCAGATTTGTTGACAGTTTGAGGTGTTGGTTGCACATTCATCGACGTCTGGTGGAAAACAGTGAAAGAATCAGTCAGAAAATCAATTGATTATATTTGGCAAATGAAACCCAGCCACTTTAGTTCGATCCAGAAGAGGCTGCCGAATATCTTTATTGCAGAGGCAACAGAGTTTAGGAGTGTTTTGTCCACTCTTTTGACCATGGGATACATTGCATTAAAATTCTGTTCCACACATCACTGGATGCTAAAGGTGACACTGTCTTGTTGAAAGTGCCGAAGTTCTGAAAAATGTTTGATCATTGATTAGCCTTGACATATTGCAATAAATGATCAGGGCAACACGGTTGGAATAGCGGTTAGCGCAAGCCCTTAACAGCGCCTACGATCCAGTCCTAGGATCGAATCCCGCGATGTCTATAATGAGTTTGTATGTTCTCCCTGTGTCTGCGTGTGCTTTATCCGTTGGCTCCAGATTCATCTTGCTGTTCAAAACACATTGGGGCTGTTGGTTAATTGGGTATAAATTGGGCAGAACAGACATGGCCTATTAACATGCTGTATGTCCAAATTTAAACATTTTAAATTTAACTGCTTAAACACACCAGAATTTACATTCTCTAACAAAACTATCACTCCAGTGAAAACTGAATGAGAATGAAAATATGCCTTTTAGCTTTTATTATTGAGTAGACATAACTCTTCTACGTGTAAAGTTTGAAACCACTGGACAGAAAATTATTTGCCAAATCAGAGAACCTATGTTTCAAAATATCCTACCATCACAGAGTGAAGAATTGTTCAGGTTGGTGCTGAATCCAGGGTTACAACTGCACAGGAAGCTTCCGATTGTGTTGGAGCAGATTTGTTGACAGTTTGAAGTGTTGGTTGCACATTCATCGACATCTGGAAGAACATAATTTAAAGTCAAATCAAACAAATCAATAGGGTTTGTCCTTCAAATCCCAAGATCTCTATCTTCCAAATTACAATAGACTGCAGATTGTCAGGCTACCAGAGACAACACAGGATATGGGAATAACTTTCTCAGAAATATTGCTTCAAGATTAATGATTTTAACTATTTTCAGAATACAGTACTAATGATTAATCGAGAATAAAATAATGCGCTATTTTGTATGATAGATAAAACAATGGCCAAAATTCACTTGATCAGCAATTAACACTTACAAGAGAATGAAAAAATGCTAAATGTTATTTAGCAAATGTCAGAATGTACATATCTGAAAAACATCCTACCGTCACAGAGTGAAGAATTGTTCAGGTTGGTGCTGAATCCAGGGTTACAACTGCACAGGAAGCTTCCGATTGTGTTGGTGCAGATCTGTTGACAGTTTGATGTGTTGGTTGCACATTCATCAACGTCTGGTGGAAAACAGTGAAAGAATCAGTCAGAAAATCGATTGATTAGTTTTTGGCAAATGAAGCTCCGCCACTTTATTTCAATCCACAAGATGCTACAGAATATCTTTATTACAGAGGCAACAGAGTTTAAGTGTGTGATGTCCACTCTTTTGATCATGCGATATATTGCATGAAAATTCTGTTCCACACTTCCCTGGATTGTAGACGTGACATTGTCCTGTTGAAAGTAGCGAAGTTCTAAAAAATGTTTGATTATTGATTCGCTTTTACACACTGCAGTAAATGATCAGGGCAGCAGCGGTTAGCGCAAGCCCTTCACAGTGCCCATGATCCTGTCAGGAGATCGAATCCCGCACAGTCTGTAAAGAGTTTGTATGTTCTCCCTGCCTCTATGTGTTTTTATCTCCACAGTCTCCAGTTTCATCTCACTGTTTGAAACATATCGGGGGTGTAGGTAAATTGGGTAGCACAGACATGGCCTATTACCATGCTGTATGTCCAAATTTAAACATTTTAAATTTAACTGCTTCAACATACCACAATTTATATTTTGTAATAAAAATATCACTCCAGTGAAAATATAGTGAAAATGAATATATCTTTTAGCATTTAATATTGAGTAATCATAAATTTCCTACCTGCTGCGCAGAAATTTGTTTGCCAAATCTGAGAACATAAGTTCTAAAATATCTTACCATCGCAGAGTGAAGAATTGTTCAGGTTGGTGCTGAATCCAGGGTTACAACTGCACAGGAAGCTTCCGATTGTGTTGGTGCAGATTTGTTGACAGTTTGAGCTGTTAGTTGCACATTCATCGACGTCTGGTGGTAAACAGTGAAACAGTGAAAAATCAATTGTTTTTTTTGGGTGGGGGGGAATGAAACTCTGCAACTTTAAATCAATTTACAAAAGACGGCAGAATATCTCTACTGCAGAGGCAACAGAGTTTAGGAGTGTGATGTCCACTCTTTTGATCATGCGAATCATTGCATTAAAATTCTGTTCCGCACGTCACTGGATTGTAGACGTGACACTGTCCTGTTTGAAAGTACCGAAGTTCTGAAAAATGTTTGATCATTAATTCGCTTTTATATACTATAATAAATTATTAGGGCAGCATAGTTGGCTGAGCAGATAGCACAAGCCCTTAACAGCGTCAGCGATCCAGCCTCGGGCTCGAATCTTGTGCTGCCTTTAAGGAGTTTGTATGTTCTCCCTGTGTCTGCGTGGGTTTCATCCGCTGGCTCCTTTTTTCCTCGCACTGTTCCAAACCCATCGGGAGTGTAGGTTACTTGGATATAAATTGGGTAGCATGGACATATCCTGTACTAAGCAGTACATCTAAATTTAAACATTTTAAATTTAACTGGTTTACCAGACCACAATTTACATTCTCTAATAAAGATATCACTCCAGTGAAAACTCAATGAGAATGAAAATATATCTTTCCGCTTTTAATATTGAGGAGACATAACTCTTCTACCTGGGAAGGTTCAGATCTGCTGCACAGAAAAGTATTAGCCAAATCTGAGAACCTATGTTTCAAAATATCCTACCATTACAGAGTGAAGAATTGTTCAGGTTGGTGCTGAATCCAGGGTTACAACTGCACAGGAAGCTTCCAATTGTGTTGGAGCAGATTTGTTGACAGTTTGAAGTGTTGGTTACACATTCATCGACGTCTGGAAGAACATAATTTATAGGCAAATTAAACAAATCAGTAGAGTTTGTATTTTAAATCCCAAGCTCTCTATCTTCCAAATTAAAATAGGCTGCAGATTGTCAGGCTACAGAGGCAACACAGGATATGGGACTCACTTTCTCAAAAATATTGCTTCAAGATTAATGATTTTAACAATTTTCAGGTAGAATTTTCACAATACAGTATTAATGATTAACATAGAATGATATGATGCGCTATATTGTACAATAGATAAATAAATGACCAAAATTCACTTGATCAGCAATTAACATTTACAAGAGAATGAAAATATACTAAAACATCAAATCCTACGTATCTGAAAAACATACTACCATTGCAGAGTGAAGAATTGTTCAGATTGGTGCTAAATCCTGGGTTACAACTGCACAGGAAGCTTCCGATTGTGTTGTTGCAAATTTGTTGACAGTTTGAGGTGTTCAATACACATTCATCGAGGTCTGGAAGAACATAATTTAAAGGCAAATCAGTAGGGTTTGTGTTTGAAATCCCAAATTACAATAGACTGCAGATTGTCAGTCTACAGATGCAACACAGGATATAGGACTCACATTCTCAAAAATATAGCTTCAAATTAATGATTTTACCAATTTTCAGGTAAAATTTTCATAAAATGTATTAACAGGGAATGAAATAATGTGTTATATTGTAAAGTAAAACAATGACCAAAATTCACTTGATCAGCATTAACATTTACAGGATTTACGAATCCACAGGACCCTAAAACCCAGCAGCAATAGAAGTTCACCAAGACAAATTGTTATTTAAACAAAAGTTAATTTTAATATTCTTTAAACATAAAAACAGGAACAAACTTTAACTTATTTTTATTCATTTAACTGAACTTAACCCATTTCTAGTTCTAAGCAAATGTGTATGTAATGTTCAGGGAAGTTCTTTGATTCACATTCCAATCTCACATCTCACTCCTCCAAGTTCACTGGTATCAGTCAATTCTTATTCTGTGCACAGAATTTAATATTTATGAATTTTCACCAAGCTCTGGTGCTTAAAGGTAATTTATTACTACTCAGGAAGGTTCTTGTTGGTTTCAGAGAGAGATGTTAGTTGCTCATTGGACACACACAAAATGATTTCCTCTGATCAGCCACTTCAGTGTCTTGTGAAGAAACTTGCCCATCATGCGTTTTCGAAAAGATAACCTCTTCTTCCAGGTCACCACAGAATTTCTCGTTTTCCTTGTTTAAGGAGAAACACTCTCACCAGCCATTTCCTCTTATAAGTTCCACAAGGGTTTTCAACAGGCTGAACTCAGAACTCACAACCTATCTTCAAAATGGGGTTTCATTTGGCTTGCCAGCTTGACATTTTCAAGTCCCAGCTGACGCTGCTGAACTGTAATACTGAATTTTGTCTCTGTCTCTTTCTCTCTCTCAAAGAGAAGAATCCTGTTTGATTTTTTTCTTCCAAAATAGTTTTATTGTCTTTGCCAAGGCACTTGGTGCCTCAATGTCTCATTTTCGGTAAAACTCTAGAATTTTAAATGAGATCTCATTTGTGAAGTGTTTCTCTGTTTGTGAAGTGACTTACACTAAACCCCACCTCCCCCCACACACACACAATCTATCTCTTTTAAAGACATATAGAATTTAAATTATAATATAACCTGTCACATAGGAGAGTAAAAATATGCTAAATGTTATTGACCATACGTCAGAATGTATGTATCTGAAAAACTTCCTACCATCACAGAGTGAAGAGTTGGTCAGGTTGGTGCTGAATCCCGAGTTACAACTGCACAGGAAGCTTCCGATTGTGTTGTTGCAGATTTGTTCACAGTTTGAGCTGTTAGTTGCACATTCATCGATGTCTGGTGGAAAACAGTGAAAGAAACAGTGAAAAATCAATTGTTTCTTTTGGAGAAATGAAGCTGCCACTTTTATTTCAATCCACAAGACACTGCAGAATATCCCCATTATAGAGGATACGGAGTTTGTAGACTGGATTGTAGACGTGACATTGTCCTGTTGAAAGTACTGAAGTTCTCAAAAATGTTTGATCATTGATTTGCTTTTGCACACTGCAATAAATGATCAGGGCAGGACGGTTGGCATAGCGGTGAGTGCAAGCCCTTCACAGTGCCTGCGATCTAGTCCTGGGATCGAATCCTGCGCTGTCTGTACATTCTGAGTTTGTACATTCACCCGTGTCTGCATGGATTTTCTCCACATGCTTCGGTTGCCCCCCCCAATGTTTGAAACATAACGGGGGTGTAGGTTAATTGGGTATAAATTGGGCAGCACTGACATAGCCTGTACTATGCAGTACATCTAAATATTAAAAAAATTAATTTAAACAGACGGCAATTTACATTTTCCAATAAAAGTATCACTCCAGTGAAAACTCAGTGAGAATGATAATATGTCTTTGGCTTTTAATATTTAGGAGACATTACTCTTCTACCTGCAAAGTTTAGAACTGCTGCTCAGAAAATTGCTGAGAAGTTGTGTTTCAAAATATCCTACCATCACAGAGTGAAGAATTGTTCAGGTTGGTGCTGAATCCTGGGTTACAACTGCACAGGAAGTTTCCGATTGTGTTGGAGCAGATTTGTTGACAGTTTGAGCTGTTGGTCGCACATTCATCGACATCTGGTGGAAAACAGTGAAAGAAACAGTCAGAAAATCAATTGTTTCTTTTTGGGAAATAGAACTCTGCCACTTTATTTCAGTCCCCAATAAACTGTGGAATATCAACTTTACAGAGGGAACACTGTCCACTGGTTTGAAAATTCTGTTCCACCCATCACAGGATTGTAAACTTGACAAAGTCCTGTTGAAAGTTCTGAAGATCTGAAAAATGTTTGTTCATGGATTAGATTTTAAATGTTGAAATAAAATATTGGGGCAGCACGGTTGACATAGTGGTTAGTGCAACAACTTTGCAAAGCCAATTATTGGGACAGGGTTCAAATCTCATGCTGTCTGTAAGGAGATTGTACGATCTCCCCATGTCTGCGTGGGCTAACTCTGGGTGTTCCGATTTCTTCCCACTGTTTGAAATGTACCAGGGGTGTAGGTTAATTGTGTATAAATTGGGGGCCACAGACTCATGGGCCAAAACGGCCTTTTACTATGCTGTATGACTAAATTTAAAGATTTTAAATGTAACTGCTTCTATAGATGGCGATTTACATTCTACATTAAAAATATTGATCCAGTGAAAACTTAGTGAGAATGAAAATATGTCTTTGAGCATTTAATGGGAAGTTTTAGAACTTCTGCATAGAAAATTATTTGACAAATCTGAAAAGTTGTGTTTCAAATGATCCTACCATCACAGAGTGAAGAATTATTCAGGTTGGTGCTGAATCCCGAGTTACAACTGCACAGGAAGTTTCCAATTGTGTTGTTGCAGATTTGTTGACAGTTTGAGGTGTTGGTCGCACATTCATCGATATCTGGTGGAAGAAACAGTCAAAAAATTAATTGTTTATTTTGGCAAATAGAGCTCTGCCACTTTATTTCAATCCACAAGAGACTGCAGAATATCTCTAGTACAGAGGCAACACTGTTGAAGGTTATAGAGTCCACTTTTGATCGTGCGGTACATTACATGATAATTCTGTTCCAAACATCGCTGGTTTGTAAACTTGACCCAGTCCTGTTGAAAGTAGCGAAGTTCAGAAAAATATTCAGATCATTGATTCGCTTTTACACACTTCAATAAATGATCGGTCAGCACAGATGGTTTAATGGTTATTGCAATGCCTTCACAGCACCAGCGATCGAGACTGGTGATTGAATCCCGCAGTCTGTCTGGAGTTTGTACGTTCTCCCCGTGTCTATGTTGAGCATATTGAAGTTCTGAAAAATGTTTGTTCATTGATTAGATTTCATGCACTTAATAAAATATTGGGCACCATGGTTGGTATAGTTTGTTAGCACAACACCTTTATAGCACCAGCGATCAGGACCAGGGTTCAAATCCTGCACTGTCTGTAAGGAGATTGTGTCTCCATGTGTTTTCCCTCTGGGCTCCGGTTTCCTCCCACTGTTCAAAACATACCAGGGTTGTGATTAATTGGGTAGACACAGACTTGAGGGCCAAAATGGTTTGTTAACTGCTTCAACAGACAGCAATTTACATTCTCCATTAAAAATATTGCTCCAGTGAAAAATCAGTGACCATGAAAATGTGTCTTTTATCATTTAATATTGAAGAGACATAACTCTTCTACCTGTGAATTTTTAGAACTGCTGCATTGTAAATATATGATATTTATCCACCTGGAAAAAAATATTGTAAGTTAAAAAACAAATCAAGAATATTAGTACTGAAATTTGAGTAAAATTAGAAAGCTTTGATTGAACAAAATGTTTAATTGGTAAATATGTATAAGATGTCTATTGGAAAGATTCAAGTTGGCAGGTAATTTTTCAAAGGAAACAAAATTATCTCGAATAAAAAATCCTTAGAATTTTGAATGCCTAACCTAAACTATTCCTTAAAACTTACACCCATCACCAACGGCTCAAAAAACTAATTCTCTACATTAGAACTCACCAGAGAAAAACTATTAAGACTAAAAAAATTGTAAATTGGCCCCATATTCTTAATATATGTCTCCAACTCAGGAAAAAAGTTTTTGCTTTAACTACACTAATGGCCAGAGAAGAATTTTGCTGAAAGGGAAAGGATGATTCTTCACCTACCTCATGTACTGAGGTTATTACATGATGTAATGTCTTACTTAAGCTTAGAGAAAATTAGATACAATATTAAAGATTGAAAATTTCAATTTTCCATTTTTGGAATATGATTGGAAGAATTAAGAACTCTGAAGAGTCCGTGAATTCGTCGTCTGATGATGATAACGTCGTCGTTATCTGATTCCAAAATTCCTTTTGTATAACTAATGGTCACCTTAATTAGAGGGATGGGGTAGATTAGTTTAACTATATAACAATTACAGCATGGAAACAGGCCATTTGGGCCATTCCAATCCATAGGGAACTAAATATTCTGCTCTAGTCCCACCTACCTGCACCCTGCCCATAACCCTCCATTCCCCTCCCATCCATATACCTATCTAATTTTTCCTTAAATGATAAAATTGACCCTGCTGTCACTACTTCTCCTGAAACCTCATTCCACACAGCCTCCACTCTCCAAGTAAAGAAGTTTCCCCCATGTTATTTCTAAACTTTTACCCCTTAACTCTTAACTCATGACCTCTTGTTTCAATCTCTCCTACTCTCAATGGAAAAAGCCTATCCATATCAACTCTATCTATCCCACTCATAATCTTAATTACCTCTAACAAATCCCCTCTCAACCTTCTATGCTCCAAAGAATAAAGATCTAATTTGCTCAATCTTTCTTTGTAATCTAGATGCTGAAAGCCAGGTAACATTTTCATAAATTTTCTCTGGACTCTCAATACCTTGTTGATATTCTTCCTATAATTCGGTGACCAGAACGGAACACAGTACTCTAAATTTGGCCTCACCAATACCTCATACAGATTCAACATCACTTCCCAACTCCTGTATTCTATGCATTGATTGATAAAGGCCAGCATACTAAAAGCCTTCTTCACCACCCTATCCATATGAGATCAAACTTACCGGCCAATAATTGTTAGGCTTGCTCCTTGAATGCTTTTTAAACAACGGAACTACATATGCAATCATCCGGCACTATATCCATCCCTAATGACATTTGAAAAATCACTGTCAGAGCCTCTGCTATTTCCTCACTAACTTCTCTCAAGGACCTTGGAAAAATCCTGTCGGGTCCTGGAGACTTAGCCACCTTTCTATGCTTCAAAAGCTCCGGCACTTCCTCTTTCTTAAGCACTACAGTCTCCATAATTACCCTCTTTGCTTCCTTTACCCTGTACAATTCAATATCCTTCTCCTTAGTGAATACCAAAGAAAATAAATTGTTCAAGATCTCCCCCATCTCTTTGGCTCCACACACAGTTGTCCGCTCTGATTCTCTAAGGGACCAATTTTATCCCTAACTCTCCTTTTACTATTAACATATTTGTAGAAACCCTTTGATTTATTTTCACCCTGCTTGCTATAGCAGGGTGCTTTATTCCTTGTTTTTTATGTTTATTGTAGGTCTCCCTCTTTTTTCGAACCACATTTCCAAAATCCCTTGAAAACCATTGCTTTCTCAAACTTTTGACTCTGCCTTTTATCCTTTCAGGAATATAAAGATTTTGTACCCTCAAAATTTCACCTTTAAAAGACCTCCATTTCTCTACTACATTCTGCCCATAAAACAAATTGTCCCAATCTCCTTAAATCTAGCTTTTCCCTAATTAAAAACCTCAACCCTAGGCCCTGACATCCCTTTCCATAATTACATTGAACCACTATGATCACTGGACCTGAAGTGCTTCCCCAACACCTCCATCACCTGTTCTATCTCATTCCCCAACAGTAGATGCAACACTCTCTAGTTGGTACCTCTACGTATTGCTGTAAAAAGAATATCCTGTACATGTTTTACAAACTCCAACCCACACAGCCCTTTCACTGAATGAGTTTCCAAATCCATATTTGGAAAATTAAAATCTCACATAATATCAACCCTGTGCTTATTACAAATATCTGCTATCTCCCTACAAATTTGCTCCTCTAATTCTCGTTCCTCATTAGGTGGTCTATAATACACCCTATAAGTGTAACTACCCCTTTCCCATTCCTTAATTCCACCCAAATTGCCTTCCTGAATGAACCCTCTTATCTATCCTGCCTAAGGACTGCTGTAATATTTTCTCTGGCAAGCAATGCTACACCATCCCCTCTTACCCCTCTAATTCTATCACACCTAAAACAACGAAATCCAGGAATAGATATCTGCCAATCACATCCCTCCTGCAACCATGTTTCACTAATTGCTACCTCATCATACTGCTAAGTGTCTATCCACCCCCTCAGCTTCCTTACAATGCTCCTAGCATTAAAATATATGCATTTCAGAGATTTCCAACTTCTTACTTTGTTTTCCCCAATCTTTACAAACAACTATATTATATTCTCTTTCTATCATGTCTCCTCCATCGTCATAAAGAGCATCTCCCTTCTCTATCACCTGCCTTTCCACACACAAACACTGTCTATACAAGCTTTCTCAGTTTGCAATCTAATCTTCTCCTTGCTGTTCTCTTCCATTTGGTTCCCTCCCACCAACTATTATAGATTAATGTCTTCTGAGTAGCCGTACCAAATGTCCCCACCAAGATCCTGGTCTCCCTAGGATTTAAGTGCAACCTGCCCTTTCTGTACAGGTCACACCTACCCCAGAAATGGTCCCAGTGATCCAGAAACTTGAATCCCTGCCCTTGCTCCACCCCTTCAGCTAGGCATTTATCCTCCACCTCATTCTGTTCCTGCACTCACTGTTGCATGGAACAGGCACTAATCCCAAGATTACTCCCTTTGTCGTCCTTCTTTTCAACTCCCTACCTAACTTCCTGTACTCACTTTTCAAGACCTCTTCTCTATTCCTCCCTATGTCATTGGTACCTACATGTACCATGATCTCTAGCTCATCTATCTCCCACTTTAGGATATTTTGGATATGAGCAGCAACATCCCAGACTCTGGGGAACCAAACCACTATCTGGTTCTCCTTACTGCATCCACAGAATCCCCAATCTGTCCTCCTATTGAGTCCCCTATGACTACTGCCCTCCTCTTCCTTTCCCGACCCTTCTGAGCCTCAGGGGTTGACACTGTGCCAGAGGCATGGCCACTGTTGCCTCCCCCAGCTAAGCTGTTCCCCCAAACAGTATTCAAAGAGGAGTACTTATCATTGAGGGTTACAGCCACAGGAGTCCTCTCTAGCACCTTATTCTTGCCCTTCCCTCTCCTAACTGTGACCCACTTGTCCTTCTCCCGTGGCCCTGGTGTGACCACCTGGCTGTAACTCCTGTCTATGACATCCTCACTTTCCCTGACCAGAGCGAGGTCATTGAGCTGAAGCTGCAGTTCCTGACATGATCCCTGATAAGCAACAGCTCACCACACCTCAGCACCCATTTGGTAAATGGATTTAATTATGTACATTAAGAATATACTAATTGCTTTGTGTTTTTCATATGAATAGGCAAATGGCTAATGCTGTTATTTTATTCTTTCTGATTTTCTTTACACGTATATGAAATGACTGGTTATATAGCTTATTGAATTTTGTATGCAAGTTTATATATTAAATTCAATAAAAATGTTTTAAATAGAAAAAGAATCTGAGAACTTAAGTTTCAAAATATTCTACCATCGCAGAGTGAAGAATTGTTCAGGTTGGTGCCGAATCCTGGGTTACAGCTGCACAGGAAGCTTCCGATTGTGTTGGAGCAGATTTGTTGACAGTTTGAGGTGTTGGTTGCACATTCATCGATGTCTGGTGGAAAACAGTGAAAAAAGTAATTAATAATTAATTGTTTTTCTTTGGCAAATGAAGGTCTGCCACTATATTTTAATCCACAATGGACTGCAGAATATCACTAATACAGAGGTAACACAGTTTAAGAGTGTGGTGTCCACTGCTTTGACAATGTGATACATAGCATGACAATTCTGTTCCACTCATCACTGGATTGTAAACTTGACACAGTCCTGTTGAAAATACTGAAGTTGTGAAAAATGTTTGATCATTGATTAGATTTTACATGCTGCAATAAAATACTGGGGCAGCAGAGTTGGCATAGCACCTCTACAATGTCAGTGATCAGGACAGGGAATTGGGTGTCACTCTATCTCTAAAAAGTTTTACATTCTCGCCTTGTCTGCCTGAGTTTTCCCAAGGCCTCCGGTTTCCTCCCTATGTTTGAAACGTACCAGGGGTGTAGGTTAGTTGGGTATAAATTGGGCTGCACAGACTTGGCTGAAATGGGTAAAATTCAATAAGATAGTATGGACAGCTACATAAACTAAATAAGATATTCTGTATACCACTAACACAGAAATTGTAAATCATATTCATATTCTAAATAGTATATACCTTTTAAAGAAAAAAACTCTAATAATACAAAAATAAGGAGGAAAGAAGAAAATAGAAGAGAAAAGCTTAAACCTTGTTGCCAGATGCTAAAATATGACTGGTATTTTTTTTAAATGGTTTAAAAAATTAATATAAAAACATGGAAAAGATACAAGTTGGATAATTTAATTACATGGGAGTAAAATTTAGTATAAGGTAGAGAATCATAATTGACCCCTTTAACTTCTGGTATCTTATATCTGAATTATTAATTGAATAACCAATCCTTTCCATGTTCAAAAAGGACATGATGTCACACAACCACTGATCATGAGTAGGCAGGGCAGCATCTTCCATATAAGTAAAATTTCATGGTTCACCAAAAGGGAGGCAAAAATAATGGCAGACTCTGAACCAGAGATAAAGAAGACTCATTCCCTCCCGTTGTTCCAAAGAGGGCCACCAAAGGATTCAGTGTTAAATTTACATTGAAAATTTTTGATAATGTTTGGAAAACTTCTCTCCAGAACATATGAATTAATGACGCTTCTCCACTTTTACACTTGACACACCAGGAAGCCATATTGGAATAAAAGCAAGACAATTTAGCCTTAGAGAAATGCGTTCTATGTACCACTTTGAATTGTAGTAGACAATGTCGAGCACATATCAAAAAGCTATTAACCAACTTAAGCATTGTGTCCCAATCCACATCTGATATAGTCAAATTGAAATCCTGTTCTGAAGCATTTTAATTTTAACTACTTGTCTGTTTTAAATATAACAATTACTCATAGATATTAAACCTTTTATGAGAAGGCATTGGACTAAAAAATACTCATCTACAAAGTTTGATTCATACTATCTTTGAAAATCAGAAACTGTGATTCAAGAAAATGCCGGATTTGCAAATATCTAATAAATTGAGATTTGGGCGGGTTAAACTTAGCCAAAAGCTGCTCAAATTATGTAAAATATTCATCAATGAATAGATCCTTAAAACTTTGAAAATGTTAAATTTAACAGCTTCAACAGACAGCAATTTACATTCTCCAATATGTGAGAATGAACATATGTCTTTTAGCTTTTAATATTGAGGAGACATAACTCTTCCACCTGGGAAGCTTGAGAACTGAGAAGTTATATATCAAAATATCCTACCATCACAGTGGGAAGAATTGGTCACGTTTGTGCTGTATCCTGGGTTACAACTGCATATGAAGTTTCCGATTATGTTGGAGCAGATTTGTTGACAGTTTGAGGTGTTGGTCGCACATTCATTGACATCTGGAAGAACATAATTTAAAGGCAAATCATACAAATCAATACCGTTTTATTTATTATTATTATTAAGTATTATTTAAATGGAGACAAGCTAGGGAGTGGGGAGGAGCAAATGGATCTGGGAGTACTTGTTCACCGGTCACTGAAGACTAGCATGCAGGTTCAGAAAGCTGTGAAGAAGGCAAATGGCATGTTGGCTTTCATAAAGAGGGGATTGGAGTATAGGAACAGAGACACCCTTCTGCAGTTGTACAGGGTCCTGGTGAGACCCCACCTGGAGTATTGCGTCCAGTTCTGGTCTCCAATTTTGAGGAAGGACATACTAGCTATAGAGGGTGTGCAGCGCAGATTTACAAGGTTAGTTCCAGGGATGGTGGGGTTGACATATGCTGAAAGGCTAGAAAAACTGGACTTGTATCCGATGGAGTTTAGAAGGTTGAGGGGGGACATGATTGAGGTATACAAAATTATCAGGGGGATAGACAGGGTGAAGTCAGATTACTTGTTCCCAATGATGGGGGAGACAAGGACTAGAGGGCATAGTTTAAGAATACAGGGTAGGCCCTTTAGGACGGAGATGAGAAAACATTTTTTTACCCAGAGAAGTGTGAATCTGTGGAATGCTCTGCCACAGAGGGTGGTAGAGGCAGATTCGCTGATTATGTTCAAAAGAGAGTTAGATAAGACTCTAGTGGGCAAAGGAGTTAAGGGTTATGGGGATAAGGCTGGAAAGGGGTACTGATGGTAGTGATCAGCCATGATCTGTAAAATGGCGGTGCTGGCTCGATGGGCCGAAGGGCCTACTCCAGCTCCTATTGTCTATTGTCTATTGTCTATTGTTTGGTTTTGAAAACTCGGGCTCCCTCTTTATCTTCCTAATTACAATAGACTGCAGATTGTTACGCTACAAGTGCAACACAGGATATGGCACTCACTTTCTCTACAATATTGCTTAAAGATTCATGATTTTAACAATGAGTTTTCTTGTAAAATTATCAAAATTATCAAAAATGAAATAATGTGCTATAGTATACTATATTACAAAGACAACAATTCACTTGCTCGGCCATGAACATTTTTATGAGAGTAAAATATTACAAGATCGCAAGAAAAAAGAACTGAAGTAGGCCATTCGGCCCATTGAGGCTGCTCCACAAATCCACCCTGAGCTAAACTGTTCTCACATCTATTTTCAAGTTCTGGCCTTTTCCCTATATCTCTTGATACCTTGACTAATTAGGTATCTATCAATCTTCCCTTTAAATTCCTCCAACGATCTAGCCTTCACAGGTGTATGTGGCAGTGAATTCCATAAATCCACAATTCTCTGGCTAAAGAAATTTCTCCTCATTTCTGTTTTAAACGGATACCTTCTCATACTAAGACTGTGCCCTTTTATCTTGGATTCACCCACAAAAGGAAACATCTTATTCATATCTACTCTGTCCAATCCTTTCAGCATTCAAAATGTTTCTTCTACACTCCAATGAATAGAGTCCAAGTGTCGCTAAGCTTTTCTCATATGTTAGCCCTTGTATTCCAGGAATCATCCTAGTAAATCTTTTTTCTACTCTCTCCAACATTATTACATCCTTTCTAAGATAAGGAGTCCAAAACTACACACAGTACTCTAAATAAGGTCTCACTAGTGCCCCAGAGAGCTTACAATATCTCTTTAATCTTCTACACTATTCCCCTTCAAACAAATGCCAACATAGCATTTAATTTTTTTTTACTGCTAATCCAAACTGGTGGTTAACCTGTAAGTTATCTTGCACAGGGGCCAAGTCCCTTTGCACTTCCAAATTTTGAATTTTCTCTGCCTTCAAATAATAATCTGCCTGTTTATTTCCTCTTCCAAAATGTTCAACCATGCATTTCTTCAACATTGTATTGTGACAAATTACGTTGTGTTTGTATTGTATATAGATATGTTTTTGGGAGATAAATTGGGGCAGATTTTTTAGTGTAGGACACATACAAACACTTCAAAATAGATCTCATTTAAAATACTGAAGCTCTGCTCAAGCCAGGCAGGGCAGCTCTTGGGGACCTTTGCAAAAACCTTGGAGAGTCCACAGACGAGCGGAGTGCAGTGGAGAGGAGTGTGAGTCGGTTCATAGAGAGGTTGGGGGGTGCTACTACTGGTCCCAGCCCTTAGGGAAGCAGCACTTACCTGGGTCCTGATGGCAGGTCTGTTCCCAAGCCAAGGGGAGCAGAAGTCAGGAGGCATCTGGCCGAGTAGGGCCTGACGTGAAGAGGGGTTTTGGCGGCAGATCTCGTGCACTGGGACTCATACAAGTGCCATTCTTCTCAAGGTCGGGTTTGGCAATGGCCTCCCCGATCTCTTTACATGCCGACTCGCACCCCTCTCCATGGTGCTCCTCTCCCCCGACCCGCATTCTTCATGCCCGCCAGGACTGCAGCTCCATTCCCGCACTCCAATGGGCTGCTCACTCTGACACCCGTGCTGTGGGAGGGGGGAATACTGGACCTCTCTCTCCCTCCACCATTTGATCCAGGGCTGTCTGCTGTCCGACAGTCTGGAGTGACATTTTCTTCCAGGAGGGGGTCCTCCTATTCAACTGAGGGTCCATTGGAAGGGGACGCTCTTTCAGCAGGCCTCGATGTGGTCCCACCATTTTCATTGCCATGAGATACCTCCAGACCAGGCCCCAGCTTTAAAGGCACTTCTCTCCCATTTTTTGACATGGACTTCCCTTTTTTATCATATTTATATTCTGCACAAGTTCCCACATCTAATGGTATTCGGACAATTCTTCAGAATTTTTCTTTTGCTAATTTTCATCCTGGCTTGGGAGCTCCAAGATTCCACCTCCTACTCCCTCCAGATCACGTGACCTCTCCTCATCTACCATTTCTTTGCCCACTCTCCGAAGGTGTCCAGGTTTCTCTGCAACCTTTTGATTTCTTCAACACTTCCTACTCCACCACCTATCTTGGTGTCATCTGCAAACTTAGCCACAAAACCATTCAATCCATAATCTAAATCATTAATATACATTGTAAAAGAAGTGGCCCCAACACCAACTCCTGTGAAACACCACTAGTAACCGGCTACCAACCATAACAGTATCCTTTTATTCCCACCCTTTGCTTTCTGCCTTTTAGCCAATGCTCCACCCAATCTAATATCTTTCCTGTAATTCCATGGGTTCTCATCTTATTAAGCAGCCTCTTATGCAGCACCTTATTGAAGGCCTTTTGAAAATGCAAATACACAGCATCCACAGCCTCTCCCTTGTCCATCTTACTTGAGATTTTCTCAAAGAATTCCAATGGGTTGGCCAGGCAGGATCTTCCCTTCATGAAACCATGCTGGCTTGGACCTATCATGCCATGCACCTTGAAATATTTCATAACTTCATCCTTGAGAATCGACTCCAATAACTTTCCAATTACCAATGTCAGAATAATTTCCTTTTTTATGCCTCCCTCCCTTCTTAAACAGCAGAACTACATTTGTGAACTTCCAATCCTCCAGAACCATGCCAGAGTTTATTTATTTCTGGAAAATCATTTCCAGTGCCTCCACAATCTCTAAAGCCACCTCCTTCAGTACCTATGGGTGCACCTCATCTGGTCCAGGAGACTTATCTATCTTTAGTCCAATTAGCTTACTAATCACTATCTCTCTAACAATCTTGACTGTACCTAATTATATTCCTGGAGACCTGTGACTATCAGGTATATTGCTAATGTCTTCCTCAGTGATGCAAAATACTCATTTAGTTCCTCTGTCATCTCTTTGTTACCCATTATAATTTCTCCAGCATCATTTTCAATTGGTCCATCATCTACTAGTTTCTCTCTTTTAATCATTATCTGTTTAAAAAACTCATAGTATCCTTTTGTGTTATTTGCCACCTTTCTTTCATAATTCATCTTTTCTTTCCTAATGACTTTCTTTGTCTTTCTGTAAGTTTTTAAGTTTCCCAGTCCTCTGTTTTTCCACTAATTTTTCCTTCCTTGTATGCCCTCCCTTTTGCTTTTATTTCAGCTTTGTTAGCCACATTTGTGCCATTTTTTCCATTCATAATTTCCCTTTTATGTTATTTACCAAATATAAGAACGTATGTATTTGAAAAACTTCCTACCATCACAGAGCAAAGCATTGTTTATATTTGTGCTGAATCCAGGGTTACATCTGCACAGGAAGCTTCCGATTGTGTTGGTGCAGATCTGTTGACAGTTTGAGGTGTTGGTTGCACATTCATCGACATCTGGAAGAACATAATTTAAAGTCAAATCAAACAAATCAATAGGGTTTGTCCTTCAAATCCCAAGATCTCTATCTTCCAAATTACAATAGACTGCAGATTGTCAGGCTACAGAGACAACACAGGATATGGGAATAACTTTCTCAGAAATATTGCTTCAAGATTAATGATTTTAACTATTTTCAGAATACAGTACTAATGATTAATCGAGAATAAAATAATGCGCTATTTTGTATGATAGATAAAACAATGGCCAAAATTCACTTGATCAGCAATTAACACTTACAAGAGAATGAAAAAATGCTAAATGTTATTTAGCAAATGTCAGAATGTACATATCTGAAAAACATCCTACCGTCACAGAGTGAAGAATTGTTCAGGTTGGTGCTGAATCCAGGCTTACAGCTGCACAGGAAGCTTCCGATTGTGTTGGTGCAGATTTGTTGACAGTTTGAGCTGTTGCTTGCACATTCATCGATGTCTGGAGGATAATATTTATTGGTAAGTCAAACAAAACAATGGTAATTTCGGTTTGATAACTCAAACTCTCACTTTATCATTGAATTTACAATGGACTGCAGAGAGGAAACATCGGATTTGATCCACATTTTTTTCAAAAATATTGCGTCACTATAAGCCCTATTTCAACAATTCATTTCCTGGCAAAAGTATCTGCTTTGTAATAACTGACATCGAATAAAATGATGTGCTATATTGTAGAATATTGCAACATCATAAATTCACATGATGGACAACTTAACATTTACAGTAAAGTATAAAATATCAATTTAGACATTATATGTGAAACACAAGAATGTATGTGTTTGAAAAACATCCTACCATCACAGACCGAAGAATTGTTCAGGTTGGTGCTGAATCCAGGCTTACAACTGCACAGGAAGCTTCCGGTTGTGTTGGTGCAAATTTGTTGACAGTTTGAGGTGTTGGTTGCACATACATCGATGGCTGAAATAAAATAATTAATGACAAGTCATACAAATCAATGGTGTTTGGTTTTGAAAATGCAAACTCTCCCTTTATCTTCCCTATTACAATAGACTGCAAATTGTCACACTACAGGGGCAACACAGAATAGGGTACTGGTGTCTTGAGAAAGTATCAGATTCAGTGAGTTCACAGAGAGACATGTCTGGACACAAGTGTTTGCAATCACACTTAGCTTTTATTAACACACGCACAATTTATAAAAGAGTGTGGCAAAATGTTAATGGGAATAAAACACACATGTACATCATTTATAAAAGAGCATGGAAAAATGTTAAACAGTACTCAATTACTAATTCACACAGGGGTAATACACACTTTCCCAAAACCATGATCAGTGGGAGGTAGTTCTGGTATAAATGGTACCTGCAGGTGTATACACACCTTCCCAGACACCTGATTGTTGTGAGGCGGTTCTGGTACAAATGGTACTTGCAGGAGTATACACAAATTCCCGGGCCCCTGATCATTGGGAGTGGCAGCTCTACTGCAAGTATTGATCTATAAAATTTTGATCTATAGCAATACTATGGCTCAGCTTCAATACAGTGCACGCCTTACTCAAAACTCTTCCAAGCAACATCCACAATAACGACCTGCCATCAAGTCAGAAAGCAAAATGTGCTCTGTGCTGGTGATAAATAGAGTGCTAAACTGTGTGTCTGGCCAATAGTGATGCTGAGTGAATTAGCCAATGGCAAGGTGTGCATTAATGGCTCATGAGATACAAACCAGTTGATCTGTGATATTTTGTTTAGTTACTGACAATGAAACTTTATTTTTCATTTTATTATCCACTTACAAATTCCTGTTGATGTGGAACTAACAACAGTTGTCGTAGACATGGTAGTTTCACTTGTTGGTGGAGGAGTGGAGCTCTGCGATGTTGTGCTTGTTGTCTCTGAAGTGAATATTGTCATGGATATTGAAGTTGGAGCAGGGGGAGTTGTTAAAGTTGGAGAGGTTGTTGGAATTGCATTTAAAATGGATTTTCAGTATGAATATAACACAAAATTAATGTTTTTCTCTTGTTCACTCGCAATATGTTAGCAAGCAATACATAGAAGGAGGTTGTTGGCCACACCGCACTCTGTTAAAATGACTTGAGACATACATGTGGGGTTCAAGCAAGAGTGTTTGTTGCAGCTGCAGCTTGTTGTGGGAGTAGTTGAAAAATAAGTAGGTGAATCTGAAGAAAATGAAATATTCGGATTTGCATCAGGATTTTTGCAACAGGAGATGATCAACCAGAATATTAACTATTGGATTAATGATTGAAAACTAATTCTTATTGCAGGATTAGATTATTTGGCAGCAATTGATTTCAAGCCAATTCACCATCAAGATCGATCATGAAGTTAAATCAATCAAACATAACCATATATAACCATATAACAATTACAGTACGGAAGCAGGTCTTATCAGCCCTTCTAGTCTGCACCGATTTGTGAAACTCCACTAGTTCCACCCACCCACTCCCTGCCCATAACCCTCCAATCTCCTCACATCCATGTACTCATCCAATCTCCTTTTAAATGACAGAATTGACCCTGCTGCAACTACCTTTTCTGGAAGGTCATTCCACTCAGCCACCACTCTCTGAGTGAAAAAGCTTCCCCTTATGCTTGCAGGCTTTTGTGTTTCAATCTATTCAATGGCTCCTTTACAACACCACTTCAAGCATTGCCTACCCTGAAGAAGTTCTCCTCACTTCAAAGGGAGTTCTGTGAGAGCCTCTCTCATTGTCCCCATCTACACTCCCTGCTGCTCTCAAGTTCTATGACTATGTACTTATCTAAACCTGCTTCCACAGCCACATGACCTTCCTGGCTATGTTTTTGCTCCCATCTTGTGCCATGTGGCTTTCAGCTCTGGTTCCAGGTCTCCCAGTTTGGCCCCATCATGGTTCTCAGGTACCTGCACTGTATTGACTATTGCTGACTTTGCTACTCTCATTGTATCCTACAGTCCTCACTCACCTTTATGTGTACCCTCACTCGTTCACTACCACAGCACCAAACCTCATACCACAACCTGCCAGACATCTCTCACACCTCTTCCTCCACTGGATCCACCTGTTCAACTGCCAGTTCTATTCTTGCCTGGCGCCCATCAAGGATTGAAAGCTTAGAAGAATGCTTCTTCCCAGATAAATGCAGCCTCTCCGAATCTGATGCAGGTCTCTACCTTGGCTCTGTGGGCCAACAGAACCAATGCTCTGATGTGAACTTTCATTCTGGCCCCATGGGGATATCCATGAGTTCCTGCTATGCTTAACTTTTTGTTGGCCATGTGGAGCAATCCATGCTACAAGCTGACACAGGCAAGGCTCTTCAACTCTTCCTCCACTTCCCTGATGACTGCTTTGGTGCTGCTTCATGGGCTTGTTGAATTTATTACCTTGACTGCCAACTTCCACACTAATGTCAAATTCACTTGGTCCATCTAGAGCAACTTTCTCCCCATTCTCGATCTCTCTGTCTTCATCTCAGGAGACACTTTCTACAAACCCACCAACTCCTATAGATACCTCAACTACACCTGTCCACACCCTGTCTCCTGTAAGGATTGTATTCTTTCTCTCATTTCCTCTGACTCTATCGCATCTTCTCCTAGGATGAGGTCTTCCATGGTAGATGTCCTCCTTCTTCAAAAAATGTAGCTTCTCCTCTGCTGCCATTGGATCAACCCTTGCCAACATATCATCCATTATCCATGCTTTTGTCCTGCCCAATCTGCTGCAATGCCCAATAAGGATGGGATTCCTCTTGTCCTCATCTGCCTCCCATCAAGCCTCTGCATCCAAAATATCATTATGGCAGCTATAATTTGACCAGTATACCCACAATTAAAAGGATGCACTCACTGATTTTCACTACAAAATGGAGTCAACCTTCTTTATGCTTCCTAGCCACAACAATAAATTCTTCATCCCAAAAATCACCACCCAGTCAAACACGCCCTCCCAGACCTTTTCATTGGCTCTCCACCGCACGTGTGATCTCTATGCATTTAATCTCCTCTTTCAGTGTCCAAGATCTGTCACAGTGTATGCAGCCCACTTGTTCCAACCTGCACATGTATGCTACTTCTCCTGCGCATTGCCCTGGATAAATTTATCAGCGGCAATGGTCACCGGGGCATGGCTCCCAGCGCAGTTAAGTATGTGACTACGAATGCCACCTACAATGTGATCCCACCACCTGACATATTTTCCCCTCTTCTCCCCTCTCTCCATGACTCCCATGACCACTCCACCTTTCCTCCAAGTTGACACTTTGGACCCTGCCCCATAACTGCAATGGGTGTTGAATATGTGCCTGCGCCTGCTCCCCGGGCAGTCCTGGGAGAAACAACACTTCACTTTGGATCTGCAGTTGACATCTGATGCACCAATTGTGATCTCCTCTGCATCGAAAAGACTGGATGCAGACAGGGAGATCATTTTATTCGGTATCTTAACTCTGCCTACTGCAGGGTTGGGGATATCCTAGTGGCATCAGATGTTGTAGACATGGAGGTGGCACTTGCTGGTGGAGGAGAGGAGCTCTGCTTTGTTATTGGTGTGCCCGTTGTCTTTGAAGTGAACAGTGTTGATTTTGAATGTGTTGCAAGGTGAGTCATTGTAGAACAGTGGTTCTCAACCTTTTTCTTTCCACTCACAAACCACTTTAAGTAATCCCTATGCCATTGATGCTCTAAGGGATTGCTTAAGGTTGTATGTGGGTGGAAAGAAAAAGTTTGAAAACCACAAGTTTAATCATACATAATTGACACATTGTGTGCACAGTTTCATCAATCTAAAGGAAATAGGCCAAAGCAGAGAGTACCAATTTGACAAGTCCTTCATTAATTAAAGATTTAGATGTATTATCTAAAGCTTTGAGTTTGGAACAGGAGTTACTGATCAGGCTCAACTGAGAGTGGAGGTGGAAATACATATGAATTTACATGAAAATTGCATAGAACTGGAGGTAATTGTCTCGATAAATGCATCGGAACTTGTTGAGATACTTCTGTCACAGAATGGGCAGTGCCAACTGTAGTGGACTGTTTAACTGTTTTTGACTTTTATAATTGTTCAAAGAATCAATTTGTCATGAGAGTCAAACCAGTTGATCTGTGCTACTTTATTTAGTTCTGATAGGGGTACTGTCAAATTAATGGATGATGCCTTTAGTACTTACAAATTTCAGTTGTAGAACTGACATCAGTTGTTGGAGGCGTGATAATTTCAGTTGTTCTTGGAGATGTCGAGCTCTGCGATGTGGATGTTGAGCTTGTGGTCTTGGAAGTGAATGGGGACGTGGATGTTGATGTTGGAGCAGGGGATATAGTTGTCGTAGGCGAGCTTGTTGATGCTGAATTGAAACATGGACACACCATATTGTTATTGAATTTATTGAATATTCCTCATTTATAATGTTAAAGAATTGATTAAATGATACATGATCGAAATGTTTATGAAACACCATACTATTAGAAAGAGGTATGTAGATCTATTTATAAATGCTTTCACAAATATTTGTACATTTTGATGATCCAAACGAGTGTGCTTGTGTCAGCTGTATTCACAGTGTGTGTGGTTTAAATTTGAGTAATTTAAATTGATGGAAGTGATAAATTCCGATTTATATCAGTATTAACTGCAACAAGAGGAGATGAATTGGATGGTTTGTTGATGAATTAGATGTTGCAAAAATGATTGAAAACAGAACTGATGGAATAATAGTAGATCATATGGCCACAATAGATTTTCAAGGCTTTTCATGATTTGAAACGAACCTGAAATGCAATCAAGTTGCTTCTTTTTCATTTGTGTAGGTGGCAATACTAAAGACAAAGAACAAGTTTCTCAGAACCATCTTCCTCCACTGACTAATTTTGATTCAATCATGTTTTCTGTGTTACTTGAATTATTAACAGAGGAACAATTCCATTTTTTATCGAGAGAGCATTTGCAATTCACATAATTCTGTTGTCGTGGAACTGAGGTCAGGTGTTGTAGATAGAATAGTGTCTGTTGATACTGGAGGAGTGGAGCTCTGTGTGGTTGGTGTGGTCAATGAATCCGTTGATATTGCTGTTGTAGATGTTGAAGTTATAGGGGGGATTATTGTCATAGCAGGAGAGGTTGTCACTGTTTAAAACATAGTTATTCAGCATTAAATATTATGTTGAATGAAATTACTTTGTTGTTAACTCACAACATGTATACTTGTATTAAAAACCAGAATGTTCAAGTTGACAAAGCCTTCATTAAAGAATGATTTAGATGTTATCAAATTTGGGTGTTTGAAACAAGAGTCATTGAATCAGGCTCTCGTGGGATAGTAGATCTAGTATTTGTTCTTGAGACTGGAGTAGGGAATAGATATGAAGTTACTTGAAAATTTTGTAGAACTGGAGGTAATTGTCAGGACAAATGCATGGGAACTTGTTGAAATACTTCTGTCAGAGAATGGGCAGTGCCAACTGTTGTGGACTATTTAACTGTTTTTGACTTTTACAATTGTTCAAAGAATCAATTTCTCATGAGTGTCAAACCAGTTTATCTGTGCTACTTTATTTAGTTCTGAGAGGGATACTGTCAAATGAATGGATGATGCCTTTAGTACTTACAAATTTCAGTTGTAGAACTGACATCAGTTGTTGGAGGCGTGATAATTTCAATTATTCTTGGAGATGTCGAGCTCTGCGATGTGGATGTTGAGCTTGTGCTCTCAGAAGTGAATGGGGACATGGATGTTGATGTTGGAGCAGGGGATGTAGTTGTCGTAGGCGAGCTTGTTGATGCTGAATTGAAACATGGACACCCCATTTTGTTATTGAATTTATTGAATATTCCTCATTTATAATGTCAAAGAATTGAGTAACTGATACTTGATTGAAATGTTTATGAAACACCATATTATTATAAAGAGGTATGTAGATCTATTTATAAATGGTTTCACAAATATTTGTACATTTTGATGATCCAAACGAGTGTGCTTGTGTCAGCCATATTCACAGTGGGTGTGGTTTAAATTTGAGTAATTTAAATTGATGGAAGTGAAAAATTCTGATTTATATCAGTATTAACTGCAACAAGAGGAGATGAATTGGATGGTGTGCTGATGAATTAGATGTTGCAAAAATGATTGAAAACAGAACTGATGGAGTAGGAGTAGATCATATGGCCACAATAGATTTTCAAGGCTTTTCGTGATTTGAAAAACAAACATGAAATGCAATCAAGTTGCTTATTTTTCATTTGTGAAGGTGGCAATACTAAAGACAAAGAACAAGTTTCTCAGAACCATCTTCCTCCACTGACTAATTTTGATTCAATCATGTTTTCTGTTTTACTTGAATTATTAACAGAGGAACAATTCAATTTTTTTATCGAGAGAGCATTTGCAATTCACATATTTCTGTTGTTGTGGAACTGAGGTCATGTGTTGTAGATAGAATAGTGTCTGTTGATCCTGGAGGAGTGGAGCTCTGTGTGGTTGGTGTGGTCAAAGACTCCGTTGATATTGCAGTTGTAGATGTTGAAGTTGTAGGGGGGAGATTTGTCATAGCAGGAGAGGTTGTCACAGTTTTAAACCTAGTTATTCAGCATTAAATATTATGTTGAATGAAATTACTTTGTTGTTAACTCACAACATGTATACTCGTAGTAAAACCAGAATGTTCAAGATGACAAAGCCTTCATTAAAGAATGATTTAGATGTTATCAAATTTGGGTGTTTGAAACAAGAGTCACTGAATCAGGCTAATGTGGGATAGTAGATCTAGTATTTGTTCTTGAGACTGGAGTAGGGAAAAGATATGAAGTTACTTGAAAATTTTGTAGAACTGGAGGTAATTGTCAGGACAAATGCATGGGAACTTGTTGAGATACTTCTGTTAGAGAATGGGCAGTGCCAACTGTTTTGGACTATTTACCTGTTTTTGACTTTATTAATGGTTTACAGGATCAATTACTCGTGAGAGTCAAACCAGTTGATCTGTGTAACTTTATTTAGTTCTGAGAGGGGTACTGTCAAATTAATGGATGATGCCTTTAGTACTTACAAATTTCAGTTGTAGAACTGACATCAGTTGTTGGAGGCGTGATAATTTCAGGTGTTCTTGGAGATGTCGAGATCTGTGATGTGGATGTTGAGCTTGTGCTCTCAGAAGTGAATGGGGACGTGGATATTGATGTTGGAGCAGCGGATGTAGTTGTCGTAGGAGAGCTTGTTGATGCTGAATTGAAACATAGACACACCATATTGTTGTTGAATGAATTGAATATTCCTCATTTATAAACTCAAAGTATTGAGAAAATGATACATGATCAAAATGTCTGTTAAATACCATATTCTATAAAGAGGTGTTTAGATCTATTTATAAATGCTTTAACAAATTATTGTACATTTGATGATCCAAACGAGTGTGCTTTTGTCAGCTATGTTCACAGTGGGTGTAATTTAAATTAGAGTAATGTAAATTGATGGAAGTGAAAAGTTACTATTTATATCAATAACACTTGCAACAAGAGGTGATCAATTGGAAGGTTTGCTGATGGATTAGTTGTGACAAAAATGATTGCAAACAGAACTGATGGAGTAGGAGTAGATCATGTGGCCACAATTGATTTTCAGGATTCTTTGTGATCTGAAACGAACCTGAAATGCAGTCAAGTGGCTCCTTTTTCATTTCTGAATGTGGCAATCGGAAAGATAAAGAAATTTACTCAGCACCATCTTACTCCATGGACTAATTTTGTTTCAATCATGTTTTCTGTGTTACTTGAATTATTAAGAGAGGAACAATTCCATTTTTTCATCGAGAGAGCATATGCAATTCACATATTTCTGTTATCGTGGAACTGAGGTCAGGTGTTGTAGATAGAATAGTGTCCGTTGATCCTGGAGGAGTGGAGCTCTGTGTGGTTGGTGTGGTCAAAGACTCCGTTGATATTGCTGTTGTAGATGTTGAATTTGTAGGGGGGAGTATTGTCGTAGCAGGAGAGGTTGTCACTGTTTGAAACATAGTTATTCAGCATTGAATATTATGTTGAATGAAATGACTGTTGTTAACGCATAACATGTATACTCATGTTAAAATGCACAATGTTCCATGTTAATGAATGCTTTAGATGTTATCAAAGTTGGATCTTTGAAACAAGGGTTACTGAATCAGGCTCATCTGGGATAGTAGATCAAGCATTAATCATTGAGACTGGGGTAGGGAATAGATGTGAAGTTACTTGAAAATTGCGTAGAACTGGTGATAATTGTCACGATAAATGCATAGGAACTTGTTGAGATACTTCTATTAGAGAATGGGCAGTGGCAACTGTTTTTGACTATTTACCTGTTTTTGACTTTATTAATGATTTACAGGATCAATTACTCATGAGAGTCAAACCAGTTGATCTGTGTAACTTTATTTAGTGCTGAGAGGGGTACTGTCAAATTAATGGATGATGCCTTTACTACTTACAAATTTCAGTTGTAGAACTGACATCAGTTGTTGGAGGCATGATAATTTCAGTTGTTCTTGGAGATGTCGAGCTCTGTGATGTGGATGTTGAGCTTGTGGTCTCGGAAGTTAATGGGGACGTGGATGTTGATGTTGGAGCAGGGGATGTAGTTGTCGTAGGCGAGCTTGTTGATGCTGAATTGAAACATGGACACACCATATTGTTATTGAATTTATTGAATATTCCTCATTTATAAAGTCAAAGAATTGATTAAATGATACATGATCGAAATGTTCATGAAACACCATATTATTATAAAGAGGTATGTAGATCTATTTATAAATGCTTTCACAAATATTTGTACATTTTGATGATCCAAACGAGTGTGCTTGTGTTTGCCGTATTCACAGTGGGTGTGGTTTAAATTTGAGTAATTTAAATTGAAGGAAATGAAAAATTCCGATTTACTGCAGGGGGGAGTATTAACTGCAACAAGAGAAGATGAATTGGATGGTTTGTTGATGAATTAGATGTTGCGAAAATGATTGAAAATAGAGCTGATGAAGTAATAGTAGATCATATGGCCACAATAGATTTTCAAGGCTTTTCGTGATTTGAAACGAATCTGAAATGCAATCAAGTTGCTTATTTTTCATTTGTGAAGGTGGCAATACTAAAGACAAAGAACAAGTTTCTCAGAACCATCTTCCTCCACTGACTAATTTTGATTCAATCATGTTTTCTGTTTTACTTGAATTATTAACAGAGGAACAATTCCATTTTTTTATCGAGAGAGCATTTGCAATTCACATATTCCTGTTGTTGTGGAACTGAGGTCAGGTGTTGTAGATATAGGAGTGTCAGTTGAAAATGGAGGAGTGCAGCTCTGTGTGGTTGGTGTGGTCGATGACTCCGTAGAGATTGCTGTTGTAGATGTTGAAGATGTAGGGGGAGTATTGTCGTAGCAGGAGAGGTTGTCACAGTTTTAAACATAGTTATTCAGCATTGAATATTATGTTGAATGAAATGACTGTTGTTAACTCACAACATGTATACTCATGTTAAAATACCGAATGTTCCATGTTGACAAGGCCTTCATTAATGAATGCTTTAGATGTTATCAAAGTTGGGTGTTTGAAACAAGGGTTACTGAATCAGGCTCATCAGGAATAGTAGATCTAGTATTTATCATTGAGACTGGAGTAGGGAATACATATGAAGTTACATGAAAATTGCATAGATCTGGAAGTAAATGTCAGGACAAATACATAGGAACTTGTTGAGATATTTCTGTCAGAGAAAGGGCAGTGCCAACTGCAGTCGAATATTTAACCATTTTTCACTTTTATAATGGTTGACAGTATCAATTACTCATGAGAGTCAAACCAGTTTATCTGTGTTACTTTATTTTGTTTTGAGAGGGGTACTCTGTGAGTAATGAATGATGTGTTTAGTACTTACTAATTTCAGTTGTAGAACTGACAGCAGTTGTTGTAGTTTCAGTTGTTTTTGAAGCTGTCGAGCCCTGCGACATTGCTGTTGAGCTGGTGGTCTCGGAAGTGAATGGTGACGTGGATGTTGATGTTGGAGCAGGGGATACAGTTGTCGTAGGAGAGCTTGTTGATGCTGAGTTTTAACATTGACACACCATATTGTTATTGAATGAATTGAATATTCTTCATTTATAAACTCAATATATTGAGTAAATGATACATGATCGAAATGATTGTGAAACACCATATTCTTTACAGAGGTATTTAGAGACTGGAGTAGGTAATAGATATGAAGTTACATGATAATTGCATAAAACGGGTGGTAATTGTCGCGATAAATGCATAGGAACTTGTTGAGATACTTCTGTTAGAGAATGGGCAGTGCCAACTGTTTTGGACTATTTACCTGTTTTTGACTTTATTAATGGTTTACAGGATCAATTACTCGTGAGAGTCAAACCAGTTGATCTGTGTAACTTTATTTAGTTCTGAGAGGGGTCGACAGCATCGAGTACATGCTGCTGAAGGTCCAGCTGCGCTGGATGGGTCACGTCTCCAGAATGGAGGACCATCGCCTTCCCAAGATCGTGTTATATGGCGAGCTCTCCACTGGCCACCGTGACAGAGGTGCACCAAAGAAAAGGTACAAGGACTGCCTAAAGAAATCTCTTGGTTCCTGCCACATTGACCACCGCCAGTGGGCTGATATTGCCTCAAACCGTGCATCTTGGCGCCTCACAGTTTGGCGGGCAGCAACCTCCTTTGAAGAAGACCGCAGAGCCCACCTCACTGACAAAAGGCAAAGGAGGAAAAACCCAACACCCAACCCCAACCAACCAATTTTCCCCTGCAGCCGTTGCAACCGTGTCTGCCTGTCCCGCATCGGACTTGTCAGCCACAAACGAGCCTGCAGCTGACGTGGACTTTTACCCCCTCCATAAATCTTCGTCCGCGAAGCCAAGCCAAAGAGAGAAGAGAGATTTAGTTCTGAGAGGGGTACTGTCAAATTAATGGATGATGCCTTTAGTACTTACAAATTTCAGTTGTAGAACTGACATCAGTTGTTGGAGGCGTGATAATTTCAATTATTCTTGGAGATGTCGAGCTCTGCGATGTGGAAGTTGAGCTTGTGCTCTCAGAAGTGAATGGGGATGTGGATGTTGATGTTGAAGAAGCGGATGTAGTTGTCGTAGGAGAGCTTGTTGATGCTGAATTGAAACATAGACACACCATATTGTTGTTGAATGAATTGAATATTCCTCATTTATAAACTCAAAGTATTGAGAAAATTATACATGATCGAAATGTCTGTGAAATTCTATAAAGAGGTGTTTAGATCTATTTATAAATGCTTTAACAAATTATTGTACATTTGATGATCCAAACGAGTGTGCTTTTGTCAGCTATGTTCACAGTGGGTGTAATTTAAATTAGAGTAATGTAAATTGATGGAAGTTAAAAGTTCCTATTTATATCAGTAACACTTGCAACAAGAGGAAATCAATTGGAAGGTTTGCTGATGGATTAGTTGTGACAAAAATGATTGAAAACAGAACTGATGGAGTAGGAGTAGATCATATGGCCACAATTGATTTTCAAGATTCTTTGTGATCTGAAACGAACCTGAAATGCAGTCAAGTGGCTCCTTTTTCATTTGTGAAGGTGGCAATACTAAAGACAAAGAACACTTTTCTCAGGACCATCTTCCTCCACTGTCTAATTTTGATTCAATCATGTTTTCTGTGCTACTTGAATTATTAAGAGAGGAACAGTTCCATTTTTTTTATCGAGAGAGCATTTGCAATTCAAATATTTCTGTGATTGTGGAACTGAGGTCAGGTGCTGCAGATAGAATGGTGTCCGTTGATCCTGGAGGAGTGGAGCTCTGTGTGGTTGGTGTGGTCAATTACTCCGTAGAGATTGTTATTGTAGATGTTGAAGATGTAGGGAGGAGTATTGTCGTAGCAGGAGAGGTTGTCACTGTTTTAAACATAGTTATTCAGCATTGAATATTATGTTGAATAAAATGACTGTTGTTAACTCACAACATGTTAAAATGCACAATGTTCCAAGTGAATGAATGCTTTAGATGTTATCAAAGTTGGGTGTTTGAAACAAGGGTTACTGAATCAGGCTCTTCTGGGATAGTAGATCTAGCATTTTTCATTGAGACTGGGTAAGGTAATAGATGTGAAGTTACTTGAAAATTGCATAGAACTGGTGAGAATTGTCTCGATAAATGCATCAGAACTTGTTGAGATACTTCTGTCACAGAATGGGCAGTGCCAACTGTAGTGGACTGTTTAACTGTTTTTGACTTTTATAATGGTTCAAAGAATCAATTTGTCATGAGAGTCAAACCAGTTGATCTGTGCTACTTTATTTAGTTCTGAGAGGTGTACTGTCAAATTAATGGATGATGCCATTAGTACTTACAAATTTCAGTTGTAGAACTGACATCAGTTGTTAGAGGCGTGATAATTTCAGGTGTTCTTGGAGATGTCGAGCTCTGTGACGTGGATGTTGAGCTTGTGCTCTCAGAAGTGAATGGGGACGTGGATGTTGATGTTGGAGCAGGGGATGTAGTTGTCGTAGGCGAGCTTGTTGATGCTGAATTGAAACATGGACACCCCATTTTGTTATTGAATTTATTGAATATTCCTCATTTATAATGTCAAAGAATTGAGTAACTGATACTTGATTGAAATGTTTATGAAACACCATATTATTATAAAGAGGTATGTAGATCTATTTATAAATGGTTTCACAAATATTTGTACATTTTGATGATCCAAACGAGTGTGCTTGTGTCAGCCATATTCACAGTGGGTGTGGTTTAAATTTGAGTAATTTAAATTGATGGAAGTGAAAAATTCTGATTTATATCAGTATTAACTGCAACAAGAGGAGATGAATTGGATGGTGTGCTGATGAATTAGATGTTGCAAAAATGATTGAAAACAGAACTGATGGAGTAGGAGTAGATCATATGGCCACAATAGATTTTCAAGGCTTTTCGTGATTTGAAAAACAAACATGAAATGCAATCAAGTTGCTTATTTTTCATTTGTGAAGGTGGCAATACTAAAGACAAAGAACAAGTTTCTCAGAACCATCTTCCTCCACTGACTAATTTTGATTCAATCATGTTTTCTGTTTTACTTGAATTATTAACAGAGGAACAATTCAATTTTTTTATCGAGAGAGCATTTGCAATTCACATATTTCTGTTGTTGTGGAACTGAGGTCATGTGTTGTAGATAGAATAGTGTCTGTTGATCCTGGAGGAGTGGAGCTCTGTGTGGTTGGTGTGGTCAAAGACTCCGTTGATATTGCAGTTGTAGATGTTGAAGTTGTAGGGGGGAGATTTGTCATAGCAGGAGAGGTTGTCACAGTTTTAAACCTAGTTATTCAGCATTAAATATTATGTTGAATGAAATTACTTTGTTGTTAACTCACAACATGTATACTCGTAGTAAAACCAGAATGTTCAAGATGACAAAGCCTTCATTAAAGAATGATTTAGATGTTATCAAATTTGGGTGTTTGAAACAAGAGTCACTGAATCAGGCTAATGTGGGATAGTAGATCTAGTATTTGTTCTTGAGACTGGAGTAGGGAAAAGATATGAAGTTACTTGAAAATTTTGTAGAACTGGAGGTAATTGTCAGGACAAATGCATGGGAACTTGTTGAGATACTTCTGTTAGAGAATGGGCAGTGCCAACTGTTTTGGACTATTTACCTGTTTTTGACTTTATTAATGGTTTACAGGATCAATTACTCGTGAGAGTCAAACCAGTTGATCTGTGTAACTTTATTTAGTTCTGAGAGGGGTACTGTCAAATTAATGGATGATGCCTTTAGTACTTACAAATTTCAGTTGTAGAACTGACATCAGTTGTTGGAGGCGTGATAATTTCAGGTGTTCTTGGAGATGTCGAGATCTGTGATGTGGATGTTGAGCTTGTGCTCTCAGAAGTGAATGGGGACGTGGATATTGATGTTGGAGCAGCGGATGTAGTTGTCGTAGGAGAGCTTGTTGATGCTGAATTGAAACATAGACACACCATATTGTTGTTGAATGAATTGAATATTCCTCATTTATAAACTCAAAGTATTGAGAAAATGATACATGATCAAAATGTCTGTTAAATACCATATTCTATAAAGAGGTGTTTAGATCTATTTATAAATGCTTTAACAAATTATTGTACATTTGATGATCCAAACGAGTGTGCTTTTGTCAGCTATGTTCACAGTGGGTGTAATTTAAATTAGAGTAATGTAAATTGATGGAAGTGAAAAGTTACTATTTATATCAATAACACTTGCAACAAGAGGTGATCAATTGGAAGGTTTGCTGATGGATTAGTTGTGACAAAAATGATTGCAAACAGAACTGATGGAGTAGGAGTAGATCATGTGGCCACAATTGATTTTCAGGATTCTTTGTGATCTGAAACGAACCTGAAATGCAGTCAAGTGGCTCCTTTTTCATTTCTGAATGTGGCAATCGGAAAGATAAAGAAATTTACTCAGCACCATCTTACTCCATGGACTAATTTTGTTTCAATCATGTTTTCTGTGTTACTTGAATTATTAAGAGAGGAACAATTCCATTTTTTCATCGAGAGAGCATATGCAATTCACATATTTCTGTTATCGTGGAACTGAGGTCAGGTGTTGTAGATAGAATAGTGTCCGTTGATCCTGGAGGAGTGGAGCTCTGTGTGGTTGGTGTGGTCAAAGACTCCGTTGATATTGCTGTTGTAGATGTTGAATTTGTAGGGGGGAGTATTGTCGTAGCAGGAGAGGTTGTCACTGTTTGAAACATAGTTATTCAGCATTGAATATTATGTTGAATGAAATGACTGTTGTTAACGCATAACATGTATACTCATGTTAAAATGCACAATGTTCCATGTTAATGAATGCTTTAGATGTTATCAAAGTTGGATCTTTGAAACAAGGGTTACTGAATCAGGCTCATCTGGGATAGTAGATCAAGCATTAATCATTGAGACTGGGGTAGGGAATAGATGTGAAGTTACTTGAAAATTGCGTAGAACTGGTGATAATTGTCACGATAAATGCATAGGAACTTGTTGAGATACTTCTATTAGAGAATGGGCAGTGGCAACTGTTTTTGACTATTTACCTGTTTTTGACTTTATTAATGATTTACAGGATCAATTACTCATGAGAGTCAAACCAGTTGATCTGTGTAACTTTATTTAGTGCTGAGAGGGGTACTGTCAAATTAATGGATGATGCCTTTACTACTTACAAATTTCAGTTGTAGAACTGACATCAGTTGTTGGAGGCATGATAATTTCAGTTGTTCTTGGAGATGTCGAGCTCTGTGATGTGGATGTTGAGCTTGTGGTCTCGGAAGTTAATGGGGACGTGGATGTTGATGTTGGAGCAGGGGATGTAGTTGTCGTAGGCGAGCTTGTTGATGCTGAATTGAAACATGGACACACCATATTGTTATTGAATTTATTGAATATTCCTCATTTATAAAGTCAAAGAATTGATTAAATGATACATGATCGAAATGTTCATGAAACACCATATTATTATAAAGAGGTATGTAGATCTATTTATAAATGCTTTCACAAATATTTGTACATTTTGATGATCCAAACGAGTGTGCTTGTGTTTGCCGTATTCACAGTGGGTGTGGTTTAAATTTGAGTAATTTAAATTGAAGGAAATGAAAAATTCCGATTTACTGCAGGGGGGAGTATTAACTGCAACAAGAGAAGATGAATTGGATGGTTTGTTGATGAATTAGATGTTGCGAAAATGATTGAAAATAGAGCTGATGAAGTAATAGTAGATCATATGGCCACAATAGATTTTCAAGGCTTTTCGTGATTTGAAACGAATCTGAAATGCAATCAAGTTGCTTATTTTTCATTTGTGAAGGTGGCAATACTAAAGACAAAGAACAAGTTTCTCAGAACCATCTTCCTCCACTGACTAATTTTGATTCAATCATGTTTTCTGTTTTACTTGAATTATTAACAGAGGAACAATTCCATTTTTTTATCGAGAGAGCATTTGCAATTCACATATTCCTGTTGTTGTGGAACTGAGGTCAGGTGTTGTAGATATAGGAGTGTCAGTTGAAAATGGAGGAGTGCAGCTCTGTGTGGTTGGTGTGGTCGATGACTCCGTAGAGATTGCTGTTGTAGATGTTGAAGATGTAGGGGGAGTATTGTCGTAGCAGGAGAGGTTGTCACAGTTTTAAACATAGTTATTCAGCATTGAATATTATGTTGAATGAAATGACTGTTGTTAACTCACAACATGTATACTCATGTTAAAATACCGAATGTTCCATGTTGACAAGGCCTTCATTAATGAATGCTTTAGATGTTATCAAAGTTGGGTGTTTGAAACAAGGGTTACTGAATCAGGCTCATCAGGAATAGTAGATCTAGTATTTATCATTGAGACTGGAGTAGGGAATACATATGAAGTTACATGAAAATTGCATAGATCTGGAAGTAAATGTCAGGACAAATACATAGGAACTTGCTGAGATATTTCTGTCAGAGAAAGGGCAGTGCCAACTGCAGTCGAATATTTAACCATTTTTCACTTTTATAATGGTTGACAGTATCAATTACTCATGAGAGTCAAACCAGTTTATCTGTGTTACTTTATTTTGTTTTGAGAGGGGTACTCTGTGAGTAATGAATGATGTGTTTAGTACTTACTAATTTCAGTTGTAGAACTGACAGCAGTTGTTGTAGTTTCAGTTGTTTTTGAAGCTGTCGAGCCCTGCGACATTGCTGTTGAGCTGGTGGTCTCGGAAGTGAATGGTGACGTGGATGTTGATGTTGGAGCAGGGGATACAGTTGTCGTAGGAGAGCTTGTTGATGCTGAGTTTTAACATTGACACACCATATTGTTATTGAATGAATTGAATATTCTTCATTTATAAACTCAATATATTGAGTAAATGATACATGATCGAAATGATTGTGAAACACCATATTCTTTACAGAGGTATTTAGAGACTGGAGTAGGTAATAGATATGAAGTTACATGATAATTGCATAAAACGGGTGGTAATTGTCGCGATAAATGCATAGGAACTTGTTGAGATACTTCTGTTAGAGAATGGGCAGTGCCAACTGTTTTGGACTATTTACCTGTTTTTGACTTTATTAATGGTTTACAGGATCAATTACTCGTGAGAGTCAAACCAGTTGATCTGTGTAACTTTATTTAGTTCTGAGAGGGGTCGACAGCATCGAGTACATGCTGCTGAAGGTCCAGCTGCGCTGGATGGGTCACGTCTCCAGAATGGAGGACCATCGCCTTCCCAAGATCGTGTTATATGGCGAGCTCTCCACTGGCCACCGTGACAGAGGTGCACCAAAGAAAAGGTACAAGGACTGCCTAAAGAAATCTCTTGGTTCCTGCCACATTGACCACCGCCAGTGGGCTGATATTGCCTCAAACCGTGCATCTTGGCGCCTCACAGTTTGGCGGGCAGCAACCTCCTTTGAAGAAGACCGCAGAGCCCACCTCACTGACAAAAGGCAAAGGAGGAAAAACCCAACACCCAACCCCAACCAACCAATTTTCCCCTGCAGCCGTTGCAACCGTGTCTGCCTGTCCCGCATCGGACTTGTCAGCCACAAACGAGCCTGCAGCTGACGTGGACTTTTACCCCCTCCATAAATCTTCGTCCGCGAAGCCAAGCCAAAGAGAGAAGAGAGATTTAGTTCTGAGAGGGGTACTGTCAAATTAATGGATGATGCCTTTAGTACTTACAAATTTCAGTTGTAGAACTGACATCAGTTGTTGGAGGCGTGATAATTTCAATTATTCTTGGAGATGTCGAGCTCTGCGATGTGGAAGTTGAGCTTGTGCTCTCAGAAGTGAATGGGGATGTGGATGTTGATGTTGAAGAAGCGGATGTAGTTGTCGTAGGAGAGCTTGTTGATGCTGAATTGAAACATAGACACACCATATTGTTGTTGAATGAATTGAATATTCCTCATTTATAAACTCAAAGTATTGAGAAAATTATACATGATCGAAATGTCTGTGAAATTCTATAAAGAGGTGTTTAGTTCTATTTATAAATGCTTTAACAAATTATTGTACATTTGATGATCCAAACGAGTGTGCTTTTGTCAGCTATGTTCACAGTGGGTGTAATTTAAATTAGAGTAATGTAAATTGATGGAAGTTAAAAGTTCCTATTTATATCAGTAACACTTGCAACAAGAGGAAATCAATTGGAAGGTTTGCTGATGGATTAGTTGTGACAAAAATGATTGAAAACAGAACTGATGGAGTAGGAGTAGATCATATGGCCACAATTGATTTTCAAGATTCTTTGTGATCTGAAACGAACCTGAAATGCAGTCAAGTGGCTCCTTTTTCATTTGTGAAGGTGGCAATACTAAAGACAAAGAACACTTTTCTCAGGACCATCTTCCTCCACTGTCTAATTTTGATTCAATCATGTTTTCTGTGCTACTTGAATTATTAAGAGAGGAACAGTTCCATTTTTTTTATCGAGAGAGCATTTGCAATTCAAATATTTCTGTGATTGTGGAACTGAGGTCAGGTGCTGCAGATAGAATGGTGTCCGTTGATCCTGGAGGAGTGGAGCTCTGTGTGGTTGGTGTGGTCAATTACTCCGTAGAGATTGTTATTGTAGATGTTGAAGATGTAGGGGGGAGTATTGTCGTAGCAGGAGAGGTTGTCACTGTTTTAAACATAGTTATTCAGCATTGAATATTATGTTGAATAAAATGACTGTTGTTAACTCACAACATGTTAAAATGCACAATGTTCCAAGTGAATGAATGCTTTAGATGTTATCAAAGTTGGGTGTTTGAAACAAGGGTTACTGAATCAGGCTCTTCTGGGATAGTAGATCTAGCATTTTTCATTGAGACTGGGTAAGGTAATAGATGTGAAGTTACTTGAAAATTGCATAGAACTGGTGAGAATTGTCTCGATAAATGCATCAGAACTTGTTGAGATACTTCTGTCACAGAATGGGCAGTGCCAACTGTAGTGGACTGTTTAACTGTTTTTGACTTTTATAATTGTTCAAAGAATCAATTTGTCATGAGAGTCAAACCAGTTGATCTGTGCTACTTTATTTAGTTCTGAGAGGTGTACTGTCAAATTAATGGATGATGCCATTAGTACTTACAAATTTCAGTTGTAGAACTGACATCAGTTGTTAGAGGCGAGATAATTTCAGGTGTTCTTGGAGATGTCGAGCTCTGTGATGTGGATGTTGAGCTTGTGCTCTCAGAAGTGAATGGGGACGTGGATGTTGATGTTGGAGCAGGGGATGTAGTTGTCGTAGGCGAGCTTGTTGATGCTGAATTGAAACATGGACACCCCATTTTGTTATTGAATTTATTGAATATTCCTCATTTATAATGTCAAAGAATTGAGTAACTGATACTTGATTGAAATGTTTATGAAACACCATATTATTATAAAGAGGTATGTAGATCTATTTATAAATGGTTTCACAAATATTTGTACATTTTGATGATCCAAACGAGTGTGCTTGTGTCAGCCATATTCACAGTGGGTGTGGTTTAAATTTGAGTAATTTAAATTGATGGAAGTGAAAAATTCTGATTTATATCAGTATTAACTGCAACAAGAGGAGATGAATTGGATGGTGTGCTGATGAATTAGATGTTGCAAAAATGATTGAAAACAGAACTGATGGAGTAGGAGTAGATCATATGGCCACAATAGATTTTCAAGGCTTTTCGTGATTTGAAAAACAAACATGAAATGCAATCAAGTTGCTTATTTTTCATTTGTGAAGGTGGCAATACTAAAGACAAAGAACAAGTTTCTCAGAACCATCTTCCTCCACTGACTAATTTTGATTCAATCATGTTTTCTGTATTACTTGAATTATTAACAGAGGAACAATTCAATTTTTTTATCGAGAGAGCATTTGCAATTCACATATTTCTGTTGTTGTGGAACTGAGGTCATGTGTTGTAGATAGAATAGTGTCTGTTGATCCTGGAGGAGTGGAGCTCTGTGTGGTTGGTGTGGTCAAAGACTCCGTTGATATTGCAGTTGTAGATGTTGAAGTTGTAGGGGGGAGATTTGTCATAGCAGGAGAGGTTGTCACAGTTTTAAACCTAGTTATTCAGCATTAAATATTATGTTGAATGAAATTACTTTGTTGTTAACTCACAACATGTATACTCGTAGTAAAACCAGAATGTTCAAGTTGACAAAGCCTTCATTAAAGAATGATTTAGATGTTATCAAATTTGGGTGTTTGAAACAAGAGTCACTGAATCAGGCTCATGTGGGATAGTAGATCTAGTATTTGTTCTTGAGACTGGAGTAGGGAAAAGATATGAAGTTACTTGAAAATTTTGTAGAACTGGAGGTAATTGTCAGGACAAATGCATGGGAACTTGTTGAGATACTTCTGTTAGAGAATGGGCAGTGCCAACTGTTTTGGACTATTTACCTGTTTTTGACTTTATTAATGGTTTACAGGATCAATTACTCGTGAGAGTCAAACCAGTTGATCTGTGTAACTTTATTTAGTTCTGAGAGGGGTACTGTCAAATTAATGGATGATGCCTTTAGTACTTACAAATTTCAGTTGTAGAACTGACATCAGTTGTTGGAGGCGTGATAATTTCAGGTGTTCTTGGAGATGTCGAGATCTGTGATGTGGATGTTGAGCTTGTGCTCTCAGAAGTGAATGGGGACGTGGATGTTGATGTTGGAGCAGCGGATGTAGTTGTCGTAGGAGAGCTTGTTGATGCTGAATTGAAACATAGACACACCATATTGTTCTTGAATGAATTGAATATTCCTCATTTATAAACTCAAAGTTTTGAGAAAATGATACATGATCAAAATGTCTGTTAAATACCATATTCTATAAAGAGGTGTTTAGATCTATTTATAAATGCTTTAACAAATTATTGTACATTTGATGATCCAAACGAGTGTGCTTTTGTCAGCTATGTTCACAGTGGGTGTAATTTAAATTAGAGTAATGTAAATTGATGGAAGTGAAAAGTTCCTATTTATATCAGTTACACTTGCAACAAGTCGACATCAATTGGAAGGTTTGCTGATGGATTAGTTGTGACAAAAATGATTGCAAACAGAACTGATGGAGTAGGAGTAGATCATATGGCCACAATTGATTTTCAAGATTCTTTGTGATCTGAAACGAACCTGAAATGCAGTCAAGTGGCTCCTTTTTCATTTGTGAATGTGGCAATTGGAAAGATAAAGAAACTTTACTCAGCACCATCTTCCTCCACGGACTAATTTTTTTTCAATAATGTTTTCTGTGTTACTTGAATTATTAAGAGAGGAACAATTCCATTTTTTCATCGAGAGAGCATTTGCAATTCACATATTTCTGTTATCGTGGAACTGAGGTCAGGTGTTGTAGATAGAATAGTGTCCGTTGATCCTGGAGGAGTGGAGCTCTGTGTGGTTGGTGTGGTCAAAGACTCCATTGATATTGCTGTTGTAGATGTTGAATTTGTAGGGGGGAGTATTGTCGTAGCAGGAGAGGTTGTCACTGTTTGAAACATAGTTATTCAGCATTGAATATTATGTTGAATGAAATGACTGTTGTTAACCCATAACATGTATACTCATGTTAAAATGCACAATGTTCCATGTTAATGAATGCTTTAGATGTTATCAAAGTTGGGTCTTTGAAACAAGGGTTACTGAATCAGGCTCATCTGGGATAGTAGATCAACCATTAATCATTGAGACTGGGGTAGGGAATAGATGTGAAATTACTTGAAAATTGCGTAGAACTGGTGATAATTGTCACGATAAATGCATAGCAACTTGTTGAGATACTTCTGTCACAGAATGGGCAGTGCCAACTGTAGTGGACTGTTTAACTGTTTTTGACTTTATTAATGGTTTACAGGATCAATTACTCATGAGAGTCAAACCAGTTGATCTGTGTAACTTCATTTAATTCTGAGAGGGGTACTGTCAAATTAAAGGATGATGCCTTTAGTACTTACAAATTTCAGTTGTAGAACTGACATCAGTTGTTGGAGGTGTGATAATTTCAGTTGTTCTTGGAGATGTCGAGCTCTGTGATGTGGATGTTGAGCTTGTGGTCTCGGAAGTGAATGGGGTCGTGGATGTTGATTTTTGAGCAGGGGATGTAGTTGTCGTAGGCGAGCTTGTTGATGCTGAATTGAAACATGGACACACCATATTGTTATTGAATTTATTGAATATTCCTCATTTATAATGTCAAAGAATTGATTAAATGATACATGTTCGAAATGTTCATGAAACACCATACTATTATAAAGAGGTATGTAGATCTATTTATAAATGCTTTCACAAATATTTGTACATTTTGATGATCCAAACGAGTGTGCTTGTGTTTGCCGTATTCACAGTGGGTGTGGTTTAAATTTGAGTAATTTAAATTGAAGGAAGTGAAAAATTCCGATTTATATCAGTATTAACTGCAACAAGAGAAGATGAATTGGATGGTTTGGTGATGAATTAGATGTTGCGAAAATGATTGAAAATAGAGCTGATGAAGTAATAGAAGATCATATGGCCACAATAGATTTTCAAGGCTTTTCGTGATTTGAAACGAATTTGAAATGCAATCAAGTTGCTTATTTTTCATTTGTGAAGGTGGCAATACTAAAGACAAAGAACAAGTTTCTCAGAACCATCTTCCTCCACTGACTAATTTTGATTCAATCATGTTTTCTGTTTTACTTGAATTATTAACAGAGGAACAATTCCATTTTTTTATCGAGAGAGCATTTGCAATTCACATATACCTGTTGTTGTGGAACTGAGGTCAGGTGTTGTAGATATAGGAGTGTCAGTTGATCCTGGAGGAGTGGAGCTCTGTGTGGTTGGTGTGGTCGATGACTCCGTAGAGATTGCTGTTGTAGATGTTGAAGATGTAGGGGGAGTATTGTCGTAGCAGGAGAGGTTGTCACAGTTTAAAACATAGTTATTCAGCATTGAATATTATGTTGAATGAAATGACTGTTGTTAACTCACAACATGTGTACTCATGTTAAAATACCAAATGTTCCAAGTTGACAAGGCCTTCATTAATGAATGCTTTAGATGTTATCAAAGTTGGGTGTTTGAAACAAGGGATACTGAATCAGGCTCATCTGGAATAGTAGATCTAGTATTTATCTTTGAGACTGGAGTAGGGAATACATATGAAGTTACATGAAAATTGCATAGATCTGGAAGTAATTGTCAGGACAAATACATAGGAACTTGTTGAGATATTTCTGTCAGAGAAAGGGCAGTGCCAACTGCAGTCGAATATTTAACCATTTTTCACTTTTATAATGGTTGACAGTATCAATTACTCATGAGAGTCAAACCAGTTTATCTGTGTTACTTTATTTTGTTTTGAGAGGGGTACTCTGTGAGTAATGAATGATGTGTTTAGTACTTACTAATTTCAGTTGTAGAACTGACAGCAGTTGTTGTAGTTTCAGTTGTTTTTGAAGCTGTCGAGCCCTGCGACATTGCTGTTGAGCTGGTGGTCTCGGAAGTGAATGGTGACGTGGATGTTGATGTTGGAGCAGGGGATACAGTTGTCGTAGGAGAGCTTGTTGATGCTGAGTTTTAACATTGACACACCATATTGTTATTGAATGAATTGAATATTCCTCATTTATAAACTCAATATATTGAGTAAATGATACATGATCGAAATGATTGTGAAACACCATATTCTTTACAGAGGTATTTAGAGACTGGAGTATATAATAGATATGAAGTTACATGATAATTGCATAAAACGGGTGGTAATTGTCGCGATAAATGCATAGGAACTTGTTGAGATACTTCTGTTAGAGAATGGGCAGTGCCAACTGTTTTGGACTATTTACCTGTTTTTGACTTTATTAATGGTTTACAGGATCAATTACTCGTGAGAGTCAAACCAGTTGATCTGTGTAACTTTATTTAGTTCTGAGAGGGGTACTGTCAAATTAATGGATGATGCCTTTAGTACTTACAAATTTCAGTTGTAGAACTGACATCAGTTGTTAGAGGCGTGATAATTTCAGGTGTTCTTGGAGATGTCGAGCTCTGTGATGTGGATGTTGAGCTTGTGCTCTCAGAAGTGAATGGGGACGTGGATGTTGATGTTGGAGCAGCGGATGTAGTTGTCGTAGGAGAGCTTGTTGATGCTGAATTGAAACATAGACACACCATATTGTTGTTGAATGAACTGAATATTCCTCATTTACAAACTCAAAGTATTGAGAAAATGATACATGATCGAAATGTCTGTTAAATACCATATTCTATAAAGAGGTGTTTAGATCTATTTATAAATGCTTTAACAAATTATTGTTAAAACCTCACAAAGATAAGCGTATACAGAGCCGTTGTCATACCCACACTCCTGTTCGGCTCCGAATCATGGGTCATCTACCGGCACCACCTACGGCTCCTAGAACGCTTCCACCAGCGTTGTCTCCGCTCCATCCTCAACATCCATTGGAGCGCTTACACCCCTAACGTCGAAGTACTCGAGATGGCAGAGGTCGACAGCATCGAGTCCACGCTGCTGAAGATCCAGCTGCGCTGGATGGGTCACGTCTCCAGAATGGAGGACCATCGCCTTCCCAAGATCCTGTTATATGGCGAGCTCTCCACTGGCCACCGTGACAGAGGTGCACCAAAGAAAAGGTACAAGGACTGCCTAAAGAAATCTCTTGGTGCCTGCCACATTGACCACCGCCAGTGGGCTGATAACGCCTCAAACCGTGCATCTTGGCGCCTCACAGTTTGGCGGGCAGCAACCTCCTTTGAAGAAGACCGCAGAGCCCACCTCACGAACAAAAGGCAAAGGAGGAAAAACCCAACACCAAACCCCAACCAAACAATTTTCCCTTGCAACCGCTGCAATCGTGTCTGCCTGTCCCGCATCGGACTTGTCAGCCACAAACGAGCCTGCAGCTGACGTGGACTTTTTACCCCCTCCATAAATCTTCGTCCGCGAAGCCAAGCCAAAGAAAGAACAAATTATTGTACATTTGATGATCCAAACGAGTGTGCTTTTGTCAGCTATGTTCACAGTGGGTGTAATTTAAATTTGAGTAATTTAAATTGATGGAAGTGAAAAATTCCTATTTATATCAGTATTAATTAACAGAGATACAATTCCGTTTTTTTATCGAGATAGTATTTGCAATTCACATATTTCTGTTGTTGTGGAACTGAGGTCAGGTGCTGTAGATAGAATAGAGTCAGTTGATTCTGGAGGAGTGGAGCTATGTGTGGTTGGTGTGGTTATTGACTCCGTAGAGATTGTTGTTGTAGATGTTGAAGATGTAGGGGGGAGTATTGTCGTAGCAGGAAAGATTGTCACAGTTTTAAACATAGTTATTCAGCATTGAATATTATGTTGAATGAAATGACTGTTGTTAACTCACAACATGTATACTCATGTTAAAATACAGAATGTTCCAAGTTGAGAAGGCCTTCATTAATGAATGCTTTAGATGTTATCAATGTTGGGTGTTTGAAACAACGGTTACTGAATCAGACTCATCTGGAATAGTAGATCTAATATTTGTCATTGAGACTGGAGAAGGGAATACATACAAAGTTACATGAAAATTGCAAAGATTTTGAAGTATTTGTCAGGACAAATACGTAGGCACATGTTGAGATACCTCTGTCAGTGAATGGACAGTGCCAACTGCAGTCGAATATTTACCCGTTTTTTACTTTTATAATGGTTTACAGTATCAAGTACTCATGAGAGTTAAACCACTTGATCGGTGTTACTTTATTTTGTTTTGAGAGGGGTACTCTGTAATTAATGAACGATGTGTTTAGTACTTACTAATGTCAGTTGTAGAACTGACTGCAGTTGTTGGACTTTCAACTGTTGTTGGAGCTGTTGAGCCCTGCGATGTTGCCGTTGAGCTTGTGGTCTCGGAAGTGAATGGTGACGTGGATGATGATGTTGCAGCAGGGAATGTGGTTGGCAAAGGTGAGCTTGTTGATGCTGAATTGAAACATGGACACAGCATATTGTTATTGAATAAATTGAATATTCCTCATTTATAAACTTAAAGCTTTTGAGCAGCAGAACCATGATCAAAGTGTCTGTGAAACACCATATTCTATAAAGAGGTGTTTAGATTTTTTTATAAATGCTTTCACGAATATTTGTACACTTTGATGATCTAAATGAATGTGTTTGTGTCAGCTGTATTCACAGTGGGTGTAGTTTAAATTTGAGTAATTTAAATTGATGGAAGTGGAAAATTCCTATTTATATCAGTATCACTTGCAACAAGAGGTGATCAAATGGAAGTTTGCTGATGGATTAGTTGTGGCAAAAATGATTGAAAATAGAGCTGATGGAGTAGGAGTAGATCATATGGCCACAATTGATTTTCAAGATTTTTCATGATCTGAAACAAATCTGAAATGCAATCAAGTTCCTTCATTTTCATTTGTGAAGGTGGCAATACTAAAGACAACGAACACTTTTCTCAGGACTATCTTTCTTCACTGACTAATTTTGGAGCAAACATGTTTTCTGTGTTACTTGAAATATTAACAGAGGAACAATTCCATTTTTTTTATAGACAGAGCATTTGCAATTCACATATTCCTGTTGTGGTGTAACTGAGGTCAGGTGTTGTAAATATAGATGTGTCAGTTGATCCTGGAGGAGTGGAGCTCTATATGGTTGGTGTGGTCAAAGACTCCGTTGATATTGCAGTTGTAGATGTTGAAGTTTTAGGGGTGAGTATTGTCATAGCAGGAGAGGTTGTCACAGTTTTAAACATAGTTAATCAGCATTAAATATAATGTTAAATGAAATTACTTTGTTGGTAAATCACAACTTGTATACTTGTATTAAAAACTAGAATGTTCAAGTTGACAAAGCCTTCATTAAAGAATGATTGAGATGTTATCAAATTTGGGTGTTTGAAACAAGAGTCATTGAATCAGGCTCACGTGATCTAGTATTTGTTCTTGAGACTGGAGTAGGGAAAAGATATGAAGTTACTTGAAAATTCTGTAGAACTGGAGGTAATTATCAGGACAAATGCATGGGAACTTGTTGAAATACTTCTGTCAGAGAATGGGCAGTGCCAACTGTTGTGGACTATTTACCTGTTTTTGACTTTATTAATGGTTTACAGGATCAATTACTCGTGAGAGTCAAACCAGTTGATCTGTGTAAATTTATTTAGTTCTGAGAGGGGTCGACAGCATCGAGTCCATGCTGCTGAAGGTTCAGCTGCGCTGGATGGGTCACGTCTCCAGAATGGAGGACCATCGCCTTCCCAAGATCGTGTTATATGGCGAGCTCTCCACTGGCCACCGTGACAGAGGTGCACCAAATAAAAGGTACAAGGACTGCCTAAAGAAATCTCTTGCTGCCTGCCACATTGACCACCGCCAGTGGGCTTATATTGCCTCAAACCGTGCATCTTGGCGCCTCACAGTTTGGCGGGAAGCAACCTCCTTTGAAGAAGACCCCAGAGCCCACCTCACTGACAAAAGGCAAAGGAGGAAAAACCCAACACCCAACCCCAACCAACCAATTTTCCCCTGCAGCCGTTGCAACCGTGTCTGCCTGTCCCGCATCGGACTTGTCAGCCACAAACGAGCCTGCAGCTGACGTGGACTTTTACCCCCTCCATAAATCTTCGTCCGCGAAGCCAAGCCGAAGAGAGAAGAGAGATTTAGTTCTGAGAGGGGTACTGTCAAATTAAAGGATGATGCCTTTAGTACTTACAAATTTCAGTTGTAGAACTGACATCAGTTGTTGGAGGCGTGATAATTTCAATTATTCTTGGAGATGTCGAGCTCTGCGACGTGGAAGTTGAGCTTGTGCTCTCAGAAGTGAATGGGGATGTGGATGTTGATGTTGGAGAAGCGGATGTAGTTGTCGTAGGAGAGCTTGTTGATGCTGAATTGAAACATGGACACACCATATTGTTACTGAATTTATTGAATATTCCTTATTTATAATGTCAAATAATTGAGTAAATGATACTTGATTGAAATGTTTATGAAACACCATATTATTTTAAAGAGGTATGTAGATCTATTTATAAATGGTTTCACAAATATTTGTACATTTTGATGATGCAAACGAGTGTGCTTGTGTTAGCCGTATTCACAGTGGGTGTGATTTAAATTTGAGTAATTTAAATTGATGGAAGTGAAAAATTCTGATTTATATCAGTATTAACTGCAACAAGAGGAGATGAATTGGATGGTTTGTTGATGAATTAGATGTTGCAAAAATGATTGAAAACAGAACTGATGGAGTAGGAGTAGATCATATGGCCACAATAGATTTTCAAGTCTATTCGTGATTTGAAAAACAAACTTGAAATGCAATCAAGTTGCTTATTTTTCATTTGTGAAGGTGGCAATACTAAAGACAAAGAACAAGTTTCTCAGAACCATCTTCCTCCACGGACTAATTTTGATTCAATCATGTTTTCTGTATTACTTGAATTATTAACAGAGGAACAATTCAATTTTTTTATCGAGAGAGCATTTGCAATTCACATATTTCTGTTGTTGTGGAACTGAGGTCATGTGTTGTAGATAGAATAGTGTCTGTTGATCCTGGAGGAGTGGAGCTCTGTGTGGTTGGTGTGGTCAAAGACTCCGTTGATATTGCAGTTGTAGATGTTGAAGTTGTAGGGGGGAGATTTGTCATAGCAGGAGAGGTTGTCACAGTTTTAAACCTAGTTATTCAGCATTAAATATTATGTTGAATGAAATTACTTTGTTGTTAACTCACAACATGTATACTCGTAGTAAAACCAGAATGTTCAAGTTGACAAAGCCTTCATTAAAGAATGATTTAGATGTTATCAAATATGGGTGTTTGAAACAAGAGTCACTGAATCAGGCTCACGTGGGATAGTAGATCTAGTATTTGTTCTTGAGACTGGAGTAGGGAAAAGATATGAAGTTACTTGAAAATTTTGTAGAACTGGAGGTAATTGTCAGGACAAATGCATGGGAACTTGTTGAGATACTTCTGTTAGAGAATGGGCAGTGCCAACTGTTGTGGACTATTTACCTGTTTTTGACTTTATTAATGGTTTACAGGATCAATTACTCGTGAGAGTTAAACCAGTTGATCTGTGTAACTTTATTTAGTTCTGAGAGGGGTACTGTCAAATGAATGGATGATGCCTTTAGTACTTACAAATTTCAGTTGTAGAACTGACAACAGTTGTTGGAGGCGTGATAATTTCAGGTGTTCTTGGAGATGTCGAGCTCTGTGATGTGGATGTTGAGCTTGTGCTCTCAGAAGTGAATAGGGACGTGGATGTTGATGTTGGAGCAGCGGATGTAGTTGTCGTAGGAGAGCTTGTTGATGCTGAATTGTAACATAGACACACCATATTGTTGTTGAATGAATTGAATATTCCTCATTTATAAACTCAAAGTATTGAGAAAATGATACATGATCAAAATGTCTGTTAAATACCATATTCTATAAAGAGGTGTTTAGATCTATTTATAAATGCTTTAACAAATTATTGTACATTTGATGATCCAAACGAGTGTGCTTTTGTCAGCTATGTTCACAGTGGGTGAAATTTAAATTAGAGTAATGTAAATTGATGGAAGTGAAAAGTTCCTATTTATATCAGTTACACTTGCAACAAGTGGAAATCAATTGGAAGGTTTGCTGATTGATTAGTTGTGACAAAAATGATTGCAAACAGAACTGATGGAGTAGGAGTAGATCATATGGCCACAATTGATTTTCAAGATTCTTTGTGATCTGAAACGAACCTGAAATGCAGTCAAGTGGCTCCTTTTTCATTTGTGAATGTGGCAATTGGAAAGATAAAGAAACTTTACTCAGCACCATCTTCCTCCACGGACTAATTTTGTTTCAATCATGTTTTCTGTGTTACTTGAATTATTAAGAGTGGAACAATTCCATTTTTTCATCGAGAGAGCATTTGCAATTCACATATTTCTGTTATCGTGGAACTGAGGTCAGGTGTTGTAGATAGAATAGTGTCCGTTGATCCTGGAGGAGTGGAGCTCTGTGTGGTTGGTGTGGTCAAAGACTCCGTTGATATTGCTGTTGTAGATGTTGAATTTGTAGGGGGGAGTATTGTCATAGCAGGAGAGGTTGTCACTGTTTTAAACATAGTTATTCAGGATTGAATATTATGTTGAATGAAATGACTGTTGTTAATCCATAACATGTATACTCATGTTAAAATGCACAATGTTCCATGTTAATGAATGCTTTAGATGTTATCAAAGTTGGGTCTTTGAAATAAGGGTAACTGAATCAGGCTCATCTGGGATAGTAGATCAAGCATTAATCATTGAGACTGGGGTAGGGAATAGATGTGAAGTTACTTGAAAATTGCGTAGAACTGGTGATAATTGTCACGATAAATGCATAGGAACTTGTTGAGATACTTCTGTCACAGAATGGGCAGTGCCAACTGTAGTGGACTGTTTAACTGTTTTTGACTTTATTAATGGTTTACAGGATCAATTACTCATGAGAGTCAAACCACTTGATCTGTGTAACTTTATTTAGTGCTGAGAGGGGTACTGTCAAATTAATAGATGATGCCTTTACTACTTACAAATTTCAGTTGTAGAACTGACATCAGTTGTTGGAGGCGTGATAATTTCAGTTGTTCTTGGAGATGTCGAGCTCTGTGATGTGGATGTTGAGCTTGTGGTCTCGGAAGTGAATGGGGTCGTGGATGTTGATGTTGGAGCAGGGGATGTAGTTGTCGTAGGCGAGCTTGTTGATGCTGAATTGAAACATGGACGCACCATATTGTTATTGAATTTATTGAATATTCCTCATTTATAATGTCAAAGAATTGATTAAATGATACATGATCGAAATGTTCATGAAACACCATACTATTATAAAGAGGTATGTAGATCTATTTATAAATGCTTTCACAAATATTTGTACATTTTGATGATCCAAACGAGTGTGCTTGTGTCAGTCGTATTCACAGTGGGTGTGTTTTTAATTTGAGTAATTTAAATTGAAGTAAGTGAAAAATTCCGATTTATATCAGTATTAACTGCAACAAGAGAAGATGAATTGGATGGTTTGTTGATGAATTAGATGTTGCGAAAATGATTGAAAACAGAACTGCTGGAGTTGGAGTAGATCATATGGCCACAATAGATTTTCAAGTCTTTTCGTGATTTGAAACGAATCTGAAATGCAATCAAGTTGCTTCTTTTTCATTTGTGAAGGTGGCAATAATAAAGACAAAGAACACTTTTCTCAGGACCATCTTTCTTCACTGATTAATTTTGGTGCAAACAAGTTTTCTGTGTTACTTGAATTATTAACAGAGGAACAATTCCATTTTTTCATCGAGAGAGCATATGCAATTCACATATTTCTGTTATCGTGGAACTGAGGTCAGGTGTTCTAGATATAGGAGTGTCTGTTGATCCTGGAGGAGTGGAGCTCTGTGTGGTTGGTGTGGTCAAAGACTCCGTAGAGATTGCTGTTGTAGATGTTGAATATGTAGGGGGAGTATTGTCGTAGCAGGAGAGGTTGTCACAGTTTTAAACATAGTTATTCAGCATTGAATATTATGTTGAATGAAATGACTGTTGTTAACTCACAACATGTATACTCATGTTAAAATACCGAATGTTCCAAGTTGACAAGGCCTTCATTAATGAATGCTTTAGATGTTATCAAAGTTGGGTGTTTGAAACAAGGGTTACTGAATCAGGCTCATCTGGAATAGTAGATCTAGTATTTATCTTTGAGACTGGAGTAGGGAATACATATGAAGTTACATGAAAATTGCATAGATCTGAAAGTAATTGTCAGGACAAATAGATAGGAACTTGTTGAGATATTTCTGTCAGAGAACGGACAGTCCCAACTGCAGTGGAATATTTAACCATTTTTCACTTTTATAATGGTTGACAGTATCAATTACTCATGAGAGTCAAACCAGTTTATCTGTGTTACTTTATTTTGTTTTGAGAGGGGTACTGTGTAATTAATAAACGAGGTGTTTAGTACTTACTAATTTCAGTTGTAGAACTGACAGCAGTTGTTGGACTTTCAGTTGTTGTTGGAGCTGTCGAGCCCTGCGATGTTGCTGTTGAGCTGGTGGTCTCGGAAGTGAATGGTGACATGGATGTTGATGTTGGTGCAGGGGATGTAGTTGGCGAAGGAGAGCTTGTTGATGCTGAATTGTAACATTCACACACCATATTATTATGGAATAAATTGAATATTCCTCATTTATAAACTCAATATATTGAGTAAATGATACATGATCAAAATGATTGTGAAACACCATATTCTTTACAGAGGTATTTAGAGACTAGAGTAGGTAATAGATATGAAGTTACATGATAATTGCATAAAACGGGTGGTAATTGTCACGATAAATGCATAGGAACTTGTGATACTTCTGTTAGAGAATGGGCAGTGGCAACTGCAGTAAACATTTTAACTATTTTTGACTTTTATAATGGTTTACAGTATTAATTACTCATGAGAGTCAAACCAGTTGATCTGTGCTACTGTATTTAGTTCTGAGAAGTGTACTCTCTAATTAATGGATGATGCTTTAGTACTTACAAATTTCAGTTGTAGAACTGACAGCAGTTGTTGGACTTTCAGCTGTTGTTGGAGCTGTCGATCCCTGCGACGTTCCTGTTGAGCTGGTCGTCTCAGAAGTAAATGGTGACGTGGATGTTGATGTTGGCGCAGGGGATATAGTTGTCGTAGGAGAGCTTGTTGATGCTGAATTGTAACATTGACACACCATATTGTTATGGAATAAATTGAATATTCCTCCTTTATAAACTCAATATATTGAGTAAATGATACATGATCGAAATGATTCTGAAACACCATATTCTTTACAGAGGTATTTAGATCGATTTATAAATGCTTTACCAAATATTTATACACTTTGATGATCCAAACGAGTGTGCTTGTGTCAGCAGTATTCTCAGAGAGCGTAGTTTAAATTTGAGTAATTTAAATTGATGGAAGTGAAAAATTCCTATTTATATCAGTATTAATTAACAGAGATACAATTCCGTTTTTTTATCGAGATAGTATTTGCAATTCACATATTTCTGTTGTTGTGGAACTGAGGTCAGGTGTTGTAGATAGAATAGAGTCAGTTGATTCTGGAGGAGTGGAGCTCTGTGTGGTTGGTGTGGTCAATGACTCCGTAGAGATTGCTGTTGTAGATTTTGAAGATGTAGGGGGAGTATTGTCATAGCAGGAAAGATTGTCACAGTTTTAAACATAGTTATTCAGCATTGAATATTATGTTGAATGAAATGACTGTTGTAAACTCACAACATGTATACTCATGTTAAAATACCGAATGTTCCAAGTTGACAAGGTGTTCATTAATGAATGCTTTAGATGTTATCAAAGTTGGGTCTTTGAAACAAGGGTTACTGAATCAGGCTCATCTGGAATAGTAGATCTAATATTTGTCATTGAGACTGGAGAAGGGAATACATACAAAGTTACATGAAAATTGCATAGATCTGGAAGTAATTGTCAGGACAAATACGTAGGCACTTGTTGAGATACCTCTGTCAGTGAATGGACAGTGCCAACTGCAGTCGAATATTTACCCGTTTTTTACTTTTATAATGGTTAACAGTATCAAGTACTCATGAGAGTCAAACCACTTGATCAGTGTTACTTTATTTTGCTTTGAGAGGGGTATTCTGTAATTAATGAATGGTGTGTTTATTACTTACTAATTTCAGTTGTAGAACTGACAGCAGTTGTTGGACTTTCAACTGTTGTTGGAGCTGATGAGCCCTGCGACGTTGCCGTTGAGCTTGTGGTCTCGGAAGTGAATGGTGATGTGGAAGTTGATGTTGCAGCAGGGGATACAATTGTCGTAGGAGAGCTTGTTGATGCTGAATTGTAACATTCACACACCATATTATTATGGATTAAATTGAATATTCCTCATTTGTAAACTCAATATATTGAATAAATGATACATTATCGAAATGATTGTGAAACACCATATTCTTTACAGAGGTATTTAGATCAATTTATAAATGCTTTCACAAATATTTGTACATTTTGATGATCCAAATGAGTGTGCTTGTGTCAGCTGTATTCACAGTGGGTGTAGTTTGAATTTGAGTAATTTAAATTGATGGAAGTGAAAAATACCTATTTAGATCAGTATTAATTGCAAGAAGAAGAGATCAATTACGTGGTTTGTTGATGAATTAGTTGTGGCAAAAATGATTGAAAACAGAACTGATGGAGTAGGAGTAGATCATATGGCCACAACTGATTTTCATGGTTTTTATTGATTTGAAACAAACCTAAAATGCAATCAAGTTGCTTCATTTTCATTGTGAAGGTGGCAATACTAAAGTCAAAGAACACTTTACTCAGCACCATCTTCCTCCACTGACTAATTTTGTTTCAATCATGATTTCTGTGTTACTTGAATTATTAATAGAGGAGTGGAGCTCTGTGTGGTTGGTGTGGTCAATGACTCCGTAGAGATTGCTGTTGTAGATGTTGAAGATGTAGGGGGGAGTATTGTTGTAGCAGGAGAGGTTGTCCCAGGTTTAAACATCGTTATTCAGCATTGAATATTATCTTTAATGAAATGACTGTTGTTAACTCACAACCTTTATACTCATGTTAAAATACCGAATGTTCCATGTTGACAAGGCCTTCATTAATAAATGCTTTAGATGTTACCAAACTTGGTTGTTTGAAACAAGGTTTACTGAATCAAGCTCACCTCGGATAGTAGATCTACTGTTTGTGATTGAGATTGGTGTAGGGAATAGATTTAAAGTTACATGAAAATTGCATAGAACTGGTGGTAATTGTCACAATAATTGCATAGGAACGTGTTGAGATACTTCTGTTAGAGAATGGGCAGTGCCAACTTCAGTAAACTATTTAACCATTTTTGCTTTTATAATGGTGTACAGTATCAATTACTCATGAGAGTCAAACTAGTTGATCTGTGCTACTTTATTTCGTTCTGAGAGGTATACTCTCTAATTAATGGATGATGCGTTTAGTACTTACAAATTTCAGTTGTAGAAATGACAGCAGTTGTTGGAGACGTGGTAATTTCAGTTGTTGTTGGAGCTGTAGATGTCTGCGATATTGCTGTTGTGCTTGAGGTCTCAGAAGTGAATGGTGACGTGGATGTTGATGTTGGCGGAGGGGATATAGTTGTCGTAGGAGAGCTTGTTGATGCTGAATTGTAAAATTGACACACCATATTGTAATGGAATCAATTGAATATTCCTCATTTATAAACTCAATGTATTGAGGAAATGATACATGATTGAAATGTTTGTGAAACACCATATTCTTAACATAGTAATTAAATCTATTTATAAATGCTTTTTCATATATTTGTACACTTTGATGATCTAAATGAGTGTGCTTGTGTCAGCTGTATTCGCAGTGGTTGTAGTTTAAATTTGAGTAATTTAAATTGATGGAAGTGAAAAATTCCTATTTATATCAGTATTAATTGCAACAGGAGGAGATCAATTGGAAGGTTTGCTGATGGATTAGTTGTGGCAAATATGACTGAAACCAGAACTGAAGGAGTAGGAGTAGATCATATGGCCACAATTGATTTTCAAGATTTTTCATGATCTGAAACGAACTTGAAATGCAATCAAGTTGCTTCGCTTTCATTTCTGAAGGTGGCAATACTAAAGACAAAGAACACTTTTCTCAGGACCATCTTTCTTCACTGATTAATTTTGGTGCAAACAAGTTTTCTGTGTTACTTGAAATATTAACAGAGGAACAATTCCATTTTTTTATAGACAGAGCATTTGCAATTCACATATTCCTGTTGTGGTGTAACTGAGGTCATGTGTTGTAGATATAGAATTGTCAGTTGATCCTGGAGGAGTGGAGCTCTGTGTGGTTGGTGTGGTCAATGACTCCGTAGAGATTGCTGTTGTAGATGTTGAAGATGTAGAGGGAGTATTGTCGTAGCAGGAGAGGTTGTGACAGTTTTAAACATAGTTATTCAGCATTGAATATTATGTTGAATAAAATGAAAGTTGTTAACTCACAACATGTATACTCATGTTAAAATACCGAATGTTCCAAGTTGACAAGGCCTTCATTAATGAATGTTTTAGATGTTATCAAAGTTGGGTGTTTGAAACAAGGGATACTGAATCAGGCTCATCTGGAATAGTAGATCTAGTATTTATCATTGAGACTGGAGTACAGAATACATATGAAGATACATGAAAATTGCATAGATCTGGAAGTAATTGTCAGGACAAATACATAGGAACTTGTTGAGATATTTCTGTCAGAGAAAGGGCAGTGCCAACTATTTTGGACAATTTACCAGTTTATGAAACCAGTTATGAAACACCATATTATTATAAAGAGGTATTTCGATCTATTTATTAATGCTTTACCAAATATTTGTACACTTTGATGATCCTATTGTGTGTGTTTGTGTCAGCTGTATTCACAGTGGATGTAGTTTAAATTTGAGTAGTTTAAATTGATGGAAGTGAAAAATTCCTATTTATATCAGTATTAATTGCAACAAGAAGAGATCAATTACGTGGTTTGTTGATGAATTAGTTGTGGCAAAAATGATTGAAAACAGAATTGATGGAGTAGGAGTAGATCATATGGCCACAACTGATTTTCAAGGTTTTTCATGATTTGAAACGAACCTAAAATGCAATCAAGTTGCTTCATTTTCATTGTGAAGGTGGCAATACTAAAGACAAAGAACACTTTACTCAGCACCATCTTCCTCCACTGACTAATTTTGTTTCAATCATGACTTCTGTGTTACTTGAATTATTAATAGAGGAGTGGAGCTCTGTGTGGTTGGTGTGGTCAATGACTCCGTAGAGATTGCTGTTGTAGATGATGAAGATGTAGGGGAGTGTATTGTTGTAGCAGGAGAGGTTGCCACAGTTTTAAACATCGTTATTCAGCATTGAATATTATGTTTAATGAAATGACTGTTGTTATCTCACAACATTTATGCTCATGTTAAAATACCGAATGTTCCATGTTGACAAGGCCTTCATTAATAAATGCTTTAGATGTTACCAAACTTGGGTGTTTGAAACAAGGTTTACTGAATCAAGTTCACCTGGGATAGTAGATCTACTGTTTGTGATTGAGATTGGTGTAGGGAATAGATTTAAAGTTACATGAAAATTGCATAGAACTGGTGGTAATTGTCACAATATTTGCATAGGAACGTGTTGAGATACTTCTGTTAGAGAATGGGCAGTGGCAACTTCAGTAAACTATTTAACCATTTTTGACTTTTACAATGGTGTACAGTATCAGTTAGTCATGAGAGTCAAACTAGTTGATCTGTGCTACTTTATTTCGTTCTGAGAGGTGTACTCTCTAATTAATGGATGATGCGTTTAGTACTTACAAATTTCAGTTGTAGAAATGACAGCAGTTGTTGGAGACGTGGTAATTTCAGTTGTTGTTGGAGCTGTAGATGTCTGCGATATTGCTGTTGTGCTTGAGGTCTCGGAAGTGAATGGTGACGTGGATGATGATGTTGGAGCAGGGGATGTAGTTGTCGTAGGAGAGTTTGCTGACGCTGAATTGAAACATTAACACACCATATTGTTATTGAATGAATTGATTTTTCTCCTTTATAAACTCAATATATTGAGTAAATGATACATGATCGAAATGTTTGTGAAACACCATATTCTTTACAGAGGTATTTAGAGATTGGAGTAGGGAATAGATATGAAGTTACATGAAAATTGCATAAAACTGGTGGTAATTGTCACGATAAATGCATAGGAACTTGTTGAGATACTTCTATTAGAGAATGGGCAGTGGCAACTGCAGTAAACTATTTAACTATTTTTGACTTTTATAATGGTTTACAGTATTAATTACTCATGAGAGTCAAACCTGTTGATCTGTACTACTTTATTTAGTTCTGAGAGGTGTACTCTGTCATTAATGGTTGATGCCTTTAGTACTTACAAATTTCAGTTGTAGAACTGACAGCAGTTGTTGGACTTTCAGATGTTGTTGGAGCTGTCGAGCCCTGCGACGTTGCTGTTGAACTGGTCGGCTCGGAAGTAAATGGTGACGTGGATGTTGATGTTGGCGCAGGGGATATAGTTGTCGTAGGAGAGCTTGTTGATGCTGAATTGTAACATTGACACACCATATTGTAATGGAATCAATTGAATATTCCTCATTTATAAACTCAATGTATTGAAGAAATGATACATGATTGAAATGTTTGTGAAACACCATATTCTTAACATAGTAATTAAATCTATTTATAAATGCTTTTTCATATATTTGTACACTTTGATGATCCAAACGAGTTTGCTTGTGTCAGCAGTATTCTCAGAGAGCGTAGTTTAAATTTGAGTAATTTAAATTGATGGAAATGAAAAATTCCTATTTATATCAGTATTAATTAACAGAGGAACAATTCCATTTTTTTATCGAGATAGTATTTGCATTTCACATATTTCTGTTGTTGTGGAATTGAGGTCAGGTGTTGTAGATAGAATAGAGTCAGTTGATCCTGGAGGAGTGGAGCTCTGTGTGGCTGGTGTGGTCAATGTCTCTGTAGAGATTGCTGTTGTAGATTTTGAAGATGTAGGGGGAGTATTGTCGTAGCAAGAGAGGTTGCCACAGTTTTAAACATAGTTATTCAGCATTGAATATTATGTTGAATGAAATGACTGTTGTTAACTCACAACATGTATACTCATGTTAAAATACCGAATGTTCCAAGTTGACAAGGCCTTCATTAATAAATGCTTTAGATGTTACCAGAGTTGGGTGTTTGCAACAAGGTTTACTGAATCAGTCTCACCTGGGATAGTAGATCTAGCATTTGTAATTGAGACTGGAGTAGGGAATACATATGAAATTACATGAAAATTGCATAGAACTGGAAGTAATTGTCAGGACAAATACATAGGAACTTGCTGAGATATTTCTGTCAGAGAACGGACTGTGCAAACTGCAGTGGAATATTTAACCGTTTTTCACTTTTATAATGGTTGACAGTATCAATTACTCATGAGAGTCAAACCAGTTGATCTGTGTTACTTTATTTTGTTTTGAGAGGGGTACTGTGTAATTAATAAACGAGGTGTTTAGTACTTACTAATTTCAGTTGTAGAACTGACAGCAGTTGTTGGACTTTCAGTTGTTGTTGGAGCTGTCGAGCCCTGCGATGTTGCTGTTGAGCTGGTGGTCTCGGAAGTGAATGGTGACATGGTTGTTGATGTTGGAGCAGGGGATGTAGTTGGCGAAGGAGAGCTTGTTGATGCTGAATTGTAACATTGACACACCATATTGTAATGGAATCAATTGAATATACCTCATTTATAAACTCAATGTATTGAGGAAATGATACATGATTGAAATGTTTGTGAAACACCATATTCTTAACATAGTAATTAAATCTATTTATAAATGCTTTTTCATATATTTGTACACTTTGATGATCCAAACGAGTGTGCTTGTGTCAGCAGTATTCTCAGAGAGCGTAGTTTAAATTTGAGTAATTTAAATTGATGGAAATGAAAAATTCCTATTTATATCAGTATTAATTAACTGAGGAACAATTCCATTTTTTTATCGAGATTGTATTTGCATTTCACATATTTCTGTTGTTGTGGAACTGAGGTCAGGTGTTGTAGATAGAATAGAGTCAGTTGATCCTGGAGGAGTGGAGCTCTGTGTGGCTGGTGTGGTCAATGACTCCGTAGAGATTGCTGTTGTAGATTTTGAAGATGTAGGGGGAGTATTGTCGTAGCAAGAGTGGTTGTCACAGTTTTAAACATAGTTATTCAGCATTGAATATTATGTTGAATGAAATGACTGTTGTTAACTCACAACATGTATACTTATGTCAAAATACTGAATGTTCCAAGTTGACAAGGCCTTCATTAATAAATGCTTTGGATGTTACCAGAGTTGGGTGTTTGCAACAAGGTTTACTGAATCAGCCTCACCTGGGATTGTAGATCTTGCATTTGTAATTGAGACTGGAGTAGGGAATACATATGAAATTACATGAAAATTGCATAGAACTGGAAGTAATTGTCAGGACAAATACATAGGAACTTGCTGAGATATTTCTGTCAGAGAACAGACAGTGCCAACTGCAGTCGAATATTTAACCATTTTTCACTTTTATAATGGTTGACAGTATCAATTACTCATGAGAGTCAAACCAGTTCATTTGTGTTACTTTATTTTGTTTTGAGAGGGGTACTGTGTAATTAATAAACGAGGTGTTTAGTACTTACTAATTTCAGTTGTAGAACTGACAGCAGTTGTTGGAATTTCAGTTGTTGTTGGAGCTGTCGAGCCCTGCGATGTTGCTGTTGAGCTGGTGGTCTCGGAAGTGAATGGTGACATGGTTGTTGATGTTGGAGCAGGGGATGTAGTTGGCGAAGGATAGCTTGTTGATGCTAATTCAAACATGGACACAGCATATTGTCATTGAATGAATTGAATATTCCTCATTTATAAACTCAAAGCCCTTGAGCAACAGATCCATGATCAAAGTGTCTGTGAAACACCATATCCTCTAAAGAGGTGTTTAGATCTATTTATAAATGCTTTCACGAATATTTGTACACTTTGATGATCCAAATGAGTTTGCTTGTGTCAGCTGTATTCGCAGTGGGTGTAGTTTAAATTTGAGTAATTTAAATTGATGGAAGTGAAAAATTCCTATTTATATCAGTATTAATTGCAACAAGAGGAGATCAATTGGAAGGTTTGCTGATGGATTAGTTGTGGCAAATATGACTGAAACCAGAACTGATGGAGTAGGAGTAGATCATATGGCCACAATTGATTTTCAAGATTTTTCATGATCTGAAACGAACTTGAAATGCAATCAAGTTCCTTCGTTTTCATTTCTGAAGGTGGCAATACTAAAGACAAAGAACACTTTTCTCAGGACCATCTTTCTTCACTGATTAATTTTGGTGCAAACAAGTTTTCTGTGTTACTTGAAATATTAACAGAGGAACAATTCCATTTTTTTATAGACAGAGGATTTGCAATTCACATATTCCTGTTGTTGTGGAACTGAGGTCAGGTGTTGTAGATATAGAAGTGTCAGTTGATCCTGGAGGAGTGGAGCTCTGTGTGGTTGGTGTGGTCGATGACTCCGTAGAGATTGCTGTTGTAGATGTTGAAGATGTAGGGGGAGTATTGTCGTAGCAGGAGAGGTTGTGACAGTTTTAAACATAGTTATTCAGCATTGAATATTATGTTGAATGAAATGACTGTTGTTAACTCACAACATGTATACTCATGTTAAAATACCGAATGTTCCAAGTTGACAAGGTGTTCATTAATGAATGCTTTAGATGTTATCAAAGTTGGGTCTTTGAAACAAGGGTTACTGAATCAGGCTCATCTGGAATAGTAGATCTAATATTTGTCATTGAGACTGGAGAAGGGAATACATACAAAGTTACATAAAAATTGCATATATCTGGAAGTAATTGTCAGGACAAATACGTAGGCACTTGTTGAGATACCTCTGTCAGTGAATGGACAGTGCCAACTGCAGTCGAATATTTACCCGTTTTTTACTTTTATAATGGTTTTCAGTATCAAGTACTCATGAGAGTCAAACCACTTGATCGGTGTTACTTTATTTTGCTTTGAGATGCGTATTCTGTAATTAATGAATGATGTGTTTATTACTTACTAATTTCAGTTGTAGAACTGACAGCAGTTGTTGGACTTTCAACTGTTGATGGAGCTGATGAGCCCTGCGACATTGCCGTTGAGCTTGTGGTCTCGGAAGTGAATGGTGATGTGGAAGTTGATGTTGCAGCAAAAAATGTGGTTGGCGAAGCAGAACTTGTTGATGCTGAATTGAAACATGGACACAGCATATTGTTATTGAATAAATTGAATATTCCTCATTTATAAACTCAAAGCTTTTGAGCAGCAGAACCATGATCAAAGTGTCTGTGAAACACCATATGCTATAAAGAGGTGTTTAGATCTATTTATAAATGCTTTCACGAATATTTCTACACTTTGATGATCCAAATGAGTGTGTTTGTGTCAGCTGTATTCACAGTGGGTGTAGTTTAAATTTGAGTAATTTAAATTGATGGAAGTGGAAAATTCCTATTTATATCAGTATCACTTGCAACGAGAGGTGATCAAATGGAAGTTTGCTGATGGATTAGTTGTGGCAAAAATGATTGAAAACAGAACTGATGGAGTAGGAGTAGATCATATGGCCACAATTGATTTTCAAGATTTTTCATGATCTGAAACGAATCTGAAATGCAATCAAGTTCCTTCATTTTCATTTGTGAAGGTGGCAATACTGAAGACAAAGATCACTTTTCTCAGGACCATCTTTCTTCACTGACTAATTTTGGTGCAAACATGTTTTCTGCGTTACTTGAAATATTAACAGAGGAACAATTCCATTTTTTTATAGACAGAGGATTTGCAATTCACATATTCCTGTTGTTGTGGAACTGAGGTCAGGTGTTGTAGATATAGAAGTGTCAGTTGATCCTGGAGGAGTGGAGCTCTGTGTGGTTGGTGTGGTCGATGACTCCGTAGAGATTGCTGTTGTAGATGTTGAAGATGTAGGGGGAGTATTGTCGTAGCAGGAGAGGTTGTGACAGTTTTAAACATAGTTATTCAGCATTGAATATTATGTTGAATGAAATGACTGTTGTTAACTCACAACATGTATACTCATGTTAAAATACCGAATGTTCCAAGTTGACAAGGTGTTCATTAATGAATGCTTTAGATGTTATCAAAGTTGGGTCTTTGAAACAAGGGTTACTGAATCAGGCTCATCTGGAATAGTAGATCTAATATTTGTCATTGAGACTGGAGAAGGGAATACATACAAAGTTACATAAAAATTGCATATATCTGGAAGTAATTGTCAGGACAAATACGTAGGCACTTGTTGAGATACCTCTGTCAGTGAATGGACAGTGCCAACTGCAGTCGAATATTTACCCGTTTTTTACTTTTATAATGGTTTTCAGTATCAAGTACTCATGAGAGTCAAACCACTTGATCGGTGTTACTTTATTTTGCTTTGAGATGCGTATTCTGTAATTAATGAATGATGTGTTTATTACTTACTAATTTCAGTTGTAGAACTGACAGCAGTTGTTGGACTTTCAACTGTTGATGGAGCTGATGAGCCCTGCGACATTGCCGTTGAGCTTGTGGTCTCGGAAGTGAATGGTGATGTGGAAGTTGATGTTGCAGCAAAAAATGTGGTTGGCGAAGCAGAACTTGTTGATGCTGAATTGAAACATGGACACAGCATATTGTTATTGAATAAATTGAATATTCCTCATTTATAAACTCAAAGCTTTTGAGCAGCAGAACCATGATCAAAGTGTCTGTGAAACACCATATGCTATAAAGAGGTGTTTAGATCTATTTATAAATGCTTTCACGAATATTTCTACACTTTGATGATCCAAATGAGTGTGTTTGTGTCAGCTGTATTCACAGTGGGTGTAGTTTAAATTTGAGTAATTTAAATTGATGGAAGTGGAAAATTCCTATTTATATCAGTATCACTTGCAACGAGAGGTGATCAAATGGAAGTTTGCTGATGGATTAGTTGTGGCAAAAATGATTGAAAACAGAACTGATGGAGTAGGAGTAGATCATATGGCCACAATTGATTTTCAAGATTTTTCATGATCTGAAACGAATCTGAAATGCAATCAAGTTCCTTCATTTTCATTTGTGAAGGTGGCAATACTGAAGACAAAGATCACTTTTCTCAGGACCATCTTTCTTCACTGACTAATTTTGGTGCAAACATGTTTTCTGCGTTACTTGAAATATTAACAGAGGAACAATTCCATTTTTTTATAGACAGAGCATTTGCAATTCACATATTCCTGTTGTTGTGGAACTGAGGTCAGGTGTTGTAGATATAGGAGTGTCAGTTGATCCTGGAGGACTGGAGCTCTGTGTCGTTGCTGTGGTCAATGACTCCGTAGAGATTGCTGTTGTAGATGTTGAAGATGTAGGGGGTGTATTGTCGTAGCAGGAGAGGTTGTCACAGTTTTAAACATAGTTATTCAGCATTGAATATTATGTTGAATGAAATGACTGTTGTTAACTCACAACATGTATACTCATGTTAAAATACCGAATGTTCCAAGTTGACAAGGCCTTCATTAATGAATGCTTTAGATGTTATCAAAGTTGGGTGTTTGAAACAAGGGTTACTGAATCAGGCTCATCTGGAATAGTAGATCTTGTATTTATCTTTGAGACTGGAGTAGGGAATACATATGAAGTTACATGAAAATTGCATAGATCTGGAAGTAATTGTCAGGACAAATACATAGGAACTTGTTGAGATATTTCTGTCAGAGAATGGACAGTGCCAACTGCAGTCGAATATTTAACCATTTTTCACTTTTATAATGGTTGACAGTATCAATTACTCATGAGAGTCTAACCAGTTCATCTGTGTTACTTTATTTTGTTTTGAGAGGGGTACTCTGTGAGTAATGAATGATGTGTTTCGTACTTACTAATTTCAGTTGTAGAACTGACTGCAGTTGTTGGACTTTCAGTTGTTGTTGAAACTGTCGAGCCCTGCGACATTGCTGTTGAGCTGGTGGTCTCAGAAGTGAATGGTGACGTGGATGTTGATGTTGGAGCAGGGGATACAATTGTCGTAGGAGAGCTTGTTGATGCTGAATTGTAACATTCACACACCATATTATTATGGAATAAAATGAATATTCCTCATTTATAAACTCAATATATTGAATAAATGATACATTATTGAAATTATTGTGAAACACCATATTCTTTATAGAGGTATTTAGATCGATTTATAAATGCTTTCACAAATATTTGTACATTTTGATGATCCAAACGAGTGTGCTTGTGTCAGCTGTATTCACAGTGGGTGTAGTTTGAATTTGAGTAATTTAAATTAATGGAAGTGAAAAATACCTATTTAGATCAGTATTAATTGCAACAAGAAGAGATCAATTACGTGGTTTGTTGATGAATTAGTTGTGGCAAAAATGATTGAAAACAGAATTGATGGAGTAGGAGTAGATCATATGGCCACAACTGATTTTCAAGGTTTTTCATGATTTGAAACGAACCTAAAATGCAATCAAGTTGCTTCATTTTCATTGTGAAGGTGGTAATACTAAAGACAAAGAACACTTTACTCAGCACCATCTTCCTCCACTGACTAATTTTGTTTCAATCATGATTTCTGTGTTACTTGAATTATTAATAGAGGAGTGGAGCTCTGTGTGGTTGGTGTGGTCAATGACTCCGTAGAGATTGCTGTTGTAGATGTTGAAAATGTAGGGGGGAGTATTGTTGTAGCAGGAGAGGTTGTTACAGTTTTAAACATCGTTATTCAGCATTGAATATTATCTTTAATGAAATGACTGTTGTTAACTCACAACCTTTATACTCATGTTAAAATACCGAATGTTCCATGTTGACAAGGCCTTCATTAATAAATGCTTTAGATGTTACCAAACTTGGGTGTTTGAAACAAGGTTTACTGAATCAAGCTCACCTGGGATAGTAGATCTACAGTTTGTGATTGAGATTGGTGTAGGGAATAGATTTAAAGTTACATGAAAATTGCATAGAACTCGTGGTAATTGTCACAATAATTGCATAGGAACGTGTTGAGATACTTCTGTGAGAGAATGGGCAGTGCCAACTTCAGTAAACTATTTAACCATTTTTGACTTTTATAATGGTGTACAGTATCAATTACTCATGAGAGTCAAACTAGTTGATCTGTGCTACTTTATTTCGTTCTGAGAGGTATACTCTCTAATTAATGGATGATGCGTTTAGTACTTACAAATTTCAGTTGTAGAAATGACAGCAGTTGTTGGAGACGTGGTAATTTCAGTTGTTGTTGGAGCTGTAGATGTCTGCGATATTGCTGTTGTGCTTGAGGTCTCAGAAGTGAATGGTGACGTGGATGTTGATGTTGGTGGAGGGGATATAGTTGTCGTAGGAGAGCTTGTTGATGCTGAATTGTAAAATTGACACACCATATTGTAATGGAATCAATTGAATATTCCTCATTTATAAACTCAATGTATTGAGGAAATGATACATGATTGAAATGTTTGTGAAACACCATATTTTTAACATAGTAATTAAATCTATTTATAAATGCTTTTTCATATATTTGTACACTTTGATGATCCAAACGAGTGTGCTTGTGTCAGCAGTATTCTCAGAGAGCTTAGTTTAAATTTGAGTAATTTAAATTGATGGAAATGAAAAATTCCCATTTTTATATCAGTATTAATTAACAGAGGAACAATTCCATTTTTTATCGAGATAGTATTTGCATTTCACATATTTCTGTTGTTGTGGAACTGAGGTCAGGTGTTGTAGATAGAATAGAGTCAGTTGATCCTGGAGGACTGGAGCTCTGTGTGGTTGGTGTGGTCAATGACTCCGTAGAGATTGCTGTTGTAGATTTTGAAGATGTAGGGGGAGTATTGTCGTAGCAAGAGAGGTTGTCACAGTTTTAAACATAGTTATTCAGCATTGAATATTATGTTGAATGAAATGACTGTTGTTAACTCACAACATGTATACTCATGTTAAAATACCGAATGTTCCAAGTTGACAAGGCCTTCATTAATAAATGCTTTAGATGTTACCAGAGTTGGGTGTTTGCAACAAGGTTTATTGAATCAGTCTCACCTGGGATAGTAGATCTAGCATTTGTAATTGAGACTGGAGTAGGGAATACATATGAAATTACATGAAAATTGCATAGAACTGGAAGTAATTGTCAGGACAAATACATAGGAACTTGCTGAGATATTTCTGTCAGAGAACGGACAGTGCCAACTGCAGTGGAATATTTAACCATTTTTCACTTTTATAATGGTTGACAGTATCAATTACTCATGAGAGTCAAACCAGTTCATCTGTGTTACTTTATTTTGTTTTGAGTGGGGTACTGTGTAATTAATAAACGAGGTGTTTAGTACTTACTAATTTCAGTTGTAGAACTGACAGCAGTTGTTGGACTTTCAGTTGTTGTTGGACTTTCAGTTGTTGTTGGACTTTCAGTTGTTGTTGGAGCTGTCGAGCCCTGCGATGTTGCTGTTGAGCTGGTGGTCTCGGAAGTGAATGGTGACATGGTTGTTGATGTTGAAGCAGGGGATGTAGTTGGCGAAAGAGAGCTTGTTGACGCTAATTCAAACATGGACACAGCATATTGTTATTGAATGAATTGAATATTCCTCATTTATAAACTCAAAGCCCTTGAGCAACAGATCCATGATCAAAGTGTCTGTGAAACACCATATTCTCTAAAGAGGTGTTTAGATCTATTTATAAATGCTTTCACGAATATTTGTACATTTTGATGATCCAAATGAGTGTGCTTGTGTCAGCTGTATTCACAGTGGGTGTAGTTTAAATTTGAGTAAATTAAATTGATGGAAGTGAAAAATTCCTATTTATATCAGTATTAATTGCAACAAGAGGAGATCAATTGGAAGGTTTGCTGATGGATTAGTTGTGGCAAATATGACTGAAACCAGAACTGATGGAGTAGGAGTAGATCATATGGCCACAATTGATTTTCAAGATTTTTCATGATCTGAAACGAACTTGAAATGCAATCAAGTTGCTTCGTTTTCATTTCTGAAGGTGGCAATACTAAAGACAAAGAACGCTTTTCTCAGGACCATCTTTCTTCACTGATTAATTTTGGTGCAACAAGTTTTCTGTGTTACTTGAAATATTAACAGAGGAACAATTCCATTTTTTTATAGACAGAGCATTTGCAATTCACATATTCCTGTTGTTGTGGAACTGAGGTCAGGTGTTGTAGATATAGAAGTGTCAGTTGATCCTGGAGGAGTGGAGCTCTGTGTGGTTGGTGTGGTCGATGACTCCGTAGAGATTGCCGTTGTAGATGTTGAAGATGTAGGGGGAGTATAGTCGTAGCAGGAGAGGTTGTGACTGTTTTAAACATAGTTATTCAGCATTGAATATTATGTTGAATAAAATGAAAGTTGTTAACTCACAACATGTATACTCATGTTAAAATACCGAATGTTCCAAGTTGACAAGGCCTTCATTAATGAATGTTTTAGATGTTATCAAAGTTGGGTGTTTGAAACAAGGGATACTGAATCAGGCTCATCTGGAATAGTAGATCTAGTATTTATCATTGAGACTGGAGTACGGAATACATATGAAGATACATGAAAATTGCATAGATCTGGAAGTAATTGTCAGGACAAATACATAGGAACTTGTTGAGATATTTCTGTCAGAGAAAGGGCAGTGCCAACTATTTTGGACTATTTACCAGTTTATGAAACCAGTTATGAAACACCATATTATTATAAAGAGGTATTGCGATCTATTTATTAATGCTTTACCAAATATTAGTACACTTTGATGATCCTATTGAGTGTGTTTGTGTCAGCTGTATTCACAGTGGATGTCGTTTAAATTTGAGTAGTTTAAATTGATGGAAGTGAAAAATTCCTATTTATATCAGTATTAATTGCAACAAGAAGATATCAATTACGTGGTTTGTTGATGAATTAGTTGTGGCAAAAATGATTGAAAACAGAATTGATGGAGTAGGAGTAGATCATATGGCCACAACTGATTTTCAAGGTTTTTCATGATTTGAAACGAACCGAAAATGCAATCAAGTTGCTTCATTTTCATTGTGAAGGTGGCAATACTATAGACAGAGAACACTTTACTCAGCACCATCTTCCTCCACTGACTAATTTTGTTTCAATCATGACTTCTGTGTTACTTGAATTATTAATAGAGGAGTGGAGCTCTGTGTGGTTGGTGTGGTCAATGACTCCGTAGAGATTGCTGTTGTAGATGTTGAAGATGTGGGGGGTGTATTGTTGTAGCAGGAGAGGTTGCCACAGTTTTAAACATCGTTATTCAGCATTGAATATTATGTTTAATGAAATGACTGTTGTTAACTCACAACATTTATGCTCATGTTAAAATACCGAATGTTCCATGTTGACAAGGCCTTCATTAATAAATGCTTTAGATGTTACCAAACTTGGGTGTTTGAAACAAGGTTTACTGAATCAAGCTCACCTGGGATGGTAGATCTACTGTTTGTGATTGAGATTGGTATAGGGAATAGATTTAAAGTTACATGAAAATTGCATAGAACTGGTGGTAATTGTCACAATATTTGCATAGGAACGTGTTGAGATACTTCTGTTAGAGAATGGGCAGTGCCAACTTCGGTAAACTATTTAACCATTTTTGACTTTTATAATGGTGTACAGTATCAATTACTCATGAGAGTCAAACTAGTTGATCTGTGCTACTTTGTTTCGTTCTGAGAGGTGTACTCTCTAATTAATGGATGATGTGTTTAGTACTTACAAATTTCAGTTGTAGAAATGACAGCAGTTGTTGGAGACGTGGTAATTTCAGTTGTTGTTGGAGCTGTAGATGTCTGCGATATTGCTGTTGTGATTGAGGTCTCGGAAGTGAATGGTGACATGGATGATGATGTTGGAGCAGGGGATGTAGTTGTCGTAGGAGAGTTTGTTGATGCTGAATTGAAACATTAACGCACCATATTGTTATTGAATGAATTGATTTTTCTCCTTTATACACTCAATATATTGAGTAAATGATACATGATCGAAATGTTTGTGAAACACCATATTCTTTTCAGAGGTATTTAGAGATTGGAGTAGGGAATAGATATGAAGTTACATGAAAATTGCATAAAACTGGTGGTAATTGTCACGATAAATGCATAGGAACTTGTTGAGGTACTTCTATTAGAGAATGTGCAGTGGCAACTGCAGTAAACAATTTAACTATTTTTGACTTTTATAATGGTTTACAGTATTAATTACTCATGAGAATCAAACCAGTTGATCTGTGCTACTTTATTTAGTTCTGAGAAGTGTACTCTCTAATTAATGGATGATGCCTTTAGTACTTACAAATTTCAGTTGTAGAACTGACAGCAGTTGTTGGACTTTCAGCTGTTGTTGGAGCTGTCGAGCCCTGCGACGTTGCTGTTGAACTGGTCTGCTCGGAAGTAAATGGTGACGTGGATGTTGACGTTGGCGCAGGGGATATAGTTGTCGTAGGAGAGCTTGTTGATGCTGAATTGTAACATTGACACACCATATTGTAATGGAATCAATTGAATATTCCTCATTTATAAACTCAATGTATTGAGGAAATGATACATGATTGAAATGTTTGTGAAACACCATATTCTTAACATAGTAATTAAATCTATTTATAAATGCTTTTTCATATATTTGTACACTTTGATGATCCAAATGAGTGTGCTTGTGTCAGCAGTATTCTCAGAGAGAGTAGTTTAAATTTGAGTAATTTAAATTGATGGAAATGAAAAATTCCTATTTATATCAGTATTAATTAACAGAGGAACAATTCCATTTTTTTATCGAGATAGTATTTGCATTTCACATATTTCTGTTGTTGTGGAACTGAGGTCAGGTGTTGTAGATAGAATAGAGTCAGTTGATCCTGGAGGAGTGCAGCTCTGTGTGGTTGGTGTGGTCGATGACTCCGTAGAGATTGCTGTTGTAGATTTTGAAGATGTAGGGGGAGTATTGTCGTAGCAAGAGTGGTTGTCACAGTTTTAAACATAGTTATTCAGCATTGAATATTATGTTGAATGAAATGACTGTTGTTAACTCACAACATGTATACTTATGTCAAAATACTGAATGTTCCAAGTTGACAAGGCCTTCATTAATAAATGCTTTGGATGTTACCAGAGTTGGGTGTTTGCAACAAGGTTTACTGAATCAGCCTCACCTGGGATTGTAGATCTAGCATTTGTAATTGAGACTGGAGTAGGGAATACATATGAAATTACATGAAAATTGCATAGAACTGGAAGTAATTGTCAGGACAAATACATAGGAACTTGCTGAGATATTTCTGTCAGAGAACAGACAGTGCCAACTGCAGTCGAATATTTAACCATTTTTCACTTTTATAATGGTTGACAGTATCAATTACTCATGAGAGTCAAACCAGTTCATTTGTGTTACTTTATTTTGTTTTGAGAGGGGTACTGTGTAATTAATAAACGAGGTGTTTAGTACTTACTAATTTCAGTTGTAGAACTGACAGCAGTTGTTGGAATTTCAGTTGTTGTTGGAGCTGTCGAGCCCTGCGATGTTGCTGTTGAGCTGGTGGTCTCGGAAGTGAATGGTGACATGGTTGTTGGTGTTGAAGCAGGGGATGTAGTTGGCGAAAGAGAGCTTGTTGACGCTAATTCAAACATGGACACAGCATATTGTTATTGAATGAATTGAATATTCCTCATTTATAAACTCAAAGCCCTTGAGCAACAGATCCATGATCAAAGTGTCTGTGAAACACCATATTCTCTAAAGAGGTGTTTAGATCTATTTATAAATGCTTTCACGAATATTTGTACATTTTGATGATCTAAATGAGTGTGCTTGTGTCAGCTGTATTCACAGTGGGTGTAGTTTAAATTTGAGTAAATTAAATTGATGGAAGTGAAAAATTCCTATTTATATCAGTATTAATTGCAACAAGAGGAGATCAATTGGAAGGTTTGCTCATGGATTAGTTGTGGCAAATATGACTGAAACCAGAACTGATGGACTAGGAGTAGATCATATGGCCACAATTGATTTTCAAGATTTTTCATGATCTGAAACGAACTTGAAATGCAATCAAGTTGCTTCGTTTTCATTTCTGAAGGTGGCAATACTAAAGACAAAGAACACTTTTCTCAGGACCATCTTTCTTCACTGATTAATTTTGGTGCAACAAGTTTTCTGTGTTACTTGAAATATTAACAGAGGAACAATTCCATTTTTTTATAGACAGAGCATTTGCAATTCACATATTCCTGTTGTTGTGGAACTGAGGTCAGGTGTTGTAGATATAGAAGTGTCAGTTGATCCTGGAGGAGTGGAGCTCTGTGTGGTTGGTGTGGTCGATGACTCCGTAGAGATTGCCGTTGTAGATGTTGAAGATGTAGGGGGAGTATAGTCGTAGCAGGAGAGGTTGTGACTGTTTTAAACATAGTTATTCAGCATTGAATATTATGTTGAATAAAATGAAAGTTGTTAACTCACAACATGTATACTCATGTTAAAATACCGAATGTTCCAAGTTGACAAGGCCTTCATTAATGAATGTTTTAGATGTTATCAAAGTTGGGTGTTTGAAACAAGGGATACTGAATCAGGCTCATCTGGAATAGTAGATCTAGTATTTATCATTGAGACTGGAGTACGGAATACATATGAAGATACATGAAAATTGCATAGATCTGGAAGTAATTGTCAGGACAAATACATAGGAACTTGTTGAGATATTTCTGTCAGAGAAAGGGCAGTGCCAACTATTTTGGACTATTTACCAGTTTATGAAACCAGTTATGAAACACCATATTATTATAAAGAGGTATTGCGATCTATTTATTAATGCTTTACCAAATATTAGTACACTTTGATGATCCTATTGAGTGTGTTTGTGTCAGCTGTATTCACAGTGGATGTAGTTTAAATTTGAGTAGTTTAAATTGATGGAAGTGAAAAATTCCTATTTATATCAGTATTAATTGCAACAAGAAGATATCAATTACGTGGTTTGTTGATGAATTAGTTGTGGCAAAAATGATTGAAAACAGAATTGATGGAGTAGGAGTAGATCATATGGCCACAACTGATTTTCAAGGTTTTTCATGATTTGAAACGAACCGAAAATGCAATCAAGTTGCTTCATTTTCATTGTGAAGGTGGCAATACTATAGACAAAGAACACTTTACTCAGCACCATCTTCCTCCACTGACTAATTATGTTTCAATCATGACTTCTGTGTTACTTGAATTATTAATAGAGGAGTGGAGCTCTGTGTGGTTGGTGTGGTCAATGACTCCGTAGAGATTGCTGTTGTAGATGTTGAAGATGTGGGGGGTGTATTGTTGTAGCAGGAGAGGTTGCCACAGTTTTAAACATCGTTATTCAGCATTGAATATTATGTTTAATGAAATGACTGTTGTTAACTCACAACATTTATGCTCATGTTAAAATACCGAATGTTCCATGTTGACAAGGCCTTCATTAATAAATGCTTTAGATGTTACCAAACTTGGGTGTTTGAAACAAGGTTTACTGAATCAAGCTCACCTGGGATGGTAGATCTACTGTTTGTGATTGAGATTGGTATAGGGAATAGATTTAAAGTTACATGAAAATTGCATAGAACTGGTGGTAATTGTCACAATATTTGCATAGGAACGTGTTGAGATACTTCTGTTAGAGAATGGGCAGTGCCAACTTCGGTAAACTATTTAACCATTTTTGACTTTTATAATGGTGTACAGTATCAATTACTCATGAGAGTCAAACTAGTTGATCTGTGCTACTTTGTTTCGTTCTGAGAGGTGTACTCTCTAATTAATGGATGATGCGTTTAGTACTTACAAATTTCAGTTGTAGAAATGACAGCAGTTGTTGGAGACGTGGTAATTTCAGTTGTTGTTGGAGCTGTAGATGTCTGCGATATTGCTGTTGTGATTGAGGTCTCGGAAGTGAATGGTGACATGGATGATGATGTTGGAGCAGGGGATGTAGTTGTCGTAGGAGAGTTTGTTGATGCTGAATTGAAACATTAACGCACCATATTGTTATTGAATGAATTGATTTTTCTCCTTTATACACTCAATATATTGAGTAAATGATACATGATCGAAATGTTTGTGAAACACCATATTCTTTTCAGAGGTATTTAGAGATTGGAGTAGGGAATAGATATGAAGTTACATGAAAATTGCATAAAACTGGTGGTAATTGTCACGATAAATGCATAGGAACTTGTTGAGGTACTTCTATTAGAGAATGTGCAGTGGCAACTGCAGTAAACAATTTAACTATTTTTGACTTTTATAATGGTTTACAGTATTAATTACTCATGAGAATCAAACCAGTTGATCTGTGCTACTTTATTTAGTTCTGAGAAGTGTACTCTCTAATTAATGGATGATGCCTTTAGTACTTACAAATTTCAGTTGTAGAACTGACAGCAGTTGTTGGACTTTCAGCTGTTGTTGGAGCTGTCGAGCCCTGCGACGTTGCTGTTGAACTGGTCGGCTCGGAAGTAAATGGTGACGTGGATGTTGACGTTGGCGCAGGGGATATAGTTGTCGTAGGAGAGCTTGTTGATGCTGAATTGTAACATTGACACACCATATTGTAATGGAATCAATTGAATATTCCTCATTTATAAACTCAATGTATTGAGGAAATGATACATGATTGAAATGTTTGTGAAACACCATATTCTTAACATAGTAATTAAATCTATTTATAAATGCTTTTTCATATATTTGTACACTTTGATGATCCAAACGAGTGTGCTTGTGTCAGCAGTATTCTCAGAGAGAGTAGTTTAAATTTGAGTAATTTAAATTGATGGAAATGAAAAATTCCTATTTATATCAGTATTAATTAACAGAGGAACAATTCCATTTTTTTATCGAGATAGTATTTGCATTTCACATATTTCTGTTGTTGTGGAACTGAGGTCAGGTGTTGTAGATAGAATAGAGTCAGTTGATCCTGGAGGAGTGGAGCTCTGTGTGGCTGGTGTGGTCAATGACTCCGTAGAGATTGCTGTTGTAGATTTTGAAGATGTAGGGGGAGTATTGTCGTAGCAAGAGAGGTTGTCACAGTTTTAAACATAGTTATTCAGCATTGAATATTATGTTGAATGAAATGACTGTTGTTAACTCACAACATGTATACTTATATCAAAATATCGAATGTTCCAAGTTGACAAGGCCTTCATTAATAAATGCTTTAGATGTTACCAGAGTTGGGTGTTTGCAACAAGGTTTACTGAATCAGCCTCACCTGGGATAGTAGATCTAGCATTTGTAATTGAGACTGGAGTAGGGAATACATATGAAGATACATGAAAATTGCATAGATCTGGAAGTAATTGTCAGGACAAATACATAGGAACTTGTTGAGATATTTCTGTCAGAGAAAGGGCAGTGCCAACTGCAGTCGAATATTTAACCATTTTTCACTTTTATAATGGTTGACAGTATCAATTACTCATGAGAGTCAAACCAGTTCATTTGTGTTACTTTATTTTGTTTTGAGAGGGGTACTGTGTAATTAATAAACGAGGTGTTTAGTACTTACTAATTTCAGTTGTAGAACTGACAGCAGTTGTTGGAATTTCAGTTGTTGTTGGAGCTGTCGAGCCCTGCGATGTTGCTGTTGAGCTGGTGGTCTCGGAAGTGAATGGTGACATGGTTGTTGGTGTTGGAGCAGGAGATGTAGTTGGCGAAGGAGAGCTTGTTGATGCTAATTCAAACATGGACACAGCATATTGTTATTGAATGAATTGAATATTCCTCATTTATAAACTCAAAGCCCTTGAGCAACAGATCCATGATCAAAGTGTCTGTGAAACACCATATCCTCTAAAGAGGTGTTTAGATCTATTTATAAATGCTTTCACGAATATTTGTACACTTTGATGATCCAAATGAGTTTGCTTGTGTCAGCTGTATTCGCAGTGGGTGTAGTTTAAATTTGAGTAATTTAAATTGATGGAAGTGAAAAATTCCTATTTATATCAGTATTAATTGCAACAAGAGGAGATCAATTGGAAGGTTTGCTGATGGATTAGTTGTGGCAAATATGACTGAAACCAGAACTGATGGAGTAGGAGTAGATCATATGGCCACAATTGATTTTCAAGATTTTTCATGATCTGAAACGAACTTGAAATGCAATCAAGTTCCTTCGTTTTCATTTCTGAAGGTGGCAATACTAAAGACAAAAAACTCTTTTCTCAGGACCATCTTTCTTCACTGATTAATTTTAGTGCAAACAAGTTTTCTGTGTTACTTGAAATATTAACAGAGGAACAATTCCATTTTTTTATAGACAGAGCATTTGCAATTCACGTATTCCTGTTGTTGTGGAACTGAGGTCAGGTGTTGTAGATATAGAAGTGTCAGTTGATCCTGGAGGAGTGGAGCTCTGTGTGGTTGGTGTGGTCGATGACTCCGTAGAGATTGCTGTTGTAGATGTTGAAGATGTAGGGGGAGTATTGTCGTAGCAGGAGAGGTTGTGACAGTTTTAAACATAGTTATTCAGCATTGAATATTATGTTGAATGAAATGAAAGTTGTTAACTCACAACATGTCTCTCTCTTTGGCTTGGCTTCGCGGACGAAGATTTATGAAGGGGGTAAAAAGTCCACGTCAGCTGCAGGCTCGTTTGTGGCTGACAGTTCCGATGCGGGACAGGCAGGCACGGTTGCAGCGGTTGCAGGGGAAAATTGGTTGGTTGGGGTTGGGTGTTGGGTTTTTCCTCCTTTGCCTTTTGTCAGTGAGGTGGGCTCTGCGGTCTTCTTCAAAGGAGGTTGCTTCCCGCCAAACTGTGAGGCGCCAAGATGCACGGTTTGAGGCGTTATCAGCCCACTGGCGGTGGTCAATGTGGCAGGCACCAAGAGATTTCTTTAGGCAGTCCTTGTACCTTTTCTTTGGTGCACCTCTGTCACGGTGGCCAGTGGAGAGCTCGCCATATAACACGATCTTGGGAAGGCGATGGTCCTCCATTCTGGAGACGTGACCCATCCATCGCAGCTGGATCTTCAGCAGCGTGGACTCGATGCTGTCGACCTCTGCCATCTCGAGTACTTCGACGTTAGTGATGAAAGCGCTCCAATGGATGTTGAGGATGGAGCGGAGACAACGCTGGTGGAAGCGTTCTAGAAGCCGTAGGTGGTGCCGGTAGAGGACCCATGATTCGGAGTCAAACAGGAGTGTGGGTATGACAACGGCTCTGTATACGCTTATCTTTGTGAGGTTTTTCAGTTGGTTGTTTTTCCAGACTCTTTTGTGTAGTCTTCCAAAGGTGCTATTTTGGTCACAACATGTATACTCATGTTAAAATACCGAATGTTCCAAGTTGACAAGGCCTTCATTAATGAATGCTTTAGATGTTATCAAAGTTGGGTGTTTGAAACAAGGGATACTGAATCAGGCTCATCTGGAATAGTAGATCTAGTATTTATCATTGAGACTGGAGTACGGAATACATATGAAGATACATGAAAATTGCATAGATCTGGAAGTAATTGTCAGGACAAATACATAGGAACTTGTTGAGATATTTCTGTCAGAGAAAGGGCAGTGCCAACTATTTTGGACTATTTACCAGTTTATGAAACCAGTTATAAAACACCATATTATTATAAAGAGGTATTTCGATCTATTTATTAATGCTTTACCAAATATTTCTACACTTTGATGATCCTATTGAGTGTGTTTGTGTCAGCTGTATTCACAGTGGATGTAGTTTAAATTTGAGTAGTTTAAATTGATGGAAGTGAAAAATTCCTATTTATATCAGTATTAATTGCAACAAGAAGAGATCAATTACATGGTTTGTTGATGAATTAGTTGTGGCAAAAATGATCGAAAACAGAATTGATGGAGTAGGAGTACATCATATGGCCACAACTGATTTTCAAGGTTTTTCATGATTTGAAACGAACCTAAAATGCAATCAAGTTGCTTCATTTTCATTGTGAATGTGGCAATACTAAAGACAAAGAACACTTTACTCAGCACCATCTTCCTCCACTGACTAATTTTATTTCAATCATGACTTCTGTGTTACTTGAATTATTAATAGAGGAGTGGAGCTCTGTGTGGTTGGTGTGGTCAATGACTCCGTAGAGATTGCTGTTGTAGATGTTGAAGATGTAGGGGGGAGTATTGTTGTAGCAGGAGAGGTTGCCACAGTTTTAAACATAGTTATTCAGCATTGAATATTATGTTTAATGAAATGACTGTTGTTAACTCACAACATGTATACTCATGTTAAAATACCTAATGTTCCAAGTTGACAAGGCCTTCATTAATAAATGCTTTAGATGTTACCAAACTTGGGTGTTTGAAACAAGGTTTACTGAATCAAGCTCACCTGGGATAGTAGATCTACTCTTTGTGATTGAGACTGATGTAAGAAATAGATTTAAAGTTACATGAAAATTGCATAGAACTGGTGGTAATTGTCACAATAATGGTATAGGACCGTGTTGTGATACTTCTGTTAGAGAATGGGCAGTGCCAACTGCAGTAAACTATTTAACTATTTTTGACATTTATAATGGTTTACAGTATTAATTACTCATGAGAGTCAAACTAGTTGATCTGTGCTACTTTATTTCGTTCTGAGAGGTGTACTCTCTAATTAATGGATGATGCCTTTAGTACTTACAAATTTCAGTTGTAGAACTGACAGCAGTTGTTGGAGACGTGGTAATTTCAGTTGTTGTTGGAGCTGTAGATGTCTGCGATATTGCTGTTGTGCTTGAGGTCTCGGAAGTGAATGGTGACGTGGATGATGATGTTGGAGCAGCGGATGTAGTTGTCGTAGGAGAGTTTGTTGATGCTGAATTGAAACATTAACACACCATATTGTTATTGAATTAATTGATTTTCCTCCTTTATAAACTCAATATATTGAGTAAATGATACATGATCGAAATGTGTGTAAAACACCATATTCTTTACAGGGATATTTAGAGACTGAAGTAGGGAATAGATATGAAGTTACATGAAAATTGCATAAAACTGGTGGTAATTGTCACGATAAATGCATAGGAACTTGTTGAGATACTTCTGTTAGAGAATGGGCAGTGGCAACTGCAGTAAACTATTTAACTATTTTTGACTTTTATAATGGTTTACAGTATTAATTACTCATGAGAGTCAAACCAGTTGATCTGTGCAACTTTATTTAGTTCTGAGAGGTGTACTCTCTCATTAATGATTGATGCCTTTAGTATTTACAAATTTCAGTTGTAAAACTGACAGCAGTTGTTGGAGATGTGGTAATTTCAGTTGTTGTTGGAGCTGAAGAGGTCTGCGAAATTGGTGTTGTGCTTGAGGTCACGGAAGTGAATGGTGACGTGGATGTTGATGTTGGAGCAGGGAATGTATTTGTCGTAGGAGAACTTGTTGATGCTGTATTGAAACATGGACACACCATATTGTTATTGAATAAATTGAATATTCCTCATTTATAGACTCAGTATATTGAGTAAATGATATATGATTGAAATGTTTGTGAAACACCATATTCTTTCCAGAGGTATTTAGATCTATTTATAAATGCTTTAACAAATATGTGTATATTTTGATGATCCAAACGAGTGTGTTTGTGTCAGCTGTATTCACAGTGGGTGTAGATTAACTTTGAGTAATTTAAAGTGATTGAAGTGAAAAATTCCAATTTATATCAGTTTCACTTGCAACAAGAGGAGATCAAATGGAAGTTTGCTGATGGATTAGTTGTGGCAAAAATGGTTGAAAATAGAGCTGATGAAGTAGGAGTAGATCATATGGCCACAATTGATTTTCAAGATTTTTCATGATTTGAAACGAATCTGAAATGCAATCAAGTTCCTTCATTTTCATTTGTGAAGGTGGCAATACTAAAGACAAAGAACACTTTTCTCAGGACCATCTACCTCCCCTGACTAATTTTGGTGCAAACATGTTTTCTGTGTTACTTGAAATATTAACAGAGGAACAATTCCATTTTTTTATAGACAGAGCAAGTTGACAAGGCCTTCATTAATAAATGCTTTAGATGTTACCAAACTTGGGTGTTTGCAACAAGGTTTACTGAATCAGGCTCACCTGGGATAGTAGATCTAGCATTTGTAATTGAGACTGGATTAGGGAATACATATGAAGTTACATGAAAATTGCATAGAACTGGAAGTAATTGTCAGGACAAATACATAGGAACTTGCTGAGATATTTCTGTCAGAGAACGGACAGTGCCAACTGCAGTGGAATATTTAACCATTTTTCACTTTTATAATGGTTGACAGTATCAATTACTCATGAGAGTCAAACCAGTTCATCTCTGTTACTTTATTTTGTTTTGAGAGGGGTACTGTGTAATTAATAAACGAGGTGTTTAGTACTTACTAATTTCAGTTGTAGAACTGACAGCAGTTGTTGGATTTTCAGTTGTTGTTGGAGCTGTCGAGCCCTGCGATGTTGCTGTTGAGCTGGTGGTCTCGGAAGAGAATGGTGTCATGGTTGTTGATGTTGGAGCAGGGGATGTAGTTGGCGAAGGAGAGCTTGTTGACGCTAATTCAAACATGGACACAGCATTTTGTTATTGAATGAATTGAATATTCCTCATTTATAAACTCAAAGCCCTTGAGCAACAGATCCATGATCAAATTGTCTGTGAAACACCATATTCTCTAAAGAGGTGTTTAGATCTATTTATAAATGCTTTCACGAATATTTGTACACTTTGATGATCCAAATGAGTGTGCTTGTGTCAGCTGTATTCACAGTGGGTGTAGTTTAAATTTGAGTAATTTAAATTGATGGAAGTGAAAAATTCCTATTTATATCAGTGTTAATTGCAACAAGATGAGATCAATTGGAAGGTTTGCTCATGGATTAGTTGTGGCAAATATGACTGAAACCAGAACTGATGGAGTAGGAGTAGATCATATGGCCACAATTGATTTTCAAGATTTTTCAAGATCTGAAACGAACTTGAAATGCAATCAAGTTGCTTCGTTTTCATTTCTGAAGGTGGCAATACTAATGACAAAGAACACTTTTCTCAGGACCATCTTTCTTCACTGATTAATTTTGGTGCAAACAAGTTTTCTGTGTTACTTGAAATATTAACAGAGGAACAATTCCATTTTTTTATAGACAGAGCATTTGCAATTCACATATTCCTGTTGTTGTGGAACTGAGGTCAGGTGTTGTAGATATAGAAGTGTCAGTTGATCCTGGAGGAGTGGAGCTCTGTGTGGTTGGCGTGGTCGATGACTCCGTAGAGATTGCTGTTGTAGATGTTGAAGATGTAGGGGGAGTATTGTCGTAGCAGGAGAGGTTGTGACAGTTTTAAACATAGTTATTCAGCATTGAATATTATGTTGAATGAAATGAAAGTTGTTAACTCACAACATATATACTCATGTTAAAATACCGAATGTTCCAAGTTGACAAGGCCTTCATTAATGAATGCTTTAGATGTTATCAAAGTTGGGTGTTTGAAACAAGGGATACTGAATCAGGCTCATCTGGAATAGTAGATCTAGTATTTATCATTGAGACTGGAGTACGGAATACATATGAAGATACATGAAAATTGCATAGATCTGGAAGTAATTGTCAGGACAAATACATAGGAACTTGTTGAGATATTTCTGTCAGAGAAAGGGCAGTGCCAACTATTTTGGACTATTTACCAGTTTATGAAACCAGTTATAAAACACCATATTATTATAAAGAGGTATTTCGATCTATTTATTAATGCTTTACCAAATATTTCTACACTTTGATGATCCTATTGAGAGTGTTTGTGTCAGCTGTATTCACAGTGGATGTAGTTTAAATTTGAGTAGTTTAAATTGATGGAAGTGAAAAATTCCTATTTATATCAGTATTAATTGCAACAAGAAGATATCAATTACGTGGTTTGTTGATGAATTAGTTGTGGCAAAAATGATTGAAAACAGAATTGATGGAGTAGGAGTAGATCATATGGCCACAACTGATTTTCAAGGTTTTTCATGATTTGAAACGAACCGAAAATGCAATCAAGTTGCTTCATTTTCATTGTGAAGGTGGCAATACTATAGACAAAGAACACTTTACTCAGCACCATCTTCCTCCACTGACTAATTTTGTTTCAATCATGACTTCTGTGTTACTTGAATTATTAATAGAGGAGTGGAGCTCTGTGTGGTTGGTGTGGTCAATGACTCCGTAGAGATTGCTGTTGTAGATGTTGAAGATGTAGGGGGGAGTATTGTTGTAGCAGGAGAGGTTGCCACAGTTTTAAACATAGTTATTCAGCATTGAATATTATGTTTAATGAAATGACTGTTGTTAACTCACAACATGTATACTCATGTTAAAATACCTAATGTTCCAAGTTGACAAGGCCTTCATTAATAAATGCTTTAGATGTTACCAAACTTGGGTGTTTGAAACAAGGTTTACTGAATCAAGCTCACCTGGGATAGTAGATCTACTCTTTGTGATTGAGATTGGTGTAGGGAATAGATTTAAAGTTACATGAAAATTGCATAGAACTGGTGGTAATTGTCACAATATTTGCATAGGAACGTGTTGAGATACTTCTGTTAGAGAATGGGCAGTGGCAACTTCAGTAAACTATTTAACCATTTTTGACTTTTACAATGGTGTACAGTATCAGTTAGTCATGAGAGTCAAACTAGTTGATCTGTGCTACTTTATTTCGTTCTGAGAGGTGTACTCTCTAATTAATGGATGATGCGTTTAGTACTTACAAATTTCATTTGTAGAGATGACAGCAGTTGTTGGAGACGTGGTAATTTCAGTTGTTGTTGGAGCTGTAGATGTCTGCGATATTGCTGTTGTGATTGAGGTCTCGGAAGTGAATGGTGACGTGGATGATGATGTTGGCGCAGGGGATGTAGTTGTCGTAGGAGAGTTTGTTGATGCTGAATTGAAACATTAACACACCATATTGTTATCTAATGAATTGATTTTTCCTCCTTTATAAACTCAATATATTGAGTAAATGATACATGATCGAAATGTTTGTGAAACACCATATTCTTTACAGAGGTATTTACAGATTGGAGTAGGGAATAGATAAGAAGTTACATGAAAATTGCATAAAACTAGTGGAAATTGTCACAATAAATGCATAGGAACTTGTTGAGATACTTCTGTTAGTGAATGGGGAGTGGCAACTGCAGTAAACAATTTAACTATTTTTGACTTTTATAATGGTTTACAGTATTAATTACTCATGAGAGTCAAACCAGTTGATCGGTGTTACTTTATTTTGTTTTGAGAGGTGTACTCTGTAATTAATGAACGATGTGTTTAGTACTTACTAATTTCAGTTGTAGAACTGACTGCAGTTGTTGGACTTTCAGTTGTTGTTGAAGCTGTCGAACCCTGCGACATTGCTGTTGAGCTGGTGGTCTCGGAAGTGAATGGTGACGTGGATGTTGATGTTGGAGCAGGGGATACAGTTGTCGTAGGAGAGCTTGTTGATGCTGAATTGTAACATTGACACACCATATTGTAATGGAATAAATTGAATATTCCTCATTTATAAACTCAATATATTGAGAAAATGATACATTATTGAAATGATTGTGAAACACCATATTCTTTACAGAGGTATTTAGATCGATTTATAAATGCTTTCACAAATATTTGTAAATTTTGATGATCCAAACGAGTGTGCTTGTGTCAGCTGTATTCACAGTGGGTGTAGTTTGAATTTGAGTAATTTAAATTAATGGAAGTGAAAAATACCTATTTAGATCATTATTAATTGCAACAAGAAGAGATCAATTACGTGGTTTGTTGATGAATTAGTTGTGGCAAAAATGATTGAAAACAGAACTGATGGAGTTGGAGTAGATCATGTGGCCACAACTGATTTTCAAGGTTTTTCATGATTTGAAACGAACCTAAAATGCAATCAAGTTGCTTCATTTTCATTGCGAAGGTGGCAATACTAAAGACAAAGAACACTTTACTCAGCACCATCTTCCTCCACTGACTAATTTTGTTTCAATCATGATTTCTGTGTTACTTGAATTATTAATAGAGGAGTGGAGCTCTGTGTGGTTGGTGTAGTCAATGACTCCGTAGAGATTGCTGTTGTAGATGTTGAAGATGTAGAGGGAGTATTGTTGTAGCAGGAGAAGTTGTCACAGTTTTAAACATCGTTATTCAGCATTGAATATTATGTTTAATGAAATGACTGTTGTTAACTCACAACATTTATGCTCATGTTAAAATACCGAATGTTCCAAGTTGACAAGGCCTTCATTAATAAATGCTTTAGATGTTACCAAACTTTGGTGTTTGAAACAAGGTTTACTGAATCAGGCTCACCTGGGATAGTTGATCTAGCGTTTGTGATTGAGATTGGTGTAGGGAATAGATTTAAAGTTACATGAATATTGCATAGAACTGGTGGAAATTGTCACAATAATTGCAAAGGAACATGTTGAGATACTTCTGTTAGAGAATGGGCAGTGCCAACTTCAGTAAACTATTTAACCATTTTTGACTTTTACAATGGTGTACAGTATCAGTTAGTCATGAGAGTCAAACTAGTTGATCTGTGCTACTTTATTTCGTTCTGAGAGGTGTACTCTCTAATTAATGGATGATGCGTTTAGTACTTACAAATTTCATTTGTAGAGATGACAGCAGTTGTTGGAGACATGGTAATTTCAGTTGTTGTTGGAGCTGTAGATGTCTGCGATATTGCTGTTGTGATTGAGGTCTCGGAAGTGAATGGTGACGTGGATGATGATGTTGGCGCAGGGGATGTAGTTGTCGTAGGAGAGTTTGTTGATGCTGAATTGAAACATTAACACACCATATTGTTATCTAATGAATTGATTTTTCCTCCTTTATAAACTCAATATATTGAGTAAATGATACATGATCGAAATGTTTGTGAAACACCATATTCTTTACAGAGGTATTTACAGATTGGAGTAGGGAATAGATAAGAAGTTACATGAAAATTGCATAAAACTAGTGGAAATTGTCACAATAAATGCATAGGAACTTGTTGAGATACTTCTGTTAGTGAATGGGGAGTGGCAACTGCAGTAAACAATTTAACTATTTTTGACTTTTATAATGGTTTACAGTATTAATTACTCATGAGAGTCAAACCAGTTGATCTGTGCTACTTTATTTAGTTCTGAGAGGTGTACTCTCAAATTAATGGATCATGCCTTTAGTACTTACAAATGTCAGTTGTAGAACTGACAGGAGTTGTTGGACTTTGAGTTGTTGTTGAAGCTGTCGAGCCCTGCGACATTGCTGTTGAGCTGGTGGTCTCGGAAGTGAATGGTGACGTGGATGTTAATGTTGGAGCAGGGGATACAGTTGTCGTAGGAGAGCTTGTTGATGCTGAATTGTAACATTGACACACCATATTGTAATGGAATAAATTGAATATTCCTCATTTATAAACTCAATATATTGAGAAAATGATACATTATTGAAATGATTGTGAAACACCATATTCTTTACAGAGGTATTTAGATCGATTTATAAATGCTTTCACAAATATTTGTAAATTTTGATGATCCAAACGAGTGTGCTTGTGTCAGCTGTATTCACAGTGGGTGTAGTTTGAATTTGAGTAATTTAAATTAATGGAAGTGAAAAATACCTATTTAGATCATTATTAATTGCAACAAGAAGAGATCAATTACGTGGTTTGTTGATGAATTAGTTGTGGCAAAAATGATTGAAAACAGAACTGATGGAGTAGGAGTAGATCATGTGTCCACAACTGATTTTCAAGGTTTTTCATGATTTGAAACGAACCTAAAATGCAATCAAGTTGCTTCATTTTCATTGCGAAGGTGGCAATACTAAAGACAAAGAACACTTTACTCAGCACCATCTTCCTCCACTGACTAATTTTGTTTCAATCATGATTTCTGTGTTACTTGAATTATTAATAGAGGAGTGGAGCTCTGTGTGGTTGGTGTAGTCAATGACTCCGTAGAGATTGCTGTTGTAGATGTTGAAGATGTAGAGGGAGTATTGTTGTAGCAGGAGAGGTTGTCACAGTTTTAAACATCGTTATTCAGCATTGAATATTATGTTTAATGAAATGACTGTTGTTAACTCACAACATTTATGCTCATGTTAAAATACTGAATGTTCCAAGTTGACAAGGCCTTCATTAATAAATGCTTTAGATGTTACCAAACTTGGGTGTTTGAAACAAGGTTTACTGAATCAGGCTCACCTGGGATAGTTGATCTAGCGTTTGTGATTGAGATTGGTGTAGGGAATAGATTTAAAGTTACATGAATATTGCATAGAACTGGTGGAAATTGTCACAATAATTGCAAAGGAACATGTTGAGATACTTCTGTTAGAGAATGGGCAGTGCCAACTTCAGTAAACTATTTAACCATTTTTGACTTTTACAATGGTGTACAGTATCAGTTAGTCATGAGAGTCAAACTAGTTGATCTGTGCTACTTTATTTCGTTCTGAGAGGTGTACTCTCTAATTAATGGATGATGCGTTTAGTACTTACAAATTTCATTTGTAGAGATGACAGCAGTTGTTGGAGACGTGGTAATTTCAGTTGTTGTTGGAGCTGTAGATGTCTGCGATATTGCTGTTGTGATTGAGGTCTCGGAAGTGAATGGTGACGTGGATGATGATGTTGGCGCAGGGGATGTAGTTGTCGTAGGAGAGTTTGTTGATGCTGAATTGAAACATTAACACACCATATTGTTATCTAATGAATTGATTTTTCCTCCTTTATAAACTCAATATATTGAGTAAATGATACATGATCGAAATGTTTGTGAAACACCATATTCTTTACAGAGGTATTTACAGATTGGAGTAGGGAATAGATAAGAAGTTACATGAAAATTGCATAAAACTAGTGGAAATTGTCACAATAAATGCATAGGAACTTGTTGAGATACTTCTGTTAGTGAATGGGGAGTGGCAACTGCAGTAAACAATTTAACTATTTTTGACTTTTATAATGGTTTACAGTATTAATTACTCATGAGAGTCAAACCAGTTGATCTGTGCTACTTTATTTAGTTCTGAGAGGTGTACTCTCAAATTAATGGATGATGCCTTTAGTACTTACAAATGTCAGTTGTAGAACTGACAGGAGTTGTTGGACTTTGAGTTGTTGTTGAAGCTGTCGAGCCCTGCGACATTGCTGTTGAGCTGGTGGTCTCGGAAGTGAATGGTGACGTGGATGTTAATGTTGGAGCAGGGGATACAGTTGTCGTAGGAGAGCTTGTTGATGCTGAATTGTAACATTGACACACCATATTGTAATGGAATAAATTGAATGTTCCTCCTTTATAAACTCAATGTATTGAGTAAATGATACATGATTGAAATGTTTGTGAAACACCATATTTTTTACAGAGTAATTAAATCTATTTATAAATGCTTTAACATATATTTGTACACTTTGATGATCCAAACAAGTGTGCTTGTGTCACCTGTATTCACAGTGGGTGTCTTTGAAATTTGAGTAATTTAAATTGATGGATATGAAAAATTCCTATTTATAACAGTATCACTTGCAACAAAAAGAGAACAATTGGAAAGTTGGCTGATGGATTAGTTGTGGAAAATATTACTGAAAACAGACCTGATGGAGTAGGGGTAGATCATATGGCCACATTTGATTTTTAAGATTTTTCATGATCTGAAACGAACTTGAAATGCAATCAAGTGGCTTCTTTTTCATTTCTGAAGGTGTCAATACTAAAGACAAAGAATACTTTTCTCAGTACCCTCTTCCTCCCCTGACAAATTTTGGTGCAAACATGTTTTCTGTGTTACTTGAATTATTAACAGAGGAACAATTCCATTTGTTATCGAGAGAGCATTTGCAATTCCCATATTTCTGTTATTGTGGAACTGAGGTCAGGTGTGGTAGATAGAATAGTGTCTGTTGATCCTGGAGAGGTGGAGCTCTGTGTGGTTGGTGTGGTCAATGACTCTGTAGAGATTGCTGTTGTAGATGTTGACGATGTAGGGGGAGTATTGTCGAAGCAGGAGCGTTTGTCACAGTTTTAAACATCTTTATTCAGCATTGAATATTATGTTGAATGAAATGACTGTTGTTAACTCACAACATGTATACTCATGTTAAAATACCGAATGTTCCAAGTTGACAAGGACTTCATTAATAGATGCTTTAGATGTTACCAAAGTTGGGTGTTTGAAAAAAGCGTTACTGAATCAGGCTCATCTGGGATAGTAGATCTAGCATTTGTGATTGAGACTGATGTAAGAAATGGATTTAAAGTTACATGAAAATTGCATAGAACTGGTGGTAATTGTCACAATAATGGCATAGGACCGTGTTGAGATACTTCTGTTAGAGAATGGGCAGTGCCAACTGCAGTAAACTATTTAACTATTTTTGACATTTATAATGGTTTACAGTATTAATTACTCATGAGAATCAAACTAGTTGATCTGTGCTACTTTATTTCGTTCTGAGAAGTGTACTCTCTAATTAATGGATGATGCCTTTAGTACTTACAAATTTCAGTTGTAGAACTGACAGCAGTTGTTGGAGACGTGGTAATTTCAGTTGTTGTTGGAGCTGTAGATGTCTGCGATATTGCTGTTGTGCTTGAGGTCTCGGAAGTGAATGGTGACGTGGATGATGATGTTGGAGCAGGGGATGTAGTTGTCGTAGGAGAGTTTGTTGATGCTGAATTGAAACATTAACACACCATATTGTTATTGAATTAATTGATTTTCCTCCTTTATAAACTCAATATATTGAGTAAATGATACATGATCGAAATGTTAGTAAAACACCATATTCTTTACAGAGATATTTAGAGACTGAAGTAGGGAATAGATATGAAGTTACATGAAAATTGCATAAAACTGGTGGTAACTGTCACGATAAATGCATAGGAACTTGTTGAGATACTTCTGTTAGAGAATGGGCAGTGGCAACTGCAGTAAACTATTTAACTATTTTTGACTTTTATAATGGTTTACAGTATTAATTACTCATGAGTGTCAAACCAGTTGATCTGTGCTACTTTATTTAGTTCTGAGAGGTGTACTCTCTCATTAATGGTTGTTGCCTTTAGTACTTACAAATTTCAGTTGTAAAACTGACAGCAGTTGTTGGAGATGTGGTAATTTCAGTTGTTGTTGGAGCTGAAGAGGTCTGCGATACTGCTGTTGTGCTTGAGGTCTCGGAAGTGAATGGTGACGTGGAGGTTGATGTTGGAGCAGGGGATACAGTTGTCGTAGGGGAGCTTGTTGATGCTGTATTGAAACATGGACACACCATATTGTTATTGAATAAATTGAATATTCCTCATTTATAGACTCAGTATATTGAGTAAATGATATATGATTGAAATGTTTGTGAAACACCATATTCTTTACAGAGGTATTTAGATCTATTTATAAATGCTTTAACAAATATTTGTATATTTTGATGATCCAAACAAGTGTGTTTGTGTCAGCTGTATTCACAGTGGGTGTAGATTAACTTTGAGTAATTTAAAGTGATTGAAGTGAAAAATTCCCATTTATATCAGTTTCACTTGCAACAAGAGGACATCAAATGGAAGTTTGCTGATGGATTAGTTGTGGGAAAAATGATTGAAAATAGAGCTGATGGAGTAGGAGTAGATCATATGGCCACAATTGATTTTCAAGATTTTTCATGATCTGAAACTAATCTGAAATGCAATCAAGTTCCTTCATTTTCATTTGTGAAGGTGGCAATACTAAAGACAAAGAACACTATTCTCAGGACCATCTTTCTTCACTGACTAATTTTGGTGCAAACATGTTTTCTGTGTGACTTGAAATATTAACAGAGGAACAATTCCATTTTTTTATAGACAGAGCAAGTTGACAAGGCCTTCATTAATAAATGCTTTAGATGTTACCAAAGTTGGGTGTTTGCAACAAGGTTTACTGAATCAGGCTCACCTGGGATAGTTGATCTAGCATTTGTAATTGAGACTGGTGTAGGGAATAGATTTAAAGTTACATGAAAATTTCATAGAACTGGTGGTAATTGTCACAATAATGGCTTAGGAAAGTGTTGTGATACTTCTGTTAGAGAATGGGCAGTGCCAACTGCAGTAAACTATTTAACTATTTTTGACATTTATAATGGTTTACAGTATTAATTACTCATGAGAGTCAAACTAGTTGATCTGTGCTACTTTATTTCGTTCTGAGAAGTGTACTCTCTAATTAATGGATGATGCATTTAGTACTTACAAATTTCAGTTATAGAACTGACAGCAGTTGTTGGAGACGTGGTAATTTCAGTTGTTGTTGGAGCTGTAGATGTCTGCGATATTGCTGTTGTGCTTGAGGTCTCGGAAGTGAATGGTGACGTGGATGATGATGTTGGAGCAGGGGATGTAGTTGTCGTAGGAGAGTTTGTTGATGCTGAATTGAAACATTAACACACCATATTGTTATTCAATTAATTGATTTTTCCTCCTTTATAAACTCAATATATTGAGTAAATGATACATGATCGAAATGTTGGTAAAACACCATATTCTTTACAGAGATATTTAGAGACTGAAGTAGGGAATAGATATGAAGTTACATGAAAATTGCATAAAACTGGTGGTAATTGTCACGATAAATGCATAGGAACTTGTTGAGATACTTCTGTTAGAGAATGGGCAGTGGCAACTGCAGTAAACAATTTAACTATTTTTGACTTTTAGAATGGTTTACAGTATTAATTACACATGAGAGTCAAACCAGTTGATCTGTGCTACTTTATTTCGTTCTGAGAGGTGTACTCTCTCATTAATGGATGATGCGTTTAGTACTTACAAATTTCATTTGTAGAGATGACAGCAGTTGTTGGAGACGTGGTAATTTCAGTTGTTGTTGGAGCTGTAGATGTCTGCGATATTGCTGTTGTGATTGAGGTCTCGGAAGTGAATGGTGACGTGGATGATGATGTTGGCGCAGGGGATGTAGTTGTCGTAGGAGAGTTTGTTGATGCTGAATTGAAACATTAACACACCATATTGTTATCTAATGAATTGATTTTTCCTCCTTTATAAACTCAATATATTGAGTAAATGATACATGATCGAAATGTTTGTGAAACACCATATTCTTTACAGAGGTATTTACAGATTGGAGTAGGGAATAGATAAGAAGTTACATGAAAATTGCATAAAACTAGTGGAAATTGTCACAATAAATGCATAGGAACTTGTTGAGATACTTCTGTTAGTGAATGGGGAGTGGCAACTGCAGTAAACAATTTAACTATTTTTGACTTTTATAATGGTTTACAGTATTAATTACTCATGAGAGTCAAACCAGTTGATCTGTGCTACTTTATTTAGTTCTGAGAGGTGTACTCTCAAATTAATGGATGATGCCTTTAGTACTTACAAATGTCAGTTGTAGAACTGACAGGAGTTGTTGGACTTTGAGTTGTTGTTGAAGCTGTCGAGCCCTGCGACATTGCTGTTGAGCTGGTGGTCTCGGAAGTGAATGGTGACGTGGATGTTAATGTTGGAGCAGGGGATACAGTTGTCGTAGGAGAGCTTGTTGATGCTGAATTGTAACATTGACACACCATATTGTAATGGAATAAATTGAATATTCCTCATTTATAAACTCAATATATTGAGAAAATGATACATTATTGAAATGATTGTGAAACACCATATTCTTTACAGAGGTATTTAGATCGATTTATAAATGCTTTCACAAATATTTGTAAATTTTGATGATCCAAACGAGTGTGCTTGTGTCAGCTGTATTCACAGTGGGTGTAGTTTGAATTTGAGTAATTTAAATTAATGGAAGTGAAAAATACCTATTTAGATCATTATTAATTGCAACAAGAAGAGATCAATTACGTGGTTTGTTGATGAATTAGTTGTGGCAAAAATGATTGAAAACAGAACTGATGGAGTAGGAGTAGATCATGTGGCCACAACTGATTTTCAAGGTTTTTCATGATTTGAAACGAACCTAAAATGCAATCAAGTTGCTTCATTTTCATTGCGAAGGTGGCAATACTAAAGACAAAGAACACTTTACTCAGCACCATCTTCCTCCACTGACTAATTTTGTTTCAATCATGATTTCTGTGTTACTTGAATTATTAATAGAGGAGTGGAGCTCTGTGTGGTTGGTGTAGTCAATGACTCCGTAGAGATTGCTGTTGTAGATGTTGAAGATGTAGAGGGAGTATTGTTGTAGCAGGAGAGGTTGTCACAGTTTTAAACATCGTTATTCAGCATTGAATATTATGTTTAATGAAATGACTGTTGTTAACTCACAACATTTATGCTCATGTTAAAATACCGAATGTTCCAAGTTGACAAGGCCTTCATTAATAAATGCTTTAGATGTTACCAAACTTGGGTGTTTGAAACAAGGTTTACTGAATCAGGCTCACCTGGGATAGTTGATCTAGCGTTTGTGATTGAGATTGGTGTAGGGAATAGATTTAAAGTTACATGAATATTGCATAGAACTGGTGGAAATTGTCACAATAATTGCAAAGGAACATGTTGAGATACTTCTGTTAGAGAATGGGCAGTGCCAACTTCAGTAAACTATTTAACCATTTTTGACTTTTACAATGGTGTACAGTATCAGTTAGTCATGAGAGTCAAACTAGTTGATCTGTGCTACTTTATTTCGTTCTGAGAGGTGTACTCTCTAATTAATGGATGATGCGTTTAGTACTTACAAATTTCATTTGTAGAGATGACAGCAGTTGTTGGAGACGTGGTAATTTCAGTTGTTGTTGGAGCTGTAGATGTCTGCGATATTGCTGTTGTGATTGAGGTCTCGGAAGTGAATGGTGACGTGGATGATGATGTTGGCGCAGGGGATGTAGTTGTCGTAGGAGAGTTTGTTGATGCTGAATTGAAACATTAACACACCATATTGTTATCTAATGAATTGATTTTTCCTCCTTTATAAACTCAATATATTGAGTAAATGATACATGATCGAAATGTTTGTGAAACACCATATTCTTTACAGAGGTATTTACAGATTGGAGTAGGGAATAGATAAGAAGTTACATGAAAATTGCATAAAACTAGTGGAAATTGTCACAATAAATGCATAGGAACTTGTTGAGATACTTCTGTTAGTGAATGGGGAGTGGCAACTGCAGTAAACAATTTAACTATTTTTGACTTTTATAATGGTTTACAGTATTAATTACTCATGAGAGTCAAACCAGTTGATCTGTGCTACTTTATTTAGTTCTGAGAGGTGTACTCTCAAATTAATGGATGATGCCTTTAGTACTTACAAATGTCAGTTGTAGAACTGACAGGAGTTGTTGGACTTTGAGTTGTTGTTGAAGCTGTCGAGCCCTGCGACATTGCTGTTGAGCTGGTGGTCTCGGAAGTGAATGGTGACGTGGATGTTAATGTTGGAGCAGGGGATACAGTTGTCGTAGGAGAGCTTGTTGATGCTGAATTGTAACATTGACACACCATATTGTAATGGAATAAATTGAATGTTCCTCCTTTATAAACTCAATGTATTGAGTAAATGATACATGATTGAAATGTTTGTGAAACACCATATTTTTTACAGAGTAATTAAATCTATTTATAAATGCTTTAACATATATTTGTACACTTTGATGATCCAAACAAGTGTGCTTGTGTCACCTGTATTCACAGTGGGTGTCTTTGAAATTTGAGTAATTTAAATTGATGGATATGAAAAATTCCTATTTATAACAGTATCACTTGCAACAAAAAGAGAACAATTGGAAAGTTTGCTGATGGATTAGTTGTGGAAAATATTACTGAAAACAGACCTGATGGAGTAGGGGTAGATCATATGGCCACATTTGATTTTTAAGATTTTTCATGATCTGAAACGAACTTGAAATGCAATCAAGTGGCTTCTTTTTCATTTCTGAAGGTGTCAATACTAAAGACAAAGAATACTTTTCTCAGTACCCTCTTCCTCCCCTGACAAATTTTGGTGCAAACATGTTTTCTGTGTTACTTGAATTATTAACAGAGGAACAATTCCATTTGTTATCGAGAGAGCATTTGCAATTCCCATATTTCTGTTATTGTGGAACTGAGGTCAGGTGTGGTAGATAGAATAGTGTCTGTTGATCCTGGAGAGGTGGAGCTCTGTGTGGTTGGTGTGGTCAATGACTCTGTAGAGATTGCTGTTGTAGATGTTGACGATGTAGGGGGAGTATTGTCGAAGCAGGAGCGTTTGTCACAGTTTTAAACATCTTTATTCAGCATTGAATATTATGTTGAATGAAATGACTGTTGTTAACTCACAACATGTATACTCATGTTAAAATACCGAATGTTCCAAGTTGACAAGGACTTCATTAATAGATGCTTTAGATGTTACCAAAGTTGGGTGTTTGAAAAAAGCGTTACTGAATCAGGCTCATCTGGGATAGTAGATCTAGCATTTGTGATTGAGACTGATGTAAGAAATGGATTTAAAGTTACATGAAAATTGCATAGAACTGGTGGTAATTGTCACAATAATGGCATAGGACCGTGTTGAGATACTTCTGTTAGAGAATGGGCAGTGCCAACTGCAGTAAACTATTTAACTATTTTTGACATTTATAATGGTTTACAGTATTAATTACTCATGAGAATCAAACTAGTTGATCTGTGCTACTTTATTTCGTTCTGAGAAGTGTACTCTCTAATTAATGGATGATGCCTTTAGTACTTACAAATTTCAGTTGTAGAACTGACAGCAGTTGTTGGAGACGTGGTAATTTCAGTTGTTGTTGGAGCTGTAGATGTCTGCGATATTGCTGTTGTGCTTGAGGTCTCGGAAGTGAATGGTGACGTGGATGATGATGTTGGAGCAGGGGATGTAGTTGTCGTAGGAGAGTTTGTTGATGCTGAATTGAAACATTAACACACCATATTGTTATTCAATTAATTGATTTTTCTCCTTTATAAACTCAATATATTGAGTAAATGATACATGATCGAAATGTTAGTAAAACACCATATTCTTTACAGAGATATTTAGAGACTGAAGTAGGGAATAGATATGAAGTTACATGAAAATTGCATAAAACTGGTGGTAACTGTCACGATAAATGCATAGGAACTTGTTGAGATACTTCTGTTAGAGAATGGGCAGTGGCAACTGCAGTAAACTATTTAACTATTTTTGACTTTTATAATGGTTTACAGTATTAATTACTCATGAGTGTCAAACCAGTTGATCTGTGCTACTTTATTTAGTTCTGAGAGGTGTACTCTCTCATTAATGGTTGTTGCCTTTAGTACTTACAAATTTCAGTTGTAAAACTGACAGCAGTTGTTGGAGATGTGGTAATTTCAGTTGTTGTTGGAGCTGAAGAGGTCTGCGATACTGCTGTTGTGCTTGAGGTCTCGGAAGTGAATGGTGACGTGGAGGTTGATGTTGGAGCAGGGGATACAGTTGTCGTAGGGGAGCTTGTTGATGCTGTATTGAAACATGGACACACCATATTGTTATTGAATAAATTGAATATTCCTCATTTATAGACTCAGTATATTGAGTAAATGATATATGATTGAAATGTTTGTGAAACACCATATTCTTTACAGAGGTATTTAGATCTATTTATAAATGCTTTAACAAATATTTGTATATTTTGATGATCCAAACAAGTGTGTTTGTGTCAGCTGTATTCACAGTGGGTGTAGATTAACTTTGAGTAATTTAAAGTGATTGAAGTGAAAAATTCCCATTTATATCAGTTTCACTTGCAACAAGAGGACATCAAATGGAAGTTTGCTGATGGATTAGTTGTGGGAAAAATGATTGAAAATAGAGCTGATGGAGTAGGAGTAGATCATATGGCCACAATTGATTTTCAAGATTTTTCATGATCTGAAACTAATCTGAAATGCAATCAAGTTCCTTCATTTTCATTTGTGAAGGTGGCAATACTAAAGACAAAGAACACTATTCTCAGGACCATCTTTCTTCACTGACTAATTTTGGTGCAAACATGTTTTCTGTGTGACTTGAAATATTAACAGAGGAACAATTCCATTTTTTTATAGACAGAGCAAGTTGACAAGGCCTTCATTAATAAATGCTTTAGATGTTACCAAAGTTGGGTGTTTGCAACAAGGTTTACTGAATCAGGCTCACCTGGGATAGTTGATCTAGCATTTGTAATTGAGACTGGTGTAGGGAATAGATTTAAAGTTACATGAAAATTTCATAGAACTGGTGGTAATTGTCACAATAATGGCTTAGGAAAGTGTTGTGATACTTCTGTTAGAGAATGGGCAGTGCCAACTGCAGTAAACTATTTAACTATTTTTGACATTTATAATGGTTTACAGTATTAATTACTCATGAGAGTCAAACTAGTTGATCTGTGCTACTTTATTTCGTTCTGAGAAGTGTACTCTCTAATTAATGGATGATGCATTTAGTACTTACAAATTTCAGTTATAGAACTGACAGCAGTTGTTGGAGACGTGGTAATTTCAGTTGTTGTTGGAGCTGTAGATGTCTGCGATATTGCTGTTGTGCTTGAGGTCTCGGAAGTGAATGGTGACGTGGATGATGATGTTGGAGCAGGGGATGTAGTTGTCGTAGGAGAGTTTGTTGATGCTGAATTGAAACATTAACACACCATATTGTTATTCAATTAATTGATTTTTCCTCCTTTATAAACTCAATATATTGAGTAAATGATACATGATCGAAATGTTGGTAAAACACCATATTCTTTACAGAGATATTTAGAGACTGAAGTAGGGAATAGATATGAAGTTACATGAAAATTGCATAAAACTGGTGGTAATTGTCACGATAAATGCATAGGAACTTGTTGAGATACTTCTGTTAGAGAATGGGCAGTGGCAACTGCAGTAAACAATTTAACTATTTTTGACTTTTAGAATGGTTTACAGTATTAATTACACATGAGAGTCAAACCAGTTGATCTGTGCTACTTTATTTCGTTCTGAGAGGTGTACTCTCTCATTAATGGATGATGCGTTTAGTACTTACAAATTTCATTTGTAGAGATGACAGCAGTTGTTGGAGACGTGGTAATTTCAGTTGTTGTTGGAGCTGTAGATGTCTGCGATATTGCTGTTGTGATTGAGGTCTCGGAAGTGAATGGTGACGTGGATGATGATGTTGGCGCAGGGGATGTAGTTGTCGTAGGAGAGTTTGTTGATGCTGAATTGAAACATTAACACACCATATTGTTATCTAATGAATTGATTTTTCCTCCTTTATAAACTCAATATATTGAGTAAATGATACATGATCGAAATGTTTGTGAAACACCATATTCTTTACAGAGGTATTTACAGATTGGAGTAGGGAATAGATAAGAAGTTACATGAAAATTGCATAAAACTAGTGGAAATTGTCACAATAAATGCATAGGAACTTGTTGAGATACTTCTGTTAGTGAATGGGGAGTGGCAACTGCAGTAAACAATTTAACTATTTTTGACTTTTATAATGGTTTACAGTATTAATTACTCATGAGAGTCAAACCAGTTGATCTGTGCTACTTTATTTAGTTCTGAGAGGTGTACTCTCAAATTAATGGATGATGCCTTTAGTACTTACAAATGTCAGTTGTAGAACTGACAGGAGTTGTTGGACTTTGAGTTGTTGTTGAAGCTGTCGAGCCCTGCGACATTGCTGTTGAGCTGGTGGTCTCGGAAGTGAATGGTGACGTGGATGTTAATGTTGGAGCAGGGGATACAGTTGTTGTAGGAGAGCTTGTTGATGCTGAATTGTAACATTGACACACCATATTGTAATGGAATAAATTGAATATTCCTCATTTATAAACTCAATATATTGAGAAAATGATACATTATTGAAATGATTGTGAAACACCATATTCTTTACAGAGGTATTTAGATCGATTTATAAATGCTTTCACAAATATTTGTAAATTTTGATGATCCAAACGAGTGTGCTTGTGTCAGCTGTATTCACAGTGGGTGTAGTTTGAATTTGAGTAATTTAAATTAATGGAAGTGAAAAATACCTATTTAGATCATTATTAATTGCAACAAGAAGAGATCAATTACGTGGTTTGTTGATGAATTAGTTGTGGCAAAAATGATTGAAAACAGAACTGATGGAGTAGGAGTAGATCATGTGGCCACAACTGATTTTCAAGGTTTTTCATGATTTGAAACGAACCTAAAATGCAATCAAGTTGCTTCATTTTCATTGCGAAGGTGGCAATACTAAAGACAAAGAACACTTTACTCAGCACCATCTTCCTCCACTGACTAATTTTGTTTCAATCATGATTTCTGTGTTACTTGAATTATTAATAGAGGAGTGGAGCTCTGTGTGGTTGGTGTAGTCAATGACTCCGTAGAGATTGCTGTTGTAGATGTTGAAGATGTAGAGGGAGTATTGTTGTAGCAGGAGAGGTTGTCACAGTTTTAAACATCGTTATTCAGCATTGAATATTATGTTTAATGAAATGACTGTTGTTAACTCACAACATTTATGCTCATGTTAAAATACCGAATGTTCCAAGTTGACAAGGCCTTCATTAATAAATGCTTTAGATGTTACCAAACTTGGGTGTTTGAAACAAGGTTTACTGAATCAGGCTCACCTGGGATAGTTGATCTAGCGTTTGTGATTGAGATTGGTGTAGGGAATAGATTTAAAGTTACATGAATATTGCATAGAACTGGTGGAAATTGTCACAATAATTGCAAAGGAACATGTTGAGATACTTCTGTTAGAGAATGGGCAGTGCCAACTTCAGTAAACTATTTAACCATTTTTGACTTTTACAATGGTGTACAGTATCAGTTAGTCATGAGAGTCAAACTAGTTGATCTGTGCTACTTTATTTCGTTCTGAGAGGTGTACTCTCTAATTAATGGATGATGCGTTTAGTACTTACAAATTTCATTTGTAGAGATGACAGCAGTTGTTGGAGACGTGGTAATTTCAGTTGTTGTTGGAGCTGTAGATGTCTGCGATATTGCTGTTGTGATTGAGGTCTCGGAAGTGAATGGTGACGTGGATGATGATGTTGGCGCAGGGGATGTAGTTGTCGTAGGAGAGTTTGTTGATGCTGAATTGAAACATTAACACACCATATTGTTATCTAATGAATTGATTTTTCCTCCTTTATAAACTCAATATATTGAGTAAATGATACATGATCGAAATGTTTGTGAAACACCATATTCTTTACAGAGGTATTTACAGATTGGAGTAGGGAATAGATAAGAAGTTACATGAAAATTGCATAAAACTAGTGGAAATTGTCACAATAAATGCATAGGAACTTGTTGAGATACTTCTGTTAGTGAATGGGGAGTGGCAACTGCAGTAAACAATTTAACTATTTTTGACTTTTATAATGGTTTACAGTATTAATTACTCATGAGAGTCAAACCAGTTGATCTGTGCTACTTTATTTAGTTCTGAGAGGTGTACTCTCAAATTAATGGATGATGCCTTTAGTACTTACAAATGTCAGTTGTAGAACTGACAGGAGTTGTTGGACTTTGAGTTGTTGTTGAAGCTGTCGAGCCCTGCGACATTGCTGTTGAGCTGGTGGTCTCGGAAGTGAATGGTGACGTGGATGTTAATGTTGGAGCAGGGGATACAGTTGTCGTAGGAGAGCTTGTTGATGCTGAATTGTAACATTGACACACCATATTGTAATGGAATAAATTGAATGTTCCTCCTTTATAAACTCAATGTATTGAGTAAATGATACATGATTGAAATGTTTGTGAAACACCATATTTTTTACAGAGTAATTAAATCTATTTATAAATGCTTTAACATATATTTGTACACTTTGATGATCCAAACAAGTGTGCTTGTGTCACCTGTATTCACAGTGGGTGTCTTTGAAATTTGAGTAATTTAAATTGATGGATATGAAAAATTCCTATTTATAACAGTATCACTTGCAACAAAAAGAGAACAATTGGAAAGTTTGCTGATGGATTAGTTGTGGAAAATATTACTGAAAACAGACCTGATGGAGTAGGGGTAGATCATATGGCCACATTTGATTTTTAAGATTTTTCATGATCTGAAACGAACTTGAAATGCAATCAAGTGGCTTCTTTTTCATTTCTGAAGGTGTCAATACTAAAGACAAAGAATACTTTTCTCAGTACCCTCTTCCTCCCCTGACAAATTTTGGTGCAAACATGTTTTCTGTGTTACTTGAATTATTAACAGAGGAACAATTCCATTTGTTATCGAGAGAGCATTTGCAATTCACATATTTCTGTTATTGTGGAACTGAGGTCAGGTGTGGTAGATAGAATAGTGTCTGTTGATCCTGGAGAGGTGGAGCTCTGTGTGGTTGGTGTGGTCAATGACTCTGTAGAGATTGCTGTTGTAGATGTTGACGATGTAGGGGGAGTATTGTCGAAGCAGGAGCGTTTGTCACAGTTTTAAACATCTTTATTCAGCATTGAATATTATGTTGAATGAAATGACTGTTGTTAACTCACAACATGTATACTCATGTTAAAATACCGAATGTTCCAAGTTGACAAGGACTTCATTAATAGATGCTTTAGATGTTACCAAAGTTGGGTGTTTGAAAAAAGCGTTACTGAATCAGGCTCATCTGGGATAGTAGATCTAGCATTTGTGATTGAGACTGATGTAAGAAATGGATTTAAAGTTACATGAAAATTGCATAGAACTGGTGGTAATTGTCACAATAATGGCATAGGACCGTGTTGAGATACTTCTGTTAGAGAATGGGCAGTGCCAACTGCAGTAAACTATTTAACTATTTTTGACATTTATAATGGTTTACAGTATTAATTACTCATGAGAATCAAACTAGTTGATCTGTGCTACTTTATTTCGTTCTGAGAAGTGTACTCTCTAATTAATGGATGATGCCTTTAGTACTTACAAATTTCAGTTGTAGAACTGACAGCAGTTGTTGGAGACGTGGTAATTTCAGTTGTTGTTGAAGCTGTAGATGTCTGCGATATTGCTGTTGTGCTTGAGGTCTCGGAAGTGAATGGTGACGTGGATGATGATGTTGGAGCAGGGGATGTAGTTGTCGTAGGAGAGTTTGTTGATGCTGAATTGAAACATTAACACACCATATTGTTATTTAATTAATTGATTTTCCTCCTTTATAAACTCAATATATTGAGTAAATGATACATGATCGAAATGTTAGTAAAACACCATATTCTTTACAGAGATATTTAGAGACTGAAGTAGGGAATAGATATGAAGTTACATGAAAATTGCATAAAACTGGTGGTAACTGTCACGATAAATGCATAGGAACTTGTTGAGATACTTCTGTTAGAGAATGGGCAGTGGCAACTGCAGTAAACTATTTAACTATTTTTGACTTTTATAATGGTTTACAGTATTAATTACTCATGAGTGTCAAACCAGTTGATCTGTGCTACTTTATTTAGTTCTGAGAGGTGTACTCTCTCATTAATGGTTGTTGCCTTTAGTACTTACAAATTTCAGTTGTAAAACTGACAGCAGTTGTTGGAGATGTGGTAATTTCAGTTGTTGTTGGAGCTGAAGAGGTCTGCGATACTGCTGTTGTGCTTGAGGTCTCGGAAGTGAATGGTGACGTGGAGGTTGATGTTGGAGCAGGGGATACAGTTGTCGTAGGGGAGCTTGTTGATGCTGTATTGAAACATGGACACACCATATTGTTATTGAATAAATTGAATATTCCTCATTTATAGACTCAGTATATTGAGTAAATGATATATGATTGAAATGTTTGTGAAACACCATATTCTTTACAGAGGTATTTAGATCTATTTATAAATGCTTTAACAAATATTTGTATATTTTGATGATCCAAACAAGTGTGTTTGTGTCAGCTGTATTCACAGTGGGTGTAGATTAACTTTGAGTAATTTAAAGTGATTGAAGTGAAAAATTCCCATTTATATCAGTTTCACTTGCAACAAGAGGACATCAAATGGAAGTTTGCTGATGGATTAGTTGTGGGAAAAATGATTGAAAATAGAGCTGATGGAGTAGGAGTAGATCATATGGCCACAATTGATTTTCAAGATTTTTCATGATCTGAAACTAATCTGAAATGCAATCAAGTTCCTTCATTTTCATTTGTGAAGGTGGCAATACTAAAGACAAAGAACACTATTCTCAGGACCATCTTTCTTCACTGACTAATTTTGGTGCAAACATGTTTTCTGTGTGACTTGAAATATTAACAGAGGAACAATTCCATTTTTTTATAGACAGAGCAAGTTGACAAGGCCTTCATTAATAAATGCTTTAGATGTTACCAAAGTTGGGTGTTTGCAACAAGGTTTACTGAATCAGGCTCACCTGGGATAGTTGATCTAGCATTTGTAATTGAGACTGGTGTAGGGAATAGATTTAAAGTTACATGAAAATTTCATAGAACTGGTGGTAATTGTCACAATAATGGCTTAGGAAAGTGTTGTGATACTTCTGTTAGAGAATGGGCAGTGCCAACTGCAGTAAACTATTTAACTATTTTTGACATTTATAATGGTTTACAGTATTAATTACTCATGAGAGTCAAACTAGTTGATCTGTGCTACTTTATTTCGTTCTGAGAAGTGTACTCTCTAATTAATGGATGATGCATTTAGTACTTACAAATTTCAGTTATAGAACTGACAGCAGTTGTTGGAGACGTGGTAATTTCAGTTGTTGTTGGAGCTGTAGATGTCTGCGATATTGCTGTTGTGCTTGAGGTCTCGGAAGTGAATGGTGACGTGGATGATGATGTTGGAGCAGGGGATGTAGTTGTCGTAGGAGAGTTTGTTGATGCTGAATTGAAACATTAACACACCATATTGTTATTCAATTAATTGATTTTTCCTCCTTTATAAACTCAATATATTGAGTAAATGATACATGATCGAAATGTTGGTAAAACACCATATTCTTTACAGAGATATTTAGAGACTGAAGTAGGGAATAGATATGAAGTTACATGAAAATTGCATAAAACTGGTGGTAATTGTCACGATAAATGCATAGGAACTTGTTGAGATACTTCTGTTAGAGAATGGGCAGTGGCAACTGCAGTAAACAATTTAACTATTTTTGACTTTTAGAATGGTTTACAGTATTAATTACACATGAGAGTCAAACCAGTTGATCTGTGCTACTTTATTTCGTTCTGAGAGGTGTACTCTCTAATTAATGGATGATGCGTTTAGTACTTACAAATTTCATTTGTAGAGATGACAGCAGTTGTTGGAGACGTGGTAATTTCAGTTGTTGTTGGAGCTGTAGATGTCTGCGATATTGCTGTTGTGATTGAGGTCTCGGAAGTGAATGGTGACGTGGATGATGATGTTGGCGCAGGGGATGTAGTTGTCGTAGGAGAGTTTGTTGATGCTGAATTGAAACATTAACGCACCATATTGTTATCTAATGAATTGATTTTTCCTCCTTTATAAACTCAATATATTGAGTAAATGATACATGATCGAAATGTTTGTGAAACACCATATTCTTTACAGAGGTATTTACAGATTGGAGTAGGGAATAGATAAGAAGTTACATGAAAATTGCATAAAACTAGTGGAAATTGTCACAATAAATGCATAGGAACTTGTTGAGATACTTCTGTTAGTGAATGGGGAGTGGCAACTGCAGTAAACAATTTAACTATTTTTGACTTTTATAATGGTTTACAGTATTAATTACTCATGAGAGTCAAACCAGTTGATCTGTGCTACTTTATTTAGTTCTGAGAGGTGTACTCTCAAATTAATGGATGATGCCTTTAGTACTTACAAATGTCAGTTGTAGAACTGACAGGAGTTGTTGGACTTTGAGTTGTTGTTGAAGCTGTCGAGCCCTGCGACATTGCTGTTGAGCTGGTGGTCTCGGAAGTGAATGGTGACGTGGATGTTAATGTTGGAGCAGGGGATACAGTTGTCGTAGGAGAGCTTGTTGATGCTGAATTGTAACATTGACACACCATATTGTAATGGAATAAATTGAATATTCCTCATTTATAAACTCAATATATTGAGAAAATGATACATTATTGAAATGATTGTGAAACACCATATTCTTTACAGAGGTATTTAGATCGATTTATAAATGCTTTCACAAATATTTGTAAATTTTGATGATCCAAACGAGTGTGCTTGTGTCAGCTGTATTCACAGTGGGTGTAGTTTGAATTTGAGTAATTTAAATTAATGGAAGTGAAAAATACCTATTTAGATCATTATTAATTGCAACAAGAAGAGATCAATTACGTGGTTTGTTGATGAATTAGTTGTGGCAAAAATGATTGAAAACAGAACTGATGGAGTAGGAGTAGATCATGTGGCCACAACTGATTTTCAAGGTTTTTCATGATTTGAAACGAACCTAAAATGCAATCAAGTTGCTTCATTTTCATTGCGAAGGTGGCAATACTAAAGACAAAGAACACTTTACTCAGCACCATCTTCCTCCACTGACTAATTTTGTTTCAATCATGATTTCTGTGTTACTTGAATTATTAATAGAGGAGTGGAGCTCTGTGTGGTTGGTGTAGTCAATGACTCCGTAGAGATTGCTGTTGTAGATGTTGAAGATGTAGAGGGAGTATTGTTGTAGCAGGAGAGGTTGTCACAGTTTTAAACATCGTTATTCAGCATTGAATATTATGTTTAATGAAATGACTGTTGTTAACTCACAACATTTATGCTCATGTTAAAATACTGAATGTTCCAAGTTGACAAGGCCTTCATTAATAAATGCTTTAGATGTTACCAAACTTGGGTGTTTGAAACAAGGTTTACTGAATCAGGCTCACCTGGGATAGTTGATCTAGCGTTTGTGATTGAGATTGGTGTAGGGAATAGATTTAAAGTTACATGAATATTGCATAGAACTGGTGGAAATTGTCACAATAATTGCAAAGGAACATGTTGAGATACTTCTGTTAGAGAATGGGCAGTGCCAACTTCAGTAAACTATTTAACCATTTTTGACTTTTACAATGGTGTACAGTATCAGTTAGTCATGAGAGTCAAACTAGTTGATCTGTGCTACTTTATTTCGTTCTGAGAGGTGTACTCTCTAATTAATGGATGATGCGTTTAGTACTTACAAATTTCATTTGTAGAGATGACAGCAGTTGTTGGAGACGTGGTAATTTCAGTTGTTGTTGGAGCTGTAGATGTCTGCGATATTGCTGTTGTGATTGAGGTCTCGGAAGTGAATGGTGACGTGGATGATGATGTTGGCGCAGGGGATGTAGTTGTCGTAGGAGAGTTTGTTGATGCTGAATTGAAACATTAACACACCATATTGTTATCTAATGAATTGATTTTTCCTCCTTTATAAACTCAATATATTGAGTAAATGATACATGATCGAAATGTTTGTGAAACACCATATTCTTTACAGAGGTATTTACAGATTGGAGTAGGGAATAGATAAGAAGTTACATGAAAATTGCATAAAACTAGTGGAAATTGTCACAATAAATGCATAGGAACTTGTTGAGATACTTCTGTTAGTGAATGGGGAGTGGCAACTGCAGTAAACAATTTAACTATTTTTGACTTTTATAATGGTTTACAGTATTAATTACTCATGAGAGTCAAACCAGTTGATCTGTGCTACTTTATTTAGTTCTGAGAGGTGTACTCTCAAATTAATGGATGATGCCTTTAGTACTTACAAATGTCAGTTGTAGAACTGACAGGAGTTGTTGGACTTTGAGTTGTTGTTGAAGCTGTCGAGCCCTGCGACATTGCTGTTGAGCTGGTGGTCTCGGAAGTGAATGGTGACGTGGATGTTAATGTTGGAGCAGGGGATACAGTTGTCGTAGGAGAGCTTGTTGATGCTGAATTGTAACATTGACACACCATATTGTAATGGAATAAATTGAATGTTCCTCCTTTATAAACTCAATGTATTGAGTAAATGATACATGATTGAAATGTTTGTGAAACACCATATTTTTTACAGAGTAATTAAATCTATTTATAAATGCTTTAACATATATTTGTACACTTTGATGATCCAAACAAGTGTGCTTGTGTCACCTGTATTCACAGTGGGTGTCTTTGAAATTTGAGTAATTTAAATTGATGGATATGAAAAATTCCTATTTATAACAGTATCACTTGCAACAAAAAGAGAACAATTGGAAAGTTTGCTGATGGATTAGTTGTGGAAAATATTACTGAAAACAGACCTGATGGAGTAGGGGTAGATCATATGGCCACATTTGATTTTTAAGATTTTTCATGATCTGAAACGAACTTGAAATGCAATCAAGTGGCTTCTTTTTCATTTCTGAAGGTGTCAATACTAAAGACAAAGAATACTTTTCTCAGTACCCTCTTCCTCCCCTGACAAATTTTGGTGCAAACATGTTTTCTGTGTTACTTGAATTATTAACAGAGGAACAATTCCATTTGTTATCGAGAGAGCATTTGCAATTCCCATATTTCTGTTATTGTGGAACTGAGGTCAGGTGTGGTAGATAGAATAGTGTCTGTTGATCCTGGAGAGGTGGAGCTCTGTGTGGTTGGTGTGGTCAATGACTCTGTAGAGATTGCTGTTGTAGATGTTGACGATGTAGGGGGAGTATTGTCGAAGCAGGAGCGTTTGTCACAGTTTTAAACATCTTTATTCAGCATTGAATATTATGTTGAATGAAATGACTGTTGTTAACTCACAACATGTATACTCATGTTAAAATACCGAATGTTCCAAGTTGACAAGGACTTCATTAATAGATGCTTTAGATGTTACCAAAGTTGGGTGTTTGAAAAAAGCGTTACTGAATCAGGCTCATCTGGGATAGTAGATCTAGCATTTGTGATTGAGACTGATGTAAGAAATGGATTTAAAGTTACATGAAAATTGCATAGAACTGGTGGTAATTGTCACAATAATGGCATAGGACCGTGTTGAGATACTTCTGTTAGAGAATGGGCAGTGCCAACTGCAGTAAACTATTTAACTATTTTTGACATTTATAATGGTTTACAGTATTAATTACTCATGAGAATCAAACTAGTTGATCTGTGCTACTTTATTTCGTTCTGAGAAGTGTACTCTCTAATTAATGGATGATGCCTTTAGTACTTACAAATTTCAGTTGTAGAACTGACAGCAGTTGTTGGAGACGTGGTAATTTCAGTTGTTGTTGGAGCTGTAGATGTCTGCGATATTGCTGTTGTGCTTGAGGTCTCGGAAGTGAATGGTGACGTGGATGATGATGTTGGAGCAGGGGATGTAGTTGTCGTAGGAGAGTTTGTTGATGCTGAATTGAAACATTAACACACCATATTGTTATTGAATTAATTGATTTTCCTCCTTTATAAACTCAATATATTGAGTAAATGATACATGATCGAAATGTTAGTAAAACACCATATTCTTTACAGAGATATTTAGAGACTGAAGTAGGGAATAGATATGAAGTTACATGAAAATTGCATAAAACTGGTGGTAACTGTCACGATAAATGCATAGGAACTTGTTGAGATACTTCTGTTAGAGAATGGGCAGTGGCAACTGCAGTAAACTATTTAACTATTTTTGACTTTTATAATGGTTTACAGTATTAATTACTCATGAGTGTCAAACCAGTTGATCTGTGCTACTTTATTTAGTTCTGAGAGGTGTACTCTCTCATTAATGGTTGTTGCCTTTAGTACTTACAAATTTCAGTTGTAAAACTGACAGCAGTTGTTGGAGATGTGGTAATTTCAGTTGTTGTTGGAGCTGAAGAGGTCTGCGATACTGCTGTTGTGCTTGAGGTCTCGGAAGTGAATGGTGACGTGGAGGTTGATGTTGGAGCAGGGGATACAGTTGTCGTAGGGGAGCTTGTTGATGCTGTATTGAAACATGGACACACCATATTGTTATTGAATAAATTGAATATTCCTCATTTATAGACTCAGTATATTGAGTAAATGATATATGATTGAAATGTTTGTGAAACACCATATTCTTTACAGAGGTATTTAGATCTATTTATAAATGCTTTAACAAATATTTGTATATTTTGATGATCCAAACAAGTGTGTTTGTGTCAGCTGTATTCACAGTGGGTGTAGATTAACTTTGAGTAATTTAAAGTGATTGAAGTGAAAAATTCCCATTTATATCAGTTTCACTTGCAACAAGAGGACATCAAATGGAAGTTTGCTGATGGATTAGTTGTGGGAAAAATGATTGAAAATAGAGCTGATGGAGTAGGAGTAGATCATATGGCCACAATTGATTTTCAAGATTTTTCATGATCTGAAACTAATCTGAAATGCAATCAAGTTCCTTCATTTTCATTTGTGAAGGTGGCAATACTAAAGACAAAGAACACTATTCTCAGGACCATCTTTCTTCACTGACTAATTTTGGTGCAAACATGTTTTCTGTGTGACTTGAAATATTAACAGAGGAACAATTCCATTTTTTTATAGACAGAGCAAGTTGACAAGGCCTTCATTAATAAATGCTTTAGATGTTACCAAAGTTGGGTGTTTGCAACAAGGTTTACTGAATCAGGCTCACCTGGGATAGTTGATCTAGCATTTGTAATTGAGACTGGTGTAGGGAATAGATTTAAAGTTACATGAAAATTTCATAGAACTGGTGGTAATTGTCACAATAATGGCTTAGGAAAGTGTTGTGATACTTCTGTTAGAGAATGGGCAGTGCCAACTGCAGTAAACTATTTAACTATTTTTGACATTTATAATGGTTTACAGTATTAATTACTCATGAGAGTCAAACTAGTTGATCTGTGCTACTTTATTTCGTTCTGAGAAGTGTACTCTCTAATTAATGGATGATGCATTTAGTACTTACAAATTTCAGTTATAGAACTGACAGCAGTTGTTGGAGACGTGGTAATTTCAGTTGTTGTTGGAGCTGTAGATGTCTGCGATATTGCTGTTGTGCTTGAGGTCTCGGAAGTGAATGGTGACGTGGATGATGATGTTGGAGCAGGGGATGTAGTTGTCGTAGGAGAGTTTGTTGATGCTGAATTGAAACATTAACACACCATATTGTTATTCAATTAATTGATTTTTCCTCCTTTATAAACTCAATATATTGAGTAAATGATACATGATCGAAATGTTGGTAAAACACCATATTCTTTACAGAGATATTTAGAGACTGAAGTAGGGAATAGATATGAAGTTACATGAAAATTGCATAAAACTGGTGGTAATTGTCACGATAAATGCATAGGAACTTGTTGAGATACTTCTGTTAGAGAATGGGCAGTGGCAACTGCAGTAAACAATTTAACTATTTTTGACTTTTAGAATGGTTTACAGTATTAATTACACATGAGAGTCAAACCAGTTGATCTGTGCTACTTTATTTCGTTCTGAGAGGTGTACTCTCTCATTAATGGATGATGCGTTTAGTACTTACAAATTTCATTTGTAGAGATGACAGCAGTTGTTGGAGACGTGGTAATTTCAGTTGTTGTTGGAGCTGTAGATGTCTGCGATATTGCTGTTGTGATTGAGGTCTCGGAAGTGAATGGTGACGTGGATGATGATGTTGGCGCAGGGGATGTAGTTGTCGTAGGAGAGTTTGTTGATGCTGAATTGAAACATTAACACACCATATTGTTATCTAATGAATTGATTTTTCCTCCTTTATAAACTCAATATATTGAGTAAATGATACATGATCGAAATGTTTGTGAAACACCATATTCTTTACAGAGGTATTTACAGATTGGAGTAGGGAATAGATAAGAAGTTACATGAAAATTGCATAAAACTAGTGGAAATTGTCACAATAAATGCATAGGAACTTGTTGAGATACTTCTGTTAGTGAATGGGGAGTGGCAACTGCAGTAAACAATTTAACTATTTTTGACTTTTATAATGGTTTACAGTATTAATTACTCATGAGAGTCAAACCAGTTGATCTGTGCTACTTTATTTAGTTCTGAGAGGTGTACTCTCAAATTAATGGATGATGCCTTTAGTACTTACAAATGTCAGTTGTAGAACTGACAGGAGTTGTTGGACTTTGAGTTGTTGTTGAAGCTGTCGAGCCCTGCGACATTGCTGTTGAGCTGGTGGTCTCGGAAGTGAATGGTGACGTGGATGTTAATGTTGGAGCAGGGGATACAGTTGTCGTAGGAGAGCTTGTTGATGCTGAATTGTAACATTGACACACCATATTGTAATGGAATAAATTGAATATTCCTCATTTATAAACTCAATATATTGAGAAAATGATACATTATTGAAATGATTGTGAAACACCATATTCTTTACAGAGGTATTTAGATCGATTTATAAATGCTTTCACAAATATTTGTAAATTTTGATGATCCAAACGAGTGTGCTTGTGTCAGCTGTATTCACAGTGGGTGTAGTTTGAATTTGAGTAATTTAAATTAATGGAAGTGAAAAATACCTATTTAGATCATTATTAATTGCAACAAGAAGAGATCAATTACGTGGTTTGTTGATGAATTAGTTGTTGCAAAAATGATTGAAAACAGAACTGATGGAGTAGGAGTAGATCATGTGGCCACAACTGATTTTCAAGGTTTTTCATGATTTGAAACGAACCTAAAATGCAATCAAGTTGCTTCATTTTCATTGCGAAGGTGGCAATACTAAAGACAAAGAACACTTTACTCAGCACCATCTTCCTCCACTGACTAATTTTGTTTCAATCATGATTTCTGTGTTACTTGAATTATTAATAGAGGAGTGGAGCTCTGTGTGGTTGGTGTAGTCAATGACTCCGTAGAGATTGCTGTTGTAGATGTTGAAGATGTAGAGGGAGTATTGTTGTAGCAGGAGAGGTTGTCACAGTTTTAAACATCGTTATTCAGCATTGAATATTATGTTTAATGAAATGACTGTTGTTAACTCACAACATTTATGCTCATGTTAAAATACCGAATGTTCCAAGTTGACAAGGCCTTCATTAATAAATGCTTTAGATGTTACCAAACTTGGGTGTTTGAAACAAGGTTTACTGAATCAGGCTCACCTGGGATAGTTGATCTAGCGTTTGTGATTGAGATTGGTGTAGGGAATAGATTTAAAGTTACATGAATATTGCATAGAACTGGTGGAAATTGTCACAATAATTGCAAAGGAACATGTTGAGATACTTCTGTTAGAGAATGGGCAGTGCCAACTTCAGTAAACTATTTAACCATTTTTGACTTTTACAATGGTGTACAGTATCAGTTAGTCATGAGAGTCAAACTAGTTGATCTGTGCTACTTTATTTCGTTCTGAGAGGTGTACTCTCTAATTAATGGATGATGCGTTTAGTACTTACAAATTTCATTTGTAGAGATGACAGCAGTTGTTGGAGACGTGGTAATTTCAGTTGTTGTTGGAGCTGTAGATGTCTGCGATATTGCTGTTGTGATTGAGGTCTCGGAAGTGAATGGTGACGTGGATGATGATGTTGGCGCAGGGGATGTAGTTGTCGTAGGAGAGTTTGTTGATGCTGAATTGAAACATTAACACACCATATTGTTATCTAATGAATTGATTTTTCCTCCTTTATAAACTCAATATATTGAGTAAATGATACATGATCGAAATGTTTGTGAAACACCATATTCTTTACAGAGGTATTTACAGATTGGAGTAGGGAATAGATAAGAAGTTACATGAAAATTGCATAAAACTAGTGGAAATTGTCACAATAAATGCATAGGAACTTGTTGAGATACTTCTGTTAGTGAATGGGGAGTGGCAACTGCAGTAAACAATTTAACTATTTTTGACTTTTATAATGGTTTACAGTATTAATTACTCATGAGAGTCAAACCAGTTGATCTGTGCTACTTTATTTAGTTCTGAGAGGTGTACTCTCAAATTAATGGATGATGCCTTTAGTACTTACAAATGTCAGTTGTAGAACTGACAGGAGTTGTTGGACTTTGAGTTGTTGTTGAAGCTGTCGAGCCCTGCGACATTGCTGTTGAGCTGGTGGTCTCGGAAGTGAATGGTGACGTGGATGTTAATGTTGGAGCAGGGGATACAGTTGTCGTAGGAGAGCTTGTTGATGCTGAATTGTAACATTGACACACCATATTGTAATGGAATAAATTGAATGTTCCTCCTTTATAAACTCAATGTATTGAGTAAATGATACATGATTGAAATGTTTGTGAAACACCATATTTTTTACAGAGTAATTAAATCTATTTATAAATGCTTTAACATATATTTGTACACTTTGATGATCCAAACAAGTGTGCTTGTGTCACCTGTATTCACAGTGGGTGTCTTTGAAATTTGAGTAATTTAAATTGATGGATATGAAAAATTCCTATTTATAACAGTATCACTTGCAACAAAAAGAGAACAATTGGAAAGTTTGCTGATGGATTAGTTGTGGAAAATATTACTGAAAACAGACCTGATGGAGTAGGGGTAGATCATATGGCCACATTTGATTTTTAAGATTTTTCATGATCTGAAACGAACTTGAAATGCAATCAAGTGGCTTCTTTTTCATTTCTGAAGGTGTCAATACTAAAGACAAAGAATACTTTTCTCAGTACCCTCTTCCTCCCCTGACAAATTTTGGTGCAAACATGTTTTCTGTGTTACTTGAATTATTAACAGAGGAACAATTCCATTTGTTATCGAGAGAGCATTTGCAATTCCCATATTTCTGTTATTGTGGAACTGAGGTCAGGTGTGGTAGATAGAATAGTGTCTGTTGATCCTGGAGAGGTGGAGCTCTGTGTGGTTGGTGTGGTCAATGACTCTGTAGAGATTGCTGTTGTAGATGTTGACGATGTAGGGGGAGTATTGTCGAAGCAGGAGCGTTTGTCACAGTTTTAAACATCTTTATTCAGCATTGAATATTATGTTGAATGAAATGACTGTTGTTAACTCACAACATGTATACTCATGTTAAAATACCGAATGTTCCAAGTTGACAAGGACTTCATTAATAGATGCTTTAGATGTTACCAAAGTTGGGTGTTTGAAAAAAGCGTTACTGAATCAGGCTCATCTGGGATAGTAGATCTAGCATTTGTGATTGAGACTGATGTAAGAAATGGATTTAAAGTTACATGAAAATTGCATAGAACTGGTGGTAATTGTCACAATAATGGCATAGGACCGTGTTGAGATACTTCTGTTAGAGAATGGGCAGTGCCAACTGCAGTAAACTATTTAACTATTTTTGACATTTATAATGGTTTACAGTATTAATTACTCATGAGAATCAAACTAGTTGATCTGTGCTACTTTATTTCGTTCTGAGAAGTGTACTCTCTAATTAATGGATGATGCCTTTAGTACTTACAAATTTCAGTTGTAGAACTGACAGCAGTTGTTGGAGACGTGGTAATTTCAGTTGTTGTTGGAGCTGTAGATGTCTGCGATATTGCTGTTGTGCTTGAGGTCTCGGAAGTGAATGGTGACGTGGATGATGATGTTGGAGCAGGGGATGTAGTTGTCGTAGGAGAGTTTGTTGATGCTGAATTGAAACATTAACACACCATATTGTTATTCAATTAATTGATTTTTCTCCTTTATAAACTCAATATATTGAGTAAATGATACATGATCGAAATGTTAGTAAAACACCATATTCTTTACAGAGATATTTAGAGACTGAAGTAGGGAATAGATATGAAGTTACATGAAAATTGCATAAAACTGGTGGTAACTGTCACGATAAATGCATAGGAACTTGTTGAGATACTTCTGTTAGAGAATGGGCAGTGGCAACTGCAGTAAACTATTTAACTATTTTTGACTTTTATAATGGTTTACAGTATTAATTACTCATGAGTGTCAAACCAGTTGATCTGTGCTACTTTATTTAGTTCTGAGAGGTGTACTCTCTCATTAATGGTTGTTGCCTTTAGTACTTACAAATTTCAGTTGTAAAACTGACAGCAGTTGTTGGAGATGTGGTAATTTCAGTTGTTGTTGGAGCTGAAGAGGTCTGCGATACTGCTGTTGTGCTTGAGGTCTCGGAAGTGAATGGTGACGTGGAGGTTGATGTTGGAGCAGGGGATACAGTTGTCGTAGGGGAGCTTGTTGATGCTGTATTGAAACATGGACACACCATATTGTTATTGAATAAATTGAATATTCCTCATTTATAGACTCAGTATATTGAGTAAATGATATATGATTGAAATGTTTGTGAAACACCATATTCTTTACAGAGGTATTTAGATCTATTTATAAATGCTTTAACAAATATTTGTATATTTTGATGATCCAAACAAGTGTGTTTGTGTCAGCTGTATTCACAGTGGGTGTAGATTAACTTTGAGTAATTTAAAGTGATTGAAGTGAAAAATTCCCATTTATATCAGTTTCACTTGCAACAAGAGGACATCAAATGGAAGTTTGCTGATGGATTAGTTGTGGGAAAAATGATTGAAAATAGAGCTGATGGAGTAGGAGTAGATCATATGGCCACAATTGATTTTCAAGATTTTTCATGATCTGAAACTAATCTGAAATGCAATCAAGTTCCTTCATTTTCATTTGTGAAGGTGGCAATACTAAAGACAAAGAACACTATTCTCAGGACCATCTTTCTTCACTGACTAATTTTGGTGCAAACATGTTTTCTGTGTGACTTGAAATATTAACAGAGGAACAATTCCATTTTTTTATAGACAGAGCAAGTTGACAAGGCCTTCATTAATAAATGCTTTAGATGTTACCAAAGTTGGGTGTTTGCAACAAGGTTTACTGAATCAGGCTCACCTGGGATAGTTGATCTAGCATTTGTAATTGAGAC